>NC_080541.1:205048003-205711932 GCF_028640845.1 Ahaetulla prasina | reverse complement strand
TCCTTCTGCTAAATCACTTAGCATGTATTTTAATCACAGACACAGATGCTGCGCAACTGTTTTGAAACAGAAAGCTAACGAGACAAAATGCAATTGCGGCACCTGATACAGCCCTGACTTTGTGCTAGGAGGAATCTAAGCCTAATCCATTGTCCCAAATCTGTGCACAAAGAAGATGTACTACTTTTGTATATTTTTATTCAGTTTTTAATACTTAACAAGCACTTGTCTTTCTTTCCTTTCCAACATAAGAAAGTCCCCCGCTCACAACCATTTGTTCAAAATTACAATGGCACTGAAAAAAAGTGACACAACCAGTCCTCACACCCTCACGGTCATGTGATCAAAATGCGAGCACCTGGTAACCAGCATGTATTTACGATGGCTGAAGCCTGATCACCACTTATGACCTTCCCAGCCAGCTTTCAACCGAATCATGATCCTATCACCTGAACAGGATCTGTTCGAGGCATCGAAGTACCAAGAAGAAGGCTGTTAGCTAGCAGTTCACATCTATGGCTGGCTTGCTCTCATCTCCAAAGGAAAAAGTAACTTAGACAAGACTTAGCCATCCGTCCAGTGATGGCGAATCTTTTCGGCACCAAGTGCTGAAAAGATAGCGTGTGCGTGCACATGTCTGAGCCGTAACCCGGAAGAGGCGCTCCCCAGGGCACATGCGCACCCCTGAAAATGAACTTCTAGTTTCAGCTACTGAACCTTCCGGTTTCAGCCAGCTTCTCTTCTGGGTTTTTGGCATGCATGCGCACACGATGATCAGCTGGCTGGCTCACATGCTCACGCAGGAAAACGGAAGACAGCTCTTCTAGTTTCTGGCACTGCCGCATGCAAAAAGGCCAGCTGATCACCGCACGCACATGTGTGCCAGAAACCCAGAAGAGCAACGGGCGACACCACACATGCCAACCAACATGGCTCCGTGTTCCACTTCGGGCACACATGCCATAGGTTCACCATCACGGCTCCAGTCCATGTAGCAATCATAATATCTCTGGAAAATTATGGCTCCGGAAATGTTCCTCTCTAGAAGGGCCATAACAACAATTGCATTATTTCTCTAGACTGCCTTCAGCTGTTCCTAATAATGGCAAAAAATGACCCTCTGAAATATTGGTCCCTTTTGTTTAAAGCCTCCCCTTCATCTGTTACACGTCACTTTTTCTTTCCACATCTTCCAGTATGTTCCAGTTACCTTTCAGCCTCTCCTCTATTTAAACTCCAATAATCTCATACGTTGTCCAAATCCACTCCTTTTTTCTCTCACTCTTCTCTTACATATTTTTATCTCTTCTCTTTCCTTTCTTCTCCAGAAACGCATTGCTTCTTTCCTCTCTTTCTTATTAATCTTGCTTATTTCTTCCTTCTTCCATCTTTTACAGGTAGTCCTAGACTTACAACCACAGCTGAGCCCAGAATTTATGTTATTAAGTGACAAATTTGTTAAGTGACTTTTGCCCCATTTTATAACTTTTCTTGCCACATTTGTTAAGCGAATCACTGCGGTTGTTAAATTAGTAACATGGTTGTTAAGTGAATCTGGCTTCCCCATTGACCTTGCTTGTCAGAAGGCCGCAAAAGGGGATTCACATGACCCCAGGACACTGCAACCGTCATAAATGTGAGTCAGCTGCCAAGTGTCTAAATATAAATCATATGACCATGGAGATACTACAACAGTCGTAAGTGTGAACAATGGTCGTAAGTCACTTTTTCAGTGCTGTGGTAACTTTGAACGGTCACGAAATGAACTGTTGTAAGTTGAGGACTATCTGTACCTTTTTCACCCACTTCAATCAATCCCCTCTGGAAGCCAATGGCAACTGGTATCTACTCTCCATCTACCAAATCATCTCTCATCCGCTGAGCTGTATCGACCATTCCTATTCTGGAACCAATGGGTGAAACTGCAGGGGCTCCTGAGTGTGAGCAGTAAAATTATATTTTAAATTCATGTGCAGATATCACATTCACTAATCCAATCATATAGTTTTGAAAGGTGAGGAAACTGGGTTTTTTTATGTGCATTTATTTCCTCACATTTTCTTTAACTTATGGATTTTATTCAGGAGACTATTTTATTGCTCTTCATTTAGAGATATTTATTGCTTGTACACTGACCTAAATTTTAGGGATAAGTTGTATGAAACTAAAATAAATAATAATTATATAAGTGAACTAATTTAGCTTTACGTCTATTTTATTTTCACAAGAAACCCTGACAGAGTTGGCCCAAGCTTGCTTATTTATCACATTATATAGCTGCCCATCTCCCAGAACGTGACTCTGGGTGACATACAATAAAAACACATAATAAAAATAACAATTAAAAAGCATTCTACAATTAAAACAAGCTTGTAATGGCTTCAGCCCAAATATTACTATTCTAAACCCAAATTTGATAGGTTTGTGTCTAGATTCAGCTAGAAGAAAAATTCTTTGTTTAGAATGGGCCTCTCAGGTTGTCACTGATGCAGCTGGCAGAAGCTAACTAATGAATGTACAACTGATCCAATCCATACTACACTATACAACGCTGTTACAAACCTAGGTCTTGAACAACTTGTAACTAACAATACAAGACTCAACAACTGCCTTGATCTCATCTTCTGCAACAACCCAAACTCAATTTATGGACTACAAATTAAAGAACCTTTTTCCAACAGTGACCACTGCATGATTGATTTTCGTCTCAATATACGTCCATACTCAAATCGTCATAACAATAGTATCCCCATCTACAACTTCAAAAAAGCCAACTACGACCTTAAAAACAACGATCTTTTATTTCTGGACTGGCAAAATCTGTTTGCAAACTGCATAACTGCTGAAGACCACTATAGAGTTTTCCTACTTGAAATCAATAGAGTCATTAAACTATATGTACCACAAATGACAACCATGATCAGGAAAAGCAAACTACCCATATCAATAAAAAAGCTTCAATAAAAAAAAATCCCTCTGGAAAAGAAACAAAAAAGGCTTTGTAGCAAATTTCAAAAACCGCTACATAATAATAATAATAATAATATAATAATATTTTAATTTGTATACCGCCCTTCTCCCGAAGGACTCAGGGCGGTGAACAGGCAGATAAAATATAAATACACACAGTAATTAAAAACATCCCTTAAAAAACTAATTCAAATGCCCAAAAATGTTAAAAAACGTACTCCCCCGTAAAATAACAAAATTTTAAAAACCCATCCAATAAAAATAAAAATCAGGCTAGTCCAGCCATACGAAATAAATAAGTTTTAAGTTCATGAAAGGTCCTTAGGTCAGGTAATTGTCGAAGTCTGAGGAAGTTCGTTCCACAGGGTGACTCCCACAGAAGGCCCTCTCCTCCGCCAGTCGACACTGTTTGGCTGACGGCACCCTGAGGAGTCCCTCTCTGTGGGAGCGTACCGGACGATGGGAGATAGAAGCCGGCAGTAGGCGGTCCCGTAGATAGCCCGGTCCTAAGCCATGGAGCGCTTTAAAGGTGGTAACCAATACAGAAATATATGCAACCAAATAAAAACTGAATGCACAAATTACCACACCAAACAAGAAGAGGACCTTCTGCGCACAAATTCCAATCGTGCCTTTTATAATTTTGTTAACAATAAACTTAAAGACTCTAGATCCATCCCACCACTAAAAGATTCTAACAACAAAGAATGCAATGATGAAACAGTTAAAGCCAACCTCTTCAACATATTCTTTGGCTCAGTTTTTGTTAACAGCGATGACACATATCCGTCATTCCACAAACGTACCAGCAATGAACATGATGACTTAACTCATATAGACTTCACAGAAGAAAATGTTGAAAAAGCTCTTCATAACACAAAACCATCGCTATCTATTGGACCCGATGGACTATGTGCCTACTTCTTAAAAAAACTTTCCACTAATATAGCAGAACCCTTAAGCATAATCTTTGATAAAGCTTTCACTACCAGTTCCCTTCCCAAACTGTGGTCACTGGCCACAGTCATCCCTATCTTCAAAAAAGGAGACCCCAGCTTAGTCGAAAATTATAGACCAATCTCTCTATGCTGCATCACCTGCAAAGTCATGGAATCAATCATCAACCAATCCATTACCTCACACTTAGAAGCAAACAACCTACTCTCCAATAAACAATTTGGTTTCAGGAAAAAATTATCATGCAACTTACAACTTCTCCACTGTAAAAACATATGGGGTACAAATCCTGATCAAGGCAAAACAATAGATGCAATCTACATAGACTTCTGCAAAGCTTTTGACTCAGTAGTACACGATAAACTTCTCCTAAAACTAAAATCCTACGGCATTTCAGGACCCCTTCACAAATGGATATCTGCTTTTCTGTCTAACAGACAACAAGTGGTCAAAATTGGCAATGCTCTATCAAATCCTGTTCCTGTCAAGAGTGGCGTTCCTCAAGGCAGCGTCCTTGGACCAACACTCTTCATACTATACATTAATGATCTTTGTGACCATATCTCAAGTAATTGTGTTCTCTTTGCTGACGATGTCAAACTATTTAACACCACTGATAATACATCTATCATTCAAAAAGACCTTGATCATCTAACCGCTTGGTCTAAAACTTGGCAACTCCAAATCTCAACCAGCAAATGCTCAGTCTTACATATAGGAAAAAAGAACCCAAACACTAAGTACTTGCTTGATGGACATTACCTTACAGATGACCCCCATAAAGACCTTGGAGTTTTCATGTCAAATGATCTAAGTGCCAAAGCCCACTGCAAATACATAGCAAAAAAGGCTCTAAGAGTTGTAAATCTAATCTTGCGTAGCTTCTTTTCCAAAAACACTACACTACTAACCAGAGCATATAAAACATTTGCTAGACCAATTCTAGAATACAGCTCACCTGTTTGGAACCCTCACCATATCTCCGACATCAATACAATTGAACGTGTCCAGAAATATTTTACAAGAAGAGTTCTCCATTCCTCTGTAAACAACAAAATACCTTATCCCACTAGACTTGAAATCCTGGGCTTGGAAAACTTGGAACTCCGTCGCCTTCGACAAGACCTAAGTTTAACTCATAGAATCATCTATTGTAATGTCCTTCCTGTCAAAGGCTACTTCAGCTTTAATTGCAATAATACAAGAGCAACCAATAAATTTAAACTTAATGTCAACCGCTTTAATCTAGATTGCAGAAAATATGACTTCTGTAACAGAATCATCAGTGCTTGGAATACTTTACCTGACTCTGTGGTCTCTTCTCATAATCCTAAAAGCGTTAACCAAAAACTTTCTACTATTGACCTCACCCCATTCCTAAGAGGACCATAAGGGGCGTGCATAAGCACACAAATGTGCCTACCGTTCCTGTCCTATTGTTTTTCTTTTCTTTTTCATATATATATACCGTATATACTCGAGTATAAGCCGAGTTTTTCAGCACGTTTTTTGTGCTGAAAAACGTCCCCTCGGCTTATACTCGGGTCTATACGGCTTATACTCGAGTTTTTTTTTTAAGCCCTCGCTTATACTCGAGTATATACGGCTTATACTCGAGTTTTTTTCTTTTTCACATTTTACGGACGGAAGCCCTGCGGTGCAGTGAGAGGCGGGCGGGGCCGCCAGCCTTCTCAGCTGAGGGAGGAGGGTTTCCCCAACCGTGGGTGCCTCATTCCACCCTCGGCTTATACTCGGGTCCCCAGTTTACCCCAGTTTTGGGGTAAAATTGGGGACCTCGGCTTATACTCGGATCGGCTTATATTCGAGTATATACGGTATATATATATATATATATATATATATATATATATATATATATATATATATATATATATATGCTTATACCTTTATATACTATATAACCTTTCTGTATGACAGTTACATACATTGTTGTGACAAAATAAATAAATAAATAAAATAAATAAATAAGCTACACAAAAGTATCTCCCATTGCTGCTAAGATTTGCTAATAGACACGTCTTCCTGCCTTCTTCCGCCCCCCACCCCCCTTTGAATTCTGGCTCCAGAGCCCAAAGATTTTGAACAATTCTAGCCCTGGTGATGATGGAAACAGCAAGGCAGGAAAAGTTGAGTCAAAATCCCAAACCTCCAAGCTTCCCCATTAATTAAACCTGGAAATTACCAAGTAACAATTGGTTTTTTTTTTCCTGTGGGATAGTCTGCTTTCTATAAAAAGTAATTTGAAATTGAGCTAAATTTTCAGGAATTATAGCCTTTGGGGCAAGGATGGAACATGTCAATTGATGGACAATTTAGGGAGCAAAATACTATTTCATCATGAGTAACCTACTTTGGATATAATAAGATTTGATAAACTGTTTTCCACATTGGAAAGCAATTAAGTATTTTAATGTTAATTTTATTACATATTTTTACATACAGAATGCTGTTCTACCACCATAAATAAACTACGATTTGATTAATTTTAACACTTTGTCCTCTAAGCAGAGTCTTGCCAGTATAATTTTAATTTCTGTACCACATTGTAAATACATTTCAAGCACAGTTGCTTCTCCTGAGGGAATAAATTCTGCCAAGTTTCAGATGATTAGGTTCAAGAGTTTTATATTGTTATTCAACAAGCATCAAACCAAGTGCTAGTGTTCCCGTTAATGAAAAATGATACACAGAAAAATGCCAAAGTTACATGGTAAAAGAAGTAGCCCTGTTTTATAGTAATTCTTTTATTTCACTATTCTTAGTTTGATGGTATATTGTGATACTCTTTGTTCTCTTCCTTTTGATTAAAGACTTTTGGATCAAAGTAAAACAAAGGCCCTTGTGACAATCTCCGTCACTGGAAGCTTTCAGAAAGAGACTTGACAAGCATTTGTCTGAAATGGTATAGAGCAGGGGTGTCAAACTTGATTTCATTGAGGGCTGCATCAAGGTTGTGTTTGACCTTGGAGGGCTGGGGTAGGCGTGACCATGTTAGGCACGGTCAGCTCAACATAACTTGTGTCAGGGGCATCTGTGATGGCCAAGTGCTAAGACCTTCCCTCACTCTCATTATAATATCCTTCCTTCCTTCCTTCCCTCCCTCCCTCCCTCCCTCCCTCCCTCCCTCCCTCTTCATTCTCCTTTCTTCTTCCTTCCCCTCTTTCCTTTTTTTCCTTCCTTGCTCTCTTCCCATCTCTTATTTTTCTTTTTCTTTCCTTTCTCCTTTCCTGTCCCTTTTTGCATGCTCAAATACAAAAGGGGAAACAATTCTCCTTTTGTTTTGTTTTTAGCTTTAGTTTTTCTAGCCCTCTGCCAGTGAAACGGAGCTTGGTGTGTGTGTGTGTGTGTGTGTGTGGTTTTTTGTTTTGTTTTTTGCCGGGACAGCCTCCTGCAACCCTTTACAAGCAGAGGCACCGTGGCCTGTTCCTTTGCTGTTTCCAGGGCAGTCCCGCAGGCCAGATCTAAGCACCCTGAGGGCTGGATCCAGCCCCCAGGCCTTGAGTTTGACACCCCTGGTATAGTGTCTCCTGCTTGAGCAGGGGGTTGGACTAGAAGACCTCCAAGGTCCCTTTCATCTCTATTATTCTATGTGCTATGAATTTATGAACCCTTGTTCAGTTGAAATGCTCATCCCTCACAATTGGTAAGGCACTGATACAAAGTAGATGGAGCTATTTTCTCTGCTTCTGGTGGTTGGGCTGTTGTTTTTTTAAGGGTTACTGTAGAAATTTGTGGTTTGTTTGTTTTGAAAAAAAGACACAGCCAGCTTGATCTAGTGGTTAAGGCATCAGGCTAGAAACAGGCTAGTCCTGTCTTAGGCATGAAAGCTCATTAGCTGAATTTGGTTCAGTCATAATTCGAGGCTCAATTATGGTCATAAATCAAGAACCACCTGTACTACATGGACATTGCGAGCAATAGCTAAAATCTCTGAGCCAATAATTCCACGCAGAATACCAGAATCGAGTGATTCCCTTCTTCCCATTCATATGGAAAGGATTTTTTTAAAAAAACTATTTCTGTATTACAAGATCATTATATCCAATTATTCACTAACTTCAAGTCCTTCAGTTAGTTGTTCTCTAATCCAGTTGTCACCAACTGGTGGCCTGTGGACCACTGATAGTCCACGAGAAAATTTTGGTGGTCTGGAGAAAAATTATTTGCATTTTTTATATTGCAGTAATACTTTATAAAGTATTTTTTTATCTTTTTAAAAAAATGTTAGTGGCCCATAGGATTTAAAATTATGAATTTAGTGGTCCCTGAGGTCCAAAAGTTTGGTGACCCCTGCTTTAATCCATATCCAAAGACAATCCTATTCATTTACTAATTATCTTATGTAAACTCCAGACAAAATAGCTTGTGTATGCATGCAAAATTGTGTATACCAGTGATTCCCAAACTGTGAGCCGCGGCTCCCCAGGGAGCCGCGCTATCGTCATGGGGGCGCCGCGGAATATCTGCGCCCGCTGGGTCCGGCGCTGATGCGCCATTTCTGGGGGGTCTGGTGCGCATGCGCAGTTGCAGGTCGGATTTCCGGGGGAGCCGCGGGCGCGTCTGGTGCGCATGCGCAGTTGCAGGTCGGATTTCCAGGGGAGCCGCGGGCGAAAAAGATTGGGAACCTCTGGTGTATACAATTTTAAAAATCCAAACCCGTACTTTATATTTAATAATAAGATACGGAAAACATACCTGTTTTACTTTAAATAATGTCCTCTGGTTTGAGAACGTTATGGCTATGCCATTTGGCCACACAATCACTTATTTTCTTAAGAATCTCAATAAGAGTTTTTGTAATCCCAAAACATTTTGGCTAAAGGACCTAGGTTTTTTTTTTTTAATACTTCTCTGCATTTTGTAATATTCAGGAACAAATTTGCATGTGGCCTTTCGGTTTGGAGATGATGAGTCACCCTAGCTTTGAGCAAAAATGATGAATTCATTTTAAAAATAAGAACCCATTCAAATTAACACAGTGGAAAACAACCTGGCAGATTAGAGTGACTTTCAAAATTAATAGGTGCCAAACCTCCTCCTCGTTCATACGATTTTTCTTAAGGTTTTTGAAATGAAACTTTCCAATCAACACATTCTACAAAATACTATTGGCCTCCAGTTGAAAAATACATCCATTTCGCTACCCATTATTCAAGGTCAGTAGAAAATTGTGACCATGAGAAACAAAATTACAATAGCATAATTTGTAAGCCTTTAATCTTCTAGAAAATCTGTTTTTAAAAAAACCAACTCCTACTGTTGCAGGACTTTTTGTACCAATATAATTCATCCGAACTATCCAGCCAAACCTTTTTCTGTAGAATATATCACATTATCTTTCTACAGAGTATATGTTATGCTAAACTGTAATGAGGTTTAGTATATTTAAACAGTGACATCAAAAGTTAAAATAGATATGAGCAACATAACACACATAGCACATGCAGGATAATGTTTGAAGATACATTCTTTTACCTTTGCATCTTGCCCAGTTCATTGTTAAAGCCTTTAATGGTTTTAAATGTTTTAAACAATAATATTAAAACAATATTAGAAAATTGCAAATTCCAACACACACAAAAAAAGACCCTCCACCAAACTTCTATTTGCGAAACTGTTTGCCAATACAAACTTTTGAAATTCACAAGAGGCAAAGTGTCACTTAAATGTCCAATATCACAAATTATAACTAATATCGTATAAACTGAACCCAATTTAAAAATTGCCTGGTTTATATATTAGATCTATTTCTTTCCTCCTGGGAATATTGCTTATTCTAGCTGCCAATTAACAGACAATTCTCTATATGTAATATACGGTTTTGAAATTATAAAAATTGTTGTCCAACTGCCAGCTTTCGCCCAAAATCATTTAGCTATTTATCTACCACCAAAATGCACACCAATATTTTTCCTTGCTAACTATTATATATAGAACCTTCTTATTTAACGTAATGATCATCACTGCAGTTTCATCCTTTATTTGATTTTGTATGTACAGACAGTCCTTGGCTTACAACTGGTCATTTGGAGTTTTGATCACCTCAGAAAGGGTGCTTTATGGCCTCATAAAGCACTTCCAGCTGTCATAAAATATTCCCTACCACCCCGTATTTTGGGCACTTGGCAACTGCTCACATTTACAACTGGTTGTGCAGCATTCTTTGGTCACATGACCACAACTTGCTACTTTTTCTTTTGCCAGATGCCCATTCAGGAGAATGGATTTTGTAATGCTGCAGGTTCTCAGGAAGGAGAGATCACATTCTAAGAAAAAAGATCAGGCTCCGCAAGGAGACCCAGCCAAACCACCCTTGGGCCTCTGTATATCGTACAGAGGCCATATGACACCATCCCAGAAGCAGTCGCCATTTTGGAGTGGCAGGCATGGGCGGCGGCGTTAGAGTCCTTACATTGCCACAAACGATCAAAGCCCCCACCCCCAATTTTATTGACCCTTGTCTAGCGCTAATTTTGTGCTGACAATTAGTTGTCTAGATTCTTCTGTATAGGCTTGAAAAAAATCTTCTGTGGTACAACTTAATCCTTTGTAAGTTAAAGGTAAAGGTTCCCCTCGCACATATGTGCTAGTTGTTGCCGACTCTAGGGGACGGTGCTCATCTCCGTTTCAAAGCCGAAGAGCCAGCACCGTCCAAAGACGTCTCCGTGGTCATGTGGCCGGCATGACTCAACGCCAAATGCGCATGGAACGCTGTTACCTTCCCACCAAAGGTGGGCCCTATTTTTTCTACTTGCATTTTTACGTGCTTTCGAAACTGCTAGGTTGGCAGAAGCTGGGACAAGTAATGGGAGCTCACTCCGTTACACGGCAGCACTAGGGATTCGAACTGCCAAGCTGCCGACCTTTTGATCGACAAGCTCAACGTCCTAGCCCCTGAGCCACCGCGTCCCTTTGTACAATTTGTACAATCCTTTGTACCTGATACATATTAGTTTTCCGTATAAAGTCTCAAATGCACAGGTTGTAGAAAAACTTTATCCATAAGAATTTTCATTTGCAGTCTGAACCTAGCATGGCGGAGGTAAAAGTTTGCTATACAGGTAGTCCTTGACTTACAACCATAATAAGTTGAGCATTACCTGTGTCATCTGTTTTTCTGAGAATTTTACCCATTTAGTTCCAGAGAAACAGTGAATTATTAGAACATTTTCTGAGATGTTGATACAAGCTATGAAACAGATTGTATTCTTTGCCTTTGTCCTGGGCATCCTTCCCAAACTCTTATGCCCTGAAGAATTTGTGGCAAACCATCTGGTACCCAAATGCCAAAGTTCTTCCAACAAGAACTCCCTGTCACAGCCATCCCTGTCACACTATGTATGATAAAGTAAGTCAAACTCAGAATATTTCATTCTTTTTAGAAAAAAAAATCCTTTGCTCTTTCATATTTTTTGTTGTTGCCCCTTGTGCTAAAATTTTGTTAGATTGCATCATTAAAATTCAGGTGAACTTTACTAGAACAAGATAAAATTAAAGCCAAACATTTTTTTTCATAATCAACTATAGGTATTCTTTGCTTAACAAGTGGAAGTTACAATAACCCCCGATAAAATACAAATAGTCCTTGACTTACAATAGTTCATTCAGTGACTGTTCAAAGTTACAACAATACTGAAAAAAGTGACTTATGACCATTTTTCACACTTCTGACCATTGCAACATCCCCGTGGGTCACATGTTCAAAATTCAAACTAACTCATGTTTATGACTATTGAAGTGTCCCAGGGTCATGTGATCCCCTTTTGTGACCTTCTGACAAGCAAAGTCAATGGGGAAGCCAGATTCACTTAACAACCATGCTACTTAACTTAAAATCTGCAGGGATTCATTTAAAAACTATGGCAAGGAAAGTCATAAAATGGAGCGAAATTCACTTAACAACTGTCTCGCTTAGCAACAGAAATTTTGGGCTCAATTGTGATCGTAAGTCGAGGACTACCTGTACTTATGATCTGGCTCCGTAATTCTGATGCCTGTACACATTCCCCCTAGAGCAGGGGTGTCCAAACTTGGTCCCTTTAAGACTTGTGGACTTCAACTCCCAGAGTTCCTCAGCCAGCTTTGCTGGCTGAGGGACTCTGGGAGTTGAAGTCCACAAGTCTTAAAGGGACCAAGTTTGGACACCCCTGCCCTAGAGTCACATGACTACATTTCAGGCATTTGGCAACCAGCTCACCTTGACTGCTATTTGCAAGGTTCTGCACATGATCATGATTTACAGCAGGAGTGGGGGAACTATGGCCCCTGTATGACTTGTGGACTTCAGCTCACAGAATTCTTGAGTCAGCCATTCTAGCTCAGGAATTCTGGGAGTTGAAGTCCACAGGTCATAAAGGGGCCATAGTTTTCCTATCCCTGATTTGTAGCATTATTTGCTGGCAATGAACAAAAAGTGTTCACACTGATTCACAAATAGCAGTGTTTGCATAACGACCACTGCAAAAAAAGTTGTTCAATTGGATTCAGTCATATGGGTGCCTCAATTTATAACTGTTATGACTTATGATAGAGGTTCCAGCTCCATGATAGTCATAAACTGAGAACTACTTGTATCTCCAAAGTTCATAAAATTAGAAGGGGAAAAAATCGAATTGCTTTTATATGCTATAAGCACCATTTCTGAAGAATGATTCTGTTGTTCAAATGACAGCCACTAGAGCAGGAAAAGCAAATCTTTTAAGCAGGTACAGTGGTGGGATTCAGCCGGTTCGGGCGATTCAGCCCGAACTGGTAGTTAAATTACTGTCTGGCTCCACCCGCCCCTTCCAGGAGTCTCCACGTGCCCCATTTTGGCTCCCAGGTAAGTGCAGGGTGGCCTACTAGGCCCAAAACAGGGTGCAGGGGTGCGGTGTGCCCCCCTCACAGCCTGTTTTTGCTCCCAGGAGGCTGCAGGGAAGCCTACTAGGCCTAAAACAAGGTGCAAAGGAATGTAGCACATCCCCCCCAGCAGCCCATTTTTGCTCCCAGGAGGGTGTAGGAGGCCAAGTGTTGCCTGTCATACCCCCTGGACATGCCCATCATGGCCACGCCCACCCAGCCAGTCATTAGGCCAGAGAACCACTTATTTGAATACCACCACTAGGTAGATATATTTAGAATCACTGATTCCAAATATATTTAGGGGTATTGCTCATCCCCCCCAAATTCCAAGTTTTTGAATAAGACAAACCTATAATTACATTATAGCTTGTCTGCTCAAAAACTGATTGCCATAAAGGATATATCCATTCACAAACCAATACCAAACCAATGAGGTACCTCCTAAACTGAGTTTCATAAAGCCCAAATAATACTCAGTACTCATACTCAGCTAAACCAAAATCAAACTAATAATTTTATGGTCAGTGTCCTGGAGAAACTCATTCATGGTTTTCACATGGACTCTTTAGCAAAGCAGTGTTTCTTGGCATAAGATCTGTTCATTCTGATTATTTCCTGTGACCTTTTTTTGATGCAATTTCATTGTAAGTCTTTTCCAAATTCTCCAAAGGAAGGTATGCATAAATGCTTTCTCAGATTGTTCCCAAATAGAGAATGCTCTTTAGAGAAAGCCTACTAGCCTAATTTTTGCTTTCCAATTTAATCAAGTACTTCCTCCCGAAGCTGCTAAAATCAACTTTCCAAAAGGAATAATAATATAATAATAATAGTAATAGTAATAATAATGGTAAATTGGCACTGACAAGATCACCATTGGTCAGCTGCAGAATGCTACCTTACTGGGATCTGCTCACATAATTTGCCAATACATCAGCAAATAATACATCAGCAGTCCTAAACGCTTGGGAAGTGTTTGACTAGTTATTTGTGATACGAAATCCATCATAGTTATCTCGTTTGCTATGTATACTGTCATTTTGTATAATAATAAAAAAAATAATTTTCTGGCAGCAACCCTTATCAACCATTAACACCAGTCAATGGTATTTGTGATGCATTTTTGAATGTTCAGTTGACTGAGTTTCATGTTTAATGAATAAAGTAAATAATAATAATAATAACAACAACAACAACAACAACAACAACAACAACAACAACAACAACATGTAACATGTAACAGTGATACCCATTGTCATCGGGGCACTTGGTACCATGTCCAATAATTTTATAAGAGACATCAACAAATTGCAACTTCCTGCAATAACACCAGTGGAACTGCAAAAAACTGCGGTACTTGGAACACTGTACATCTTAAGAAGGTACTTGGTTGATACCTAGGACACTGGCAGCAACCTGCATCAACCATTAGCACCAGTCAATGGTATTTGTGATGCCTTTTTGAATGTTCAGTTGACTGAGTTTCATGTTTAATGAATAAAAGATAATAATAATAATAAAAAAATTAAATTTAAAACCTGGCTTTCTTCTGACAGTTCAAAACCACTTTCATGGTGACCTCGCCTACTTTTATTCCCTCAAACAACAATTCCTATGAGGTGTTACTCTGAAAGGGTGGCTGGCCTCAAATCTCCCACCAAACTCTGACGGGGTATCTTAGCCACTATGCTAGACTGGTTCTCATCTTTTACTAAGATTTTTTTAAAAAATAAACCACTTCATATGTCATTCAATTCTATAGAAGCCTCTCAAAAGTTTTCATAACCCATCTGAATGCATTCAGTGATCTTAGAAAGCTGCTTGCTCACCATTTTTTATCTTTCCTCAGTCTTCTAACCTTTTCAGAGGCAATGGCACGAGGAAGGGGAGCAGTTGAAAATTTCCTAGTAAGAAACCGAAGCCTACATTTCTAAACTAAAAATAAGGAAGTAGGTAGACCATATGTTTCTACAAAATTACAGCTTGTTCTTGGTGCTGGTTCACAAACTTTCAGCTAGTAATATGTGACAAGTTAAGTATTGTAGGAAGCCCCCCCCCGCCTCCCCAGATTAAAATCTTAAAATAAAGAATAAAGTCTTTATTCTTAATATTAAAAAAGCAGCAGGATAGTATATTTCCCCAAAGGAGAAATGGAGAAACTTGTTCTTAAAAGCAAAAATCAGCCTCAGTCTTCCTGGCATCCTCAAACACAGCCTCAAACAGAAGAGACTGATGTTTTGGAATGGAGATTTGGTATCCATTCAGAAAGACTGATCCAATCTATTACTAAACAAAACGCCTTCAGCCACAAGCTCCCACAGAAGGCTGAAGCTGATGGGATTAAGAATTTACATTCCCCCACCCAAATTCTAAGGACAGGACATAACCTTTAGGACTCTAATAGGATGTACCCATCACTATTAGAATAGCAATAAGACACACGGCTCAGTACATTGCACAATGCCCTGGAGCATCTCAATCACCAAACCCTAGAACCCTATAAAAGTCCATCCACTCACTCAACCATTTTGTCAGCCACCCCAGAAACATGCTACTGTAACTGAAGTTTCTGGAAAACCAAATAACAGAGACCTTCTTTTCTTGTAGCCAGCCTCCATTTTATTTCCAGTGGGTTTTTTTCTCCCGGCTTGGAACCAGACTGGATTTTAATTCCAATAGTATCGTTGCTGGGTCAAAAAAACTTTTGTATAATGAAAAATGTTTGACTTTCTTCATGTATTATAATACACACATGCTTGTTTGACCATGCTTTGCTGAGTAAGCAGCAATTAGCTAGGTTTGTAGCTCAGCGGTAGTGTGACTTAGCAGCACTATACAACATTCATTTTCTTTTTCAGCCACTTCACACCACCATGGGGGGGGGGAGGTAGTGGGGATTTCTTTCCTATTATGGGATGTGTTTACATTTTATAGGGTCATTTAAGCTTTTTTAATTTACTTCCTGCTGAAAATCAGTAGGAAATTGTGCTGCCAGTATAATTTGCTGCCCAATTCAGTGTTAAGATTGGGAGGAGAGGTTGAGCTACCAAAAGGGTGTCTTGGAAACAGATTCAATTTTGACAACCAATGTGTTACCTTCCCTTCATTTTTGGGGAACAAAAAAATAGCATCCACAAACATATATTTGAAAAGACTCACTGGCAAAAATACAGATTTGAAACATTTGTGAATGCATTCACAACTGCCCACAACTGTTGCTTTATGTCAAATTTACACATAAACATATATGACCAATGGTTTCATTTGCAAACTTTTGCGAAGCTACTTTTAGAAAATATTCTGCAATATTAAGACTAAAAGCTTTATGACAAGCAATTCAGCCTTTATTTTAATTAAATCTAGGCCTTGGAGATAGAGGTGGTAAGATGATAATTATCTGCGTAAGAAGAAAAATGTCATTAGCAAACACATATTCACACAGACTGAAATTACAAATGTGCTCCACACCTGGAACAAATTTGATTAAAAAATGCTTATATATAAAGGCAAACAGGTCTTGTTTAATTGTGATCAAGGCAGAAAAGCAACCAGGATACATCAGGTTCTGCATTGCCAAAAATCAAATCTTCCTATCTGATCTGAAACTCTAGTGAGGGCCTGTTGAAAGAGTCCTCACCCTACCCAGTAGTAGGGTAGTATAGTAGTAAGTAGTATATAGCAGGCAGCTTAGATTGTAAATTTTCTTAATAATAGACCCTATGTTGTGGAATACACGTTCCTTAGACGTAAATTGAATCCCTTCCCCCTCTGTATTTTACTAAGCATTTGCCATTGGTCCCAGTTGGTTGTAGGCATCTAACTCTTTATGTACAGGAAGTCCTTGACTTACAATTTAGTGATTGTTCAAAGTTACAACTACACTGGAAAAAAATGACTTATGACTGTTTTTCACACTTATGACCACTGCAAAATCTCCATGGTCATGTGATCGAAATTTAGATGCTTGGCAACTGACTCATATTTACAGTATGACGGTTACAGTATCCTGGGGTCATGGAATCCCCTTTTGCGACCTTCTGACAAGCAAAATCAATGCAGAAGCCAAATTCATTTAACAACTATGTAATTCAATTAATAACTGTGGCAAGAAAGGTCATAAAATGGGGAAAACTCACTTTACTGTCTCGCTCAGCAACAGAAATTTTGGGCTCAATTGTCATAATGCAAGGACAACCTGTAATTGTATTATATATTATTTTCAATTAATTTGATAGCTTCCTTTTATTTTATTTTTGTTTTGTTGTACATCACTCAGTAACTTAATTAATTGGGGAAATCTATCAATACTATAAAGAAATAAATAAGGCAAATAAATGTTTCTCATACAAGTTATACTAGAAAAATGGCTTATTACTATGTTGTTCTACCATCAAGAGCTCAATAAGTTACTCAAAACTAGATAGATAATGTGCCATTAAGGCATTTTTGACTCCTTATCGTCACATAGATTTTCTCCATGATGATCTATCCCTAATCTTTTCTAACATAATTTGTATACTTATGCCACTTCATTTAGTGACTGTTTGAAGTTACAATGGCACTGAACAGGTGCCATTGTAAGGTGACTTACCAGCCCTCACATTTACAACTATCACAGCATTCATATGGTCATGTGATCAAAATAGAGTACTCCCATATGGTCATGTGATCAAAATCGGGAGCTCGGCAACTCGCATGTATTTATGACAGTTGCAGTATCCTTCTTCATTTAACTGAGTGATTTGCTTAACAACCATAGCAAAAAAAAATTAATAGGTGTGACTATTAACAACCACCTTGTTTAGCAACAGAGATGTTGGTCCCAATTATGGTCGTAAATTCAGGATTCTCTGTAATTATTCACTATGCTGTTGGCCATCCACTTCTCCTCCTTTCTACTTTTCACAGCAATTGAGCTTTCTCCAAAGACTTGGGTTTTCACATTGCCAAGAGAGCTCACTGATCAGATAAAATTATTTTGAGGCTGAAGACTTGCTTTGTCTTTGTCAAACCAGAAATTACAAAACTGTTCTTCCCTTTTTGCTCCCTGGCAGAGAGTTTTTAAAACACTTTATCTAGCTAAGAGAAAGTAATAATCCCGGTTGGCAGTCCTTAATGCTCTGACCCCCTCACAAATTCATCCACTCCCATTGAAAAACTAAATTAGTAGCTACCTGCCACATCCAAGCTAATTTGCCACTTGGAAAAGAGGAACAGAGCCTTGCAGGTATTGTAGAAGTCCAACAAGAAAAACAACTCACTGCTTTTATGTGGACTTCTTTCAAGGCAAAGAGACCAAAAAGGCTATGCCTTGAGCTCATCTAAACTAGAGAAAGGAAGCCTTTTGTTATGAAGCGTGCACTGTGATTAGGTGTACTACGGCTTCGTGAGAAAAAGCAGTTTTATGTAAACAGATTAATAAAGGAAGAGTGATCATAATAGGAGAACAGGGACATGTCTAACAGTGGTGGGATTCAATTTTTTTTTACTACCGGTTCTGTGGGCGTGGCAGGGGAAGGATACTGTAAAATCTCCATTCCCTCCCCACTCCAGGGGAAGGTTACTGCAAAATCCCCATTTCCTCCTGATCAGCTGGGATTTGGGAGAGAGAGAATAGATGGGGGAGGGGCCAGTCAGAATTTTTACTACCGGTTCTCCAAACTACTCAAAATTTCCGCTACCGGTTCTCCAGAATTGGTCCGAACCTGCTGGAACCCACCTCTGATCTCTAAGCGACATAGCCTTATAATTAAATATCAGGAAATGCAGAAGACTCACAGCTCAATAGATGGGAAAGGGAAAACTACAGTAAATAGGATTGCTGATGTTTCTACCCAAGTACTCCCTGCAAGATAGTAGTTGATGGAATGAAAGGAAATAAAACAAGACTATACAACTTGCAATGCTTGGGCCACCGTGAACCTGGCCCAGGTGGGATTCACAGAGAAAATATTCAGCCATATTCGTCAAAGGCTAGAAAAGACCTAATTTTTATTCCTGACCCAAATTCAAAATGTCCATGCTAGAACAAATATACATGCTTTTCAAGCATTTGCAAGAATTGCAGCCCTCCAAGATTTCTCTACTATGCTTTTAGTAAAAAAAAAAAAGTGAGTACTGCAGCTTGCTAGCACATTAAGGAGTGATATTATGCAAAGCACATAGTGTAAAAATTCCAGGAACAGAGCAACCACCTTGACCTAATTTCTTATGTTTCGCTGATACAGTAGAGATTTTCAGCCAAATTTGGTACAGATACAGTAAGAGAACAAAATTAAGAAACAACTGCTAAGCCACCTTAGTCACTGACATTTCAAGACCAGATTAGCAAATATCCTGTTACTCCAACTTTCAATAATGCATAGCATACTAAAGAGCATTCCCCCTCCTCCCCCCAAAAAAACACCCTACACACAATTTAAGATCTTTTTGTTCAGTGGATATACCCAGCTCTGAAAACTATCAATCAAACTCTACTGAAATCAGCAGTTTTGCAAATGCCTAGGATGGCATGCTTAATTTGTAATTTGATGATGTATGCAGTATTATTTCACCAAGCCTTACAGAAGATCTTTTTCAATATTTCCTAACATGATCATAAGGAAAAATAAATTGCTTAGGCAACTTTTCCAGTCTCCAAAACCCCACGGCAAGGAATAAATTCATTCATCTCCTCTATAGGGAGAATATTGGCTCAGACTAATTTCACATATTGATTTAGCCTGGCAACATATGAACTAAAATACCATCAATAGTCATTAAAACAGATCTTAAAAAAAACCTCCATGATAAAAGGAGGTTCCTTTTATAGAGTCGGGGAGAACATCCCTTCTGTAGAAATTTATTATTGATACACCAAAATCCCCAAGCAGTCAAATATTGGCCCTTAACAGGTACATCCACACAAAGATAATAAAATAATAACATCAGACAACTTTGGGAAGGACTAGATAGGTGGATAAAAATGCCAAATCCAATTCAAACATGTGGTTGTCTGTCCGACGAACCATAATAATAAGAGTAAGTACCATCTAAGCTCAACATAATAAAACCAGGTCCTTTTTTAAGACTTTCACCCCAAAAAACAATATAGCCATTAGATTTTCTTGTCCATTTTAAAATATTTTTTATTTCTATTTATTTATCAAATTTATATAGCCAGCCATCTCAACAAAAGTGACTTTGGGTGGTAGACACAATGAAAGATAAAACAATGTTAACTTGCTAAATTGACAGCACTGCATTAAATGTATTGAACTTTTCTAATCTATGGGACACAAGTGTTCACTCTTAATCCAAAGATCTATTGAAGGGGCCTTTCTTCTATTCCATGCAACTTGTCAGATGCCATTCAAAAACAAGCAAAATTATAACTTATCCCAGCTTATCCAAGTCACATCGTTTCTGTGTATGGTTCAGAAGTCCGGTTTAGCTCTGCCTGGTAAGGCCTGTTATTAAGAACACAAAGCCTGCAATTACTGCAGGTTCGAGCCCGGCCCAAGGTTGACTCAGCCTTCCATCCTTTATAAGGTAGGTAAAATGAGGACCCAGATTGTTGGGGGGGCAATAAGTTGACTTTGTAAATATATACAAATAGAATGAGACTATTGCCCTATACATTGTAAGCCGCCCTGAGTCTTCGGAGAAGGGCGGGGTATAAATGTAAAAAAAAAAAAAAAAAAAAAAAAGTCAACATTTCCTAATTAAGGTCAAATTGCAAAAACTACCAGAAACAAAGAAAAAAAATACTTTCACTTTTCATGAAAGCCTGTCAGAAAACATCTCCACGTTGGGGAAATAAATAAATAAACAAATAAACAACCACATTTAGACATCATTTCCACACTGTCCAGGCAACACGTGTATTATGGGAAGGGGGGGGGGGAAAAGGTGAGTATCTATAAGAGATCACAACTTGTAAGCAGCAGCTGCCATCCTTGGTAGACAACAAATCAGCTAGAGATTATAAGTCCTAACTCTGGGGAACAGAAGTCTACAAGGGGATCAGGTTTTTGCTTCCCCACCAAAAAAAAAAAAGTGCGTGGGAGAAATAATTAGCCTTATTGGCTTCCAGGACAAACAGGGACAAGGACATGGACCCTTCATATAACTGCTCCAGGGCACTGCGCAAAAGACTCTTAATTAGAGATGCCCTAATGGAGGAGTTGCCCCAGGCAGATGGCAAGCAAGCCTATCTTCAAGAGTCAGCTGATTTCCCTCCCTCCGGACACCTCATAGAGGGAGGGGGGGCACACCCCGGAAAACCGGGGGAGCAGAGTGGGCAGTGAAGGGACCAAGGGGTAGACAAAAGATAAAAGCGAACATCTTTAGTTTCCATTAGGGATGGCCTACAGATCCGCTCCTTCCTTTCTTTTAGCAGAGCGCCCGTCTGTATTAAGAAATCAACGTGGTTTTCTTTACTTCATTTGATCATGATTCAATCTTCGTCTGCCTCTTGTCTTGGGGGGGGGGGAGTGTACACACACACACACACCAACTCCAAGGCGCGCACAATGCAAGTCATCCTCTCCCCGGCAAGCTTTACATGCCGGGAACGGGGTCATTCCAAAGGGAGTTGGGCGAGGGATGCAAGGAATGGACCCCTTGTCCCAGCCTTGGATGTCGGAGGGAGCCGTGCCAAGCCGCGCGCGGAAAAAAATTAAAATAAATGAGAGCCCGGATCGGAGTTGGGACGCGATTAAAGGAGAGGTAAAAGGCGAGAGCTTTGTGCTACGAGCGAGTGCCGAGTCCCTGGGGAGGAGGCGGGGAGGGGGAAAAAGGAGCTGCTGCTGGACCAGCGGACAAAGAAGCAGCCGCGGTTCGCTCCGTGCCGGGCAGGTCCCGGTGCATTGCTCCCACCTCGCTCACCTGGTAGATGGCGGCCCAGCTGTCCTCCTGATCCAGCCGCTGGAACTCCTTCTCGATCTCCATACTGCGGGGAGGAGGGGGGTCAAGTCTCGGCTGGCCCTCGCCCGCCACCGCCGCCGCTGCTGCTACCGCTGCTGTTCGGACGCCAGGGCGAGTCCCAGCCGCTGCCCGGAGCGCCGCCGATGCTGCTGCTGCTGCTGCCGCCGCCGCCTCCGCGGCTCTTGCTGCCTGGTCGCTTCAGATAGCGCCTCCCCTTCCTTCTCGCTCCCTTCCAGCCCACACGGAAACTACGCAAGCAGCCTCCAGCCTTCCGGCATGGTCCTCCCCGAGCAGAGGAGGGCTGCGGGAAGCTCTCTTCGAGCGAGCGGCGGTGTGCTCTGGAGAGGGACTGGGTAAGGAAGGAGGATGGTCCGCTGTGATGGTTGCTTAGCTCCAGGCGCAGCGAGATCAAAGTGCCGATCAGAGTACCTCTGGGCGTGTGTGGTGCCCCCTAGAGTACTCACACAACACACACACGCAATACGCGCGCCTCTCTTTTGGCACCCGAGTCTCCGAATGCAGACACGCGTTACTAGCTAATGGGCATCTCAGCATCGATCGCTGTAGCTAAGATTGGCAAAAATCTAATTGCGTGGGACTGTTACTCCGATCGCGCACACACAATCTTGGCTTTACCAGAAGAGCTCCCGAGATGGCCTCAAAAGGTTTCGGGGTCTCTTTGCTGCCATCCAATTTGAGGTTCCAGATCACAGCCAACTGAGGCTGCTTCCAGCCGAGAACCAAAGGTTTCAGAGCTTATGGCTGTGACAGATGATGATAGGTTGCCTTAGCAATGTTTCTCAGCCTTAGCGACTTTCTCGGAAAATTTAATGTAGTTCTAATTCCTAAAGCCGTTTGGCTCCTTATTCCTATGCAATGTTTTCCCCTTTCCCAATCAACAACTGTAACTGATTAATAGTATTATTATTTCTTACTCATTTTCTGCATTCTGCACAATATTGCTTTCAGAAAAAGGAAAATAATGTGATTCTACCTACCTACCTACCTACCTACCTACCTACCTACCTACCGATCAAACTGAGTCAAAGTATAGACATAATCTTCCTATATCAATGAAGTGAGTAACCCCATAACTTCAAATAGTAGTCAGCAAGAAGATTTTAAAATTCTCCATTCCAAGTTACTGATATATGGGGTGCTAAAAGTACACGTATCAGTTCCAAAATCCTGTAACCTAATCCCTTTTTTCCCTTTCAATAAAACTAACTTTGTGGCATCCCACTCAATATCTTTTTCCAATTTTATGAGTATTGATGAGTACTTTGAATGTGCTTTTCAAATCAGCTATATCTGTTACTGTCGTTTTCATGTCATTCCAGACTGCGCTTAATTAACTTGCTGATCAGAATGTCATGGGATACTTTATCAAATTTTTTTCTGAAGCTAAGACAGTTACTCACAATTTGCACCCCCAATATAGTGAGGATGTTATCCATGAGATAAAGTTAGTCTGACAAGACTTATCCCTGAAAAATCCATGCTGGCACCTTGGCATTGTTTTCAAGGCCCCTACAAACCAACCACTTTATGATCAACCAGGAGTTGACATGCATTTGAATATTTTTGGTGGCATTTTTTTTCTTTCAAAAAGGTGGGTGATTCTGCTGGCTTTAAAGAAGGTCATGATCCAGCCCCTCCTAAAGTAATCATACTGGATCCAAGATCAAGACAAACACAGGGAAGAAAGTAGTCAAGCAGTTGCATCAAAGGGCCCTGTGGGAAAGATTATCCGATATATAGATTTCTTTCTGTAAACTAATATTTTACTACCGTTTAAAGGTAGTATCAAATATAAAAGGGAAGTCTCTAAGTTAACTTTGGTATAATTCCTAGTGATTTCATGGACATGCCCATGCAATTGTCTGTGCAATGGTGCAGGAGAAGCTTGCTATTGCTTTATTTTAGGATGTTTTTCAACTTCCAAATCTAGTTTATAGCCCTGGAACTGCCAAGTAATCTATCATCCAAGGGTTAGCCAGGCCTGACACTGCTTATCTTCTCAGCCCAGACAAATTCAGCCAGGTGCTGCCATCTGCTGAAGCAAGATTGGAAAGCATCTGAAGCAAGAGAAGAAAGCATCTTAATAGGGTTAAGTCAAAATATCTAAGTCAAGTTTATTATAAGGTTATTCTTATAAATATAGTCTATTCAGCTGTTCAAAACACTTTGTATGTTACTTTAACGGTACCTGCATACAACAATCTAACCAGGGGTCTCCAACCTTGGTCGCTTTAAGACTTGTGGACGTCAACTCCCAGAGTTCCTCAGCCAGCAAAGCTGGCTGAGGAACTCTGGGAGTTGAAGTCCACAAGTCTTAAAGCGACCAAGGTTGGAGACCCTGATCCAACCTGCTTCAAATATACAAACATGGATTTTCACAAGTACAATTACAGATTTCAGGGGCATCCACAGGGTGTGTATGCATGTGTGTGTGTCAAAATCTGCAAGATGATAGGCATAGCTTCATGATCAAATACAAAGCATGCATGAAAAGAGGGGGGCTTTGCTGCACCCAGCATCTTGCATATTTTCCTTGATTACAATCCATTCAAAAGATCCCTTCTTCACCTCTACGGGTAATATGTGCCTTCCTCACTCCAGGCCCTCACTGAGGCCTGGGAGTTTGAGGGTCCTGCACAGTATCTGCATAGAATATGTACATCAATCATGTCTGACTGTCAGAGACTGCCTGGATAAGTCTCTGCAGTTTTTTTGGCAAGGTTTTTCAGAAGTGGCTTGCCATTGCCTCCTTCCATGGATTGTGACAAAGTGACTAGCCAAAGGTCATCAAGTTAACTTTTTGCCTAAGGTGGGATTAGAACTCAAGCTTTTATAGCTGCACACAAAATATATAGTACATTTGGAAAGAGGTTTTTTTAAAAAACCATTCATTTTAATTTTTGGCATTTCCAAACTCTTGAAATGAAGTTCTGTGAAGTTATTCTTAGCAGAATCCACTTCAACAAAGCAGCCGCATTTCATCTGGGCTTGGTACCTTCTAAATTTAAAGAAGCTGGCCCACTTTCAAATCATGATTGCAGCAAATCCTGGCAATATTAAGTCTATAATTGGGATCCACAATGTTCTTGTATTCTGACATCATAAATACAGTTCTGTAATTAGACTAAACTAACAGGCAATTCTGAATCTCCCAGAAAAGCAGTGTTAGTTTCCAAAAGGAGAAACCTAAAGGAGAAAGGAAACTTCAGAAGCTTCCACAATTTAATTAGACCTTCTAATGCATTTAGCAAATCATGAGGATAATAATGAAGCCAGGAGTCTAGTGTATTGAAAATAGAATGATGAGTTAGATCAGTCTGTGGTGGATGCCAGCAAAGGAGGAGGAGTGGGGGAGGAGGAGGAGGAGGAGGAGGAGGAGACCACCACTTGAATACCCTATGCATTGATAAATTCACCATCAGTCAATTACAAAAGGCAGCTTTATTTCAAACAGCTTACAACCTGTAACACTATCAAACATCCACACCTGCCTATCCCAAATCCTTGGAAGGATTAGGATCAATAGGTAGACAAAAATCCCAAATCCAGTCTGACTGTGCCACAAACCATAATATATGATGCATCACATTCTGACTGGGAATTCTAGGAATTGAAGTCCACACATCTAAAGAGGTCAAAGTTGAAGAACACTATCCTAGAATAACCCAGTTGGGTAAGATTAAGTTCAACATAGTTCTTCATGGAAATAACGCATATTTCAAAAGCTATGAATTTTCAACTATTCTTTACTAATCCCAACCTCTAAAACAAACTACCATATGTTGTCCCTTTAATTACCTACATCTGGATGTCCCTGAATATCTAGGATCCTCAATCCAGAACCATTATAGGCCAATTTCTCCTTGAAAGTTTCTCACAAGATTGGTTTAAAGAGTGATTTAAAGTGGGAGCGTTTAGGCCTGAAAAGGGAAGTTGGAGGGCTGATGATAATTCTTCTAAAAGATTTTTTTGCAATGGCCTTTGGAAAAAAGGCTAACATTTAATCTAATTGAAATGAACATATAATGATTCCAACTGAAATTAGCAGGACTAGAATGGTAGGAGACTCTCTGGATCTGAAAGCTAAAGAGCCATCAATTGGGGAACCATTAATTTGAATGTCAACATTGAACAAAGGAGTGGAAAGATGGATTTAAGTGCCCCCTTCTAACCATACAATTGTACCATTGCTCAGCATACAACTATAATAGACATAGATTGTTTTCTATCTTATTCAGCTTGAATGTTGTCCTTGCTCTTGAATTACAGAAAGATAAATAAACATATATCAGAAAGGGTCGGAGGTCTAAAACATACAATACATACCCAAACAAAGATCTTTCCTTTTAACCTAAGATTGCCAACAATGCAAAGACCATCACACTGTTTCATCTGGCTGCACCAAATTCCTAGAAACCTTAAAATAGCTGGCAAAGTTAACAGGGAATTAACAAGATATTCCGTTGGAAAAATCTGAAGGCAACAATTTGCCCAGTCTTCATCTGGATCCAAAGAATTAAATATCTATCATTATTAAGCTAAATTTGCTGAATTGCTGAAGTCAAACCAGAACTCTACTATGTGCACAGACCAGACCAGAATCTCACTGTCGAACACAGTTAAATGCAGGACATATGATCTAGATGGGCTGTGGTTTAAAGAAATCAGCCATGCAAAATATTGCAACAAAGAAATCAAAGAAAGAGATTGTGCAATGGTTAGCAAGAAACAAAAGAAGGGAAAACACGTCTAATTTCTCTCTTGGGTGCCAACAATCTTAATTAATTAATTAGAATAAATTCTATCACGGCTAGAATGATTGGCATAGCAAATAGCAGGAGGTCACACCTTGAAGTAATTAGGAGTTATTTTCTCATAGAAAGTTGGAGGAATCATTTGGTATGCAAATGTAATTAGCAGTTCTGTTAGCACATTGCCTAGCAACTGGATGTGGACTTCTAGAACCAGAGACCTGGAAGGAGCTCCAAGAATTATCCAATCTATTCCCCTACTTCAGGGGTGTCAAACTCAAGGCCCACAGGCCACATCTGGCTGCACCAAATTCCTAGAAACCTTAAAATAGCTGGCAAAGTTAACAGGGAATTAACAAGATATTCCGTTGGAAAAATCTGAAGGCAACAATTTGCCCAGTCTTCATCTGGATCCAAAGAATTAAATATCTATCATTATTAAGCTAAATTTGCTGAATTGCTGAAGTCAAACCAGAACTCTACTATGTGCACAGACCAGACCAGAATCTCACTGTCGAACACAGTTAAATGCAGGACATATGATCTAGATGGGCTGTGGTTTAAAGAAATCAGCCATGCAAAATATTGCAACAAAGAAATCAAAGAAAGAGATTGTGCAATGGTTAGCAAGAAACAAAAGAAGGGAAAACACGTCTAATTTCTCTCTTGGGTGCCAACAATCTTAATTAATTAATTAGAATAAATTCTATCACGGCTAGAATGATTGGCATAGCAAATAGCAGGAGGTCACACCTTGAAGTAATTAGGAGTTATTTTCTCATAGAAAGTTGGAGGAATCATTTGGTATGCAAATGTAATTAGCAGTTCTGTTAGCACATTGCCTAGCAACTGGATGTGGACTTCTAGAACCAGAGACCTGGAAGGAGCTCCAAGAATTATCCAATCTATTCCCCTACTTCAGGGGTGTCAAACTCAAGGCCCACAGGCCACATCTGGGCTGCAAGGTCACCCTGGAAACAGTGAAGGACTGGCCTGCAGTGCCTGTGCCAGTGACAGCCCTCCAGAGCTCCATTTTTGCTGGCAGAGGGTTGCAGGAGATCGTCGCAGCAGAAAACAGAGCACAGAGCCCATTTTCGCTGACAGAACACTCAGGCACCACAGACACCCCCGACACGAGTGACGTCAAGCTGGCCACGCCCACCTGGCCACGCCCCCCAGGTCAAACACAACCTTGATGCGGCCCTCAATGAAATTGAGTTTGACACCCCTGCCCTATTTTGTATAGGAATGTAGGAATAAAACATACCTATCAGAGAGTTGTCTTATCTTCCACTTGAATGAATTCAAAGAAGGACAGTCCATCAACTCTCTGCTCCATTGTAAAAGTGCTCTCATTTTGCTAGGAATTTTTTTTTTAAATCAACAACTAGAAGTTGCAGAACAGAGGAATTTTGCTTCTCTATTTTTGCTTCCTGTTTAGAATAGATGCTGAGAATTATCCTGGCTAAATATTGCCTGTCTTTACATTCTGAATATTCTGCTAAGCATGGCATTTAAATGTGCTCATGTGCACACAGAGACATATACTTTCTATAGCTTCTTAGCCTTCTGAATTGAATGCTAGGACAATATTTAACAGCAAGTGTAGCTCCGCATGTGAACTGTGTACTGAAATTCTTTTATAGTAGATGTGTTCCAGAGATACAGATGCTTTAAATTGGATTCCTACATAGGTGGTGTTAGGTTCAGGCAATGAAGAGGCAGGAGACCATACAAGTGACAACAGCTCTTTGGTTTATTGTGATCCCAGCAAAAACCAACAGGCAAAACCCCTCTTTAAATAGTATTTTGGCTGAGGCATCAGCCAATCAGCAACGTGCATTTTCCCGCCCAAATTTCCCTCCTAAAATTCAAATACATTACACTCCTCCCCTCCCAGAACACATTTTACCCTATTTACATAGTTTTTTGCATAACATTTGCATGTTATTTTTCCACGTAGTCACGCAGGTAGACAGGGCGTCTCCTAACTCTTTCTGACCTGCGCAATTCATTCCCTGGGAGTGAGTCGAGCTGGTCGGAGGGACTGTTTGTTCCTCCCAGCTCCTCCTCTGGGCCATCCGGCCCTGGATTATTGGCAGAGTCATCCCTGCTGTCCTCTGGAGGAGCCGGTTGGTGTCGCTGGACCTCTTCAGACTCAGCTAAGCCCTCCGATCGCCTCGGGGTTGAGCTAGCTGTTAGTTCAAATATTGTATAGTCAGGGTCTGGCTGTTTGGTTTCTGGATTGTTTTGTATTCTTTTTCGTAATTGATCTATGTGGCGTCTCCACACTCGGCCATCCCCCATGTCCACTATGTATGACTTTGGGCCCGTCACTCCTACAATTGTTCCCTTTAGCCACGCTAGGCCCTCACTGTAGTTATGTGCCCATACCGGGCCACCTGTTGTCATTTTTCTGGTTCTTCCCTTTGTGCTTTGGTACCCATCAGGGGAGTATGTTGGGTTTAACCAATCTAGGGGGCACCAGAGTCTTCTACCCATTAATAATTCCGATGGGCTGCGGCCGGTGGTCACACAGGGAGTTCTATGTTGGACTGCCAGGAAGGTATCAATTTTGGATTGCCAATCTCCTGGGCTAATTCTAGATAGCGCTTCCTTGGCACTGCGTACGAAACGTTCTGCAAGTCCGTTCGTCGCCGGGTGGAAAGGGGCCGAGAGGACATGTCGGATGCCCTCTTCTGCCAAGTACCCCTCAAACTGGGTGGCCGTGAATTGTGGGCCATTATCGGATACTAGAGTGTCGGGCAACCCGTGTGTCACAAATAGATGCCTCAAGACTGTGATTACAGCTTCCGCTGTTTGGTTTTCATGAGTAAAATTTCTAACCACTTCGAGTAGGCATTGACCACAATTAAGAAGGTCTGCCCATGGAACGGCCCGGCAAAATCTATATGGATCCTGGACCAAGGACCCTGGGGTTTCTCCCAATCCCTTATGGGGGCTGTTGGGGGTAGTGGCCTTGATTCTTGACATGCTTGGCATTTCCCTACCCGCTCGCTAATGTCTTTATCCATTTGTGGCCATCACACATAACTTCTCGCTAGGCTTTTCATCCTCACAATCCCCGGGTGGCCCACATGCAATAGTTCCAACACATGCCCTCGTAATTTTTCTGGAATAACCACTCTATTCCCCCATAACAGACAACCCCCTTGTACCAACAGTTCCGAACGCTTTTTGTAAATTCTTTGAAACGATCCCCCGGTGCAGTGGGCCATCCCCTCTGCACCCAACTGATCACAGTTCTTACGACAATGTCTTTGTAAGATGCCCTAGTCACTTCCGTAGATGTGACTGGGCCAGAGTCCAAAAGATCAATTAACAAGACGGGCGTCCCTGGGGTCGGGTCTTCAATATTCTCTGGCAACGGGCATCTACTTAAAGCGTCCGCATGTCCCAAATCCTTGCCCGGTCGGTGAGACAGTTTGTATGAATATGCTGCCAGGAAAATAGTCCAATGGGCCAGCCTGGGTGATAATGCCACCGGTGTTGGACGGTCCCCCGCCAAGAGTCCCAATAAAGGTCTGTGGTCTGTGACTATTTCAAATTGCCGCCCAAACAGGTACTCGTGGAATTTTTTAACCCCAGAAACTATAGCCAGGGCTTCCCAGTCCAGTTGGCTATAGTTCCTTTCCGCTGCAGACATCGTGCGGGAAAAATATGCGATAGGGGCTTCTGAACCGTTCGGTAACCTGTGGCTAAGGACAGCCCCTACCCCGTAGGGTGAGTCCTTCGGGAGAAGGGCGGTATAAAAATTATTATTACTCTGACCGTTGTGGCTCCTTTAACGGGGATCAGGTTTCCCTGGTAGTCTTGCACTCTCAGCTTTTGGGGTTGCAGCTGTCGTTTCGCGACTTCTGGCAGGTCCTGTGCGACCATGTCCCAGGACATAATCGTGATTGATGAGCCGGTATCCACCTCCATTTTACACTGCACTCCTTCGATGTAGGTCTTAGTGAATATTTTCTTTTCTAGTCATGTCGATGCATGGCCCACTCGCACAGTGGTGTGATTCGACTTCGCGCCTTTTTTGAACTGGCCAATCCCTGGCCGCTTCACTGAACTGGCGCCCTGTTGATTGGCCGGTTTGAATCTTTGGCGGGAGGGTTGGGAGGCTCGACAGGCCTGAGCTATGTGTCCTTTCTTTTCACACCGCCGACAAATCGCGTCTTTGAACCTGCAATTCTGTTGTTGGTGTTGGCCTTCGCAACTCACGCACTCGTCCCGGTCGCCTCTCTCCGGCCTCCCGGTGTGGAAAACCTCTTCCTCTTCCTCACTGTCCGATTCTGCCTGGATTTCTTCGCTGTGGACTGGCATTGCTTTCGCCGCGGCATTCGGCGTGTTCGGCTTTTGTAAGGTTTCCGCCGCTTTGGTGGACATCTCGTGTGCCCTGGCCTCATCCAGGGCTATCGCCAGGGTTAGGTTGCTTTTCGACAGCAGCCGCCTCTGTAGTTGGATGTCGCTGACCCCACAAATGAGTTGTTCTAATAAAGAGTCCTCCAAGTCTCTATACTCACAGTGGTTTGCGGCTTTCCTTAATGTGGCCATGTACACGCTTATCGATTCGCCCTCTCGCTGAACTCTTTGCCTCAACTTGAACCGTTGTACAAGTACAAACTTCGATGGCACCGGCGCATAGTGTGCTCGTAGCGTTGTCTGTAGCGTTTGCCATGGCACCGACTGTACCAGCGTTTGTTCCGACAGCGATTCGGCGATATCGAAGACTTCTGGCCCACAGTGGCTCAGGAAGTAAGCGCGCTTCCGATTATCCGATACTCCTGCAGTTCGTTAGCTTCGAGGAAACACTTGAAATGAGCCATGTACGACCCCCATTTCTACTTGGCTGGGTCGAATGGCGCTGGCGGCGTATAGCTAGACATCGCTATGTATCCACTCTTGATACTGGCTGGGTTTGAAATTACGTTGCTCCTTCAGCTCTTTTCCTAGTCTCACTGCCTTCAATATCCCACCCTCGTTGCCAATGTTATGTTCGGGCAATGAAGGGGCAGGAGACGATACAAGTGACAACAGCTCTTTGGTTTATTGTGGTCCCAGCAAAAGCCAACAGGCAAAAACCCCTCTTTAAATAGTATTTTGGCTGAGGCATCAGCCAATCAGCAACGTGCATTTTCCCGCCCAAATTTCCCTCCTAAAATTCAAATACATTACAGAAACTATGGATAACTGATGCCCAGAACAAAAACTTCTAGTTTTTTTTATTGCTGTCACAGAGAAGAATGATCAAACTGCACACAAAACTAAATCTTCAAACTGGGCCCTACGCTTGTGCTCGTATTTACCTATAATTTGAAAGTTTCCATTAGAGATAAAGCGACTTGGGTGAACCAATTCTTTGATGAAGAACAGCTAGCAAATAAGAAGCATTAATGACTTAATGAAAGTTTTCCATCTCTGCAGTATCAATGATTGTCTTTTCAGAGAAACTTAGTAGGAAAGTCTGCTTGCTTGAATATAGAGAAGGAACTCATATTTCAATGCATATATACCTGTTATGGCAATCCTATGGCACACATGCCACAGGTGGTATACGGAGCCATATCGGTGGGCATGTGAGCGTTGCCCTACCTCAACCGCAGTGCGTGTGCGTGCACTGGCCAGGTGATTTTTGGGCCTTCCAGGCCCACCAGAAGTCAGGAAACAGGCTGTTTCCGGCCTCAGGAGGGCCTTCGGGGGGGTGGGGTTGGGAAGACTGTTTTCGCCCTCCCCAGGTTCCTAGAAAACCTCTGGAGTCTAGGGAGAGCAAAAAATGAGCCTACCGGGCCCATCGTGCCATCACGTGCCAAAAGCGGGGTGAGCACGGGGGGTTGCTCACTCATGTCCAGGGAGGCAGGGCACATTGAATTATGGATTGCACATGCTCTCAAGACCCCTGCGCTCCCCCCGCTTTTGGCATGTGATGGCAAAAAGGTTAGCCATCACTGATATATACTATCCCCACTGGGGCTATGAAACACCCTTTGAAGCCCAAAACATTAGACACACACACACACGCATGCACACACCTCTCTATACATAGATACATACACATCCTTATTCTTAGATGGTATATGATTAGAAAGAAGAAAAATGGTAAGGCTTCTATAATAATATATTAGGACAACGAAGAAATTGTTAAAAATTGTGCAATCACTTAAAATTTCTCCATGAAGTAAAAGTAGAAGGCTGGTAAGGAAAGGGGAAGACTGACTTAATCCCAAGAATCACGGACTGGTTTTGCATGACATTAAGTCATTTAACTGAATCATTTACTCAAGTAAAATGTTTAGGTTTACAGAGCACATTGAACTATAAATTAACCATGAAGGTCAGGTTTACGAGGCAAAAAATATGGCTTGCCAATCTGTTGTTCAAAGGGTTTTTGCATATGCAACCATTCAACTCAGAATGAAATGGTGGAGGAGATGTTTGCTCATGCCTGGGATGACTTCACATTGAAGTCAGGGCTGCCTATAAAGTTGCTGGTATGGGCAGTGCAACATTTTTATTTTTATTTTTTTGGTATCAAGACAATGGCGGAAGTTTCTTTTCACAAATGTACAGCCCAATTTTTTTAAAAAAAATCTGCCTGCATCATTAGACAAAATGAGGTTGGTAGAAGGGAAGCAGAAATAAACATCTAACAGAAGTAGAGATTCTTTAGACAAAGGGTAGTCAACCTTTTTATACCTACTGCCCACTTTTGTATCTCTGTTAGTAGTAAAATTTTCTAACCACCCACCGGTTCCACAGTAATGCGTCGTGTATTATCTCTGCGCATGCCTCTTGCGCATCATAGATTGGGTTTCGGGGGGGGGGGCGCCGGCTACCAGCTCTGCTTGTCTGTTACAGCTGGGTGGTGTGGGGGGGAGATGCGCGAGCTATTCTGGGATAAGGCTCTTGTGTTTACGGTCGCACTATAGCACCATTTAGTTTCACTTATGTAACGTGAACTAAACTTATGCGCGGGTGATACAAATAGTATTTTTCAGAAATTTAAATTGTCAAGGGGAATTTTATGAAAACCTAATGAAAATGTTTTTAAATAATGCTATGAATTTTTAAAAAAAAGTCAAATTAAAAAAAAAAGGAAAGTGCTTCAGTATCGGACAAAACCCCTACCGCCCACCATGAAAGCTGGAATGCCCACTAGTGGGCGGTAGGGACCAGGCTGACTACTACTGATTTAAAGCAATCTATTAAAAAGATAAAGGTTCCCCTTGCACATATGTGCTAGTCATTCCTGACTCTAGGGGGCTGTGCTCATCTCCATTTCAAAGCCGAAGAGCCAGCGCTGTTCGAAGATGTCTTCGTAGTCATGTGGCTGGCATGACTAAACGCCAAAGGAGCACAGAACTCTGTTACCTTCCCACCAAAGGTGTTCCCTATTTTTCTACTTGTATTTTTTACGTGTTTTTGAACTGCTAGGTTGGCAGAAACTGGGACAAGTAATGGGAGTTCACCCCATTATGCAGCACTAGGGATTCGAACCACTGAACTGCCGACCTTTCGATCAACAAGCTCAGCATCTTAGCCACTGAGCCTGTATTAGATTTAGTTAAAATCTATTTTAAATTATGTAGTGATTAAAGAAAATGAATCGGCGTATATAGCAGTGCATTGTGGGAGGGAAGGAGAGAGGCAGGCTGGCAGGCAGGCTTGGTTCACTCAGTTGGGGGGAGAGATAGAATAATTTGGAAAAGATAACTTCTTTAAGCTCATCCAAATGGAAAGGGTGAGCAAACTCTTCAGACAGCATTCATATTTTTGAACTGAAATTCTATTGCAGCTGCCACATGGTTGTGGTTTAACTGATACTCGTGTGGTTGCAGTGCAGTTAGAGTCCATGGATCATTTCAGCACCTAATGAAGATTTAGGGTTTGGAAGCGCAGGTCTGGAATACCACAAAATGACTTTTTGTGTTTAGCCTCCAAAAATTCAATATTATCCCTGATAGGCCATAACAGCTTCCTGGCTCTTTGTAAATTATGGTATAGTTTTAAACACTTTTCGGAACCTAGTAATTTAACTTACATTTTATTTTATTTTATTTTTTTAAAAAAGGGCATTTGTTATGAATAGCTACATTAGATGAAATGAACTGGAAACAGGCAATACTAGATTTAATCACTTGATGTCACTCTTTGAAAGCTTTGCACACAGTGGAATAAACTTTCTTCCTTTTGGTCAAGAAAAAACAATTGAATTGTTCATTTCTGTTAGAGACGTCTATAGATACAGTATAAGGCCAAGTTTACAATAATCCTTAGCCAAGTTTTCTTAAAATAGCATTTTAATGGTAGATTCATGAATTCCCGTAAGCTATTGTTATTTAACTCTGACTTATCAAATAAACAAAAATTGTTTCACTGATTATAAACAGCGGCTTCCAATCAATACTCCGGACTCACTTTTTTTATGAAGTGAAAAAAATACATCTAAAACCAATCATAATAATAGGGAAGAGGAGGAGGAAGAGGACAAAGAAGAAGAGGAGGAGGAGGCTTGGGTGATTAAGCATAACATGGGCTTCTGTGTGCTGTGTGTAAATAACTTTTAACCTTCTACCTCTATAAGTCATAGCTTTGTGCATATATCCTCATTGCCATGAGTTTGATTCATATACATATTTTTTTATTCCTTATTTTTTTTCCTGTCTAACTCTCTTTTGTTATTTTCTCTTCATGTCTCCTTTGGTGTTTTACTTTGCAGAGCACAACTATCTGTTTTAAGGATTACAGGAGCACAATTTTCTGTTCGAAAATGTCTTCTGTCGAAGGATTGTCCTGCTGGGGGAAAAAAATCAAGAGTTTTTAGGGAGTTTGAAGTTACCCCTGAATACTGAGCACCCGGAAAGCAGCTGAAGGAAATACGTATTCATCCTAGACTTCTATGCTGTGGTCAAATTCCTTGTTATTTCCATTTAAAATAAAATTATTTTGTTCCTTCTGTGCAAATTAAATAGAAGGTTTCTGCTGACATGTGACTATTGTTCCTCCTTGTCCCTAACATAGTACAGGTAGTCCTCGACTTACAACAATTCACTTAGCAACCATTCAAAGTTACAACAGTACTGAAAAAAGTGATTTATGACCATTTTTCATACTTATAACCATCGCAGCATCCCCATGGTCATATGATTTACATTCAGATGCTTGACAACCAACTCACATTTATGATGGTCTCGGTGTCCCTGGGTCATGTGATCCCCCTTTGTGACCTTCTGACAAGCAAAGTCAATGGAGAAGCCAGATTGGCTTAACAACTGTGTCATTAATTTAACAACTGCAGTGATTCACTTAACAAATGTGGCAAGAAAAGTCGTAAAATGGGGCAAAACTCACTTATTTATTTATTTATTATTTAAATTTTTATACCGCCCTTCTCCCGAAGGACTCAGGGCGGTTCACAGCCAGATAAAAATACAATAATAAATACAATTAAAATACAATTAAAAAACTTATTCAAATTGGCCGAAATTAAAATTTAGAATAAATAATAAAAACTCGTTAAAAACCCATTAATTAAAAAACTAACCCAGTCCTGCGCAGATGAATAAGTGAGTTTTAAGCTCGCGACGAAAGGTTCGGAGGTCCGGAAGTTGACGGAGTCCTGGGGGGAGTTCATTCCAGAGGGCGGGAGCCCCCACAGAGAAGGCCTTTCCCCTGGGCGTCGCCAGACGACACTGTCGCGCCGACGGCACCCTGAGGAGTCCCTCTCTGTGAGAGCGCACGGGTCGGTGAGAGGTATTTGGTAGCAGTAGGCGGTCCCGTAGATAACCCGGCCCTATGCCATGGAGCGCTTTAAAGACGTTCACCAAAACCTTGAAGCGCACCCGGAAGGCCACAGGTAGCCAGTGCAGTCTGCGCAGGATAGGTGTCACGCGGGAGCCACGAGGGGCTCCCTCTATCACCCGCGCAGCCGCATTCTGGACTAACTGAAGCCTCCGGATGCCCCTCAAGGGGAGCCCCATGTAGAGAGCATTGCAGTAATCCAGACGAGATGTCACGAGGGCGTGAGTTAACCAATTTCTCACTTAGCAACATAAATTTGGGGTTCAATTGTGGTCGTAAGTTGAGGACTACTTGTACTTTAATCAATTTTCAGAGTTCTCTCTGTGCCCTGTCTTGATGTTTGACATCGGAGAGGTTTAGCTATCAGTATCAATAAATCGATACCACATTTTTTATTTTTCTTTGTGTTCTACTTATTGGCAATGGAGAAATCTGGCATATCCTCCTAACCTTCTCCACTCTAGATGCTTTAGACCAGGGATTTCAAACTCACATCGTCACATGACTTATCACAACTTTTTCCCCCTTCGCTAAACCAGGGATGGGTGTGGCCAGCGCATGATGCATCCGGCCCGCAGGCCACGAGTTTGACACCCCTGCTCTAGACAATCATGTTATTTGAGAATTCTGAGAAGTGCAGTCCTAATATATTTTTTTTTAAAAAATCAAAATCAAACCTTTATTGTCAATGCACAACATGTATACAATGAAATTGAATGAGCTTCCCTTGGTTCAGCCCCTCCCAAAACACAAAATACATCTCAATAACTCAATAAATAAAAGAAATAGAATCCCTAAACCCAAATAAATAATAACTAACACACATTCCCATATAGCTACATGTATATAACTATTATATTATATTATATTATATTATATTATATTATATTATATTATATTATATTATATTATATTATATTATATTATATTATATTATATTATATTATATTATATTATTATATTATATTATATTATATTATATTATATTATATTATATTATATTATATTATATTATATTATATTATTTTATATTATATTATATTATATTATATTATATTATATTATATCTTTTTGGAAGGCACTTGGTTGAGGAAGGCAAATCTAGCCAACTGAAAATCTCTAACATTGAGATTTGAGACATTAGAATTATCTTATCGTTCATTTTGTTGCCAGCTGCAGTATAAATAAAATTCCAGTGGTATATACAATTACACACAAAGTCATTTTCAGTTCCAAAGTCTCTACTATCTAAAATTTGAACATGATGAGAACGCAACAAGTTTTGTGTCATATGAAGTCAAGTTCTGCATTTTCACGAACTTCACTCAAGACAGTTAATAGCAAACAAAAAAGGACATAATAATAAAGATAGGAAGTAATACAAAACATCTCAGTTTATCGAGACCCATTAACTCACATGGTGATGCTAATCTGAAATTCAACACAATATAATTTTTAAGTTATATAAGGCCAAGTTGTCTAAAAATGCTGGGTGTATGTCTTATGCATACAGAAAGCACTAAAGTGGGAAGGAAAGTTCATTATACTATACACTACAGTAAGTGAGAAATCTATAAAATAATCACAGTAGGTGGCAAGAACCTAGTAAGTTCATTTCATTTCATTTTTCTGTATATGTTAAAGGATTTTGCTCTCCAAAATCTTTAAATTTATCTTGCTTTGAGATAATGTGTTGTAAAGGGGAGTAACAGAAGACTATTACTCATTAGTGTGATTTGTCATTTTACAAGGAATATGTATATATTACATGAAAGCTTTTCCAGGGAAAAGTAGTGTTTTCACTCTCAATGTATGGAGCCAAAGCATTTGATTGCATTAAGTGCTTTTGCAATGAAGAGTTAGCTCGTTTGCATTAAGTATTTTCTCTTGGTAATGAAAGGATCTTCATTGCCTTCATCTCCTTTATGCTTAGAAGAAATTTAAAAACAATACTTACCCACTCAGGATATGTCCTCTTATATCAGGGATGTCAAACTCAAGGCCCATGGGCTGGATCAGATCAGTGGGGTGCTTAGATTTGGCCCACGGGGCTGGCCTAGAAACAGCAAAGGACTGGCCCATGGTTCCTCTACCAGGGAAAATGGAGTGGGGGGGGGCAAGCACAGCCCCTCATGCCCCGTTTTCAGCTGTGTATGATGGAAACGGAGCTTCCATTTTCCCTGGAAGAGGGCTGCAGGAGGCTGTTGTGGCTGAAAACAGGGCACGTGGGGGCCACATGGGGCCACATGCCCCCTGAGCTCCATTTTTGCTGGCAGAGGGCTATCAAAACAAACAAACAAAAAAGGGAGAAATGTTTCCCCTTTTGCATTTGAGCATGCAAAAAGGGACAGGAAAGGAGAAAGGAAAGAGGAAAAACAAAGAAAAAGAAGGAAAGATGGGAAAAGAGCAAGGAAAGAAAAATAAGGAAAGAGGGTAAGGAAAAAGAAAGGAGAATGAAGAGGGATGGAAAAAGAAGAAAAGGAAGTAAGGGAGGGAGGGAGGGAAGGAGGGAGGGAGAGAGGGAGGGAGGGAGGGAGGGAAGAAATTATAATGAGAGTGAAGGAGGGTCTCAGGGAAGTCCTACCTGAGCACTTGGCCACCACAGTTGCCACCGACATGAGTCCCATGTCATGTCCACCCTGGCCACGTCCACCCCGGCCATGCCCACCCCCACTCCCACCTGGTCCTCAGAGGTCAAACACAACCCTGATGCAGCCCTCAATGAAATTGAGTTTGACACCACTGTCTTATATGTTGCTTTGCACCCAAATGTTGGATTGTTTTTCAGCAGTTGTGCATGACAAGTTTCCATAACTGATGGTTCCAGTTTCTTTGGATATGGGATTACAGACCTATGCATTTTGTGGGAACAAAATCCTAGAAAAACAAAATTAGATGAATGGTAGAAGCACTTGAAGTTCTGTGTAAAACTCAGATATTCTGATGAACCAAAAAAAAAAAAAAAAGGATACCTCATACAAAAATCCCAAGTGTTTAACATAAAGACTTGGGTGTACTTGCCTTTCATGTCCTCTGTCAAATTTAAGGAAAGAAAAATGTGGTGAATGATTTCTTTGAATTTCTCTGGGTAAAGAAAATGTATTTAAAAATATCTCAAATGGAAGACTACAGACACGAAAATTTTGAGGGACGGGGCAAATAGGAGGAAGGGTATCTGATCTTTTTAAAGTTTAGGGAGGGACTGAGAAAGTTCAGAGGGACTAGCTTTGGTCATATTCCTCCTGATAATAATCTGTCTCTATCCATGAAAATGGGATCAAATGTTCTCTTTTGAAAGAGTGTTTTGATATTCCTTTCATCAAACTGGAAAAGAATTAGTGGAGAAAAATGCAAATGATTTCTCTGTCTAGCATTAAAAATATACTAATATTAATTCACTGGATTTAATTATGTTACCTGACTTAAATGTTAATTAGGATCTTTGCAAAGGTCTTCCTGTTGCAAGGTTTGATGGCCTATTGGCACTAGCCAAAGTTGCTCATTGCCTAAGCATTTAGCATTCAATATAGTCATCTTGATTATTGTTTATCATGTTGTTCAATTTGTATCATGGGTTTCTTACATAAATTCTGCCTTTTTATCACTAGTGACTTGTTTATCTATAAAGGAATTATTTGCTGCTCTGGAAGTATATTATATGACCTCCTGGATGATTTAATTAAACAGTGGGCATAAAATGATCTTCCCCCATCTCTCTCACTTAGCAGATGGTTTAGATCTACCTCCCACAATTCCAGATAATTGACTATGTTGGCTGAAGAATTTTGGGTGTTTCAGTCATTGTATAATGAGATGAATGCTTTGGTTGGGACTGTATAAATAATTTATTCCAATCCGTTATTTGGGAATCCCATAAAAATCTCATAATCCAGCCCCTATTTGGAAACTTCAAGCAAGGAGTCTACTTTTTATATATTTACACAAACTTTCCTGCTACTTCATAGACCTATGCAAAGCCCTACCTTCCATCTTTAAGTAGCAAAGTGGAAGAGGAATCATGCAAACTAAGTTAATGTTTAGATGTATTTTTTGTGGTACATCAATGTTGAAGGATCAAATGTGATGGAAACTAGGGCACACATATTAAAACAGTATCTCTTCTTCTAATGCTGGATTCTTCTTCTTCTTGTGCCATATCCGTCATCAGACATCAGCGATCATATTGGCGATACTATTTTTATCAACAGCCACATGAAAAAGTGCTGCTGAGTTTTGTCTAGATCAGTCCCTTAGATTTTGAAGACATGATGTTCTTCTTCTGCCTGGACCTCATTCGCCTTCAACTTTTCCCTGGAGGATTAAGTGAAGTGTGCCGTATTTTTCCAGGTGTCGCATCACATGTCCAAAATATTCTAACTTTTGCTTTTTTTCTGGTTTTAATACTGGAATAGGAAAGCAAAAAAGAGAACCACTCTCTGTTTCCTTCTGGGTTTCTCATTTCCTCTCTCAAACAGCAATTGTGATGTTATGTCAGGAAATAGAGTCATGAAGGTGGGCAGTTGTATCCAGTCTGTTAGATAAAGGACACAAACAAGATAAGAAGAGTGACTGTCAGGAAGAAATCATTGTGACTCCAAGGTGCTCTCTTGGTGCAGAGAAGTTAGCATGGTTCCAGCGTTATCATTCTGCAATGATATTATTGGCAATGTTTATGTAGGTAGTTTCCATCGCCTTCCTACCTTGGCTTCAGGAAAGATAATGGGCACCACCCCTAATGGGATATGAAGCTGTTGGCACTGTATTCACCCAGCCAAGCAATTTCTTTTTCAAACCTCTTTGAAAGAAAGTCATTGGTCATCATCTCTGCAGAATCCTATCTTAAAGCTGAGGGGACAGACTAGCCAGCTACTAGAGAGGTGCAAAAGAGATAATAAAGAGGCTCTGAGACCATTAGCCCAGGCTCCCTAAACTCTTTATACATGCCCTTCTTCATCAGCATAAACAACATAGACTTGGGAGTTAGATATGGATTCCAAAGGCATCAAATAGATTCTTGTGTGTCTACTTTGAGGGACTGTCTGATTTTGCTGGAATCAGGATGGATAACGAGCAATATTTTCAAGGCTAAACAGCAGCCAAGAAAGAATTAATCTCTCTCCCTCCCACAATTTTGGCAGCGGTCCTACAGGTCTGTTTTTCCTGAAAAGAAACTTCTCAATACAAAAACCATTTTGTTGCATTTTTTAAAAAATGAGGGTTTATTGGCCCAAGAGTCAGAATTAGTCCAGAATGCAGCTGCGCGGGTGATAGAAGGAGCTCCGCGTAGCTCCCATATAACACCGCTCCTGCGCAGACTGCACTGGCTACCTGTGGCCTTTCGAGTGCACTTTAAGGTGTTGGTTACTACCTTTAAAGCGCTCCATGGCTTAGGGCCTGGGTACTTACGGGACCGCCTGCTGTTACCACATGCCTCCCACCGACCCGTACGCTCTCACAGAGAGGGACTTCTCAGGGTGCCGTCCGCCAAGCAATGTCGGCTGGCGGCCCCCAGGGGAAGGTCCTTCTCTGTGGGGGCTCCCACCCTCTGGAACGAACTTCCCCCGGGTTTACGCCAAATACCTGACCTTCGGACATTCCGTCGCGAACTGAAGACACATCTTTTTATTCGTGCGGGGCTGGCTTAAATTGATTTTAACAAATTTTTAAATTCTTAGAAATTAATTTTAAATGGGTTTTTTTAGCTTATTATATATTTTACTTCTCAGGCCAATTTTAAAATAAGTTTTTTAACTGCATTTTAAATTTGTATATTGTACCGTCTGTTTTATTCTTGCCTGTACACCGCCCTGAGTCCTTCGGGAGAAGGGCGGTATAGAAATCAAATAAATAAATAAATAAATAAATATATAAATTACCATGAGTGAAAAGAAAAGACATCAGAACAGTTTAATATGAAAGGAATCAAGTGGTTAAGTTCTAATGGAGGAGGAACTAAAAGCCAAGAATCAGGCCTTGCTTAATTTCTTCTTTGATTGGCGTGTGCATTAGCAGAACACAAAATTTGTGAGTCAGTTAACATTCAAATATTGTTGATTCTTTACTCTTTAAAACCAGTCAAAAAAGCCAAAGAAAATTTGGTTCAGGGTGTTCAATTTTTAAAAAATACAATTTTGAAAATAAGAAGGAGGAGTTATATATGGGAAAAAATTGTGCTGGCAGAGAAGAACAGGAGGAATGCTTATCCGCTTGATAGACCTTAGATCAGCAATGGAGCTATCAGCTGATGGATGATAGAATTGCTCAGCAGTTGATGACATCAAGGGATGACTTGCAAGTATCAGAAATAAGAATTTAACTTGCTGACTCCCATTGCTATCCATCGGTGGCATCAGTGGAGAGGATAGCATCCATAAGCAAGTTCAAACAGCACTAAACTTCTGGTTGTGGTTGATTTGGTTCTGCCTAAGCATGCAAAATCATTGCACTTTATAAACATTTCCTTTTGACTTAGCAACATATGTAGGTAGAAACATGATAATTTATAAATCATGATTTATAGCTTGTACAAATCTGCCAGCTATGGTTATTTAATAAATCATACTTACCATGATCCTGAAATTTGCCTGACTGTCTTTCTATCTATCTACCTAGCTAAGGAACATGCAGGAGTCAATTGGATAGGTTGATAAAAATGATGTCTGATGGAATTTAATAAGACTGTCCAATGCTTCATTTTTAAAATTAATAAAAGTACAGATCTACTTGGAGCTGATACCTCCTGATCTAGACATGCCCTCCTGCAACTTAAGCTATGCTCTACATATTAGGATGCTACAGAACACATCATTTGAGTGACATGGACTTTATGTATATTTCCATTACAGCCTTCTTCTATATCACACTTCTTCAGGCGTTTTCTCAATATGAAACATAACCAGTTCAGTAACATCTTCTGACAGGGTTTAATTTCCATCCTTATTTTTTATTTTTTTCATTCTTTTTTTGTTTCAGCCCTGATACGTGGTCCTGAAAACAGGTGCTAAAGACTAAGTCCTCATGACTCCTGGTTCAAATTATACCTTAAAAATCCCCAGCGTTTGATCTCTGACTTGAGGAGACTTGGCTATCCTGACTGCCACCCACATCTGCACTACTGAACAAAAACTTTACTTGGAACATTGACTTCCATGTTCAATACAGTCAAAAGTAACTGCAATCAGCTTTAAGCAATGTATGGCTTTGCAGATAAGAAGAGCCTTTGCTTCCTACATTTGGATGATGTTTAACTCTTTCATCTTTCTTAAAGTGGCTTGAGCTATTAGCACTACTTCCTCCCATGGAAATGACCTCATCATAGAGATGATCCACAATGTGATTATTCTGCCTGACGAAAGAACCCTCTGCTATTCAAATGCCAGAAGACCGTGTCCCACTTGCACAAACGTTTGTCTAATGAAAGATATCAGCTTATCTGTTTGTATGCTTCTTCTCTGCCTCAAGGGCAGACTCAGACGTATGTTCTGTGCAAAGTTCAAACCCTGAGGTGACATAAATAGGAGGCTCACATTTTGAAAAGCTTTCTAAACCAGAATGTACCAGCCTCATGGCCATTGGTTTTGGCTCTTGCCCTGATTTTATAAGATAGGAATATTGATTAACCAATGATATGTTGATCTCTCTGGATGACCCAGCCCAGATATGTTTACTGCTGTGGCAGGTGATCAATTCTCTGTCACATATTACAAAATAGTGGCCAAGTTATTTTGGCACCTAAGGCAGAAAAGTCCACAAGCATCTCTTTTTGGTAGTCAAAGTCAATAAGAGAGCTGTAGAAATTCCTACCCTCTTCTGATATAGTAGAAAAGCATTACATAGGAATCAGAGTGTGGGAATAGGCCTGGGGAGACCGAGTTTACTGGGTCTCTAGTTAGACACTGAGAAGCATTGTACTCTAGAGTAATCTACCATAAAGCATTGTCTGTGGGAGAATATTGGAGAAATACCATGCACATTGTTTTCAATTCTAGGATAAATGCAGGAAACCAACACAAATAACTAATAAACATTTGAAAGCTTGAAAGGGAATTTGGTATAAATATTAAAGTGTGCTTTGCTTGAGAGAAGAAAGTAAGGGGGGGGGAAAGGAAGGCAGGGGGAAAAAAAGAGTAGTGGTATATAACTTACACCATATAGATTCATGTCTGAGGCTGCCCTTCCTTCCAGAAAAAAAATAGTTCAAATAATATGGGGACACATTTATTTCTATTCACAGATGTATTCTCAATGAATTTAATAGAAGTTAACAAAAGTTATCTTACAGTTCTACTTAAAGAGGAAGTTTGATTGTTAATCTGCTTCAGTTGCAGAAAAGTTACATGTTTGAAACAAATGTCTGACAAAATGCTGAAAAGTTCATTCCTAGAAGAATGAAAACTCTTGTATTAAGCAAGTCAGCAATGATTTCTCAGAATGATGGGCTGCAGTTAAAGTGAATAAGCCGCTAATGTGTACATTTTTTTCTAGTTTTCATTGTCATAGGAGTTGCCCTTGCTCAGGTGAAGAAACAGAGATTCCCCCCTCCTCCCACACCAAGCATTAAGAATATATATGTTGGTGCTGTACTTTTTATATTGATTGCCATTTGTAACCATTCTAGATGATTTCTGACAAGCAAAGTCAAGGGGGAAGCTGGAGTTACTTATTTACTTAATGATCATGGTGAGTCACTTAGTGATCACAGCAAAATAAGATTGTAAAATCAAGCATGAGTCACTTAATGACCACTTCACTTAGTGACAAGTCCCAGGCAGTTGTGGTCAAGGACTATCTGTATGATGAAGGATTCTCTTATGCCCAACTAGGTGGCAGCACATAATCAACCTGAGTCAGCATTTGGATAGGAGACAATCAGGAAACATCAGGACTGAGGACTAGACTGGGAGGTTGAAACAACACCCTGGAAAAAGCCAATGGCAAAGACTTTCTTATGGTTGCTAAGAAACAGTGTATGGACCTGTTCATGTGATCACCAGGAAAGCAAGCTCAGCTTGAAGAAGACTTTAGCTTTTTGTATTATACTATATTTCCGGGTTGGAAGCACTGAAACGCTTCTGTGGTGAAAGGATTTGCTAGTAACATTACTTTTGCCCAGGGGATAACCAGTTGGAGGCTCTTTTTGTGCCCCCCTGAAGGTGCCCATCAAAGAGGTACCCGTTATTGTACTCACAATCAGCCACTTTTGAACAGATGGCTTGGCAGGAGCTGGAGTGTGTCCTGGGAGCTCTCCCCGCCCTGCGATACTAGTGGGTCTCAAATGCAAATCTGTGAGCCCAGCATTCTAACCTTGTGAACAACTCTGCTCCTATAGCTTCCTCTATTCATTTAGAGCTTAAAAGAGAAATGACCTTTGGGTCACAGCACCCATCATAAATAGCCTGCCCAGACAACGTTCAGGGCTGGTGGAAATTGGAATCCTATATAATCTGAAGGAGTTCAATTTTTTTTTGGCCCTGACATATATTATATTAGTCCATACTTGCAGTTTGGATTGCTTCTGAAAGAAATAGTTAATGCAATTGCTACAGCAGAATAGGGATTACTCAATAATGACAGATCCAACCCTACCTGTATTTTAGGTTAATTCTGTGATGTAATTTCACTGTCCTCATTGGGATTATCCTGATTTACTGAAGTGTGAATTCACAATTATAAATTATGTATTTATTTGAACTACGTGTAATATTTGGCATCCATGCCATGAGTTTACCTGTAGGTACATGAAGGCAACGAATTTCTTAAGATGCAGTTCGCTTCCAAGGAGCAAACTGCATCAGGGTGGAACAATTTATGGTGATAATGCTGGTCCTGACATTTTTTTATATTTTAAAAAATAAATAAATAAATACCTGTAACAAATAAATCATAACGTAAAACATTAACTTAAAACAATAGCAATCATGGCTAACAAGGGCTGTTATAAGAAGATTGATGGTAGGTGTTTTTACTTACTTATCTATGGCTTGTCGAGGTTAAGTGAAATTAAAAAAAGAAAGACCATAAGTAACAGAGGTTGGGCAATTTCAAAAAGATTTATTCTTTTATGTAATAAAGTATATGCTGCCTATTTTACCAATTCAAGATAGTTTACCATCCAAGAAGAAATTACAAATGTATAAAATATACAACCATCACAGAATACAAATATAATCAAAGAATGAACCTTATATGTAAGGCATCCTTACTATCAAATGTACCCATTTGCTCTGTAGAATAAACTGGTCTCAATATGGCCTTCTTCTATAGACCAGAGGTCTCCAACCTTGGTCCCTTTAAGACTTGTGGACTTCAACTCCCAGAGTCCCTCAGTCAGCAAAGCTGACTGAGGTTGGAGACCCCTGATATAGACCCCTGATATAGACTAAGGAAAATGATCTGTGTGACAACTATTGCCTAAATTAGAGAAAGGGGACTGAAACATTTTTATAGTCCAGAGCAGAAAGATAAAATTGAGACTTGCAATATTATGTTATTATTTATCACAATAAAAGTAATTTTAGTCTGCCAGTGGAATTGATTCTGGCTGACATCAACCTTGCAAATCTGAGCTGTCTCTCATCCCCTTACTCTTGTGCAGGAGTGTCTAACCACCAGGCCATAGTCCATAGCCTGCCAGGAACTGGACTACGTAATTGAGCAAAGCCCCATCTGCACACATCTGGGATCCAGGCAGTGCATGAAACCATGCCCCCCTGGTCCACAGAAAAACTGCCCTTCATGGGACTGGTCCCTGGTGCCCAAAAGGTTGGGGGCCACTGCTCTAGTGCATTAGGGAAGCATTTGTTTAATTTCATTTTTTCATTTTTTTCTCAGAACTGTAAGTAAGCCAAAGGATGAAGACCTTGCGGAAATGAATGTCACTGGTGTTTCTTTTCTTTTTTGTGACTTTGCTCAAGACATCTTGGCTTCAGGGAATTTCACAAAGTCAAAACATCTTTCCATAATAGATTCAGGGGACATGCTAGTCACTAAGGCTCAATACACACCATCTGACCTCCTTTGAGGCTGAATCCAAGTCTCCAGAAATAGCTCCCTGTGCCCTGAGTTGGTCTGGGGATAATCTGTTCCAAATCATTCTCTAGATCAAAAGCAGGTTTGGAAAAAAGTGGGGTTCTTTCTCCCTGGGAGGATTCTCCTTGTAACATTAAAAACTCCTATTGCCTTTAGGAACAGAAACAGGAGTATTTGCTTTTAAATTCTTTAATGGAAAGACTGGTTGAACCTCAGCCTCCTCAGAGCAAGCAGGTCTTCTGAATCCAACTTCTCTCCAAGATCTCTGAACTGCCAGCCTGACCCTGGTCCATCAACCCTCTCAAGATGTGATGGTATTCAGCAGGTTCTGACCAGTTCTGGAGAACTGGCAGTGGAAATTTTGAGTAGTTTGGAGAACCGGTAAATACCACCTCTGACTGGCCCCGCCCCTATCTATTCTCTGCCTCCCAAGTCCCAGCTGATTGGGAGGAAATGGGGATTTTGCAGTAACCTTTCCCTGGAGTGGGGAGGAAATGGAGATTTTACAGTATCCTTCCCATGCCACGCCCACCAAGCTACGCCCACCAAGCCATACCTACAGAACTGGTAGTAAAAAAATTTGAATCCCACCATTGCTCAAGACTTTGTATGCACTATCATCCCAGCTGGTTAAAGAACAGGAATTTAACTCAGTGGTGGGATTCAAGTAATTTAACGACCGGTTCTTTGCCCTAATGATTTCTTCCAACAACCACTTCACCAAACTGCTCAGAAAGTTAACAACCGGTTCTCCCGAAGTGGTGCAAACTGGCTGAATCCCACCACTGATTTAACTGTATTTCCCCAAAATGCCACTTTGAGCCATATGTCTTGAGATAGCACTTCCTGTTTCTCAAACTGGGCCACAGCCCTTGGTTTAAGTCTGGCATGACTAAGCTTCTTATCTCTGCATTGTAGCATTGCTACTTAGGCCATTGCTGCAGCACCAACCAGAACTATTTTTTGCCACTCTCTGAAGATATTCCTGCCCCATATTTCCTCAATTTCACCAGCAAACTCTGGACTGCCAAGAAATCTTATTTCCATAATATTTCCAATTTTCAAAAAGGTGCGATGGCCAACTTAGAATGATCCAAAAGCAAGGGTGCCTAAAACAGATATCCTTATTATTATTTTTCCCCCCATCCTTACCATGGCAGAAAGGTTTGTTCCTTCTCCTTCTTAATTGGTGCTTGGTCATTTTTGCAGCCCGCCAAAGCTTCACATATGGTTGTGGTTCAAAATGGAGTGGGTTAAAGTCATCTGGAGTGGGTACAGTGCTGTCTGTTTCAAATTGTCAGAACTGTCTCAACATTCAGAATTTGTCCAGATTTGGAGCACCGTCCTACTAAATTACTGAACAGTTAAAAATTCTGTAAAATTATTCTATTATTTTTAAAAAAACCAGATGCTCATTGCATTTTACAGTTTTATGATTTTTAAAGTTTCATTGTGATTGTGAGATGCTTAGAGTTGTAAGATGTGTAGCCATACAAACCTTTTAGATATAAACAAATAAATATTGCTGTCAGTAAAACTTAAAGAGATGGCTAATGTGTGTGTGTGTATATATATATATATATATATATACATATATATATATATATATATATATATATATATATATATGTGTGTGTGTGTGTGTGTGTGTGTGTGTGTGTGTGTGTGTGTGTGTGTGTGTGTATGTATATATATATATATATATATAGGTCTTTGGTTGTTCGGGTTTTCTCCCGTGTAAAATTGGAAGTGTCTTGGCGACGTTTAGTCTCATTAAATCATCTTCAGGCTTCAACCGTGCTTCTGGGAGCAATGTGTGATCGCAGCTGTTTCTTCCTTTTAACTGCTAGTGGGGTTTGAACTGATTGGGTGGGAGCTTGGCTGTGCTCTGATTGGATGGGGTTTTCTGTGCTCTGATTGGCTGGGGTGTGTCCTGTGTTGGTGGGGGCTTGGTTGTGCTCAGTCTAATCTGTGCTGCAGGGGGATTTGAGCTGGTGAGCTGCACTGCTGCTGTTTGGCTTCGTGGTCGTGCTACATCTTCGTAGTGGGTGTCAGTCTGCTGCATGTATGGATTGGAGGGGTTTGAAGTGGCTAATGTTGCAGCTGCGGTCTGGCTTCTGGTCCCAAACCCACACTGATCAGGAAGCACGACCAAGGACCAGAAGCCAGACCGCAGCTGCAACATTAGCCACTTCAAACCCTCCAATCCATACATGCAGCAGACTGACACCCACTACGAAGATGTAGCACCACCACGAAGCCAAACAGCAGCAGTGCAGCTCACCAGCTCAAATCCCCTGCAGCACAGATTAGACTGAGCACAACCAAGCCCCCACCAACACAGGACACACCCCAGCCAATCAGAGCACAGAAAACCCCCATCCAATCAGAGCACAGCCAAGCTCCCACCCAATCAGTTCAAACCCCACTAGCAGTTAAAAGGAAGAAACAGCTGCGATCACACATTGCTCCCAGAAGCACGGTTGAAGCCTGAAGATGACGAATGAGACTTCAAACGTCGCCAAGACACTTCAATTTTACACGGAGAAAACCGAACAACCAAAGACATATATATATATATATATATATATATACACACACACACACACACACACACACACACACACACACACACACACACACACACACACACATATATATATATATATATATATATATATATATATATATATATATATATTTATAATATATATTATATGACGGACAATTGTGCAATATCTAAATCAGAAGAAAGCAACAATATCTTTTTTTTAATTTCTTTTTGTCACAACAGTATACACAAACAATTGACATAGATAAAACAACATATCTTGAAGAAAATATATATATATATATATATATAAGTAAAAAAATATGCATCAACTATATTAATTTGATATAATGAAGGGAACAATAGGACAGGAACGGTAGGCACTATTGTGCTCTTATGCACGCCCCTTATAGTCCTCTTAGGAATGGGGTGAGGTCAATAGTAGACAGTTTTTGGTTGAAGATTTTGGGATTTTGAGTAGAGATTATGGAGTCAGGTAATGAGTTCCAAGCATTAACAACTCTGTTACAGAAGTCATATTTTCTGCAATCAAGTTTGAAGCGGTTGACATTTAGCTTGAATCTATTTTTTGCTCTTGTAATATTGCGATTGAAGCTGAAGTAGTCTTTTATAGGAAGGATATTGCAATAGATGATTTTGTGTGTTAAACACAGGTTATGTCGAAGTCGACAGAATTTAAAAGGTTCAACTGAATTCTAGAAAGGCTCTAAAATGCTTTAGAAATGTATGCCAGCTAATGTCATAACATTATGTTGTTTTCTTATGCTGCATACTATAGTTTAAACTAGGAATTCACAAATGTTTAGGGAATAACGCAATGGCAAATGATATGGATGTGACTGTGTAGACACCAAGATTCAAGCTTGATTCTATTTTACTATTCAGAGCAGTGTTTCTCAACCTTGGCAAGTTAAAACATATGGACTTCAACTCCCAGAATTCTCCAGCCAGCAATTCTGGGAATTGTATTCCACATGTCTTAAAGTTGCCCAGGTTAAAAAATACTGACTTAGAGGCATGAGAAGCTCCCTTATACCTAATTAGATTATGGTCCCAGTTAATTCTGCTTTCTCAAAACTAACAGGCACATGTTCCTAAGGAGTTCTCACAACAGTTATTGCCAGCCCTACATGGAGTTGCTGAAAGTTCTTATGCTTATTCACTATATGTGTTCTAACACTAAATAGAAGTATAGAATCATAGGGCCTGAAGAGACCTCGGAGATCTTCTAGTCCCGTGATGGCGAACCTATGGCACGCATGCCACAGGTGGCACGTGGAGCCATATCTGTGGGCACGCGAGCATTGCCCTAGCTCAGCTCCAGCATGCATGCGCATGCTGGCCAGCTGTTTTTCGGGCCTTCCGAGCCCACCAGAAGTCGGGAAACGAGCTGCTTCCAGCGTCTGGAAGGCCTCCGGGGGTGGAGGTGGGAAAGGCCGTTTTCTCCCTCCCCAGGCTCCTAGAAAGGCTCTCGAGTCTGGGGAGGACAAAAAACAGGCCCACCATATCATTGTGTGCCAAAAGTGGGGGGAGCACAGAGGCGTGCACATGCATGGGGGGGATTAAATTATGGTTGTGGGCACACATGCACACAACTCCCCCCATGCTCCCCCTGCTTTTGGTATGCAACGGCAAAAAGGTTAGCCATCACTGTTCTAGTCCAACCCCCTGCTCAAAACAGGAGGCCTTATACCATCCCTGGTCAAGTGGTTGTCTATTTTTGAAAACCTCCAGTGATGGAGCAAACCTATAGCTCTGGGAGGCAAGCTATTCCAGTGATTAATTGCTCTCACTATCAGAAAATTTCTCCTTGCTTGTAGGTCAGATACAGCCATTACTTCTCGTCCTGCCCTCTGGTGCTTTGGAAAAGAAGTCAATCTCCTCTTCTTGTGACAACCCCTCAAATAATGGAAGACAATTATCACGTCTCCCTGCCATCCATTTCTTCAATAGGCTAGACATGCCTAGCTTCCTCATCGTACAGATTTAGCCTCCAGACCCTTTATTACCTTTGTTGGTCTTCTCTGCCCTCATACGGAAGAGTCTTGGGATCCTTAACCTTTGCTGAAACAGAAATCTCTGAATCATGTTTTTGCAAACAAGGCAAGCCTAGGCTGGCTTGTGCTGTCATAATGCCATAAGCTTGAGAAATACAAGCTTGTCCTCTTGCATGTCTATTTCTTTCTTTGAACTGCATAACTGCAAATATAAGAACACTGCAGACATACACTTATGATCTGCTTGTATCTTGGAGTGTTGATAACTCTGCTTCCCCACAGCAAAGTTTGTTTGTTTTGTTTTGTTTTGTTTACATTTATACCCCGCCCTTCTCCGAAGACTCAGGGCGGCTTACAGTGTATAAGGCAATAAGTAAGCAGTGCCATTTATTGATACACTGCTTTACAATGATTTAATTCACACAACATGCTAAGCAAAACCAGACTCATGAGCCCAACCGCTGTAGATGAATAGAATAATGATTTGATGTTGTAAGTTGTGTGTGTCATTGCCTTATCCTATCGATCCAAATTTTCCTTCTCTGATTAAGAGGCTCAGTTATTTATCAATATTGAATTTATACTTAACTGGTAGCCTACTTGCATGTGAAACAGGGGGAAGCTTGCTGCTTCAGGCAATTAAAGTGCTTCTTGCGTAGGAGACAGCCATATGTCCTCATGACCACAGCATTTACAATAAAATAGTAATAATAACCATTATTATTATGTACACTACTTTTAGTGAAGACTGTCAGAGGATTTAAGGCATCCTGAGTTTGAAAATGGAATTATACACACAATATCAAGTTTTTGTTCTGGAAACTGGATACCTAGTACAGGAGTCTCCAACCTTGGCAACTTTAAGACTTGTGGACTTCAACTCCCAGAGTTCCTCAGCCAGCTTTGCTGGCTGGGAAATTCTGGGAGTTGAAGTCCACCAGGCTTAAAGTTGCCAAAGTTGGAGACCCCTGACCTAGTATATGCAGGGGAAGAAGAAATTCTCAAACACTTTTTGAAGGGCAGGACTTCCTCTTAGTAGTAGCAATAACACTTCAATGTTTACAGTTGTGCTGCCACTGAAACTCTAATCATGTCTTTGGATTTTATTGAAGCACAGGAAGGCAGAACATTGCAGACCACCATAGATATGATTGTACGATGAAAGACACAGTATTTACAAACATATTCTTGGCTGTCTCCTATGTCCAAAAACTGTATTTCTCCATTTGTACAAAAATATTTCTCCATATTTGTAATAATATCAGTAAATTTCTATTCTCCTTTGGAGCATATGCACCAAAGACAAATTCTTTGTGTCTCCAATCATACTTGGTTAATAAAAGAATTCTATTCTGTTCTGTTCTGTTCTGTTCTGTGCTGTGCTGTGCTGTGCTGTGCTGTGCTGTGCTGTGCTGTTCTATTCTATTCTATTCTATTCTATTCTATTCTATTCTATTCTATTCTATTCTATTCTAAATAATTTCTAAAGTAAATTCACTTCATCAGTTTTGAATGAAAATTGGTAGGAAAAATGCATGAAAGTTTCTCTCTGCCACTAATTTGAAGACCTGCCCAATGCAAATAGAGTCTAAAGCTAAAGAACTACAGGTAAAAGTCTCCTGAGCCTAACACCACATAATAGTTAGAGAAAAATAGGAGCCAATACACATATGTCATCATGCTTGCTATGTAAAAGTTGCTTCAGCAGTGAGATGGATGGCATATAAATTTAACAACTAAATAAATAATAAATAATTCCCGAGTAGCTGGCTAAACAATGCATCTATTAAGAGTTCATCTTCCCCACTATGTCTTCCATCTTATGCAAAGATACATGACTTGATATAATAATCATCTCAGCCATCCTGAATACAATGGTACCTTGATACTCAACTGCTTTGAAACTCGTCAAATCTGATAGTGCATTTTGATATGAAAATTGTTTCCCAGTACTGACTGTTTGTTTGGTACTCAACACACAAGCTAGAATTTGTTGGTGCCAGCTGCCTTATGACTCACTATATTATTCCTTATCAGAAAAAAATTGTTTGATACTCATCGTTTTTGGTATTCATTGCACCTCCTGGAACTAATTAATGATGAGTACTGAGGCACCACTGTAAATTTGCTAAGGCAGTTTTTCTACAAACCTATTAGACACATCCAGGCAGCTGTTTTAAAGTGTTCTTCTCCAGATTTTGAGGGAAGACAACAGTAGGCTAGCATAAGTTGGTCTACTTAGATGGTTTCTATTTTGCCTGGATAACAAAGTCAGCTAACACTACAGTCTTAACAATTTACTATGAGCAAGTTAAGGTGCGAGATTAATGGATTTCCTGCCAATGGGAAAAATATGAACCAATCACTCCTCCCCAAACAGGGTATGGGTAGGCTGGTAGAAGAGACAAGGTTTAGATGCAATCTATGTATTAAGACATTTCTTTCCACCAGGATCTAACCAGTGGTTCTCTGGCAATTGCAGAGAGCTAGGATGCCTGTCTCGCAATCTACCTGTCAAACCTGTGAAGAAACAAATACCTAGAAAGCAGCTCACTCTCCTGGTGTCATGCCATCCAGCAGCACAAATCAAAATGGCCATGAAGAGAAGTGAGCAACATCTGGACAAGAAGCAGCATGCCTACAGCAGTTGAGGAGAGCCAAATAGAAGCCAGGCAGATCCCAGACCTTGTGTCAAGTGACCCGGATCATGCATACAACATGATTTATGTTAGGTGAAAACTATTGCCATGTTGGATGAGAGAACCTCGAAGAGATACGGCTTCAGCTTTGAGCTGGTGATGAGAGGAAAGCTACATTCATGGGGATATTTCCTGACAGAAGGGTGAATGAAGCATCTTTGATTCAAAGTTGGAGGTTGTGAGCTACTGAGGGATAGGGGTTAAGTTTTTGGAGTTTAAGGTTAGAAACAAGAGATCCAAGTTCTAGTCTTCAGCTCAGAAGCTCACTGAGGGACTTTTTCTTTTAGCCCAATCTACTGTACTACACAGAATTGTTGTTGTGGAAAGGGGGTTATGTATGCTGCTTGGAGCTGCTGAAGGAAAGGCAATATTTATGTATTTAATAAATGAAATTAATAAATTAAAATTAATTAATCTATTAATAAATAATTAAACATGCCCTGAGTCTTCCTTTTAATAATGCACAATAATCTAGTCTTGTTAGCAAAAATATTCCTTTTATTTTGAAGTCTTTTGCTAACCCATTGAACTGAAATACATTCAGACTGTGTGCAACACATGTTGGAAACCAAAGTCTTTTTAAGAAAATGTTGGATAGCCATTTGTGTGAAATGGTGTAGGGTTTCCTTCCTGGGCAGGGGGTTGGACTAGAAGACCTCCAAGGTCCCTTCCAACTCTGTTATTAAGTTATGTTATGTTATGTTATTATGTCTGTTGTTGACAAGCTATTTTATGGGAAATAATGTGAAGTCTTTATGTTATGAATGGTTAAAACTAGCAAAGCTGCACATGCCCTAAACTAGCCAAAAAAAGTAGAATGAAATAAGATGAAGAACACAGATACAAACATGAATTTTTCTTATATGTATTTCCATTATGCCATCGATTTTTAAAGAAGCTACTTAATTTCCCGTCAACAATACTTTTAAACAAAACCTACTGAAAATTTGAATAAGGTTCAAATAAAAATTCTAGTCCCCCCCCCCCCCCAGGATTAGCAACAAAACAAAGCAAGTCCTCATTTCAGATTGCTGCCTTTATACTCATCGAGAAAAGGGTTTCTAGATGTAGAGTGAAATAATCTGGAACTGCTTAGTTGAAAGAACTTCATCCAGATCAGCTTGGCTGAGTTCTGGTGTCTTCTGTAAGGCTCTGTAGATCTGTATAAATCTGAATAATATATCATAATCTATATTAAATCACATTTTAACTCCCTTCCCCCAACATCATCTTGACAAAACATGGCAGCAAACTGCCAACTGCAGTGCAAACTCCTGCCAATTTTTAGCAGGAAACAATTAAAAAAAGATAGAAAGAAAAATAGGTGTGTTAAACCTTGGATACACAGAAGTTTAATCTCCTGGAGGAAAAAAGAAGGTAAAGCAGTTGAAAACCTTGTCTGGCCCCACTCTTAACAGAGCAACAAGCCTTCCAAATATGCTTTCAAGTGCAGAAATAAAGTATACAGGTAACTCTGACACAAAATAACAAAATAAACTTTTGTATTGACAACGTTGCTTGGCTGCTTCTACAATGTCACTAATCCAGTCCAGAGATCAGTTAACACTTACCATAAATCTCCCTTTTATTATTATTTTTAAATAGACAAGGCAGCATATGAATGACATTATGAATGAATGAACATTAATGCAATATTTTTAAAAGGCACTGTATGTAGTGTAATGGTGAGAGCTGCCAAAAGGACGATCAAAATTAGTGGCTAAACTAAACAATATATGCCAGTCATTTCTAGGGCTATCAGATCAGGCCTGCAAAAATCTGGATGGTTGAAAAAAGTTAAGAGTTATTATCCTTCTCATTACCTTCTTTATTCTCTCCTCTTATTTGGTTTTATTCATTAAATGTGAAACTCAGTCAACTAAATATTCAAAAATGCATCACAAATACCATTGACTGGTGCTAATGGTTGATACTGGTTGCTGCCAGCATCCTAGGCATCAACCAAATACCTTCTTAAGATGTATGGTGTTCCAAGTAGCGCAGTTTTTTCTGCTGGTGTTATTGTAGGAAGCTGCAATTTGTTGATGTATCTTATACAATTTTTGGACATGGTACCAAGTGCCCTGATGACAATGGGTTTCACTGTTACATGTTTCATCCATAATCGTGATATTTTGTGATTTTTTCCAGTTCTTTTTCTTTGACTCTGGCATCTCCTGGTACTGCAATGTCAATAAACTATACATTTTGGTTTTCAGCAACTGTGATATCTGGCATGTTGTATTCCAAATGACAATCCATCTCTATTTGAAAGTCCCACAAGATCTTCACCTTCTCATTTTCTATAACTTTTTCCACTTTATATTCCTATGACTTTTTGGATAAATTGTATTTTTTACATAATTACCAGTGGATTAATTTAGCAACTCAGTCGTGTCTAACTTTGTAATCAGTTTGTGCAATTTTGTTACATTCACATATTAAATGTGAAACAGTTTTGGCTTTGTTGTTGCAAAGTCAGCAGTTTGGATTGTTGGTGGATTTTTGTATCTTTGCTTTCATGGCATTAGTTTGTAGTGCTTGTTCTTGAGCAGCGAGTATTAAACCTTCCGTTTCTTTCTTGATGGTACCCATCTTAAGCCATGCCTATGTAAAGTTGTCATCACATTTTCTTTCAATGTTTTTCAAGTGCTGTTCATGCAAAGCTTTGGTTTTCCATCTAATTAATCTGTCATCCAGCTATTTTTCCTTATATTCTGCCTTTGTTTCTGTTGTTTTTATAATGTTTTCCATTTTCACATCCTGCAGCAATTTTTCTGTACTTTGGTTCACATAATCATTCAAACTTCATTTTTCTTCTTCTACAGTTTGATGGATTTGCAATAGTCCTTTGCCCCCTATTTTTCTTGGCAGGTACAACCTGTCGATGTCACTTTGTGGATGTAAAGCGTGGTACATATTCAAAAGTTTACACGTTTTCCGGTCCAAGTTTTCCAGATCAGCCAAAGTCCAGTTGATGATTCCAGCTGAGTAGTGTATCACTGGACTTGGCCATGCATTAATGGCTTTAATTAAGTTTCCAGCATTCAACTTTGTTTTTAATATTTTGCAGACTCTCCTTATGTATTCCTTTTGCATTGACTCTTTGACTTTTCCTTTCAAGATGTTATCTGCTTCCAATATGCCTAAGTATTTGTAACCATCATCGTTTGCTAATGCTTTTACTATGTTTCCATTTCCCAGTTCTGTTCCTTCTATTTTTTCCATTTTTCCTTGCTGCATGGATAATATAGCATATTTTTCAAGTCCAAAGTTCATTTTGATGTCACTGAACAATGTAAACAGTTGAACTGTGTTGAGTATTGATTTAAGTTCAGTGGGGCTTTTTGCATACATTTTTAAGTTATCCATGTATAGTATATGGTTTATCTTGCTATGTTGGCTTGAGATTTGGTATCCCAGTTTTGTGTTTTGTAGGATTATTGTCAGTGGAATTAATGCAATGTTGAACAGTAGTGGCATTAATTCCACCGACAATACTCCTAGGAAACACAAAACTGGGATACGAAATCTCAAGCCAACATGGCAAGATAAACCATCTACTATACATGGATGACATCATCATCATCGTCAACATCATCATTATTTTGCTTTGCAGGTACGCCAAGAGCTTCTGCACCAGAAACAAATGCCTTGTTTGTTTAATCACATTTGACCAAATAAATTATGCATTCATTCATTCATTCATCTTTTTGTTACCATTTAGTAGTGTTCTACAACCCATATCATCTGGAACTTTAAAACCAGGTTTGTATATTTTATAGTATGTCTATCTTCTTAAACAAACTAGATTACTATCTCAGTTTGAGAATGTAAATTATATTAATGTCAAATTGCACATAGATAGATATATCTATCTAAATATAGGGTCAGTTTGATGTAGTGATTAAGACATCAGGTTTGAAACCTGGAGAACCTGAGTTCTAGTCCCACCTTAGGCACAAAGCCAGGTAAGTGACCTTGGGCTAGTCATTTTCTCTCATATTTAGGAAGGAAGCAATGGCAAACACTTCTGAAAAACCTACAGGGACGTGTCGAGACAATCTTTCAAAATCGGACATGATTGAACAGAACAACAAAAACAACAAATATGGATATATGTCTTCAGGGCACTATATTTCTTGTGTTTATACCTAAAAATAGGATTGCCCTATCCTTTCCATCTTACATCAGAAGAATTCAGCCATATCCTACTGTTCCTGTACTATTGTTTCCTTTTATTATATCCAATTAATATAGTTGTTACATACTTATGCTCATATATATGCTTATATATTATATAGTTATTTTCATGCTTATGCTTATATATACTGTTGTGACAAATAAAAAAAATTTAAAAAATTGCCAGCCTGCCATTACAACCCCTACCCCACTTAAACAGACTCTAAAATTGCAAAAAAGAAAAAAAAAGAAAAAAGAAAAAAAAGAAAAAGATGTGTGTGGGGGGTTTATAACATGGATGATTAGCACCTCACTCTAATGTACATATTTGCATGACTTTTTATAGGATTTTTTTCCTATATTATTGAACCCTGATGAAGAATATTTCCTATGCTGCTCAAAGAACGTAACTGGCAAGTATCATCTCTTTGCATCTTTGCTTTCACTTCTTTTGTTAAAACAAATTTTAAAGAGCTTTCTTAATTGATTAGTAAATACTAATCAATTACTAAAATACTAAATACTATACAATACTAAAAACAAATGGGGGGTGGAAATGGGATCTTTTAACACACAAAAATTGCTACTGTTATCCCTGTTTGCTTCAATATTTAATCAAAAGTGCAGTAACCTCTTTGACTTTCCTTAATGTGCAAAGTGAGAAAGGAGCCAAACAGAAAGATTTTTAACCTTTCTATGGGTAGCATTTTCAATCTGCTTCTGTACTATCCCCTTCTTTTATTCCTCACTCTTGCTATTAATTCTTTTAATATGTTCCAGTGGTGAGCATTGCCTCTTCCCTTCTTAGTAAAACCTGGTGCTTCTGCCAGGACATTATGTTCTCAGTTAGTACAGTGACGTCAAGTGGTATCTGGCTCCTAGTCAAAGAATGTTGCTGGGAAGGAATGTATGAATGAATGAATGAATGTGGATTTCAGTTCAGATGGTAGTGGATGCTTTCATGAGCCAATGAATCTTCCACTTTTCAGTATTAGCCAATTGTGGGCCAGATGGGTATTATCTCACAGAACATCTGCTTACTCTCTGTGAAAGGAAAAATAAGAATATCCGAAGCAAAACCAATGCCTGATGTAGTTTACATGGAAATGCATTCATTTTTTTTAAAAAAAAAAGCAACCTTAAATTTCTAAAACTTCAGAAATAGTCTCGCCTTCTCTGCTTTTTTAGAAAAAGAAAAAAAGACTGACAGAGGCATAGAGCAGGGGTCTCCAAACTTGGCATCTTTCAGACTTGTGGATTTCAACTCCCAGAATTCCTCATCCAGCAAAGCAAAGCTGGTTGAGGAATTCTGGGAGTTGAAGTCCACAAGTCTTAAAGTTGCCAAGGTTGGAGACCCCTGGTATAGAGGCTTCTAAAATTACAAATGATATCTGCAGGGTGTCTACGTATCATACTTCCCAACAAACCGTGTTGTCCTGAAATAGCTATGAGAGTGTAACTGCCTTCTTTACGGGCCATTCTCTGTTTCAAGGTTGTGAACTTTCTGGAGGCTGCATTGGTTTTTTTGCACAGCATGCTGAGAAATCACTTTAATTTTTTTCCCCTCACCTTATTTTTATTCTTCAATGATATTTCCAATTATTGTTTTACAATATTGTAAGTGTTGTACCTTGATGAAAGTATTTTTTTCTTTTATGTACACTGAGAGCATATGCACCAAGACAAGTTCCATATGTGTCCAATCACACTTGGCCAATAAAAAAATTCTATTCTATTCTATTCTATTCTATTCTATTCTATTCTATTCTATTCTATTCTATATTACATTACATTATTTCTTTGGAGGGTCCTTTCATATTCAGAATCCTCTTTCTCCTAAAATAAGATGCAGATTTCCCCCCACCCCTTTCCCCCAAAGCAGGGGTCTCCAACCTTGGTCCCTTTAAGACTTGTGCTTTGCTGGCTGCGGGACTCTGGGAGTTGAAGTCCACAAGTCTTAAAGGGACCAAAGTTGGAGACCCCTGCCCCAAAGGATACAATAACAATAGGAGCAGCTGAGATTTTTTTTTAAGGTGAATTTCCCCTTGAACTTTTTTTTTTAAGGGGAACTTGCCTGGTAAAGGGCAACACTTCAGACTTTTCACTGCCCAGACTGCACAGGTCTCCAACGTTTGCTGACTGAGAAATTCTGGCAGTTGAAGTCCACAAGTCGTACAGTTGCCAAGGTTGGAGACTGTTGGCCCAGAGGAAAGCCCAAGTGGAAGTTTGAAGTCTTTTTTTTTTTTTGCAGTTTTGGGGAAATAAGAGACCATTTGGCTTCCCAGTACATTCACCCTAACATAAAAACAGCAGAAATCCCCACCCCCACCCAATTTATATTTTTAAAAGGGTGCAGTAGGTTTTTAAGCTAAACCAGCTACAGGTACCGGAACAGACTTGTAAGTGGATCACAAGCTTCCTAACAAACAGGAAGCAGCAGGTGAAGCTAAGCAAGATCACATCAAATACCTGTACAATTAGCACAGGGGCCCCCCAAGGCTGTGTGCTCTCCCCACTTCTCTTCTCTCTGAATACCAATGACTGCATCTCCAATGATCCATCTGTTAAGCTACTGAAGTTCGCAGATGACACAACAGTGATTGGTCTCATTCGAGACAATGACGAATCCGCATATAGACGAGAGGTCGAACGACTAGCCTTGTGGTGCAACCAAAACAATCTGGAACTGAACACACTCAAAACCGTAGAAATGGTGGTAGACTTTAGGAGAAACCCTTCCATACTTCCACCTCTCACAATACTAGACAACACAGTTTCAACAGTAGAAACCTTCAAATTTCTAGGTTCTATCATATCGCAAAATCTAAAATGGACAGCTAACATCAAAACATCATTAAAAAGGACAACAAAGAATGTTCTTTCTGCCAACTCAGTAAGCTCAAACTGCCCAAGGAGCTGCTGATTCAGTTCTACAGAGGAATTATTGAGTCTGTCATTTGCACCTCTATAACTGTCTGGTTCGGTTCTGCAACCCAACAAGAAAAACACAGACTTCAGAGGATAATTAGAACTGCAGAAAAAATAATTGCTACCAACCTGCCTTCCATTGAGGACCTATATACTGCGCGAATCAAGAAGAGGGCCGTGAAAATATTTACAGACCCCTCGCATCCTGGACATAAACTGTTTCAACTCCTACCCTCAAAACGACTCTATAGAGCACTGCACACCAGAACAACTAGACACAAGAACAGTTTTTCCCCGAAGGCCATCACTCTGCTAAACAAATAATTCCATCAACACTGTCAAACTATTTACTGAATCTGCACTACTATTAATCTTCTCATAGTTCCCATCACCAATCTCTTTCCATTTATGACTGTATGACTATAACTTGTTGCTGGCAATCCTTATGATTTATATTGATATATTGGCCATCAATTGTGTTGTAAATGTTGTACCTTGATGAACGTATCTTTTCTTTTATGTACACTGAGAGCATATGCACTAAGACAAATTCCTTGTGTGTCCAATCACACTTGGCCAATAAAAATTCTATTCTATTCTATTCTATTCTATTCTATTCTATTCTATTCTATTCTATTCTATTCTATTCTATTCTATTCTCTCTACAAGACTTAAAGGAACTTTGTGTATTCAAGTCAGTTTTGATTCCTGGCAATAGCCCAGAGTTCAACTCAGAGTTGTCACCCCAGGCACAAATGAGTAGACTCAAATTATCCTACTTCAGACAACATTGTGTGAAAGACCCATATCTAATGCTAGGAAAGATTGAAGGAAAGAGAAGAGGACAACCAGTGGTAAGGTGGATAGAGTCAGTTACAGTGCTGATGAGTGCACTATTGGAAGGACTGAAAAACCAGATCATCATGGAGAAAATCTATCCAGGTGATGGCTAGGAGTAAAAAATGACTTGATAGTGCATAACCAATCAATCAATGGCCCAGATAAGTCCATGCAGTCTTTTTGATAAGACTTGGAATTGATTTGCCATTGCATTCTTTCTAGGATTAGCAAAGAATGAGGGATCTAGGTCACCCAGTTAGCTTTAGGAAGGAGGATAATTCCTGTTTTAATCATAAACCTCCAGTATAAGCCTTGTTGACATCATGCTTGGCATGACACCATCACACAAAAGAAAAATTAAAAAATTTCAGTGAAAATACCGCAGTGCAAGTGATGCTATTTGCCTATAATTTTAGCTAGTATAACCTCAAAAATGTGAAAAGGAGCTTTGAAAATTTAATTTAAATTTAACTGGGAGAGTGGTGGGTTGCCCCCGGTTTGTACCGGTTCTAGAGAACCAGTGATAAAAGTGGCAGGAGGCTCCGCCCACTGACCCGAACATCATCAAAAGCGATCTGCGTATGCGCAGAAGCTTCTGCATGAGCACAATGCGAACTGAACCCACCCCTGATTGGGAGGTTATAGCAGGTGTGATAGGGGACTGCATCCAATTTACAGGCCACAGGGTTTTTTTTTTTTACATCCTTGCTTTATTTTGAAGGAACCTAAAGCTTAATGAAAGAGAAAAGGGGATAAAGTGTTTGCACCTGGCCTGAAGTGTAATACAGCATAGATACAAGTCATCTGCTCACAACTGCCCTACAAGATATAGTTATTTCCTTTCCTTTCAGGGGTGTCAAACTGGCGGCCTGTGGGCCAGATGCGTCACGTGCAGGCCAGGCCCACCCCAGCTCTGTGAAGGGGAAAAAAACCATCTTGAAATGGCAACGTGACACTGCGAGTTTGACAACTGTGCTTTAAAACAGGGGTCTCCAACCTTGGTCCCTTTAAGACTTGTGGATTTCAACTCCCAGAGTCCCTCAGCCAGCACAGCGTGGCTGAGGGTTGGAGACCCCTGCTTTACAACATTACTTTTGCATTATATTTTTTTCCTAAGTTTCCAGATGTATGTATAGAGAAAGCTGGGGGAAATATAAATGCACAGGTATTCAGTAGTTATGCCAATCTTCTCTTGGGTCCTGTTTTCTGAGGGATTTATAAGTGACCAGGGAAATATATTAACAAAATAATATGAAATGTTCCGCTTAAATAAAGCCACCAACACATTGTAATCATAAGCACAGCCACAGGGAAATAAGTTCCACTAAAATGAATGGGACTTACTAAAATTTTAGAGTTTTTTCCCCATGCCCTGGGAATATCAATTGAATTGATTAACACAAGCTTCCAAAATAAGGGAAAGGAATTATTTCTGCAGACAAAACAAGATTAATTACTTATGAACACACAAAGACTTGGCTCAAAGTTGATCTTTAGAATCTAAACTACCCCAACAACCTTTCTGCTCATGGGGAGTTTCATGAACTTGATCAATTAGATTTCAACATATAGGAAATAAATGACAGAGGGTGACTATACTAGTATCGGCCTGGGGTGATGCTTAAAATGTTGGCTTAGGAGTAAGGAAATTCATATTCAACTTCAGTCTTAGCTGTAGAAGCTCCATGTTGACTTTGGGCCAACCTGTCCGTCCTAGCCCAAAGTATTTTACAAGGTGGCTGTTGTAGGGGGAAAATGGAGGGATATCCTCATGTAAGCCAACTCTCAGAGGAAAAGTGAGTTATCAATCAATGAAATAAAAATAGTTCTGGATATTATTTCCAATCAACTAGCATTACAGGTAGTCCTTGATTAACAACTGCCCCATTTATGACTTTTTCAGGTCTATAAAGCAAAGGAAAGCTGAAATAAGATTGTAAGCATGATCACAGTTTTATTTACCAACTGCTTGGCTTAGCACAGGGGCCCAGTGATGGGTTGCTACCAGTATGCTCTGGTTTGGGAGAACTGGTAGTAGCGGTGTGGGAGGCTCTGCCCACCCACCCGGACTTAAGGAAATATGCTCTGCGTATGCACAGAAGCTTCTGCACATGCGCAGAAGTGGTATGCATGCAAGCAAACTGGTAGCAAAGGTAAGTGAAACCCACTCAACCTGTGGGCTGCGACTCACTAGTGAGCCATCAGGGGTTTGCAACAGGGCCAAGGAAAAGGCTGGCTACTAGTGCGGAACCATCCCTTTTTTAAAAATTTGAATTTATATCCCGCCCTTCTCCGAAGACTCAGGGCGGCTTACACTATGTCAAGCAATAGTCTTCATCCATTTGTATATTATATACAAAGTCAACTTTTATTGTCCCCAACAATCTGGGTCCTCATTTTACCTACCTTATAAAGGATGGAAGGCTGAGTCAACCTTGGGCCTGGTGGGACTTGAACTTGCAGTAATTGCAAGCAGCTGTGTTAATAACAGACAGACTTAATCTGCTGAGCCACCAGAGGCCCTTCTTCCCCCGCCCCCCCGCCAGTCTGCAAAGCCAGAAACGTTGGGGAACTCTGGCTTAGCACCTGAGTTGCCATTTCCAAATGTGTAATTTATGAAAATGTAGATTGTGTTTGCATTTCTTTGAGTCAATTTTGATCCCTGGTGATTACTTGGATGAGTCTCTGCAGTTTTTCTGACAACATTTTCCAAATTGGTTTCCCCTTGTTTTGTTTGTCTTGGGGCTAAGAATGACTGACTGTCCCAAAGTCACCCAGATGGCTTTGTGCTTAAGGCAGGGCTAGAACTCCCAGTCTCCCAGTTTCTAGCCAGTAATAATAGAATTTTTTTATTGGCCAGGTGTGATTGGACATGCAAGGAATTGTGTAGGTAAAAGAAAAGATACGTTCTTTAACAGTATCTTTAATCATTGCACCAAACTGGCTGGCTCCCTGAAGTAATACATCAACATCTGACTCTAGCAAAGCTCTAGCAAGGACAAATAGCTAGGATTGTCTTTATCATTATGCGCTTTTGAACTTGTAAAATCTTTGTTCTCCGTTGGAGACAACATTCTGGAGTAGAGGGGCTGCTTCTTTCAAACAAAAAGGCAATTAAAACAAACGGAACAAAATTGTGTCTTTTTTACATTGCTCTGGTCACTGCAACTAAAGTGCTGTTTTCAAAGGATGTGAGAGACAATGTAACTAAGCATGGAAAAGAATAGGAACATAGTGACGTCAATGGTAATTCTCCTTCAGCATTAAAATAAAAAGTATTCTTCACGTTGAATTTGACTATTGAATGTTTTCATGTCAGTCTGTTGACATGATACGTAAGTAGTTTCTCACCAGCCTCTTCAATATGATTTTTGGACTTCCCAGACTAGCCTACTACCCATGCAAATACTAACCAGATTTCTTTGCTTAGTTTCTAAGCTCAAGCAAGGCAAACTGGGTGCTGCCATTTACTATGACCTCTTTGTTAAAACATTGTTAAAGAAAAAAAGTAGATTTTCAATTTCCTGGGAGATTCAGATGACCAAGAGTGATATGAAAGTCATCTTTTTTTATTACTCTAAGATTGCTATTATGATTTAGAATAAACTGGCGTATTTCAGCTCTGTAGGTAATAAAATAATATACTTTGAAGGGGGCACTGAAAGCAGGAGTGGACAATATTCTTTTGGCCATTTATAATACTTTATGCCTTCCGGAGGCACAAACTCTGTGCGCCAATGGCATCACTGGGTGTGGTAACAATGTGACTTCTTTTCATGTTTTATGTGACTTTTGTACTTTAAAGACATTGCATGGATCAAAGACACCATCCCCTTAACCCTTTCAAATTAAAAATCAGCCTTATTTTGTATAGTGGGTTTTTAGAAGCCCTTGAAAATCATTCATGTACAAAATGTTAGCTCTACCTGTTCCAATAATACTCTGTATAAAGGTTGCTGCATGGTTCCCAAGACCGCAGATCGGGGGTGAAATTCAGCAGGTTCTGACAGGTTCTGGAGAACTGGTAGTGGAAAATTTGAGTAGTTTGGAGAATCAGCAAATGCCACCTCTGGCTCCATTCCTACCCCAGAGTGGGATTTCGCAGTATCCTTCCCCAAGCCACACCCACCAAGCCCACCAAGCCACACCCACCAAGCCACACCCACCAAGCCCACCAAGCCACACCCACATAACCAGTAATAAAAAATATTGAATTCCACCACTGCAACAGTGGCGTCATAGTCAAAATGTTGGACTGAGGAAATCCATTCCCAGCCTTAGAAACTGATCGAATGGAAGACAATCTGTCGACCAGACTTCTTCTCCCACTATGGGAAGAGTTGGAGAAAGAACTGCTATGTACATTGCTTTTATCCTTTGGGGGGAAAATGAGGTATTTAAATCTAATGAATAGATTTTTAACTGAGAACTAAAGGCCTATCCTCAATTTGTAGTATTTCATCTGCCAAGGAAGAGTCTGCAAGCAGATGATAATTTGTGGAGGCCAGGAAGAGATTTTAGAAAAAACTTAGAATTCTGTACTGAAGGTGAGCATGAATGGAATTTGCGATACAGAGCCTGAGATGACCCAGTGATGTGGATACACAACATGATTTTCTTAATAAGTTCCCACAAATCGGCTTAAGCAGAAGATGGAAGACCTCCTCTAGTAAAAAGGAAAACACGCCATCCTTTGCCTTTTAGAGGAATGGCTGTCTTGTTAAAAGGAACTGAGTGGTCGATTTTGAAAATCCACAGCTCGAGGGCAGCCTAGTTAAAAGCACTTTAAACATAGCATTGAATTCATTTTATTCTGTTTACCAAAGTTGGGAACAAGATTCTTAAATTGGTAAGTGTACTTCATGTGACATACAAAATGACTATAAAAATGATAAAACCCAGATGGTACAAAAACCCATTTTTTTTTTAAAAAAAAGGAGAGGGATAGCAACATTCCACCTAAAAGACAGGAGTAGTCAACATTCAACACCATTTCATAAGACCTAGTGACCAACGATGCCTAATGCAAGGAGACAAATGGATTTCTTTTGAAGGCAATTCAAGAAGGCCAATCCTACCGCAGAAAAGAATTTGCTCGTGCTATTCCAAGCTCTAAACAAGCTCTTTCAAATGGCATGAGAAAGGTTCCACACAAAATAAATTAGAACTCGTAGGATGGAAAGTTATCCCTGAGAATCTCCCAAAGACGATGGAAAATTATGTTCATATTTAAAGCAGCATCTTTCTATGAAGGGCAATTGTTGGATGCAAAATGGGCAGAAGTCAAAAGGAAAGCTCATTTGGCAGGCAAAAATTACTGCGTCCAAGATCATGTCATCCCCTTTTGCTATCTTTTTACAAGCAAAGTCAACGGGGAAGCCAGATTTACTTAACAAACCGGGTTACTAACTTATCAACTGCAGTGAGTCGCTTAACAACTGAGGGCAAGAAAGGTCAGACAATGGGGCAAAATTCATTTAACCAATGTCTCACTTAACAACAGAAATTTTGGGCTCAATTATGGTCATAAGACGAGGACTACCTGTACTTCCCCAGAGCAGAGACACCTCCACATCACTGTGTTCCAAGACTTTTCTTAGAATAACTGGATTATTTTTTTTAAAAAAATGACTATAAACTTTATTTATTTATTTATTTAAATCTGTTATAGCCACCCAACTCTGAAGGACTCTGAGTGGAGTACAAAACTTTAAAAAAACCCCCAAAAACCTCCATAAAACCATGGAGATAGACCAGACTAAAATGATCTTAAAAGCAACACAAATCAAGCTTGGGCACCCATTAGTCTGCAGACTCCAGTCTGCAAAGTTAAGCAGCAAAATATATCATGAAAACTTTGTTCTCTTGGCATGTTTTCTTTTAGTCTCTGCCAGAACTTTTGATATGTAAAGTGGGAAGAAGATAATGGAAAGAAATGAAGAAAAAAAAAAGACCTCCCTAAAGGTTGCTTGGCTGCATTGTGTTACATTGTGTTTTGTGTGTGTGTGTGTATAAACGTATGTTTGTGGGCAGAAGTTCAGAGAGCAGCTCTTGGTTCAGCTTCAGCCACTTTGCTCATTTCTAAGTGGAACCAGCTGCAGACAACATCGCATATACATGGCTTTCAGCACCGCAAAACATTTGCATGAAACAGATTTTTTTTTTGATCTTATTTATTGTCCTGAAGATTTTTTTTAAAAAAATCTAAAACAAAGGTCAAAGTCCTAATCCAGAACAAATTGTGCGTCTACAAATACCTTGTATACATTCAAGGAATAAATATGCTCCTTTGTTCTCTGTTCACTCAGGCCTTTTCACCCTATGTGGGTGAAACATATGAAGTTGGGACACGGCTGCACGTCCTATGGCCCTTTGCCACACTTGGCCCTTCCAAAAACTGATTGCCTGTTTCAGGAATGTGCACTCTAGCAAGAAGGGAGATCTTCAGCCGATCTCCTGAGTTCTTTCCCGTTCTACAATTCTTTAACTGTTGGAAAATCCCAGGATAAATTCACAACTGTGTACCATAGCTGCAAATCTACCCATTTAAGAGGCTACACTAAAGCTTTGATCCAAAGACAATTTGGTGGAAATGAACGTTCCAATGGTGATATATAGAATCAAAACAGATATATTGACATTGATTCTGCAATTTGAAGGATTTTGATACCTTGAGAAAAAGGTTGCTGTGGTTTGCTCTTAGAGATCACTTGGGCAGGTCTAGCTTCGGTGATGATCTGCATCTATGGAGAACTATACAGGAGATTTATTATCTGTACCCTTTTCAGTGTGAATTTAGGCTAGTAATATAGCATGGATATAAGGGATGTGGTGGCTCAGTGGCTAAGATGCTGAGCTTGTTGATTGAAAGGTTGGCAGTTCAGTGATTCGAATCCCTAGTGCTGCATAATGGGGTGAGCCCCATGACTTGTCCCAGCTTCTGCTAACCTAGCAGTTCCAAAGCACGTAAAAAATGCAAATAGAAAAATAGGGACACCTTTGGTGGGAAGGTAACAGTGTTCTGTGCGCCTTTGGTGTTGAGTCATGCCGGCCGCATGACCACAGAGACGTCTTCAGACAGCGCTGGCTCTTTGGCTTTGAAACGGAGATGAGCACCACCCCCCTAGAGTTGGGAACGACTAGCACATAGGGGAATCTTTACCTTTACCTTGTAGCATGGAAACCATGTTGATTGTTCTCACAGATAACCTTTGATGGGAACCTACATCTCTCCTAAATGTCTATGGAGATCTTTCCATAGACATCTCTCCTAGTCTTAGCTGATTTATCAACTGCTTTCAATGTCATAAAATCATGGTGGTTTTCTGGACTGCCCCTGGATGTGTGAATGAAGTGATTCTCTTATCTTTAGGATTAGGTTCAGTTGGTGATGGGAGGGGGAGATAAGTCAAGCCTTAAGGCCCTTCTGTGTGGGACAGTCATCTGCTGGTATCAGGTATTATTTTCTGGGCTTTGCTGTACATCTCAAGCATGATCAGTAAATGTTATTCCAACACTTCAAGGCTGTGAAGGTCTAAATGGAAAAAAGGATTCAGACACAACCCCACCAAGCAAAGCAGATGTGGTATTAGAAACCAACTGAGGCCAGTGATGTTCCATCTTTTGTTCAGAATGGAGTCAAGCTGACCCAGACTGATTTGGTTTGTAATGGGATGCTCCAGGACTAACAACCCTGCTTGAGGAGTAGGTGGTTGTTGAGGCTACAAGGGCCTTTGTACAGCTCTTTGCGCACACTTATGACTTTTTTGGATCAAGAGTTCCTGCTTATAATCACTGCTTGGAGGTGAGACAGGACAAGAAACAGAAATTCTACTAATGGTCTTTCTCATAGTAAGGGTGTGCAACAATCTTGGAAGCTTGTCCAAGTTTTTCTCTACTCCATTGTCTACTAAACAAAATCAAGGCAGAGTTATTTTGAGCTTCTTTCTCACTTTTACCCCCATCTCAAAATTGTAATCTTTCTGCTTTTTCTCTTAACAGCTCTCTCCTTACTTCCTCCTTAATGGTCCAAGGTCAATTATACATTCCTTCACATTCATTTCTTGGTTAACCTTCCAGTCTCTTGGGGTTACCCTGGAAGATCACACAGACCCTGCAGCTGACTCAGAATACAGCAACTCAATATAGCTAAAAGGTTTTTCCCAACTTCCCACTTCTGAGAAAGTGGCAAAGTTCTGCAGTAGTTGGAAGTTGGCTTCAAGGTTCAATTCAAGATTTTGGGCTGCATAATTCAGGACCTGGATATTTGCTGGACCAATTCTTTTCCAATCGTGCCTTTTATAATTTTGTTAACAATAAACTTAAAGACACAAGATCCATCCCACCACTAAAAGATTCTAACAACAAAGAATGCAATGACGAAACAGTTAAAGCCAACCTCTTCAACATATTCTTTGGCTCAGTTTTTGTTAACAGCGATGACACATATCCGACATTCCACAAATGTACCAGCAATGAACATGATGACTTAACTCATATAGACTTCACAGAAGAAAATGTTGGAAAAGCTCTTCATAACATAAAACCATCGCTATCTATTGGACCCGATGGACTATGTGCCTACTTCTTAAAAAAAACTTTCCACTAATATAGCAGAACCCCTAAGCATAATCTTTGATAAAGCTTTCACTACCAGTTCCCTTCCCAAACTGTGGTCACTGGCCACAGTCATCCCCATCTTCAAAAAAGGAGACCCCAGCTTAGTCGAAAATTACAGACCAATCTCTCTATGCTGCATCACCTGCAAAGTCATGGAATCAATCATCAACCAATACATTACCTCACACTTAGAAGCAAACAACCTACTCTCCAATAAACAATTTGGTTTCAGGAAAAAATTATCATGCAATTTACAACTTCTCCACTGTAAAAACATATGGACTACAAATCGTGATCAAGGCAAAACAATAGATGCAATCTACATAGACTTCTGCAAAGCTTTTGACTCAGTAGTACACGATAAACTTCTCCTAAAACTAAAATCCTACGGCATTTCAGGACCCCTTCACAAATGGATATCTGCTTTTCTGTCTAAAAGACAACAAGTGGTCAAAATTGGCAATGCTCTATCAAATCCTGTTCCTGTCAAGAGTGGCCTTCCTCAAGGCAGTGTCCTTGGACCAACACTCCTCATACTATACATTAATGATCTTTGTGACCATATCTCAAGTAATTGTGTTCTTTTTGCTGACGATGTCAAACTATTTAACACCACTGATAATACATCTATCATTCAAAAAGACCTTGATCATCTAACTGCTTGGTCTAAAACTTGGCAACTCCAAATCTCAACCAGCAAATGCTCAGTCTTACATATAGGAAAAAAGAACCCAAAGACTAAGTACTTGCTTGATGGACAATACCTTACAGATGACCCCCATCCCGTTAAAGACCTTGGAGTTTTCATGTCAAATGATCTAAGTGCCAAAGCCCACTGCAAATACATAGCAAAAAAGGCTCTAAGAGTTGTAAACCTAATCTTGCGTAGCTTCTTTTCCAAAAACACTACACTACTAACCAGAGCATATAAAACATTTGCTAGACCAATTCTAGAATACAGCTCACCTGTTTGGAACCCTCACCATATCTCTGACATCAATACAATTGAACGTGTCCAGAAATATTTTACAAGAAGAGTTCTCCATTCCTCTGTAAACAACAAAATACCTTATCCCACTAGACTTGAAATCTTGGGCTTGGAAAACTTGGAACTCCGTCGCCTTCGACAAGACCTAAGTTTAACTCATAGAATCTTCTATTGTAATGTCCTTCCTGTCAAAGACTACTTCAGCTTTAATTGCAATAATACAAGAGCACCCAATAGATTTAAACTTAATGTCAACCGCTTTAATCTAGATTGCAGAAAATATGACTTCTGTAACAGAATCATCAGTGCTTGGAATACTTTACCTGACTCTGTGCTCTCTTCTCATAATCCTAAAAGCTTTAACCAAAAACTTTCTACTATTGACCTCACCCCATTCCTAAGAGGACCATAAGGGGCGTGCATAAGCACACAAACGTGCCTACCGTTCCTGTCCTATTGTTTTTCTTTTCTTCTATACCTTTATATACTATATAACCTTTCTGTATGATAGTTACATATATTGTTGTGACAAAATAAATAAATAAATAAATAAATAAAGTGGCTTCTGCTGTCCATCTCATAATCTCTAGTAGGGAAGGCATCCTTCAAGTGTCTTCCCATCATCAGGAACCATGAGAACATGTCAATTTGCCTCTTTTTTTTTTTTTTGGGAATAGTGCTTCACCCAAACCCAGTTAGCAGTCAAGTAAGATGCCAAATATAATTTCATAAAGCCTGGAGGGTTGAATCGCATAACAGCTCACTCACTGAGCATATGATTGTTGCTGCTAGGCATTTTCCTCAGTGTGTCAGTGGCTACTGTTACTGGGGGTGGGTTTGGGGGTTGGGATGGATGGATAAATAATCTACAAACACACATTTTTAATTGAATCAAACTGAGCCCATTTGTTTTGACTCAGGTCTTTGAGAAGATGAATCTAATTAAATCAACTGGTTGAAATGAATCAGAAACAAATTCCGAAGTGATTCATGAAGGCCTAATATTTAAGGCTATATTGCATATTTGGATGCCTAATTGGATAAATAATTTCATGCAATTTAGAGCTACAGCAGACATTGTACTGCATGTCAGAGACCACCTTCTAAAAATATATGGGGTCAGGAAGTCCAGTGTTTAAAAAGTGAATTCAGCTGACTTCTTTAAACCTCTGCAAAGCTTAAAGCATTTATTTTGAGTTTCTTAAGCGTTTCTTCCACTCTTAAAACTCAACAACATGAAGGAAGGACCAGATATTTTTTACCATCTTGCTCCAATCTATGGAACCTCTGGAAGCTGCAGAAAGATTGCTGATAGGCTACACATCTAGGCTATAGCATGGTAAATCTATAGGATTTCTTCATCTAATCTTTTTTTCTCTTGGGATTTTCTCAATTCCAGTTTCACTTCTGCCCCTGTAAATTGCATGCAAAAAAGGGAAATACATCTGGAAAATCAATTGTAAGGGTAAGAACAGAATAATTTCTTCATCCCACCTTTGTCCCTAACCTTAGACTTGGTATCTGAAGAAGATAATACAGATCGTCCTCCCCTTACAACCACAGTTAGGCTCAGAATTTATGTTGCTAAATGAAAAATTTGTTCAGTGAGTTTTATGACTTTTCTTGCCACATTTGTTAAGTGAATCATTGTGGTTGTTAAATTAGTACGGTAATATAATTGTTAAGTGAATTTGGCTTCCCCATTGTCTTTGCTTGTCAGAAGATCGCACTGCAATGTCATAAATATGAACCAGTTGCCAAGCATCTGAATGTAAATCATGGGGATGCTGCAACGGTCATAAGTGTGAAAAATGATCATAAGTCACTTTTTTCAGTGCTGTTGTAATTTTGAATGGTCATTAAATGAACTGTTGTAAATCGAGGACTACCTGTATTGGTTTTTCCAGCACTCTCTGCTCTTCTCAGATTGAGAATTGCATGTGATGCTGGCAAGCCTGGAGCCGTGGTGGGGCAGCGGTTGGAGTGCAGTACTGCAGGATACTTCTGCTGCCTGCCGGCTGCCTGCAATTTGGCACTTCAAGTCCCACTCGCTCAAGATTGACTCAGCCTTCCATCCTTCCAGGGTCAGTAAAATGAGGACCCAGATTGTTGGGGAGCAATATGCTGACTCTGTAAACCACTTAGAGAGGGCTGTGAAGCACTGTGAAGAGGTATATAAGTCTAAGTGCTATTGCTAATATAAACAGTAAAAAAAATATCCAGAGGAGCACTAGATCAGGGGTCTCCAACCCTGGCAACTTTAAGCCTGGCGGACTTCAACTCCCAGAATTCCCCAGCCAGAGTTGATTGGAGACCCCTGCACTCGATGAAAGCAAAGAGTGAGAATTTCTCTTTGCTGCCATCTACTGTTTGGATTAATGCAGTTCAGATATGGCAACCCTTCATCAGAACATAACAAGGTTTTGAGTAGAGAGCAGGGAAACATTTTTATATACAAACTAAAAATGATTTTGGAATGTCATGCAATGCTTGCAGGACTACCATTGCGTCCTGGAATGCTGATTTCTGTGCTTGGCTTATGTCTTATAAACAAGCAGATTAAGCAGGCATCATAACTCTCCAAGACTCTCTTATATGAAGCTAAATATGCATATTTAGCCTGTCCTGTCCGGGACAGGATGGGAATGTACAAAAAAATGTTTTATCTTTTTTGCTTGGGATAGTTAAATGCCTAAGGCTAGTTCTGGTTCTTTGTGCTCTTTCTGCTATCAGCATGCTTTAGTTGTGATTCCTTCTGCAGTCATCATACCTTGGAGATAAATGCCTGAAAAATATGCTTCTTTCCTACTAATCAAGTTTTTCAAAAATTCTGGAGGCAAAGTGAAGAGCCAAACAATAGAGATACAATTACTGAGTGATCTCAGAATGTGTGTACAATATGGGTAGATATGTTTGTCTGTTTGTTTGTTTATTTTGTTGAATACATATTAAATAACATTTATAAGTATAAGCATGAGTTGAATACATAAAATGAATACAATTAAAGGAACATTAGGACATGGACGGTAGGCACGCTGGTGCTCTTATACACACCCCTTACAGACCTCTTAGGAATGGGGAATGTTATGTATACAAAGGGAATAAAAGATATATATGTGAATAGGCATTGCCCAATGCCAACAACAATAAAGAGAACCTTTTTTTCTTGTTCCTGTTTGCAATCCTAGATGAGAAAGAAATGAACAGAAGGATAGTATTTACATAGTCGTTTCCTCCTCCTCCTCCTCCCCCCCCCCTCCTCCTCCTGTCCAACACCAATGTGATATAATGATATAATTGTTAGCATAGGTCCATAGTCAATCCATCCTTAGGCATGGAAGTTCACTCATTAATCACACTTTCACAAAACATCTCAAGGGGGTTGTACTTTAGGAAAATTGGATGGAGCGAGTGCTACATCAACTGCATGGAAGTTATAGAAGAAAATACAATGCTATACATCTAAAAAAGAAATTTCTATGAAGATAAATTTAAAATAAGTCAGACATTTAGATTTCCCAGATCTGTTGATTGTATAAAATCTATGCACACTGATTTCTTGGTAGACGGAAAACAATATTTAAACAAATGCGTCCCCAATTCTGAAAAAGCAATCTGTACTTAGACTAGCAGTTGGATCCTTTTAGATGATATCAAAATCATATTGAGTCCATCTAGGAAGGAAGAATAGAACTTGCCAACTGCTAATTACATGAGACTGAACTGGAGGTCTTGGGAAAGGAATGATCCTGGGATTTTTTTCGTGAGGGTCAGGAAAAACAAAAAGATATTGGACATTTCTGATGCAAAGAAATGAGGATATAGGTCAGACAAAATATGTAACAGGAAAGTGTTCAATGACACCTTCAGAAAAAGTTTGCAAAAGCGAGAGGGAAAGGCAGCTGAGTGTGAGAACTGATTATCTGTATAATTAAAACATTTTTTAATACCTTCAAATAAGTACTGACTCATGGCAACTGCATGGACAGGTGCCTGCAGTTTTCCTGGCAATATTTCAGAAGTGGTTTGCCGTTGCTTGCTTCCTAGAACTAAGAGAAAATGACCGATCCAAGGTGGCTTTGTGCCTAAGTTGGGACTAGAACTCAATATTTCCTGGTTTCTAGCATTAACTTCATAGTTATAGTTATGTTGTCATCTGACCCTCTTTTGCTCAAAAACAGCAAAATTTAGACTATATATGTCTGCAAAATCCATACTCTGCTGCAAGTCTTTGAGTGCATGTTACGTGCTTACGCATGCAAAGAATCTTAAGGTGGCACAGAATTACTTTAAACTTTTCATGGTAATGTAGTTAATTGTCAAGTGCTGTATGAAGTGTATCCCAAGGAGAACACAACACAGCACTGGAATCCCTGCAAAATATAAGAAGAACATAAGTGTTCCCAGGGCTATCACTTACCTACACAGTGGTAATTTTCCTTTCTAAGAATCAGTTCCTGTTTATACCTTTACAGCTTAATTAAATGTAATTAAATGAGCAGTGAGTAATTGGATATATACTTAGCCCTCTGGGAACATGGAAAGATTTGGACAAACTGTACCTGACAAATTTTACTATAAGGTTATCCCATTTTTCCCCCTATGGGTTTGCTATACTTTTTTCCTCCATCCTGAAGGCATGGAATGATCAGGGTGGGGTGGGGGAGGCTAGATGGTTTCTGCTGAAAGGAAGTACAGTTATTAGACTGAAATGATTTGAAAAACATCCAGGTTTTTCTATTACAAACGTTAAGAGGACAGGGGAAGGAAAATCTCCAGATGGAATCAGCTATATTCTTCACATACCCTCCCAAATTTTGGCCATTTGGTATTTTGACATTCTATCTAAGATATCACCAAAGAGAAGAAACAGTACCAGCTTCTCCTGTTTGAAATTGTGACCATAGAATAAATCATAAGATTCATAGAATTACAGAACTGGAAGGGACATCTTTGTGGTTGATTTCAATGGATTTGTTCTGTCTTCCATGAGCCTTTGCTCTCACTCTTGATAGAAATTCTGGCCAGCCTGCTTGTCTACCTATCAGTCCATCCTTCCCTCCCTCCCTCCCTCCCCCCCTCCCCACTTTCCCTCTCCCACTCCCTCTCCCTCTTCCACCCACCCACCCATCCATCCATCATCTATCAAATTTATTTGGTGTCCATCTCACATCCAACAACATAGTCTAACTCAAAATTTATTTGCTGCCTATCTTGTATCCAACAATTCAATCTAGCTCAGTGTTTCTTGGCAACGTTAAGATGTGTGGACTTCATCTCTCAGAATTCTCCAGACAAGCATGCTGGCTGGGCAATTCTGGCAGCTGAGTCCATCCATGCATTTTAAAGTTTCCAAGGTTAAGAAATATTGTCTAACTAATTTACTTTTTACAAAATGCCTTTGTAACCCACCTTCCTGCCTTGTCATTTGCTTGCTAAGCAACATAGCTAACCAGACAATAATAATAGCAGTAGTAATTATATACTATTACTAATCTATTTTTTGGCTGTTCAGCATTCTTCACATAGTAAGGTTGTGGATGCTCTGGAAATAATGCAGAATATGAGCTTTGGACCTCACCTGGATGCATCACTCCACTTTTCTGCTATTCACTAGAGCAGCCCCCCCTCCTTTTTTTTCAGACTTTGGCACAAGAGTTTTGGAAGACTTTCTTCTCAAAAAGAAATGTACTGTTGCTTTAAAAATTGAATTGGATTCTTTAAAGTAGCAGCATCTTTCTTTCCCAGCTGAAGCTGAAGCCTGGAAAAAGGGAATTACTGCAGTGAATAGACACTCTGATACTCTGCTCAAGTTCACATGAGGTCTGAAGCCCTAAGGTAGAATCCCTCATATAGAATCTCAGTCACCGTAATAAACCCTTATAATAGGACATCATTGTAATCAGATTGTTGAAAGAAAATCAAGATTGTTTGCTGAATCTAGACAGGGCATGAAATATTGGCCCAAATTTTAACATGGAACCTTGAGGCTTATTTTCTTAATTTACACGACACTTAATTTCTACTTGGTGTATTAGGTATTGCAAAATAATTACGATGTTTTTTCATGTGAAGGAAAAACATTGTGAAGGAAATTATATTGTACTGATATTATAAGATAAATAGCAGCCATAGATGTGGGGCGGGATTACAGAATTCAATTCTCTCTCTTTGCTGAGTGGCGCCTAAGCTTCCTTTGTATGATGAAGAATGATCTATGTAGTCTATCTTTGCAGTAAATAAATTACACTATAGCACTGGATCAGTTTTTGGTGAAAACTGAACTAAGAAATATCCTTGAGGCAGCAATCTGTAAAAAGTTTTAAAATTATTTCCCATTTTAGGTTTGATGATACAGTTTTGGATATCTGCTATCTCTACATACCAGGAAATCACGCCAACAATTTTTGGCAATTGTTTTGCTGAAATTTGGCTGCTCAATGACATGGGATAGAGTAGGTAGTCTCACAAGAAGGTCTCAAGGCTAACCAGTTGCCTTCCCCATGCCTCAAAAGCATCTAATGAGCCTTCAAAATGTGTACTAATGGAGGGATAGGGTCACAGAGTACGGTATTCTGAATAGGAGATAGGGTGGAATCTAAGCACATCTTTATCTGAGCTGTTGGAAAGCATGATATATGCAACTGTCCTACAGACAAATTGTTCTCCTGTATGCAAAGTACACTTTTATCAGGCAGATACTGAAAGTCAAAATTCAGTGGTGATGCAAAGATAACTGTGATGTGATTGTAATTCATACAAGATAATAATAATAATAATAATAATGTTGATACAGAGCAGAAGGAACACTCTTTCTGTCCTTGGCAATTTCCCCACTAATGACTTACAATGCTCTTTGGAGCATCATCATCCAGCCATCACTGGAGTGATATAAAAGCTGTCCTTGTTATTTTTATTTTGGCACAACTCTAGCTGGATAACTCTGGAAGACAGTGAGGAAATGACCCTTGTCAGTAGAAACAAATAATAATTCTGAGGATTTTGGAAACATTAAAAACAGAGGAAACCCACTTCAGAAATAACCTACTCTAGATATTTTATCTGGCAGAAGAAATAATAAAAGCTCTTCCAGATCAAGGAGAAGCCTTAAAACTCAGAAGAGATGATTCTTCCATGGTTTGTTAGTTTTATAACAGTGATCTTATAGCAGTGAGCCATTTTAGGGTATCCCCAAGCCAATGACATGGAATCTATGGACAGAAAATACCATTTCAAGGCAACAAAGGCTTTTCAGAACATTAATATCCCCTGTCTTTGAGGGAACTCTCACTGGCTGAGATCCCTTCACTTAGCTCTTGGGATTGCTCTAGAGTACAGTGATGGCATGGCCATGATTCATTAAAGGAGTACAAATACAGAACAGATGCAGAATGAATGGTTGCCGTGTTGATGGATCAGGAACACGAGGAAACACTAGCAATTGATTCTTTTTTTATTTTTGTAATTAAGGAAGGGGGATGGATGTTGAGATACTATCTGAGGGATACAGAATAAAGTTATTCGCTGATAGACAAGCACTGATTGATTCTCTGTCTCTCTGTCTCTCTCTCTCTCTCTCTGTCTTTCTCTGTCTCTGTCTCTGTCTCTCTCTGTCTCTGTCTGTCTGTCTGTCTCTCTCCCTCTCTCTCCCCCACCCCCCACACATGCAGACATGTGCTCAGCTAGTCCAGAGAAGAATCATCAACCATAAGTTATCTGGAATATACTGTAAGTCCTGGCAATTGGACTTCTTTTTTGTTTGTTAGTTTGTTTGAAATGTTTCACTGCTGATCCAAGTAGTTTCTTCAAACTTAAGCAGTGAAACATTTCAAGCCATAGAAGAAAGAAAGAAAAGTCCAGTGCCATGACTGAACTTCCAGATATTCTGCCTCGATGATGTTCGTTGACACCAACCATGACTGATAAAGCTACCTTTATTGTACGGTAACTGAATCTTGCAAGTCTGAAAGTGCTTCTCCCCTCCTTTACCTTCACTTCCTATAAAACTAGGGTAGGTAGGTTCCTTCTGAGATGCTTCTCATGCCTTCTTTTCATTCTGTGGGTTGAGATACATTTTGCATCATGGTTGTCTAGACTGAGGCTCTTCTTTTTCTTTTTCCATGCTCATAGCATCCTGATGTCCAAACAAATTTGAAAGGATTGAGAGATTAAGATTCATCGGGCAGTGCTCCAATCACTAGATGGAAACCATATAGTCTCCATACAAAACATAGCTGAGATGAGCAGACCACTGGGGTCATTGCATGTTGTTTTGTTGAACATAAAGAAATCCTAGCCCTTGGTTGAACTGGAGTTCTCTTGATTGCAAAGCAGTTGTTATCTCTCAGGCTGAATTGGTCATAGATATGAAAAGCATGATCCAACTAAACATAACCCAACAAAAAGCGTGTAGTCATCATTACATTGATTAATCACATTGTTTACGCTAAGGCAGAGGTCAATGAAAGCAAGGCCAAATAGACTTTGTGCTGGAGTGACTGGTTAGTGGGGGATAGTTGTGGGGGAGGTTTTGCTTAAATGAGGAATACTAAGTATTTTCAGATTCAAAAATGTGTTAGTCATCAAAAGGCATCCATTTATTATGGCATAACATGTCTAAGGGTAGAGCCTGCTTTGTCCGATAAAAGAAATGGATGGAAAAATATAGCCCTGTTCAGGTATTTTGCTCGTAAATCATTTTAGCAGGTAAGCAGCATTGGGTAGCTTTTCTCTGCTGTAATTGAGCTGATAAGGTAAGTGAAGAAACAATTCACTACAACATTCTTGTAGGGCAATTTTGACAGCAGGGAGACTTGCTCTACCTATGAATATTTCCACTTTGCTCAGTATTTTCCAACCTTGGCCACTTGAAGAAATGTGGACTTCAATTCCCATAATTCCACAGCTGGCTGAGGAATTTTGGGAGTTAAAATCCACACATCTTCAAGTGGCCAAGGTTGGGAAATGCTAATTTATCTGTAATGGTTTCCTAGTGATGTCCAGTCTGAACACTATACCTGAGGGATGAATACCCCTCATTAATCTTGAGGTAAAATATCATACTTCTGTAATGGGTATCGGTCTACATTTCTTGAAGGAAGGAGGAATAAAAGTGAAATTGGCCATTATAAACCTCTATCTGGAAATATCTACCTTCACTTCCAAGGTTCCCGATCAGGGGTGAGTTCTACTTACCTTTACTACCGGTTCGTATTATGCCCTTCTGCGCATGCGCAGAAGAGTTTTGATGACGTTTGGTTCAGTGGGCGGAGCCTCCCTCTGGTTTTACTACCGGTTCTATAGAACCAGTCCGAATCAGGGGCAACCCACCACTCTTCCTGATCAAGAATGATCATATAGAGAAAGGGACTTTCTACTGGTTTAATTTCAGGAAAGTTGGTTTAACATGGTTTTGTGAACTCTCTAAAGCACATTTGGCCACACTGCTAGGATAATAAGGTCATATTCCAGCTGGATTCATAGGTACTTTCTGGGTATTTAAAACCTCAGCTCTTATGGCCTAATTTATAAACCCCAGGAGGAAATGGCAATTAAATTATCATGCAATGCCTGGAGAGGAATGTCTCCCCCACAGCCCATAAATGCATGTGAGAGGGGAAGAAACATTTCTGAATAAAATCAAAGGGATTCTCTTATCTAGATTTTTCCACTTGGGAGGATGAAGAAAGAATCTGCACTTCTGTCCAAAAATTGTTGTTATCTTCTTCAGTCAGTAGATTTTAACAGGAACATAGCACTATTTTGGAATAAGTCAAGTCATAAGTTTATTTGAAATAAAATAAAGTATTATTTTTGGCACATATGGAGCCTAATGCCTTGTACTAGCTTTTGTACAATTATGCATTTCTGCTCGTCTCAGTACCAGAACTGAGAGCTATTGTGCTGTAGTATTGCAGCTAAGTAAGCTAGCCATATTCCCCCAAGTAAAAGAAGTACAGTTTAAGGTATATTTTTCACATCTAAGGTTGCACTTTTTATGTAATTAACAGTATTAAAAAAGAAGGCTGACTCCTTATTTCATTCTAAAGTTGAATGAAAGAGATCAGTTATGGTGCTCCATCGCTTTCAAAAAGAGATTGGACAACCATTTGTCTGAAATGATATAGGGACTCCTGCTTGAGCAAGGGGTTGGACTAGAAGACTTCCAAGGTCCCTTCCAACTCTATTATTCTATGTTCTGTGTTCTAACTGATGTGATGATTTGGAAGACACAAAAGCCATATGTCCTGTATTAATTCAAATCCTTAAACTAGAACGATCTGATAATTCAGATGAAACCAAAAATTTGAACTGAATCAAAGCTGAGATCCAAACCCTTGGAGAAATTGGCTGCTTTCTGCTACAAAGACCACCAGGGCCACCATCAATTAAATATAAATTCATCCTCAAAAGGTATTTAGCTTTTAGGCTGGTAAAGATTCATTTTTGTAGCATGCAATATGAGGAAAGAGAGTGATTATTAGCATGATTTATTAAAAAGATTCTTGATAAGGTAGGAGACAGAAAAGAAAGATACAAATTCCACGAAGTTCAATTTTTGCTGATGCTTATTAGGTATTGCCTTATTCTGGAATATTGCTTCATTTCCCATCTAAATTACAGCCAGAATTTCATAGTGATATCCTATTCAGGTATGTACCAGGTCTGAACATCAAAATAGGTTGGGTAGATATTACGACCTTCTACTGTATAACCTACTTTTGAAGGCTATATAGGTATACATATTATGTACAGTAGAAACATTAAATGAAAATAAAGGTAACAAGACAGATTTTCTTTTGGGAATCCTAGATGTTTCTTAGCTGACTTCTACATGGTAAACATTATCCTATGGCCCAATATTTCAGTGCATGGGAAAACAGAAGAAGTTGAGGAAAGGAAAAAAAATGTTTCTTCCCTGCTTTTATTTTCTAAATGTTATCTTCCTATTCATTTTTAAAGTGATAAATTTTTTTAAAAGTCTTCTCAGACAGAGATCCTGGTGAGCGCTCAGGGAGAATACCTAGAGTACTGCATCCAGTTTTGATCACCACACTATAAAAAAAATGTTGAGGCTGTAGAAAGAGTGCAGAGAAGAGCAACCAAGATGATTAGGGGACTGGAGACTAAAACATATGAAGAATGGTTGCAGGAACTGGGCATGGCTAGTCTAGTGAAGAGTCTCCAGGGGAGACATGATAGGGGTATTACAATATTTGAGGGGCAGCTACAGAGAGGAGGAGATCAAGCTATTTTCCAAAGCACCTGAAGGCCAGATAAGGAATAATGGATGGAAACTGAAGAAGGAGAGATTCAACCTGAAAATAAGGAGAAATTTTCTGACAATGAGAGCAATCAACCAGTGGAACAGCTTGCCTTTGGAAGTTGTGGGAGCTTCATCACTGGAGGCTTTCAAGAAGAGACTGGAGTGTCATCTGTCAAAAATGGTGTAAGGTCTGCTTGGGCAGGGGGGTTGGGCTAGATAACCTACAAGGTCTCTTCCAATTCTGTTAATCTGTATGATAATATTGGGAACATATTAGTGCCGGCAAGCTTTATGTAGGCAAACTTTGACTTTATGGAGCTTTGATACGGGATAGCATCATTTATATTAAAAAAAATCTTAGTTAACATTAATTCTGTGTTTCTCCCCTCTCATATCTCTTTCATCTTCTTCCACTTTTCTTTTTCTTTTTAGATAATCTCTTTTAGATTGTAAACCATTAGTTGAATAACAATGACCAAAGTATTTTTGTCTCCTGCTAGTCGGACTCACCTGTGCATACTTACCTCAACTCTATGTATCTTTTGGAGTCTATCTTCAAATACCATACTAATCTTAACTATGTTACTTGGTGTCCTCCGGAAACCTCTAGATACCTCAACACTATAATGCCTAGAATTCCCACCCCCACAGCCTATTTAGAACTAAAATGTATTTATTCCTCTCAAGTAATGCGTTTCCAAATTCTCCCCCTTCCCTCACTATTAATCTTCCTCCTCTCCTCCTTCTCCTCCTTCCAAATCTTACATTTGCATAAACTGAATTTCACAGCTACATTTGCCAGGGAAAAACTTTGTTGAACGTGTGTAGATCTGATCTTTTCAAACATTCTCTTTCCACTATCTGTTCACATAAAGCTGTGTTAATATTTCCATTCTTTACATTTTTAGCTAAACGCATAATATTTCTAGTATCCCTTTTTAAAAGTTTGGGTAATGGGAAACCTATTCAAGCCCCAGCTTGTTCTTCTGTTCATCTGAAAGACTGTCTTTATTTTAAATGGGAATATTTTGCAGGCTTTAAAGGGAGCCAAAATTACTTGGAAGGAAGATATGAGGAAATGAGGATAAAAGCTTTCTGATCGGTTCTGGCTTCAAAAACCAAAAATGAATTTTGTCACTTGATTTTTTTTTTAAGCCATTAAATGGAAATGCTGGCAGACTTCAGACTATTATGATGTTGAGATGAAGAGAATGTATATGGCAATGAACAAGGTGAAAATGCTTGAGGCTTTCTTTTTCTAGAGTAGTTACATCTGTTTGAATTCCAAAGAAACAAGCAACATCCTGATCAAACAGAAAGAAAAATGGAGTATTGAGTCCAAGCAAAACATCTGGATTCAAGTGTCAGTGCCAGCATGGAGTTCCTTTTCTTAGTAAACACTGGAAAAAAAACCCCACCACTATAGACATTTAGTGGATCCAAAGGGGGTCTGGTACAGAATAATACACTGAATAAGCAAGCTTCAATCTAGAGAATAGTGTGATAGAATATAATAGGGACAGTACATCAGATAAAAATATGTATAGAACAAAGTTCCCAATAGCTTAAGTAAAGGAGCAAGCTGAATTTCAAGGGAAGCAAAATCTTCACGATGTCATTAGTTTATCTGATCGGCAGAAAATATCCCCAAATATGACATATGGCCAACTGAACAAAAACCGTGCTGTTCTGTCCAAGTATACCATTGATTGGATATTTTTGACTTACTTACTTATTTATTTATTAAATTTGGTGACTGTCTATCTTACCACAGGGTAACTCTGGGAGGCTTACAATGATAAAAAGGATAAAACTATACAAAACATGAATAGTGCACAAATAAAATACTATAAAAATACAAATCATCATCTCTAACTAAAAGATGGGGAGAGAGGGAATAAGATGAACTGGAGGGAGGCTGGATCAGTGGTGGGTTGCTCCCAGTTCTGACTGGCCCCGCCCCCATCTATTCTCTGCCTCCTGAGTCCCAGCTGATCAGGAGAAAGTGGGGATTTTGCAGTAACCTTCCCCTGGATTGGGGAGGGAATAGAGATTTTACAGTATCCTTCTCCTGGAGTGGGGTGGGAATGGAGATTTTGCAGTAACCTTCCCCTGGATTGGGGAGGGAATGGAGATTTTACAGTATCCTTCTCCTGGAGTGGGGTGGGAATGGAGATTTTGCAGTAACCTTCCCCTGGATTGGGGAGGGAATGGAGATTTTACAGTATCCTTCTCCTGGAGTGGGGTGGGAATGGAGATTTTGCAGTATCCTTCCTCTGCCGCACCCACCAAGCCACACCCACCAAGCCACGCCCAGAGAACCAGTTGTAAAAAAATTTGAATCCCACCGCTGGAACACACCTCAGAACTGAATACTGTGAGGAAAATAATAGAACACCCAATTCCCCTCTCCTTTCACTGGCTCCTCTCTCTCTCTGTCTCTCTTCTCTAGCAAATGCAGCCTAAACAAAGCACCACATTTTGGTTGGTCAGCTACATGGGAGAAAACATCCCTTTCCCATGTAGTCCCAAGTAGTGATCACTCATCTGCTGCAATACGATTGTTGAAATGTAATCCAACCACAGTGATCCCAGAAGATCGCATACCTGTCTTTCCCCTGTAATTCACTTCTAGGTTTCCTGAGAAACTTGTGCACATGCCGTTGTTAATAGCCTTGACTTCAGTGGAAAAACTTCATCTGTTTTTCTGGGAATTAGTAAGGGCAGCAGGAGAGATACACATTGCAATAAATAGAGGACAAGATTACTTGGCTAAGCATGAAGAGAAGGTGATCTAATGCTAAGTCACGATTTCATCAGAATGTTGTTTTGGAGGAGGAAAACATTTTAAACGTGCCTGCATTTAATAACCTCTGCTGTGCCAGCATACACACTCATGTGTAGAGATACTAAACAGAGGAGAACTTTGAGAAATGAACCCAGTTGCATTTAGAATCAATCCATAAAATCAACAGACCTTAGGTAAGTCTCTCTTCCTATTATTATCATCACATCCTTCTCCAAGGTTGGACTGCCTTCCAGATGTCTTTGACTGCAAGTCCCATCATTCACAGTTATCATGATTTAAGAACAGTGGTGGGATTCAATTTTTTTTACTACTGGTTCTGTGGGCATGGCTTGGTGGGCATGGCAGGGGAAGGATACTGTAAAATCTCCATTTCCACCAGTGGTGGGTTGCTACCAGTTCGCCCTGGGTCAGGTGAACCAGTAGTGGTGGCGGCGGGAAGCTCTGCACACCTGCCTGGATGTCTCTGCGCATGTGCAGAAGCATTATATGCACATGAGAGCATGCACGCACCCACAAGTGAACCGGTAGTGACGGGATTTGAATCCCATTACTGATTCCCACCCCACCCCAGGGGAACGATACTGTAAAATCTCCATTCCCACCCCAGGGGAAGGATACTGCAAAATCCCCATTTCCTCCTGATCAGCTGGGATTCAGGAGGCAGAGAATAGATGGGGGCGGGGCCAGTCAGAGGTGGTATTTACTGGTTCTCTGAACTACTCAAAATTTCCGCTACCGGTTCTCCAGAACTGATCAGAACCTGTTGAGTACCACCTCTGTTTAAGAGTACTGACACAGAGAAGGCTGACAGGTCTACCTACCTGGGAGTTAGTTCTATTGTACTGATTATTTGTGAACATGAATAGCTTTGTGCTATATATTTACGTCTCATTGATTCTAGTGAGTTGACTTTTAAGTGTGGCTAAATCCTGAATGTAAGCCATTGTGACTGGTGTTGTATTGTCACATCCACGTGGTTGTTATTATTGTAGAGAAAACAACTCATTGTCAAAAAACAAATATTGCTGAACTTAGAGGAAGTGTCTGTGATCTCTTTTATTTGACTTGATTTGTTGACAGGAATTCAAATCAGAAGACATTCCTCAGCTATACACAAACTTTAAACCATAATAATGGCCTTGCTACAATAAACTAAATCTAGTGTTTTGTATCCAAAAGTGTCCAGATGTGTCCAAGATGATTGCAAGGAAGTTGAAGTTGTCTTTTGTTGCTTAGCATCATAATAGAGCAACAAAGGCTATAATGCATCTAAATGTGGAGGTTTCATTAAAAAAAACCTACTTGACAACAGGAAACCTATTTTTTCATCAGTTCTAGGCTGCATAAACAGAGGGATAGAATCAAGATCACGTGAAGTGTTAATACCACTTTATAATGCTACACTTGGATACTGCATCCAGTTTTGGTCCTCACAATGTAAAAAAGATGTGGAGACTCTAGAAAGAGTGCAACAAAGATGATTAGGGGACTGGAGGCTAAAACATATGAAAAGGTTGCTGGAACTGGGTATGTCTAGTTTAATGAAAAGAAGGACTAGGGGAGACATGATAGCAGTGTTCCAATATCTCAGGGGCTGCCTCAAAGAAGAGGGAATCAAGCTATTCTCCAAAGCACCTGAGGGTAGAACAAGAAGCAATGGGTGGAAACTGATCAAGGAAAGAAGCAACTTAGAACTAAGGAGAAATTTCCTGACAGTTAGAACAATTAATCAGTGGAACAACTTGCCTCCAGAAGTTGTGAATGCTCCAACACTGGAATTTTTAAAGAAGAGATTGGATAACCATTTGTCTGAAGTGGTGTAGGGTTTCCTGCCTAAGCAGAGGGTTGGACTAGAAGACCTCCAAGGTCCCTTCAAACTCTGTTATTCTATTCTATTCTATTCTATTCTATTCTATTCTATTCTATTCTATTCTATTCTATTCTATTCTATTCTATTCTATTCTATTCTATTCTATTCTAGTCTAGTCTATTCTATTCATTAATTTTTCCTAATCTATCTCCCCCGTTTCATCTCAGCAAAGTGCAGATGAAGAACCAGGGATTATATTTATAACTGCATTGAACTAAATTGAATGGATGCACCAGGAAGATCCTAATCTCAATCAGACTGAGGTACCATAAATCCCGGTATAATGTTATATATTATTCAGTGCCAGTTAAACGTCTCCAGAGTAATGGCCTTGATTCATTCATGGAATTTATAGGAAGCTGAGACAATCTCCTCTCTGCTTACAATATTTCTTTTTTAACTTATTTTCCTTTCTGGAAGAACGTGTTACAAAGAAAAAAGTTCATATAACTCTACACTTGACTGAGGGCAGAAAGCACTACTCATTTGCAAGCAGTCTTGCTTTCCTTTCAGTTATGATTAGTGATAGAAAAGAAGAGAGAAAGAGAATATTCAATAGCAAGATGGATGGCGAGAACCAATGTAGAACAGCAAGGAGAAATTTCCTGACAGTAAGAACAATTAACCAGTGGAATGACTTTCCTCTAGAAGTAGTGGGTGCTCCATCACTGGAGGTTTTTAAGAAGAGATTGGACAGCCACTTGTCTGGAATGATATAGGGTTCCTACTTGAGCAGGGTGTCAGAGGAGAAGACCTCCAAGGTCCATTCCAACTCTCCTATTCTGTTTATTCTATGGATCCAATTGTAGTAGTGATGGGTGCACTATTGCAAGACTTACCGTATTTTTCAGACTATAAGACGCACCAAGATTTCAAAGGGGTAAGCAAGAAAAAAAAATGTTTTGCCTTCCCCAGCTCATAGGAACGCTCTGCAGGCCTCCCAAAGCCTCTGCGTGCCCCATTTTGGGATGCGTGGGGCGGGGCTTTGGGAGGCCAAAAATGTCTGTATTCAGTGTATAAGACGCACCAACATTGCCACCCTCTTTTTTTGGGGGGGGGAAGTGTATCTTATACTCTGAAAAATATGGTAAAGGACCAAGTTGGATTCATATTTGGCTGTCCTTTGATGAACATCTGGCGGCCGTCTCCAGGAGGGCCTTTTACCAAGTTCGCTTGGTCCGCCAGTTGCATCCCTTCCTTGACCGGGATGCCTTATGCACGGTCACTCACGCTCTGGTTACATCTAGGTTGGATTACTGCAAATGCTCTCTACATGGGGCTGCCCTTGAGGTGCACCCGGAGGCTACAGTTAGTCCAGAATGCGGCTGCGCGAGTGGTAACGGGAGCCGCTCGTGGCTCCCACGTAACACCACTACTCCGTAGCCTGCACTGGCTTCCTGTGGTTTTCCGGGTGCGCTTCAAGATTTTGGTTACCACCTTTAAAGCGCTCCATGGCTTAGGACCCGGGTACTTATGAGACCGCCTGCTGTTACCTTATGCCTCCCACCGACCCGTACGCTCTCACAGAGAGGGTCTCCTCAGGGTGCCGTCCGCCAAACAGTGTTGGCTGGCGGCCCCCAGGAGCAGGGCCTTCTCTGTGGGGGCACCGACGCTCTGGAACGAACTTCCCCCTGGCTTACGTCAAGTGCCTGATCTTCGGACCTTCCGTCGTGAGCTCAAAACACACCTATTTATTCAAGCGGGACTGGCATAATAGTGTCAAATTTTAATTTGGGGCTTTATTAATATTTTTAAAATTTTAAAACTAAATTTTAACCGGGTTTTATTATTTTTATGTCTATTTTAAATATTTGGCCTATTTAATAAGTTTTTTAGATTAATGTTTTACTTTGCATATTTATGTGTTTTTTATATGGCTGTACACCGCCCTGAGTCCCTAGGGAGATAGGGCGGTATAAAAGTATGAATAAATAAATAAAAATAAATAAAAAATAAATATCCTCTTGGAGATAATATCTTTATTTGATTGCTGAACTTAACGCCGAACTGATAGCTCATAATCAAGGTGATCTGTGAATATTATGGTGATATTTTTAAAAATTTACTTTCTTCTAAACTAATCTGAACTTCAGTTCCCAATAAAAGTTTTATTCTTTTATTCTTTAAAGGTAAGCACTGGAAATCATTCTGTGAATTACTTTATTTTTATTTCTACTGCTTTTTAATTGCCTTTTCAAGACAATATTCTTAGATATTCTTAAGGACATTATATATTACAACAATACCAAATAAGTAGATAAAATATAAAAGTACTACAAACTGTGCTTTAAAAAACTCCTTGAACAAAATTAACTAAAAGCACTCTAAAGATCTAAATTATCCTGCTGTCTAAAGCTATTCCCACATTGACTGCGTCAATCAAATCCCACATTGGCCTATGGGTTAAGCAAAGAATGGAGTCTGCTGACCAACATGTTGTCTGAAATAGCATGGCAATTTACTTGTGGGTATTTCACCTGTGAGGGCTCATCCCCATATGCAAGTTGCCAGTTGATGCAGTGGCCTTCAAAACAAAAAAATGTATAGATGGCATCAGTGATGGGTTTCAAATTTTTTTACTACAGGTTCTGTGGATGTGGCTTGGTGGGTATGGCATGATTTGGTGGGCATGGCTTGGTGGGCATGGCAAGGGAAGGATACTGTAAAATCTCCATTCCCACCCCACTCCAGGGAAATCCCCATTTCAGCTGGGACTTGGGAGGCAGAGAATAGATGGAGGTGGGGTCAGTCAGAATTTTTACTACTGGTTCTCTGAACTATTCAAAATTTCCGCTATCGGTTCTCCAGAACTGGTCAGAACCTGCTGAAACCCACCTCTGGATGGCATGCAATCCTAAACTCTTGCTGTGTTAGGAAAGAGGCATTTATCTGCAACATCACCAACATGTGATGGACAATGGACATTGAGATCTCCAGTGTTGCTCCAATAGTGACTGAATCCATAGCACTGTTCTGACCCATCTTTTTCAAAACTATGGGGCAGAACTAGATAGAGAGAGATATGCAGTGGGAAGAAAATTGATTTGTTTGAACTGTGGTGCTGGAGAAAGCTCTTGCTTATTTCATGGACACCAAAGGTGACTAACAAGCAAGTACTGGAGCACATAACACCAGACAAGTCACTAGAAGGCAAAATCATAAAACTGCATCTCACTTATTTTGGCCATGCCATGCAGGGGAAACCAGACCACCAAAGAACATGGTGGCTGAACACATCAAAGCTGACATCAGCCAGAGCATAGAACAACACAAAGAAGTAATGCAAATTCAGAAGATGTGCAGAGACCTGGCTATAGAATAACTAAGGCCTGGACTTGACTGAATGGATATCATCATCATCATCATCATCCAGGCACTGAGAAACCTGCCTATGTGAGAACATAGCCCGTAAACTATGCAGTTGTAAAGACTGTCAAATCATCACACCAAATTGGCTCCTATAAAGTATTTTGCACCAAGAATGCCTTTCTAAACCAAACAGGAGTAAAAAAGCAGGGCTCAATTGAGAGAGAGCAGGATTGGGATTGGATGGCATGTATATTGAGTAAATAAATTAATGAATGCAGGAACCAGGCAAGCATATAAGTAATCTGTTGAGCCTGCATTACCTGCCAAGGTATGAAGTCCCATGTAGTTAAGCAAGACGAGGAAGCAAACATTACATAGAACTCAGTGCCAGTCTGTGAATAAATGCAGAACCTCAGAAAAAGGTTGCAAGAAGAATTTCGAAACGTGATTTATAATGAATTCATGAGGGTGCAATTATTTTGCATGATTTGAAATACCTTTTCAAGGTTTCTTGCCGTTTTGGCAGACTTGCCAGTTACTTTAAAAACTACCAGTCGATTCTGTTTCTATTTGTTTTGGGTTTTTTGGTGGCTTGTGTTTCCATCTTCCTCACAATCTTTCATACAATGAGAAGAGGGATTGAAGCAAGTTGTAGTCAGAACCGAAATTGAAAGTGGGTATGATACCCTTTTCTGACACTTTCCTTTACCGGACTCCTCATTTCTCTCTGCCTTTTTCCCTATTATCCACTCTTGATCTAATAATTTTGGCATCATTGTGGATAGCAACAGATGTGTACAGTTCAGAAAAAGCAAGCCTCAAATATTGAGAAAAACTCATAAGTGGGTGCAGAACATGATTATGTAATGGTGGTTTGGAACTTTTGCTTGAAATCTTTCACTCCTGCAAACTATTTCATCCGTGGCAGATTCCTATCCTGAGCCTTCGTAGCCCTCAAATTACTAAACACCAGAAAGAAACTGTTCTATCAGCATAGGCAGCAGCATCTGTAGAAAAATGCAGGTAATTGATTTATCTGTGAAGGATCGTTCCAGTGCTGGATGAGAAGAAATGTCAAAGAAACCAAAAAACTGCAGTTGCAGGAGACAAATATTATAGCTGAGGAACATGTCCCTGCAGTAGAGAAGATCAGCCTTGGGTGACTTTGAAAAAAAGACAGGTCAGGATATGCTAGCAGCCCATCTGGAAATCCCAGGGTTATGAGTTAGTCCAGGAAGTTAAAAACAAACAAACCATCCTGCAAGTAAGAAATGACAATCTTTGAAGACGACATGGTCATGACATTTGATAAAAGGATAAGAAGAACAAGCTGTAAATTATGAAGACTGACATCTCAGAATCTATTGGACACTGTGAAATAAAAATATATAACCAACGCATCAAGCTGTTTTGAAAAAAAAAACATTAAAACCCAAAAGCTGATGAACAACTAAGATTGTTGTCACAGTATTTGTGGTTTTTTCAAATCATCTTATTTGGAGGAGGTTCTCTGGAGGAGGAAAATTTGTCTCCTTCAGATTTAGATATTTCTCCGCTGGATGTTCACTGTTAGAATGGTATGGTATGGTAACTATTCCCAGAAAAGAACTCCGAGTAAAGTCTCTACTGCTATCTACCGTTATCCATTTTCTGCTGAGTTGCATGTTGACTGATTATGGTTCTGAATTAAGACAGAATTTTTCCCCTACTTAAGGGAGGCCTCAACAATGCACGGGACAGCTGATTTGCTGTTACAAGAACATTGGAAAGCTGCCACCAACATAGAGTTGGAGACTGGATTAACTATTGCACCGTTGAAGTGATATCAAAAGCATGGCTTTCTTATAGTTAGGAAAGTGCTAGAGAGAGAGAGAGAGAGAGAGAGAGAGAGAGAGAGAGAGAGAGAGAGAGAGAGAGAGAGAGAGAGAGAAAGATAGACAGGCAGACATACACTCACTCACTCATTAACTCACTCACTTTTTGTGGAAGCATTCTCATTAACATCCTTATGTCAGGCCTGGAAGCCATCTTTTTTGATGGATCTTCAGGCCTGCCACATTTACTACTGTGAGAAATTGGGAGGGAGGATTGTATGGAGTATGGGAGATACAGTATATAGTCATAATTTCCTTTCCCAGAAAGTCAAGGACATCTTGCCCTGCACCTGATTTGCCAGTGAAGCCATGTAAATATTCAGATGCAAAGATATTTCTTCAGAAGACTTATTTCACCTTTGGAAAAAAATTATGGTGGATATGGGAAAAATATAATTACAAGGATCTATGTTCTATCTGAGAACAAAATAAATGCTTTAACATGTGGGGACAGTATTCTATGCTCCAGGACAAGAAGAAGGCCTGTGTTGAAAATTCATTACAGACAACACAGAGGAATACTCTAGCATCTTAAAGTTCTTCCAGAGCTCAGTTGTTTTCTTGGAGACATAGGTAACATCATTACTGGTAGTAGGGAGTGGGGTTTGCTCCATTGGTGGGTTGCCTCTGGTTCGGACCGGTTCGGAGGTCTCTGCCCACCGAACAAGACGTCATCAGCATGCGCATGTGGTCTCATTGCGATCCGGTAGTAAAGATAAATAGAACCCACCCCTGGTTTGCTTTCATTTTATATACTACTGGTTTGCCCTGTTGGTGCTGGTGGGAGTGTTCTTGGTGGTTCCTTGATTAGGCTGTTGTTTACTGTTGTTTCTGACAAGCTAATAGTAAGCAACAGCCCAATCAAGGAACCACCAAAACCTACCAACTCCTACCAATGTTGACAAGACAAACCACTATAGGTAGTCCTCAACTTACGACCACAATTTATGTTGCTAAGTGAGCAATTTGTGAAGTGAATTTTGCCCCATTTACGACTTTTCTTGCCACAGTTGTTCAGTGAATCGCTGCAGTTTTTAAATTAGTAAGACGGTTGTTAAATGAATCTGGCTTCCCCATTGACTTTGCTTGTCAGAAGATTGCAAAAGGTAATCACAAGACTTGAGGCCATTACAATGGTCGTAAGTATGAAACAATTGCTGAGCATCTGAATTTTGATCACATGGTCATGGGGATGCTGCAAAGGTTGTAACAGTGAAAAACGGTCATAAGTCACTTTTTCAGTGCTGTTGTAACTTTGAATGTTTACTAAATGAACTGTTGTAAGTCAAGGACCACCTGTAGTATATAAAATGAGAGCAAATCCTACACCCTACTGGCACTGATAATAGTACCTAGTTTGATAATAAAACACCTGCAAAAAAACAACCAAGCTCAAAGAGCACCAAGGGCCCTATGATAATTATGGGTCCAAAGCTAGCAAATTAGTCAAGTCTAAATTCCTATTTTGACTTAACTTTTATATGGAGCTCAGTGAGGTTTCATATCCATATATTATCTCCTAAAAATGATTTGGTACACATTTCTGAGGCAGCGTTTTAGGTTCCCAAGTATATTCCACATGCATTGTCTAGTTGGAAGCTTCTCTACCTAAGGTGGAGATTTGCATGGGCTGGTAACTTTTAATTTTTGTTTAAAACTTACTCTTTGTTCTGTGGTGTGGCTGCTTTAAAAGTCGCTATTTGGATTGGAAGCAGACCCCCTTGGATATACTTTGAAACTATGACCTATCACCAGAATGTTTGCTGTCTGTGGGTTACAAATGAAACTAGGATCTTTCTTAAACAGTTAATCCCGGATACTGAGTGACAAAACAAGTTGAATGGCATCCATAAGGAAGGGGAATCAAATGACAACATGCCTGCCATGACATCAGCACACAAATGAAATGTCTTTTGTCATGTAGACTGGGATGAAAAGTTACTGTTTTATTATGGTAATATACTTATTGTTTATTACCTACAGATTTTAATGTGTCTAGGCTATTTTACATTGCTGATCTTTAGCTGTAATAAAACATTCTTTCATACATTTATTCATGTGCTACTGAAAATTATTTCAGAGTAAATTTCACAAGACCAATGCAATCTCTCTCCCCTCCCCTCCCTTTCCCCTCCACCCCCGCCCCGGTATTGCACACATATATTAAAATCTCCATTGTGAGTTCGGAAAGTAATTTTAGTTACATCATTGCTTCTCATCCCTCTGCACCATTGGAATCATCTTCCGTGATTTAAAAAGTAATGTTTCCAGGATTATTCAGGGAAGAGTGAAATTTCAGTGGGAAAAGGCAATGTATGAAGACTGCCCTTCCTTTCGGCACAATGAGGCATTTCTTCCAGCTGGCAGAGGCTCAAAGACAGGAAGATATGTTTTCCAGACATTCTATTTCATTAATGGAAAATAACAGAATAACAGAGTTGAAAGGGATCTTGGAGGGCTTCTAGTCCAACCCGCTGCTCAGGAAGGAAACCGTATACCATTTCAGACAGATGCTGCATTCTCATTCTCCTTGCTTTGTAGTTCTAATGTAGAATATCATTAGGAAACTGTACCAATAGTAAGTTGTTGTTATTGTTAATTGTGAAGTTGTGTCCGACCCATCGCGACCCGATGGACCAGTTCCTCCAAGCCTTCCTGTCCTCCACCATCCTCTGGAGTCCATTTAAGCTTACCCCTAATGTTTCAGTGACTCCACCCAGCCATCTCATTCTCTGTCGCCCCTTCTTCTTTTGCCCTCAATCTTTCCCAGCATTAGGCTCTTCTCCAGTGTGTCCTTCCTTCTCATTAGATGAGAATAGTAAGTATTGAAGCTAAATTCAGCTGCCAATCCCATTGGTTTCTAGATGTTGAATGGAGTGTGTGTGTGTTTGTAGGGGAATCTAGCTTTCAGAACTGGGATGGTCCCATGTGTTGTGGCAACTTTGTTGTTGTTAGTTGCAAAGTCGTGTCTGACCTATCACAACCCCGTGGACTATGTTCCTCCAGGCCTTCCTGTCCTCTACCATCCTCTGGAGTCCATTTAAGCTCACGCCTACTGCTTCAGTGACTCCATCCAGCCACCTCATTCTCTGTCGTCCTGTTCTTCTTTTGCCCTCAATCTTTCCCAGCATTAGGCTCTTCTCCAGGGAGTCCTTGCTTCTCATTAGGTGACCAAAGTATTTCAGTTTCATCTTCAGGATCTGGCCTTCTAAAGAGCAGTCGGGGTTGAGCTCCTCTAGGACTGACTTGTTTGTTTGCCTTGCAGTCCAAGGGACTCGCAGGAGTCTTCTTCAGCACTAGAGTTGGAAACCTGTATATTCAGTATAGCTACATATTAGACTAACATGGAACATCTTGGCTGATTTATGTATTTATTTTTTGGGATGTTTTTATTGTTTTTAACTGTTAGAATTGTAAGCTGTGCCTTGGTTGAGATGGGTGGCTATAGAAATTGAAAAAATAAATAAATCTCGCATACATGGAAGACCGAGATGTGTTCTGGTTTTCCTTTTCTTTCAGTGGCTAATTGTTGATTGCCAGCTTCAAGGACCAAATTCTTCCTTCTTTTCATCCCCCCACCCCAACCTTGGAAGGAAACGTAGATTGGAAAGATGCCTGAATAGAGAATGACACTGTAACATGGATGTGTAACTATTTTTTCCATGTCATATCTCTAAGAAGTCTAATTTACACACTATTATAATTACTGGACTTGGGGATTTCTCCATCAAGTTTGAAAACAGAGAAATTAGATAAAATTCTCAAGGAGGTGAAAAATTCTCTTAACAATTTCACAGGATTGGGACTCTCATTTAGGACCTCTATGGGGAAAAAAATCCAGTGGGAGGATTTTTCTCAAGATTAATTTAATTTAATTTAATTGAAATAGCAAAATGTAGGCAAGTGGCAAATTATTGGATACATCAGTGCACAGTGAAAACTAGGACATCTATTTATCAAGGATTTTTATGGGTTTTTTGTATGATTCAGGTTATTTATTTATCTACTCAGTATTGTATACACCAGGGCTATTAGAAATAAATTATACATAAAACAGAATAACTACTAGATGGCAGCAAAAAGATACACAACTCCAGCCCTTTGCTGCCACCTGGTGACTGAATGAATCTTTGCAGCTGAGATATAAGAGCCTCAATGTACATTTGATACTATCATTTTTCCTAATCTAAGGCAAAATTCTTTCCTATCACTTGCTGCATAATTCTTTTAACTGAAGATACCAAGAATTGAATATGGGATTTTGGGCTCCAAGTCAAAGTTAAATCTGAGCTGCAGTTAAAATTGGTAGCAGGAAAGAGTCTAGAAAACCAATAAAAGTCAGAGGAGGCAATTTTGAGCTAGATAATTTGTGATATATTTTATTTTTGGTTAATCATTGTGTTCAGTAAGATCATATCCTGGCTTCAGTTGAAGTTATACATGCCAACAATATTGCTCATTATATTGATGTAGATTAGAGTGTTTTTTATGCATAGTATGTGTTACGTATTGAATATATATAGTTGTGTTAAGCCCTGCTAAAATGAAACTAACCTTTAGATGACCTTAATTGTTAACTCCACTATTTTGGAAGGAAACTTAGAACATTCATATCTGGGCGGGCTTTTTCAAGTACTATAATTGGTTAAGGCCCTGTGGGCCCAGAGAATAAATTACTGGCATTTGCCTGCAGTTCCTCAGTTCAAGTTTTGAGTCAATAAATGTTGTTGTAGTTATGCTGGTTTGCTTCTTGCCTACTGAAGCCCACTATACAATATGTCTCGCCTCATAAAATTTGATTATTGCTGATAAACAACAAAGGCTGGGAATCATATCAAACTCTGGGCTGAGATAGGTGGTGATTTGGTTCTGAAACCTATCTTAACACAAACCATATATGCAAATAAATCTGACTCTGTTAAAAACATGATCTTTGGAGATTCCTTAAGCAACTGTAGTCCTTATAGTATTTTTCTATATACAATAAATCTATCTCTGCGTAGAACATTCAAATTGGATCACTTGATCTGATAAGCAGAGATCGTATACTTTGAACTGCTACTATCTTCTGAAACCTTTTACTGAAGCACTGCACACCAGAACAACTAGACACAAGAACAGTTTCTTTCTGAATGCCATCACTCTGATAAACAAATAATTCCCTCAACACTGTCAAATTATTTACTAAATCTGCGCTACTATTACTATTAGTCTTCTCATCATTCCTATCACCCATCTCCTCCCACTTATGACTGTATTTTTTTTATTTATTTATTTTGTCACAACAGTATATATAAGCATAAGCATGAAAGTAACCATATAATATATAAGCATATATATATATATATATAAGCATAAGTATGTAATAACTATATTGATTGGATATAATGAAAGGAAACAATAGGACAGGAACGGTAGGCACGTTTGTGCTCTTATGCATGCCCCTTAGGGACCTCTTAGGAATGAGGTGAGGTCAATAGTAGACAGTTTTTGGTTAAAGCTTTGGGGATTTTGAGAAGAGACCACAGAGTCAGGTAGTGTGTTCCAAGCATTAACAACTCTGTTACAGAAGTCATATTTTCTGCAATCAAGATCGAAGCGGTTAACATTAAGTTTAAATCTATTGTTTGTTCTTGTATTGTTGTGATTGAAGCTGAAGTAGTCTTTAACAGGAAGGACATTGCAATAGATGATTCTATGAGTTAAACTCAGGTCCTGTCGAAGGCGGCGGAGTTCTAAGTTTTCTAAACCCTAGATTTCAAGTCTGGTGGCATAAGGTATTTTGTTGTATTCAGAGGAGTGGAGAACTCTTCTTGTAAAATATTTCTGGACACGTTCAATTGTATTGATGCCTGAAATGTGGTATGGGTTCCAGACAGGCGAACTGTATTCAAGAATTGGTCTAGCAAATGTTTTATAAGCTCTGGTAAGTAATGTAGTGTTTCTGGAGAAGAAGCTATGTAAGATTAGGTTTACAACTCTTAAAGCCTTTTTTGCGATGTAGTTGCAATGGGCTTTGGCACTTAGATCATTGGATATGAAAACTCCAAAGTCTTTGACAGGGTGGGGGTCATTTGTAAGGTAATGTCCATCGAGTTTGTATTTAGTGTTTGGATTCTTTTTTCCAATGTGTAAGACAGTTGTGTAACTTAGTTGCTTGTATCCTTACAATTTATATTGATATTGTTTCCTGATTTCTTATTTGTACCCTATGACTATCATTATGTGTTGTACCTTTGTACCTTGGAGTTCTTGATGAAGGTATCTTTTCTTTTATGTACACTGAGAGCATGTGCACCAAGACAAATTCCTTGTGTGTCTAATCATACCAGGCCAATAAAAAAATTCTATTCTATTCTATTATCCACAAAGGAGGATCACTTCAAATTTGGGGCACATTCTCTTGCTGTGAAACTTTGGCAGTAATATCATTTTTGGCAATCCTCTTCTGCTAATATGGCAGTTTGTATTGTTGTCCATCTGCCAATCTCTGGGAGGAATTATTAGTTGCAATGTACTGTCTCGCTATGTGAAACTCTTCTCTTTTGGAAATTAGCCTTCGGTCTTGTTGCTGGAAGCCGAGTTCAACAATAGAATAGAATAGAATAGAATAGAATAGAATAGAATAGAATAGAATAGAATAGAATAGAATTTATTGGCCAAGTGTGGTTGGACACACAAGGAATTTGTCTTGGTGCATATGCTCTCAGTGATCTATCCTTGAGAAATCAAACAGGAGTAGCCTAGATCAAAATGGCCTGGGTTGAATTGAAAAAGGTACAAGGCAAGGTTGTCCCTTGTCTCCATTATTGTTTATTTTAACTTTAGAAATTTTATTAAATAAAATACGTGGTTCAAATCAAATAATGGGAATAAAAATTAGACAGCAGGATTATAGATTAAGAACGTTTGCAGATGACTTGGTTGTTACTCTATCTCAACCTATTCAGTCAGCTATATATTTAAAAGATATAATTGATCAATATGGTAAGGTATCTGGCTTTAAAGTTAATCAACAGAAGACAAAGATGATAACTAAAAATATGAATATACATCAAAAAGAAGAATTAGAAAGAGTTACAGGATATGAAATTGTTAAAAAAGTTAAATATTTTGGGGTATATATTACAGCCTCAAATGTGAAATTATATAAAAATAATTATGAGGTGTTGTGGCAGAAGGTACAGAAGGAATTGGAGAACTGGAAGAAGCTACAAGTATCTTTGCTGGGAAGAATAGCAGCAATTAAAATGAAGGTTTTGCCTAGGTTTTTATTTTTGTTTCAGATGATACCAGAACTTAAAAAGGATGTAAATTTGCGGGAATGGTAGAAAGGGATTAGCAATTTTATTTGGATGGGTAAAAAACCAAGAATAAAGCTAAAAATAATGCAGGATATATGTGAAAGAGGGGGTTTAAAAATGCCTAATTTGAAATTATATTATGAAGCAGTTGTTTGGTCACTGATTAGTGACTGGTTTAACCTAGCAGAAGAAAGAATTTTGAATATAGAAGGTCATGATTTGTTATATGGATGGCATGCTTATCTAGTATATGATAAGAAAATAGATAATATTTTTAAAAGTCATATTCTCAGGAATGCTTTATTAAGGGTTTGGAAAAAGTATCAATATAAATTAGACAATAAGATACCTATATGGGCAATCCCCAGACATGCGATAGAGAATATAAATATAAAACAAAAACAAGAGAGGATTGCTTATAAAGAGCTTCTTTTTATAGAAAAGGGTAAATTACAATTGAAATCTTTGGATATATTAAAACAAGAAGGGAAAAATTATACATGGTTTCAGTATGGACAACTGCAATCTAGATGGAGTTTGGACCAGAAAATTGGTATTGTGTTAACTGAGGAAAATTTGGTAAAACAAATTAGAGCTCAAGGTCAAATGCATATTAAAAGGTTATACAATGCATTGATAGATATAGATTCAGAAATGGAATTAGTTAAGGATTGTATGATAAAATGGGCACAAAATATTCAACAACCTATAATGTTGGAAACATGGGAGAAAATTTGGGTTAGGAATGTTAAATTTATTCAAGCACAAAATTTAAGTGAAAATTTTTATAAAATGTTTTATAGATGGCATTTAGACCCTAAAAAATTGGCATGTATGTATCCAAATATGCAACCTAAATGTTGGAGATGTGATTGTGATGATGCTACTTATTATCATATATGGTGGACTTGTAAAAAAATCAAACCGTTTTGGGTTAAAATATGGTGGATTATGCAGAATATTTTGAAAAAGAAGATAAAGTTTACGCCACAACTGTTTTTACTAGGTATAATCACGGATTGTACAGTAATAGAGACTAAATTAATATTGAACTTAATATCAGCAGCGAGACTTTTGGTGGCGTAACATTGGAAGAAAGAAGAACTGCCTACAATTGAAGAATGGACACTTAAAGTTTCAAATTTAGCAGAAATGGCAAAAATTTCTGCGTATTTGAAAGACTACTCACAAGAACGATATATAGTAGAATGGAGAAAATGGATTATGTTCAAAATAAGTATCAGACCAAAAAGTATCAAATAGCTTATGAGTGATGGTAGGAAATGTATTGTATTTGTGTATTGGTTTAAAAGGGGAAAGGGGAGTTAAGGGATCAATGGGGGAGAAGGGATTATGGGTTATGGTTTTTGTAGTATTTTAGAGTATGTTTGTTAGATGTTATACCCTGTATTCTGCTCTGGGAAGTCTCTGGGGAGGGGAGGGGAAGGAGGGGAAGGGAGGGGTGGGTGGGTGAAGGGGGGGAGATAATTCTTAAAAATTCTTTTGTTGTAAAACTTTTTCAATTAAAAAAAAATGGCCTGGGTTGAACTTCGACAGGGTTCTTTGAGGAGATCAGTCTGTGTTAATTTTCTATTACTATCTGATAGAATTGAGGCCTTTGAACTATGGTGTTGGAGAAGACTCCTGCAAGTCCCTTGGACTGCAAGGCAATCAAACCTGTCAGTCCTAGAGATCAACCCTGACTGCTCTTTAGAAGGGCAGTTCCTGAAGATGAAACTCAAATACTTTGGCCACCTAATAAGAAGGAAGAACTTGCTGGAGAAGAGCCTAATGCTGGGAAAGATTGAGGGCAAAAGAAGAAAGGGATGACAGAGAATAAGGTGGCTGGATGGAGTCACTGAAGCAGTAGGCATGAGTTTAAATGGTAGAGGACAGGAAGGCCTGGATGAATGTTGTCCATGGGGTCACGATGAGTCTGACACGCCTTTGTGACTAACAACATCTGATAGAAAGTTAATTTTCATGAGAAAGACTGCACTTCTTTGCACCTATGACCAAAAGTCCTGATTCATACCAAAATCCATTTTGCAGTTGAACTATGCAAAAGTTTGAAAGGGTGCTTCTTGTTTAAGGAAAGGTTGACAGAATTATCCTAAACTGAAATGGATTCCTGTTTCAAGGCAGTGAATGGAATCAGGTGCCTGAAAAGGACTTAATGGATTCAGAGGCCTTTCTGCTGTTTCCAGGATGGTTTCAGGCAATGTTACACAATTAGCTGCCATCAAGTTCAACCCAACTCATGTCAAATGCGTGGTCAAATGTCTCATGTCTGGTGCTGTTCCTTTGTAAGTTGTTAAACCTTGCTTGCAAAATGGACTAGTGCAAAGATTTGGTAACTGTCACCTTCTTTTGCCTCTCTCTTCTTCAGAATAAATGTATATATACCAATCTTTCTCAATCTCTGTGCCGCACAGTCTTGCACTATGTTGACAGAGATGTTAGCACTTTAATTGCTTCTTCTTCTGCTGTTTTAAATGGTTCAGTGGATATTTCATCAGCATATTTAACTCATGTCGTATCTCACTTTGCCATGGAGTCACTTCCTGAATATATTCTCTCTCTGCAAATATTCCTGTCACTCTAAAAACCTGTTTGTAAGAGTTTCAATATAGTCTTTCCATAGTTTTAAAATCTTATTGACCTCTACTATATTTCTCCTTTGATTGTTCTTGAATGTTCTTACTTTGCCTGTAAATGTTCTAAATTTTCTTAAATACATAACTCACGTCTTTTTCTTGTTATTTTTTTCTATTCGTTGACATTCTTGATTGAGATAACTTTCTTTGTCCTTGCTCATCCCTAGAAGTCTCTCCAATCTTTATATGTCCTTCTGGTTGCCCAAGGTTTTATTTTCCATGACTGTTATATTACCATGATAGCTTGTTCTAAAAAATCCGCGAGCTTAAAACATACTTATTTAATTGCGCAGGACTGAGTTAGATTTTAAATTGATGGGTTTTAAATTGGGTTTTATTCCTATATTTTTAATTATTGGGCTTTTAGAATAAGTTTTTTAATTGTTTTTTATATTGTATTTATGTGTTTTTTAAGTGCCTGTAAACCGCCCTGAGTCCTTCGGGAGATAGGGCGGTATATAAATATGATCAAATAAATAAATAAATAAATAAATAAATAAATAAATAAATAAAAAATGGCATCTGTTAAACTTTTATTTTTACTATGTCTCTTATCTATCGTCCTCCTCCCAGCCCCTCAAATTCTCTTTTGTATGTTAAGCATACTTTACATTAGAATAGAATAGAACAGAATAGAATAGAATAGAATAGAATAGAATAGAATAGAATAGAATAGAATAGAATTTTTTTATTGGCCAAGTGTGATTGGACACACAAGGAATTTGTCTTGGTGCCTAGGCTCTCATTGTACATAAAAGAAAAGATAAGATCATTAATTTTATATTATGACACATGTAGTCACTTTTGGGAAATATAAACCATTAATTCATGACTTATGTATATAATGGTTCACACTGCTCCAGAAAAGTCCTGGATGTGTAGATTGTACTTCTCTGTCATTTTTTATTTTTATTGTAATTAATATCATTTTGAATATCCAAGTTGTGCACTGAATGATATTCTTGTATAGAGCCTGCATTTAGGTTGCTTAAAGTATTTGTTGGCAATAAATGAAGAATTATTATTGTCCCTGAAGAGCTGAAGAAGCTTCTTGAATGAGAAGTGAAATGTCTTCAAAGAAAAACAAGAAAGTCCAGTTGCCTTTTGAAAAAAAGCACTTTGGGGACAACCATGACCTGGACGACTGACAAACTCCATAGACCTCTCGTGTTTGCCCAACCAAATTCTGGGTTCCTTCATCACTTTTGCATTCCAACCACCCTTTGATAATACCATTACTCTATTTTATGATGGTTGCAGCATCCCAGAGTCATGCGATCACAATTTGCAACTTTGCCAACCAGCTTCCCACAAAAGTCAATGCAGGAAGCCAGATTCACTTAATAGCCACATGATTCACTAAAGTGCAGTGATTTGCTTAACAACCATAGCAGAAAAGCTCATAAAATCAGGTGTGACTCGTTTAACAACCACCTTGCTTAGCAATGCAAATTCTGGTTCTAATTGTGGTTGCAATTTGAGGACTACTGGCTATGTTTAATTAGTTTGTTGCTTAAAAATGAGGCGGTGGTGAGAGAAATGCTAATTTCTTTATCTCAGCCTCTCCTATGTTTCTATAGCACTGTTTCTTGTTGCATCAGTAAGAAAATGTCAGTAGCACTGCCTCTGCTAAGTGACTAACAAAAACTATTGATAGCAGGTCGCAACCTTGACTCATCCATGTCCTACAAAGAGGAGGCTAAGCCTTGCCAATAATGAGAGATAAAGCTCTACAAACCCTCCTGGAATTGCACAAATCTCTGGGATCAGAAGCAGCCAAAGCACACCATCCAAGCAAGGACACGTCAAGGGACATGATGCAACCTCATGCCATTCTCATGCCTGTCATTCCAGAAAAGCAAATGGAAGAATTTCTATTAAAACAGGTTTCATAACTTTTTATTTGTAAGTTGGAATAGGTGATTTTCTTGATTAGTTCAGCCAAATCTCATAGGTTGATTTGCACAAACCTGCTGTATGTTAGTTTGTAATACTGTATATGCTTTATAATAAATGTAATAAAGGCAAAAATCCATTTTAAACATATTGTTCAGTTTAATTCAAAATTACTCTCCATGCTAGGTTTAGACATTGTTTTTTTCCCCCAGATGTTCCTACTTCCAGTTAGGATTGAATAAAATATTCAAAGTAGTCCAACATCCTGTTGTCCAGTTGCAGCCAGCCACACATTCCTGGAAAGCTCACAAAATGAGTTTGAAAACGGTAGCTTTTCCTTATGAATTCTCCTTCAGGCAAAGTAAGTAGTGGCAAGTTATGTCAAAGGAGAGTTGTCTTAATTACCAATGAGAATATTGTACATTAAATAAAAGAGAACGCCTGATGTAAAAATAAAATTGTAAGACATTCATACTTTTGTCCCTCACAAACATAATCTTTTACAGCTGATGCCCAATCTTCAAAGGGGTAAGAGTTTTGTACTGGATCTTCATTTAAAAACACACCTTTTTTATTTTTTAAGCTCATCTGTGTATTTCCGGTCATCCTTTATATTGTGGTTGATGCTGTTGTTCATTATTATTAATTAATTATGCTGGCCATCTGTTAGATCAATAAATCTTTCTAGGTACCTAAGGCCAAGACTTCTGTTCTATGAAAGATGCTGACAATCTTTTGGAATATCTTCTGATAAGATTTGAAATGACGTGCCCTAAGGGAGGCTGCCTTGTTGGTTTAGCATGAATCATTAACAGTGGACACAGTGTGACAATGGATAGTGTGGCTGAAATCCAAATCAAAGATAAAGTCATCCTCAAGAGAACATAGTGGCCCAGACAGTAAAAACACCTGGCCATCATCAGGGCTATTGATCAATTTTTGGTTTACTTTGTACAACATCCTAGATTAAGCTAAAATGAATTTGAGTACGGTAGTTGGGTGGGATCTAGCCATTGCCTTAATATGTTGTTTGAACAAAGCTATGACATTTAATTGTGACATGGTTTATTTAATTGGAGAGTGTACATTACATGAACATAGCAATTCCCTAAATTAACCTGGATTTAAGAGGCATGGTGGTGCAGTGGTTGGAATGCAGTACTGCAGGCTACTTCTGCTGACTGCCGGCTGCCAGCAGTTCGGCAGTTCAGTTCTCACTGGCTCAAGATTGACTCATCCTTCCATCCTTCCAAGGTGGGTAAAATGAGGACCCATATTGTTGGTGGCAATATGCTGACTGTATAAACGGCTTAGAGAGGGCTGTAAAGCACTGTGAAGCAATATATAAGTCTTATTGCTATTGCTATTTAAAGATCTGGCAGCTAGAGATTACCCATCTCATCACACCAATTGTCATTTATTGTAATATATATACAGAAGAGAATATTTGTAGCTCATGATTAAACTATGGGGTCTTTGATGCTCTCTAAGCTAGGTGGTTTTCTTGCAGGCATTTCATTACCAAACCAGGTACCCTGTTTCCCCGAAAATATGACCCAACCGGAAAATAAGTCCTAGCATTATTTTTCAGGATGCTCGTAATATAAGCCCCAAATAAACCCCAGTTAAGATTGTCAGCCAGATGGGTGCATTTAGTACCATATTTCCCCCAAAATAAAACCTAACCAGAAAATAAACCCTAATGCATCTTTCGGAGGAAAAATTGATATAAGACCCAGTCTTATTTTGGGGGAATCAATACATGCAAGACAGCACCAGAGAGCATCAAGGATCCCACAATGATGCTTATTTGTTTGGCTGACATCCTTCCTTTCCTCCAAGAGCTTGAGGCATCTTACCTGGGCCCAGAGCAAGTCCCTAAAACAGAGGGGTTAGCCACTTTCTCCATTACCAAAAGGAAACATTGAAGGGGAAGAGATTCTCCAGGGCAATGAGTGTGGTCTTGATTCACTTCACTCCATGCTGCCATCTTTTGACCAGTCAGCCAGGCTATTTGTAGACACATGCTATAAAGAAGTACAGAGATAACCTTAATAAAAGAATGAAAAAGAACCGTGATTTACAAAATAGATAAGAAAGATTTTTGTTTTTTTTAAAAAAAACACCTCCGTCTGGGAAAAGAAGATGAGAAAGTGACTTAAAATGATCCCGTCTTGTTTGGTTTCAGAGGAAGCAGAGGGCAGGCTTTCAAGATTTTGTTATTATGCCCTAGAACAGAGGTGCCCAACTTTAAGACTTGTGGACTTCAAATCCCAGAATTCTCCAGCCAACACATGCTCCCACATGCTGGCTGGAGAATTCTGGGAGTTGAAGTGCACAAATTTTAAAGTTTCCAAGTTTGGACATACCTGCCCTACAACAATAAAATATAATTAGGTAACCCTTGCAATATCTGTTTCCTGACCTGGTGTACCTTGAGGGGCTGACACAAATTTAGTGCTTTTTCAAAAGAGCAGTTGAATCTGGCTTTCCCATTGACTTTGCTTGTCAGAAGGTCACAAAAGTTGATCACATGACCCCAGGACACTGCAACCATCATAAAAATGAACCAGTTTCCAAGCATCTGAATTTTGATCATGTGACCATGGGGATGCTGCAATGGTCATAAATGCAAAAAATGGTCATAAGTCACTTTTTTCAGTGCTGTTGTAACACTGAACCAGTGGTGGGTTGCTCCCAGTTCTGTCCGGTTCTATAGAGCTGATAAGTGGAAATGGCGGGAGGCTCCACCCACCCGCCCGAATGTTATAATTGACGAACTGTGCATGCGCAGAAGCTTCTGTGCATGCGTGCGCGCACTCCCATTGCGAACTGGTAGTAAAGGTAAGTAGAACCCACCCTTCAGTGGTGAAATCCAAATTTTTTTACTACTGGCTCTGTGGGCATGGCTTGGTGGGTGTGGTGAGGCTTGGTGGGTGTGGCTTGGTGAGCATGGCAGGGGAAGGATACTGCAAAATCTTCATTCCCACCCCAGAGGAAGGATACTGCAAAATCCCCATTCCCTCCCCACTCCTGGGGAAGGATATTGCAAAATCTCCATTCCCATCCCACTCTGGGACCAGCCAGAGGTGGTATTTGCCAGTTCTCTGAACTATTCAAAATTTCCGCTACCAGTTCTACAAACTACTCAAAATTTCCGCTACCGGTTCTCTAGAACCTGTCAGAACCTGCTGGATTTCACTCCTGCAATCCTTGTACTGAACAGTCCCTAAATGAACTGTTGCAAGTTAGTGACTATCTGTACTATTGAATATTTCTCAATGTTGGCAACTTTTAAGGTGTGGGAATTTGAATTCCAAGAATACTGTAGCCACAGATCTTAAAGTTGCCAAGGTTGAGGAAAAATTTATTTAGACAATGAATTTTGGATAACGCTGTGTTATATTAGCTTGTTTTCTTCCCTGACTTCTATTTTTCTAGTTTATTGTCAGAATAGTTGGTTATTTCTTTTGTCTTTCATTCAGTGGTCCTTTTGAATTTACTTTACTGTTGGAAGTAGCCGATAGTTTTGTTTTCTTGAACACATTTTTTCATTCCTCTAAAGCAGTTTTTCTCAGTCTTAGAAATAATATGTGTGTCAGGCCTGGAAGCCATCTTTTGCATTGAGCCTTCAGGCAGTGGTGGGATTCAAGTAATTTAACAACTGGTTCTCTGCCCTAATGATTTCTTCCAACAACCAGTTTGGCAAACTGCTCAGAAAGTTAACAACTGGTTCTCCTGAAGTGGTGCAAACTGGCTGAATCCCACCACTGCCTTCAGGCCTGCCACATTTACTTCAATGTGTGGACCTCAAATCTCAGAATCCTCTTCTTGAGTGATTTTCATGCGTGTATTTCTGGGAGTTGAAGTCTACATATGTGAAAGTTCCAGAGGCTGAGAAAAACTGCCCTAAATTGGAAATTCCCAATCAGCAAAATCTCCGCAGAGGAGTTTTCCTTGGAATTGAATTTGAGCCAGTGAGCTTGCACACTGCTGGAGAGACCTAATGAAGGACAAGACAGACTCCTGGGCTAAATAAGTACAAGAATTCCATTCCTTGTAATTTCATCAAAGTTTTTATGAAATGATTTCCAAAGAATGTTCTCTTTTATCAAATCAGTAAGGATGAATGCAAGGGAATATTTCTGCATGACACTAAAGTTGCAGGGCCCACCCAAGCTCTAAGTCCTTATAAGAAAAGACTGTGCAAATTGTCATGTGGCTATTAAATGACTTTTTGAACTTTAGGGACAGAGCAGCCGAAAGAATGACTGAATCAGCAGGAAATCTAGAAGGACTCAAGGTTTTCTTCATCTCTTCCTCTTATTAAAGGGAGGAGAAATTGGACAATTTTCTTCCAAGTGCAAGGGAGAGATAGGGGAATTAAAGGTATCCCTGTGTCAACCAATGGCATCAAGCACCAGCATCCCAGAAGGGAGGGAGTAACTGTCAGCGTCCAATCATCTGGCAAGCTATCCAATTTCCTAATGGCCAGCATGTTTGGCCTGAGTGCATGGGGACAAAAAAGATCAGGTCATCTCAGTTTGAACTCACCAAACTCTGAAGTCAGCAGTCACAAGGTTGCTGCTGATTAAATATGAATGCACAGCACAGCAAGTCACTGACCCTCCACTGTCCACGTGGTACAAGAGAGGATTCACAATCCACCATGGAATCTGAGCTGTGCCAACTTGCTGGCATTTGCTTCTGTGTCGCATAGAAGGCTCAAGGCTGCATCAATGTTGAAAGGAATCAGGCCATGTTGGAAAATCACCCAAGAAACTGAATGGAAAGCTCAGATTTTTTAATTTACCGTATATACTCGAGTATAAGCCGAGTTTTTCAGCACGTTTTTTGTGCTGAAAAACGTCCCCTCGGCTTATACTCGAGTATATACGGCTTATACTCGAGTTTTTTTTTTTTCTTCTTTTTTTCACATTATACCGGATGGTGCAAACTTGGCGGGCTTTTGCATTAGCGCGGGGAAGCCCTGCCGGTGCAGTGAGAGGGCGGGGCGGGGGAGCCGCCAGCCTTCTCGGCTGAGGGAGGGAGGCTTTCCCTGACCGGTAGCTGCCTCATTTCCCTCCCTCAGCTTATACTCGAGTCCCCAGTTTACCCCAGTTTTTTGGGGTAAAATTGGGGACCTCGGCTTATACTCGGATCGGCTTATATTCGAGTATATACGGTAATTAAACCGGGAGCCTCAGTTTGATGATAGGATTTCTGCTTATGATGTGTATTGAATCTGTTTTGGACGTTTCCATAGAGAAATGCATGAATGTTCTTGTACATTTAGGATCCCTATTTGACTGCTGATTTCCCCACAAAAACTTTCCTAGTTAGAAATAAGAACAACTAAAAATTATAAACAGGTATTAGCCTATTCAGAAAACTCCCAAATAAAAAGGAAGAAAGGAAGGAAGGAAGGAAGGCAGGCTTTTTTGTCTCTCTCTCTCTAAAAGTGCTGTGATAAAAAAAGTTCAAGATGACCATATTATATATGGTCAGAACTCTGCCTACTTTTTATGGGCATCATACCACTGTAGTTGCCATTTTGACTTTTCTTTAAAAAGCATGCCACATGGATACTGCTAGATTGTTTTTTATTTGAACAAATATCAACACCGCAGGGAGACGGAACCAATACGTTGGTTCCGTCCCAGGTGCCTGATGGACCCGGAGAGGTTCCAGACGGAGCTTGGGCCATTTCCTGAGGGTCTGGCTCACGGCACGGCCGAGGAACTTGTCACGGCTTAGGAACGAGCCGCGGCGGGGGCCTTGGATCGTGTCGTGCCTTTGCGGCCTCTGACCCGGCGCAGGTCTCAACCAGCTCCCTGGTACTCCGGGGAGCTGAGGGAGATGAAACGCCGGAGAAGACGCCTAGAGAGTTCCTGGAGGTCAAGTCATTCAGAGGCTGATCGGACACTAGTTAGGTCCTATACTAGGACCTACCTAGTGGCAATGAGGGAAGCGAGACGTTGTTACGTCTCCTCCCTCATTGCGTCGGCAGATAACCACCCGGCCGCCCTGTTTCGGGTAACTCGCTCTCTCCTTCAACAGGGAGAGCGGGATGACCCGTTACAGGGACGTGCTGAGGAGTTTAGTGGTTATCTATACGACAAAATCGTTCAGCTTCGGGACGGTCTGGACCAAAATTGGGTAGATCCAGGTGGAATGTCTGAGAGCCGTCTTGTTGAGATTGTTTGGGATGAGTTTGACCCTGTGGCTCCCGAGGACATGGACAGGTTACTGGGTAGGTTGAATGCCACCACATGTTTACTGAACCCGTGTCCCTCCTGGTTGGTGCTGGCTCCAGGGGCTTACAAATGCTTCATGGTCACCATAGAGCATGGATGTCAAATTCACCACATCATGTTGACGTCACATGATGTATCTCAATGTTTTTTGCGTGGGCTGGATGCCTCACACCCTGTGCGTGACACATCCGGCCTGGGGGCCACCAGTTTGACACCCCTGCCTTAGAGGGAGAATATCACTACAGTATGATTAATATGTACTGCGCATGCCCAAGATGGCGCAGTGAAAATTCTTCGTAGGAACGGGGGAGCGGCCTTTTTCGGGGGCCTGGGACCGGGAGATGGCTATTTTTACCTTCCGGTCCCAGCCCCGGCCGGGGGAACATCAGGAGCGGCGAACGGGGTGAGGCTGGACGAGCTAGTGGCCTGGGGACGATCGGGCCGGCTGGCGTTCTCCAGGCTCCTGCTGGGGCGGCTGCTGCGGCGGCTGCAGCTGGGCCTCCGAACTTCCGGGTTTGCGGCGGCGGCGGCGGCGGCGGCAGCGGCTTCCTCAGGGGACTGGGAGCTTCTTTGTCATCGCTCTCTGTTATTGGAGAGCCTTTGAGCTTCGGCGCTGGAGCCTTTTGACCACCAGCGCTTCTTGCCATCTTTGCTGGTGAGGCCTGAGATGAGATGAGTGGCAGGTATCAGCGTTTTCTTTGGGCCCTTGTGCTGGGGCGCTGGCCGCTGCGGTCGCGGTGTAGCTTTCGGGTTGCGGCGGCGGCGGCAGCGACCTCCTCATGGGACAAAATTTTTCTATCAACGCTGGAGAGGCAGAGGGTCGGACTTATGAGAGGCAGAGGGCCCGAAGAGTCATCTGGAGGGCCCAATCCCCTGAAAGGGAGTTGGAGCTGGAGGTGAGGTTGGCCCTCATTTGGACCCTCAGCAGTTTGGACTAGGATGGCCCATGGTGGCGGCGTCGGCGTCAGCTGGGAATCCTGGCTGTCGGCGACGCGATGGCCTTATCATCTGATGGGCTTGTCCTGGATTGTGTCCCTCACTAAGACTAAGACTAAGACCAAGATTAAGACTGTGATTAAGACCATATATCGTCTTCTAAACATCATTGGTTGGCTAGACTGGCTCAGAGGAGAGTGGCTGATTCGATTGGGTGCCATCTGGACCTAGGACGAGTGGTGGCCGCTGGGTTTGGAGATGGAGTAGCGGCCCCATGGAGCCCTAGATGTCCGCGGTCCGTCCTGCCAGCCTGAGAGCCCGTTTTGCTGTGGTTGACATCTTGACCGGCTTCGATGGGCTGCTTACCGTACTTTTTGATATGCGAAGATTTTCAACTGCGGACCTTCTTGCCCTGCGAGATTCCCCTCTCTCGCAGGTTTGGCCCTCCACACTACCGAGGGCCCACCTTGAGGACGGGTTTTGGAACCCCGAGAGCTGGCATGCTAAATCCAGGAGACTTAGGGGATTTTTAACTAATTGTTTTAATAGATTTTTTAAGGGGAGTTTTAATGGGGATTTTAAGGGTGAGGGATTCTTAAGGGGTGGGAGGGGTAGGGCGGGTGTTGGGGGAAACCCGCCGGGTGGGAGTTTTAATGGAAATTTTAAGGGGAGGAAACCGACGGGTTTGGGTTGGGGTGGGTGGGAGGTTAGGGTGGGTGATGGGGTAGCCCGTCGGGAGGAAACCAGTTCCAGCGCATGCTCGTGGCGACTATCAAATCGGTTCGGAGGTTATGGGGGAGTGTGTTCCTTTGTGTGAGGGTGAGTCCATCTGCACGGTAAGTGGGAGGGGCAGATATGGCGGAAGGGGATCGCATCGGTTTAGGGGTCACGCGTTCGATGTATACAGGCGATTGCGTGCCCGATCCCCTGACTTCTCCCGTTCCCGGATGGTCAAGACCCTCAGAGCCTGGGCCTTCGCCTGATGTTATGCAACGCACGGTCCGTGGCCAAGGCCCCCTAATACATGATCTGATTCAGGGGTGCCGCGGATATTATAGGCGCACGGAGACCTGGCTGGGCACTGAAGGGGCGTGCCCTGGTTGAGATGTGCCCACGGGTTTCCGTGCATTCCATCAGCCGAGGGCCCAGGGTAGGGGTGGGGGTGGCGGTTGTTATTAAAGAGAGTCTAGAGCCGAGGAGACCACTGTACCTCAGATTGCCGGGTGTGAATCCCTCTTTGTGAGGTGGGGTCATAGATGTCAGGTGGGCTTGCTGGTCGCGTACCTGGCTCCTTGCTGCGTGACAGCGGCCCTGCCCGCGCTCCTGGAGGTGCTTGCCGGGTGGCAGTGGAGACCCCCAGACTTTTAGTCATGGGGGACTTTAACTTGCCATCTGCTGGCTCGTCATCGACAGTAGCTCGGGAGTTCATGGCCTCCATGACGGCCCTGGACCTGACTCAAGTAGTGGATGGCCCTACTCACATTGGGGGAGGCACACTGGACCTGATTTTTATCTCTGGTCAGTGGTTGAAGGATCTGGACTTGGGAGATATAGTCACAGAGCCTTTGTCATGGTCAGATCACTCTCCTTCGCCTGGACTTTCTGACCGCTACCCAACACCGCAGGGAGACGGAACCATTACGTTGGTACCGTCCCAGGCGCCTGATGGACCCAGAGAGGTTCCGGACGGAGCTTGGGCCATTCCCTGAGGGTCTGGCTCACGGCACGGCAGAGGAACTGGCCGCAGCCTGGGAACGGGCTGCGGCTGGGGCTTTAGACCGTGTCGTGCCTCTGCGGCCTCTGACCCGGCGCAGATCCCAACCGGCTCCTTGGTTCTCCGAGGAGCTGAGGGGGATGAAACGCCGGAGAAGACGCCTAGAGAGTTCTTGGAGGTCCAGCCGTTCAGAGGCTGATCGGACACTAGTTAGATCCTATACTAGGACCTACCTAGTGGCACTGAGGGAAGCGAGGCGTTGCTACGCCTCCTCCCTCATTGCGTCGGCAGATAACCGCCCAGCTGCCCTGTTTCGGGTGGCCCGCTCCCTCCTTCACCAGGGGGAGCGGGATGACCCGTTGCAGGGACGTGCTGAGGAGTTTAACGGTTATCTATACGATAAAATCGTTCAGCTTCGGGACGGTCTGGACCAAAATTGTGGCGATTCGGACGGGGCGTCTGAGGGCGGTCTTGGTGATATTGTTTGGGATGAGTTTGACCCTGTGGCTCCCGAGGACATGGACAGGTTGCTGGGTAGATTGAATGCCACCACGTGTTTACTGGACCCGTGCCCTCCTGGCTGGTGCTGGCCACTCAGGAGGTGACACGAGGCTGGCTCCAGGGATTACGAGCGCTTCTTTGGTGGAGGAGTCTTTCCGGCCGCCTTGAAAGAGGCGGTGGTGAGGCCCTCCTCAAGAAGCCTTCCTGGACCCGGCTGTTTTAGGTAATTATCGTCGGTCTCCAACCCGCCGCGGCGAAGGTTGTAGAGAGTATGGTGGCATATCAGTTTCCCCTGCACCTGGAGGAAACTGTCTATCTAGACCCGTTCCAGTCCGGCTTCCGGCCCGGTTACAGCACTGAGACGGCTTTGGTCGCGTTGGTGGATGATCTCTGGAGGGCCAGGGATAGGGGTTGTTCCTCTGCCCTGGTCCTATTAGACCTCTCAGCGGCTTTCGATACCATCGACCATGGTATCCTGCTGCGCCGGCTGGAGGGATTGGGAGTGAGAGGCACCGTTTATCGGTGGTTCTCCTCCTATCTCTCCGACCGGACGCAGACGGTGTTGGCGGGGGGGCAGAGGTCGGCCCGCGGCGCCTCACTTGTGGGGTGCCGCAGGGCCGATTCTCTCGCCTTCTGTTCAACATCTACATGAAGCCGCTGGGTGAGATCATCAGTGGCTTCGTGTGAGGTACCAGCTGTGCGCTGATGACACCCAGCTGTACTTTTCACACCGGGCCACCCCAATGAAGCTATCAAGTGCTGTCCCGGTGTCTGGAAGCCGTCGGGTCTGGATGGGGAGAAACAGGCTCAAGCTCAATCCTCCAAGGCGGAGTGGTTGTGGATGCCGGCATCCCGGTACAGTCAGCTGAGTCCACGGCTGACTGTTGGGAGCGAGTCATTGGCCCCGATGGAGAGGGTGCGCAACTTGGGCGTTCTCCTGGATGAGCGGCTGTCTTTTGAAGACCACCTGACGGCCGTCTCCAGGAGAGCTTTCCACCAGGTTCGCCTGGTGCGCCAGCTGCGCCCCTTTCTAGACCGGGATGCCTTATGCACAGTCACTCACGCCCTTGTGACGTCTCGTCTGGATTACTGCAATGCTCTCTACATGGGGCTCCCCTTGAGGGGCATCCGGAGGCTTCAGTTAGTCCAGGATGCAGCTGCGGGGGTGATAGAGGGAGCCCCTCGTGGCTCCCACGTGACACCTATCCTGCGCAGGCTGCACTGGCTACCTGTGGCCTTCCGGGTGCGCTTCAAGGTGTTGGTGAACGTCTTCAAAGCGCTCCATGGCATAGGGCCGGGCTATCTACGGGACCGCCTGCTGCTACCGAATACCTCTCACCGACCCGTGCGCTCTCACAGAGAGGGACTCCTCAGGGTGCCGTCGGTAGCGACAGTGTCGTCTGGCGACGCCCAGGGGAAGGGCCTCCTCTGTGGGGGCTCCCGCCCTCTGGAACGAACTCCCCCCAGGACTCCGTCAACTTCCGGACCTCCGAACCTTTCGTCGCGAGCTTAAAACTCACCTATTCATCTGCGCTGGACTGGGTTAGTTTTTAAACTTATGGGTTTTTAATGGGTTTTATTCTAAATTTTAATCATGGCCAATTTAATAAGTTTTTTAATTATATTTTAATCGTATTTATATTGTATTATTTTGTATTTTTTATCAGGCTGTGAACCGCCCTGAGTCCTTCGGGAGAAGGGCGGTATAAAAATTTAAATAAATAAATAAATAAATAAATAAATAAATAACAGCTATGAAAGGAATGCTTGTAGGAACACAACTTTTGGATACTAGTAGAAATACAAATATTGAAGCTCTGTCATATTGCCAGTTAGAACACACACACACACAATTTTACTGCAATTTCTCCTTGTACTGCTCTCACAGCTTGAGCTATCATGACAGGGGCAATGCGCAAAAATGACCTACAAATTGGGAGGCACCATTCTATAAAAAAAGTGCTCTATTTCAGAATGCCTAGAAATCGGGCAGCGAGGCAGAAGATCAGAAAAGGAGCAAGTTCTCAGGTTGCTCAGGCAGGACTGTTTCTACCTCTCACTTCTCAAGCCATGGGAAGTATTCACATGTGTTGGAGACCTCTTTCTGTGTATGATGTGTGTAAGTGTGTATGTAAAATACATGTGTGTGTATTTGTGGGTATATATGTATGCATACAAAACACCTCTGCCCCTATAAAATTCAGATCATAGTTATTCACAGAAAACATAAAGTAAAAGTAATCCATGGTTAAAAGCTGATTTTGATTCCTGGTGACTTCTTGTATAAATATGACTTGTGCATTGTCTTGACCACAGTATGAAAACCACACTATGGCCTTCCCCCCCCCAAATAAGGCTCTTTTCTTTTTCACTTCCAGACAGCATGCGAAGATGGCTTGGTGGTGTCCTATAGAAGTACTGATACTGCACAGCTTTCTGAGATCAGTCAAAGTTGGCTCGGTGCTGCAAATGTGGGTTATTAAACTCATATGTCAGCTTTCCCCAGCCTAAATTTTTTTCAGATGAATCCCAGAGTTTCTATCCACTTAGTAAGAGCTAAAATGAGTCTATGTCATAGTTTTGCTACCCCTCCCATTTGACTTCAGACTTATTATAATCTTGTGTCACTCTCATTCTACCCCAGGTTCTTGGTTGGGGGGGGGGAGCGGTTTGAAAAGAAAGCCACACACAAAATTTGCATGCAGGCACATATTTTAATGCATTTTTGCAGCCAATGGACATTTCTCAATGTTTTCTTACACAAGACATATATAAGCTTTCCCATTTCCTCTATAAAGAAGAAATAATTTTGATTTGAGAACTATGCTATTTAGGAAGGGGAAAAAAGGCACGTATGTGTAGAGAAAGAGGGAAAGCGCAGAAAATGTTGGTTCTCTTTGAAATGCAGATCACGTGAAATGCCTACATCTTAACCTTACATGTAACATACTTTGATTTTCTGGGATCTACCACTTTATAGCCACAACCTGGACAATGCTTTATTTTCCATTGTTTAACTTCTGTTTTTTTCCTTTTTAGGACCCTGTAATCCCTTGCTTTGAGGTGGAGTTGGGGTGGCTGAATGAGCGTTTACTGGCTGGATGCCCTTCCTGACACCTATGCAGAGTTCACAGTAGATATTTTCTTTTTGCGCCCTAATAGAGAGAGACCTGTCGCTACCTAGGATTGAACTATCAAACGTCAAAGTGGCACTACTCCAATGTTTAACCTCTGTAACTCTCTCATATTGTCCTGTGGCTATTATTTATTATTACTTATTTATTATATTTTTATCCCATCTTTATTCCTTCATAAGTAACTCAAGAGGGTGAACGTACTCTTTCCTCCTCCTATTTTCCCCAAAACAACAACCTGGTTGGGCGGAGAGAGAGTTCATAATCACGCCCAGATGGCTTTCATGCCTGAATCAGGATCAGAATCATAGTCTCCTGGTTTCTAAACCAGCACCTTAACCGTTACACCAAATTGGCACCCTCTTAATTGCTATTTTAATATTTTAAATATATTGATTCTTTCAATTTCATTTATCTTATGTTTGTCATGTAGTACAACCCATCCTGAGAGCTTTAGGATAATGGATGCAGGCTATAAATGTTTTAATAGATAATTCAATACTGTAAAAGCTCCATAAGGAATGGATAGCACCTCCTTCCACCACTTGTTAGCCTGTGAAAGATACAATTATTATCCCACTTGAATAGAACAGTTTCTATTAACCATAGTTTCAATTGGAAAAATGTGACTATCCTAGATCAAACCAAGTCCGAAAATGCTAGGGATTTTCTAGAAGCCTGGCTTTCTGACAAATTAGCCATCAACATAGACACCAACAACATCTATAGACCATGCAAACAAAGACAATCAACCAACCAAAAAGGGGGAAAAAACCAACCAGTAATCAGCACTCAGATTAGCATAGATTTACTCCAAGTTTAACATCAGTCCAACAATCTAGTAAACAATGCCCCAATTAAGAAAACTGCCAAAGAAGCCAACAACCAACAGCCCAACCAAAGGATCTCTAAGGCCAACCCCACCAACACTGACCAGGCAAGCCAATAGAATATAAACTGACAGTGCTTTCAAACACTGATGATGTTACCTAGTTTGGGTAATGAGATGTCTGCAAGAAAACAAGCAAATTCAGAGAGCACCAAGGACCCCTCATTTCAACCCTGAGCTACACATATTCTCCAGTAGTGAGTTTCAATTTTTTTTACTACAGGTTCTATGGGTGTGGCTTGGTGGGTGTGGCATGGGAAGGATACTGTAAAATCTCCACTCCCTCCCCAATCCAGGGGAAGGATACTGCAAAATTCCCATTTCCTACCGATCAGCTGGAACTCAGGAGGCAGAGAATAGATGGGGGTGGGGCCAGTCAGAATTTTTACTACCGGTTTTCTGAACTACTCAAAATTTATTTATTTATTTATTTATTTATTTGATCATATTTATATACCGCCCTATCTCCCGAAGGACTCAGGGCGGTTTACAGGCACTTAAAAAACACATAAATACAATATAAAAACAATTAAAAAACTTATTCTAAAAGCCCAATAATTAAAAATATAGGAATAAAACCCAATTTAAAACCCATAAATTTAAAATCTAACTCAGTCCAGCACAATTAAATAAGTATGTTTTAAGCTCGCGGCGGAAGGTCTGAAGGTCCGGAAGCTGACGAAGTCCGGGGGGTGGGAGCCCCCACAGAGAAGGCCCTTCCCCTGGGCGTCGCCAGACGACATTGCCTCGCTGACGGCACCCTGAGGAGTCCTTCTCTATGAGAGCGCACGGGTCGGTGAGAGGTATTCGGTAGCAGTAGGCGGTCCCGTAAAATTTCCACTACCGGTTCTCCAGAACTGGTCCGAACCTGCTGAAATCCACCTCTGATATTCTCCTTTATTAGTTCCTATTACATTTTATAAGGTTCTTCTAATCAGCTTCTGTTTGGAGTTTGTCATCTTCCTCCTCATTGTCATCATTCTGCTCCCCCTCCAGTTCACAGCATCATTGCTGAACAGACTATTTTTAATCTATGGAGGGTTCCCCCCCACCCTATCTTGCAAGACATAGTGTGCCTTAAGACGCTTACTCTGACATGTTCTTGTAATGACCCTGCCCTGAGGTTCCCTTTTTCTCCTGTTTTTGCTTTTTCTCTGCATGTAGAGCCCAGACTAGGTGACTCTAATTCCCCAGAATTGCACTTCTCGGTGTCTCTGCTCTTATGAAACCAGGTGACTATGCTGAGTGCTACAGGAATATTCTAAATATCTTATCCCAGTGTCAAAGCATAACAGAAGCTCCCCCGATTACATCACTGGCCTTCAATCTTCATTTCTAAATTATTATTTTAAGGATGCATTTCACAATAACACCATGAAGTAAGTCATTAATAGCCTAGCAATGTAATTTGCCTGGCATGTACTATTGCCTCATTATTTATATTGCTAATTATAAATAGGGATAATCTGACATAATCTCCTGAGAATTAAAACAGAAGAACGCACCCTATGCTAAATTTCAAGAAGCAACAACCCTGCAGTGGTACACACACACACACACACACACACACACACACACACACGTCTATGTATGTATACACAATGTGTGTGTGCACGCACACACACACACACACACACACACACACACACACTACTCACACCGTATGCTTGCATTTCATTAGAACCTGACAGATTAAGATCTGGAAGGTTTGCACAACGGAGGCTGTCTTGCCGCTAGAGAGCTGTCTAATGCAATTGAACTTAAATTTTATGGCTGAGCTGTAGAATCCCTCAATGCATATACTGCAAAATGTACAAGCCTCTGAATCTGCAGAATGAGAATAAGGGTTTCACAATGACTGCATCCCTTTGCCAAAAGAAGAAAAAAAAAGTCTCTCAAAAATAGTTTGGCAAGGAGATGATTTCGTTTTTATGCTTGGTTGTCCTGAAGTTACAGATTTAGGCAAGCTTGCTTACAGTACACACAAAAACACACACCACAGAATAATGTTCTTTCCCCTTCATTTTGAAATGATACTATCCTAGGAGCACAGCAATATCTAATTCATGTGTTCTCCTGAATGTGCTTACCATAGGATGGCACTACAGACTAGGCATTCCAGGCCTGGCATCATTTCATTCCATAATCTCCAATTATTATCAATGTCTGAAACAAAAAAAGAGAACCAGCATATCTAAGTGAATGAAGTCTTTCCACTGTTGTTTGTTTGTTTGTTTTCAAATAGCCTAGAAAGTAAATTTCTAAGCCTGTTATACATTTTTTGGAAACAACAACCTTCAAATTTTGAAAACGTCTCTAAGCATGTTGTTAATAAGTGGAGAAGTTGTCCATAATTATTATTATGGTTCATTGCACAGACCGGGTTTGGTATTTTGTCCACCTATCAAGTCCTTTCGAAGGACCCGGGATAGGCAGATCTGGATGTTTGAGGGTGTTAACAGATATCAGAACATAACAGAATTACAGAGTTGGAAGGGATCTTGTAGGTCATCTAGTCCAACCCCTGCCCACACAGGAGACCCTATACCATTTGTGACAGATGGGAGTCCAGTCTCTTCTTGAAAGGTTCCAGTGATGATGATCCCACAATATTTGTTGCAGGATATAAGCTGTTCTGAGTAAAGCTGCCTTTTGCAATTGACAGATGGCAAATTTGTCAATTCTGAGGGTGTTCATGTGGTGCTCCAGTTGTTCTGGGATTGCACTCAAGACCCCTTTTACTATTGGTACTATCTTTACTTACCTTTGCCATAGTCATTCTCTTTCTATTTGTAAGGCTTGGTATTTTGTTATCTTCTCCAGTTCTTTCTCTTCTATTCTGCTGTCTCCAGCTACTGCCACATTTACTATTCAGACTTTTTTGCCTTTCTTATCAACAATTTTTAAGTCTGGGGTGTTATGTGGCAAGTACCTGTCTGTTTTATTATTGTTATTAATTTCTGAATTAGCTTTGCAACCAGATTTCCATTTGCTTGTGTAATTCATTCATTTCCACCTACTTTAAGCAATTGTTTTGTTTCTTCTGTTTGAAACAACTTTTATTCATGGTATTAAGGCAAATACACAGCAAAATTGCCAGTTTTGAGAACAATTTTCATTTTAATGGATTTTTAGTGCAGTTGCTAGATGTTGAGTGGCAGATAAACTTAATAAATGATAATTACTATTATTATCATAAATATTATACCGGTACGTTTTAGGCACACACCTTTTATTATACGAAAATGAAATTCTCAGGAAATGAGAATCTTCTCATTTTAAGTGATAGTCAAATGTTACCAATGGTTTGATATCTATAAATCTTAAGGGGCATGTTTAAAAATGTGCCTGCTTGAAGGTTCAAGCTAGTTTAGAATTGGGTATTCTTAATTTATATGACTCAGTTGTAATCTGATTTGGGTGTGCCCATCAGATATTTATGAAATGCTGCTAATTGAAGACATATAATTCTACACTCATAGTGTCAGGGAAGCTTCATAATTCCCTGGCAAAAGTCTGTGCAAAGAATCTAGATGAAAATTATGGCAAATTGTAGTTATACAATAAATCTTCCAATTTCCCATTTCCCTTAAATTCTGAAGGAATCCCAAACATGTACAGAATGGAAACAGATTCTGTCAATTGTTTCTTTCCGCATAATAACTGCAGTTGGGTAAAATATTACAACTTTATCCATCACTAAAATCTACCACAGATATAAGATCTGCAAAGTCAATTCGGTGTAAAATTTAAAGTGCTGTCCTAGGATTGGAGAGGCTCAGGGTTCAAATCTTCTCCCAGCCACGAAATCTTTGTGGATGATCTTTGGGCTAGTCACACTCTTTTAAAGCCAAACCTATCCCATCGCGGTAATATTGTGGGAATAAAACTGACTGAAATAATACTGTGCCCAGAAGAAACACAAGGTAAACATTGAATAAATATATAACTAACAAAAAAAGGATATATGCAGACCATTAGAATCAGATCTTGCTATGGGGCTAAAATGTACACGGAGTGATCTTGTTTTCCTTCTGATTCACAGATGGACTTCTCAGTCAACTTGCACTTCTATATCTGACCACTTCAGATGGGCAATGGAGAGGCTGTGAGTGCACCACCTCAATCAGAATGGTTGGCGTTGCCATGATCTAGATCAGGGGTCTCCAACCTTGACAACTTTATGACTCGTGGACTTCAACTCCCAGAATTCCTCAGCCAGTGCATGCTGGCTGAAGAATTCTGGGAGTTGAAGTCCACGACTCATAAAGTTGCCAAGGTTGGAGATCCCTGATCTAGATCAAAGAGATCTACGAGCCATCTTTTCTCCATCTTCTTGAGACAATAGGCAATGAGAGAAATATAGAATACAACTTCACCCTTTGTCCTAGGGGTCTTCAGCATGTCTGGTAAATTATGTCATTGCTTCCCTGGTTGTCTGTGTTTAAATTATTTAGATGAAAATAATAATGAGACAAATAATGACAAATCACGAGTCCGCTCCCCATCACTTGTTCCACATCGTGTGGTTTGTTTTGCTCTATTTGGATTGAATTGGTGTTTTTTTAAACTATGATAGTCAATTAGCCTGAGGACATTCGTCCCAGACAATGTGATGTAGATAAGTAACTGTAAAAATAATAAAGATATTATGACAGCAGCAAGTAAACAAATCAAAAGGGTCAGGTCACTTTGGAGGCTTCATATGAAAAGGGAAGCTGAACAAAAGAAAGAATGGTTGATATTTTGGATATTTTTCACATTATTTCATTATTATTTTTTATTTTATTTAATTTAATTTTTATACCGCCCTTCTCCCGAAGGACTCAGGGCGGTGTACAGGCAAAAGTAAAAACAGCACAATATACAGAATAAAATACCATTTAAAAAACTTATTAAATTAGCCTGAGATTAAAATTTTCCATACTAAAAACCCCATTTAAAATTAATAAAATTTCCCCTTAAAACTAATTTAAGCCAGCCCCGCGCAGATAAAAAGATGTGTTTTTAGTTCGCGACGAAATGTCCGGAGGTCAGGTATTTGACGTAAACCCGGGGGAAGCTCATTCCAGAGTGTGGGTGCCCCCACAGAGAAGGCCCTTCCCCTGGGGGCCGCCAGCCGGCATTGTTTGGCGGACGGCACCCTGAGAAGTCCCTCTCTATGGGAGCGTACGGGTCGGTGGGAGGCATGTGGTAGCAGCAGGCGGTCCCGTAAGTACCCAGGTCCTAAGCCATGGAGCGCTTTAAAGGTCATAACCAACACCTTAAAGTGCACTCGGAAAGCCACAGGCAGCCAGTGCAGCCTGCGCAGGATCGGTGTTACATGGGAGCTATGTGTAGCTCCCTCTATAACCCGCGCAGCTGCATTCTGGACTAACTGAAGCCTCCGAGCGCACTTCAAGGGGAGCCCCATGTAGAGAGCATTACAGTAATCCAAGCGAGAGGTAACGAGCGCATGAGTGACCGTGCATAAGGCATCCCGATCAAGGAAGGGGCGCAACTGCCGGACCAGGCGAACCTGGTGGAAGGCCCCCCTGGAGACGGCCGTCAAATGATCTTCAAACGACAGCCGATCGTCCAGGAGGACACCTAAGTTGCGCACCCTATCCTTTGGGGCCAATAACTCGCCACCAACAGCCAGCCGCGGCTGCAGCTGACTGAATCGGGGTGCCGGCATCCACAGCCACTCCGTCTTGGAGGGATTAAGCTTGAGCCTGTTTCTCCCCATTATTAGCAGATATTACAGATATTACAGCTAGATTGCTCATTGCAACTTATGCTCTATTTGTTTTTCAGGGGAGCTATTCATTTCTCTGGGTGCCTCTCAAATTTATTGCCCATTTCTCTGCCTTTATTTTTTTTTTATTTAATCATTTTTAATTAAAAAAATAAGGAAATGTGAAGCTAGCATACTGCAAAATGTGATATCTGCCTCCAGCATCCTCTTTATTTATAACAATATTTAGTTTGGAAGTTGGTTCCTTTCCCGGTTTAAGAAATTGTCCCATTTAAGATCTCACAGGCAAGTGATTTCATACAGAATTAGATGGAGCTTTCTTCCTCCACCTTTAGAACCTCCAGATCTATTGAATTGTAATATCCATGTGCCCAAAATTACACTCCACAAGACCTGGAAGGTGCCAAATTGGGAATAGCTGAGCTAAGTTTAGAATCAAAGAAGTACCACTGAAGTTCCCCGCAATCGAGAACAACAATGATGAGGAAGAGGAACAGGGAAAAGCCCAAATACCTTCCCACAAGCCACTTGAATAACTTGTCTTGCAGCCTCAAGTGTTTGTTGTTTCCATCTGAGTCCACCCTTGGCACACATAAAACAATCTTTACTTGCTCTCGCTACTTATAACAAGGGGAATGGAACTTTATGGAGCAGAGACCATATAAAGCCAAGTAACAGGCAAGCCTAAATATCCAAGCATGTATGTATGTATGTATGTATGTATGTATGTATGTATGCATGCATGCATGCATAAGACTCCAAAGACAATATTATAGTTATGCTATGCGTCTCTGAGCTACATCAGGTAAAAAAAAGAACTCTGTAGAACCTGTATAAAGATCCACAAAGTGTAGTCAATCCATCCTTAAAACAATCATTTAATTCATTAGAATTGCAATTGTACATGGTTGAAGGGCACTTTGCTATGGAGTAAGCTGAAACGTTTGATCACAGTGGGTGGGGGGCACCTGTTCTCTTTTCTTAACTTCTGCTTTACCCTAATTGATTTGCTCAATTTTATATAATGCTCCAATCAGAAGACTGAGCCACTTATCAGCTATACAGTAATCAGTAATCAGTAACCTTGTTAGGTGTATATTATAATAATAATAATTGATAATAATAACAACAACAACAACAACAACAACAACAACAGAGTTGGAAGGGACCTTGGAGGCCTTCTAGTCCAACCCCCTGCCCAGGCAGACAACCCTACAACCCTACAACCATCAGACAAATGGTTAGCCAACATCTTCTTAAAAATTTCCAGTGTTGGAGCATTCAAACTTCTGGAGGCAAGTCATTCCACTGATTAATTGTTCTAACTGTCAGGAAATTTCTTCTTAGTTCTAAGTTGCTTCTCTGCTTGATTAGTTTCCATGTATTGCTTCTTGTTCTACCCTCAGGTGCTTTGGAGAATAGTTTGACTGCCTCTTCTTTGTGGCAGCCCCTGAGATATTGGAGCACAGCTATCATATCTCCACTAGTCCTTCTTTTCATTCAAAGAAGAGGGAGAGGTTGACTCCCTCTTCTTTGTGACACTCTCTATCAGTACATTTCTCCTTAGTTCTACACTGATTCTCTTCCTCGAGCATATAAAAATCTCTGAGCATATAAAATTGTAACAAAACATACATCAGAACTTGATTTAGTAGCACATTGTGGGTGGAGAGCAGGCTGGCTGGAAATCAGCTGAAGTTCTGAAAGTTGGGGGACTGAGGGGACTGAAATTACTTAATAATTTCACTTAATAAATTACTTAATAAGATATATCTGAACGGTGTTATGAATTCCCTTCAGGTCGTCTGCTCTTACCAGAGCAGAAATTATAAAATTATGGCTGAGTTTTTTTAGCTGCCTGTCATCTAAGCTTTTATAATATACAAAATTACAGCTACAATTATCAAAACAGCAGCACAAGCAATACCAGAAACCAATTAATGACAAAACTGCCAAAACTATGATGTTTTACCGTCTTTCACTTCTTCAAAGTATTTTCTGACTGAGTTTGAAAAGTAGTAATATTGTCCCACTCAGGAGAAGCCCAAATACATCTTCTGGCTATAGAGGTAGGGTCTCCTGCTTGGGCGGGGGGTTGGACTAGAACAGGGGTCTCCAACCTTAGTAATTTTAAGCCTGGAGGACTTCAACTCCCAGAATAACCCAGCTAGCAAAACTGGCTGGGGAATTCTGGGAGTTGAAGTCCCCCAGGCTTAAAGTTGCCAAGGTTGGAGACCCCTGGACTAGAAGACCTACACAGTCCTTTCCAACTCTGTTAATCTGTTAAAATATCTCTCATGGCAGCTGCTAGACTGTAGGATTCTCCATTGAAAAGCCATAGCTGGATTTAATTTATTTTGAAGAACGAAATCAACACAAAACTCTTAATCAGAGAAGATGTGGCTAAACCAAAAGCAAAAACAATCAGAGGGTTGGGAAGAAGCAAGAAAGACAAAATATTAGATTACAGGACTACAGACTACAGATTTAATTAGATTAGATTAGATCAGATTCTTGAAATTTTAAGACTGTCTTGAGATGGGGACTAAATATAGAAACAGTGTTAGATATTACTGGTGTTGCATGATAGGATTTACTCAGCAATGGCTGTTTTCCATAGCTTTGAGTAGAGAAAGAATACAGATCAGTCCTTTCCCTGTTATAATGCACAAGAAGTTGAAGCAAAGAAGCAGCCATTTTGATATCTATATGGTCAGAGATAAAATTGAGCTGCAACACTTGTTTTGGCAGGTGACCAACCTTAAGTTTATCTTAAAAAATAATACAAAAAGAAAAGAGGGAAAGGAGAAAAAAAAGGAAAAAGATGAAGATAAAGAAAAGAAAGAAAGAACCGAAACATATTATGTCACATATAGAAAATCATTAAGCCTAAGTTATAAGCACATCATTAAACTTCACCAGACCGAGTGATATTGATCTTCATTCCATCCACAGATACCCAATTCATAAGTAGAAAGAAAATACGTATCTATAATCCTGGATTGTAAATCTTGTGCCAAACTAGCTTTTCAGCATTGGAAAGTAAAAAAAAAAACACAAATCCATAATTCTTCATATAGTCAAAAGTTCAATAGATAATATCATAAAGCTATGACTAAAAATTGAGCCAAGGTTCTGTCATAATGTTATAAAAGCCACATGATAACTTTCTGATTTGTCCTCAGTCATGTATTTTATTTTTTAAAAAAACAGATTAATTGCATTTCACAGAGAAATAGAAAATATATGACAATAAATATAACAGTCTAGAAATTAAAAACCTACCACAATATGGTAGCCATTATTTTGATAAAAAACTAAAAGGGGTATGTGTATACTTCTTAGAATATCTTATAGTCTGCTTAAAATAATACAGTTTTTTCCTTATTTTTCTTCCTAGCATCTTTTGCCACAAATGCAGGTTCTGGTTTTTTTTCTAGGTCAGTTGAATGTCGATTGGTTGTGACAGGAATTGGTCACCTTGTCACCCAAGCCTGACTTCATCAGCTGAGAGAGAGTGACTGGCCCAAACTCACCCAGCCAGCTTTCATGGTTAAGTCAGGACTCACAATCTCCTGATTTCTAGCCTGGTGCCTTTACAAAATACTTCTGAATGAATCAATCTTTAAGTAATATTCATTTTTACATTTCCCTTCCCTTATAAAAACAAACTCTGTGTCGATCTTATCTTATGAGGACCCAGATTGTTGGGGGCAATAAATTGACTTTGTATATAATATACAAATGGATGAAGACTATTGCTTAACATAGTGTAAGCCGCCCTGAGTCTTCGGAGAAAGGCGGGATATAAGTGCAAATAAAATAAAATAAAATAAAAATCAGAGATTTGATATATTAATATCTGCAAATGAAAAGTTCTCTTGGAATAATTTTTCATAAATATTTTAAAACAACATTTAAAGCTCCAATTATTATAAATTTTCATTGAAACATTAGATCTATTGAATGTAAATGAGACTCCAGTTAATCCGATGACCTGATAAATTACTAAACTGTTGCATACTGTCCATAATTCTTTGTTCAGAAAATATGTAATTATCAATAAAACATAACACATCGTGTCATATAAAAACTGTTCAACTGCAGTAGCTGTTGTGGGGAAATATCATCTCTTTGTCTAAACCAAGAAAGGCAGTGTTTCAAATAAAAAAAAATAGGGTGTGAAGGATGATGAGTTCCTTAGACAGTTTGATAGATGAAGAGACAATTCCATCTCTAATAATTTGGCCAAAGGTTAGAAAGCAGCATATTGATCAAATTAATAAAATCAGGAAATTCATATTTAAGAAAAAATCATTTCAGAAATTTCCTTGGGCTGTGTACCAGAGTACTTTTCCTTGCCACATTGTTAATTTCATTTTCATTTCATTTTCCTGAAAGATACATACAGAATAACAATTAATAATTGTATATTATCAGTTAGAATAGAATAGAATAGAATAGAATAGAATAGAATAGAATAGAATAGAATAGAATTTTGCTCAATGCCTTTTTGTTAAAAGCAGATTGTGCAGGATAGATAATCCAGAATAATATTATCTGTAATCTATGTACCCACTATCCATTTTTTTATCACTACTGTATTTAATAAGGAATTTATTAAATATAAACTTGACAATTGCTTACTAGGTCAGCAGGAACTTTACTAGTCCCCAGAAACCAAGTAATATAAGATTCACAGAAGGAAGTTGGAAATATATATTTAAATGTAATATTATAATTTGTAATACCATTGGGGCAAATAAATCAATGTAGGTCTTTTAATAGTTGAATAACAGAGCAGTTTTTACCCATTTTCAAATAATTAATTACATCTGTCATTTCTTGAAGAGATAAAGAGATGTGCTCAATAGCCAGTCTGATCATAGGTAACTTAAGGAAGAACTATATGAAAATTGATTAATTTCTTTCTTGGTCACACTTAATTCAGTGTTATGCAATCAAGAATATACCTTTTTTTAAAAGCTGATTTGTTGAGTCAAGTTCTCTATAATTCAGTGTGCGTATCCTTCAACTAACTAGATTACAATTTTATTACAACTTGGATGGGAGACAAGCAGAAAATCCCAAGACTCTACTTTAGGTTAGGAAATTTTAAAAAAAATCTGGAAGAAAGGGAAAGAAAGTCAAGCTGCATTTGAAAGATTCTTTACTTTAGAATAGTGGTCTCCAACCTTAGCTTTGCAGATTGGTAGGTGTGGGAAAGGGACAGTTCTGGATGAATAGTTGGCAGGCAAGTGTGTGCATGCAGCTTACTCGTTCGCTGTATACAACTGGAACTGTGTGCACATGTATGTTCTTCCGCCACTTCTGTGGTCCATTTCTAAACAGACCATGGTCCAGTAGTGGTCCATGGCCCGGAGGTTGGGAATCCCTGCTTTAGTAGATATAACATTGCAATAAAACAAATTTAATAATATTACATGTTTAAAGATTTCGGCAGAAGCATGCAGTGCATAATTTGTGAAGCTTTTCCAACACTTTGATAAGATCTCTGTTCTGGGCCACCTGACCAAGGAGAAGGCAGAAGGAAGGCTTAGAACGAAGCAATTGGCCACTTTCTGAGCAGCTTCCCAGCTGCTTCTCCTGTAAGGAATATTTGAAGGACTTTTTCTTTGTAGTCCCCAGCCAGGCCAGGCCCTCTTCACATTTTTGCCAGTTTCGGTTTCCAACCAAATTTGGCCCGTTCTGTACAAATTTTCAGGTTCCTATCATGCTGATAGACAGACAGAATCCCAACACTCCTTACACAATTTCTTTCCAACATTCCATAGTGTTGGAAGAGTAAGGACTGCTTAAAAAATGGACTAGGTCAGCTGCATCCATAGAGGAACTTGAAAATAATTCTTATTTCAGTTGGCTCTCTATCTGTGGGTGAAAAGTCATGCTAATTGTTTTTTCCTTGTTTCTTGGGGAAAAACAAAAGCAACGTAAATTTGTGATGAGAACATAAGTGCATTGAAATTCTGGAGAAAATTAGTTGGGTTGGTACTAGTAGATTTGGCCTTCATGTTTTATCCTTAGACAGCTGCCAAGGCCCTGATGTCTTGGCATTACTTTTGACATCTGTCCGCCCAACTCCTTCAATATTTATATTCTACTCCAACACTGAGCAGCATTAAGGAGCTGGGTCTAACCATCATGAAATTAAATTAATGACTACACCCAGGTATCTGAATCTTTTGAGTCTGTTATGCTGCTTCTCCCCCATTAACAGGGGAAGGAGAGGTTGATTAAATTGCTCTTTCCCATTCAGAACTAGCCAGAACAGAATAACAGAGTTGAAAGGGATCTTGGAGGTCTTCTAATCCAATCCCTTGCTCAAGTAGGAGATCCTATGCTAGTGGTGGTGAACCTATGGCACACATGCCAGAGGTGGCATGTGAAACTGTCCCGTGCCGAATGCATGGCCTTGCTAGCTCCTCATTGTGTTCCTGCACTCAAATGCGCACTGGTCAGCTGGCTGTCGTGTGCACGGTGTCGACTGACCCCAGAAGTGTGGCAGTCCATCGTGCATGTGCGAGCCAGCACCCGTCCTTCTGGGTTGGTGTTGCGTGCATGCGTGATGGACCACCACACTTTCAGGGTCGGGAGCATCGCACGCGTGACGGCCAGCTGACCGGCGCATGTTTGAGCGCAGGAATGTGACGGGAGCTGGCGAGGCCACACATTCGGCATGGGACGGTTTCGCGTACTACTTCTGGCACATGAGCCGGCACGCGAGAACCCTAAAGGTTCGCCAACACTGTCCTATACCATTCCAGACCAGTGACTGTCCAGTGTCTTCTTAAAAGCCTCCAGTGATGGAGCACCCAGAACTTCTGAAGGCAAGCCGTTTCACGGCTTGATTGTTCTCACTGATAGGAAATTTATCCTTAGTTCCAGGTTGGTTCTCTCCTTGATTAGTTCCCATCCATTGTTTCTTGTTTTGCTTTCTGGTGCTTTGGAAAATAGGTTGACGCCGTCTTCTTTGTGACAGTCCCTCAAATATTAGAACACTGCTTTCAGGTCACCCCTAGTTCTTCTTTTCATTAGACTAGACATTCCCAATTCCTGCAACCCTTCTTCTTATGTTTTAGCCTTCAAACACGCCCCCCCCCTATCTTTGTCGCTCTTCTCTGCACTGTTTTCTGAGTTTCTACATCTTTTTTTATATTGTGGTGACCAAAATTGGATGCAGTATTCCAACTGTGGTCTTACCAAGGCATTATTAAGCAGCAGTATCACCTTGTGATCATCATTCTATCTCTCTGTTCATGCAGCCTACGATTGCATTGGGTTTTTGGGGTTTTTTTTAGCAGCTGCAGCACATTGCTGGCTTATATTTAAGAAATTGTCCACTAGGACAGGGCTCTCCAACCTTGGCAACTTTAAGCCTGGAGGACTTCAACTCCCAGAATTCTCCAGCCAGCTTTGCTGGCTGGGGAATTCTGGGAGCTGAAGTCCTCCAGGCTTAAAGTTGCCAAGGTTGGAGAGCCCTGCACTAGGACACCAAGATTTCTGAATAGCCAGAGTTTTAATGGCTAACCTTTGTGATCTTTTATTCAGATGGAGATCACTGATGTTTTCTCAGAGCAATGGACTTAAGGAAGATTGGCCACAATTTCCATTTCCAGTCATTGCAAGATTTTGCGCTAGAATAAACATGCCTTCAATGGCTGCAGATTAGTGGTTTCAGTGAATTGTCCTGAAGACTTTATGGGGATTCTGAAATTACCTCCTGAAAGATCTGGTACAGAAGATTACAGCACAGGGAGATATTTTTTCTTCTGAAACAATGAAGTGAGTATTACTGGGAAAATCACAAATATTCCCAAATTACAAAGTTCAGGGGAAAAAAATCTGTGGGTTGTGGATTCTGTGGTCTATTCCCAACAAGTAGTTTCTCATCTATGAACTATGGGGCATGTTCTAGAAAAATGGGTTAAATTCCTACACACTTTTCTCCCATGGCTTCTCATGAACCCCATGTACTTTGTAAATCAGGATTATGGGATGGGAAGCTCTGGACAATTCATTTCTCTCGATGTTGGAGTATGAAATACTGTAATATATATTTTCCATAAATGAGATGCACAATATAACTCTAATAAACATAAATGAAATATTTGCAGCTTAAGAAACTGTTTTTTTTTCTTTTGGGCGGGGGAATACTGGTAGGTATTCCTAAGATTTCATCACTGGAGGTTCAGATTTACCTTAGACTTGGATGCCTTAGAAATGACAATGAAATAAATAAATAGTTTCTCCTTTTTAGGAACATCAATAGTAAAGAAACTACCAGTCAAATAAAATGCTATAGAACAGAATTTGGTAGAGTAATAATGAAGTCCTTGGAAAAGATGCTCAGATGCTATGATATGTCTATATCTATAAAAATCAGGATCACACAGGCAATGATTTTCACTGAGACTATATGGAAGCAAAAAAATGGACTTTTAAAAACAGTACAGACATTTTTGAAATTTGGTGTTGGAGAAGATTGTTGAGAATACTGTGGATAGCCAAGAAAGCAAACAAAGAGTTCATTGAACAAATCAACTCAAAGTTTTCATTCAAGGCACAGAGAAAGGGGGTTTGGACATGAGATCCAAATTGTGGATATCCACAATATCCCTTGGGAAGTCCATAATTCTGGGAAAGGGGGAAGAAAATGAAAAAAACAAAAACAACCAATTCCAAAGTTCACTATTGAAGGATTTGGAAGATCAGGTTGAGGACAATTCATCCTGGAGAACGCCTATCTAGGTAGTCCTCCAAGAATTAACACTGATTGGTGGCACATACTGTAATCAGTCAATATTATTGTTGTTTCTTTTTGCAGCTGTAGTTTTCATAACTCCATTGTATATTTAAATTAACTTTAGCAGAGACATTAGCATCTACTTACATATAAAATAGGCATACTTGGGCCAGAGAATAATTTAAGAATAAAATAAATACCATGCCATAAACATAATGTGGTTTGTTTGGTTTTTGTGTAATTGTTTGTGTGCATTTGTGGGCTGCTGTATGCTTAGTCCTCTCATTATCTTTCGAAGCTTCCTCCAGATTCACTAATAGGTAAAGAGAAACAGGTAGGAACAAGGGAAGCATTTTTCTCACTTATGGAATGCCAGGCACACCTAATCCACACATTAACGCTTTTTGAGTACCTGGAAAAGACATTCTTCTTTTCCCAGACACTTTTATAGGTTTGGCATAAAACTCTTGCTGTAAGGTTGAATACTGGATTGTTCGGGGTTTTTTTTGGCTGTGTATTACTTGTATATTATTGTTTTTCCCTGTTTAAAACAGTTTAAACAGTTCCCTGTTTAGAAAAGTTTTAGAAATTTATTTGAGAAAAGTTGTGATTTGCCCAAAGAATTCCTGTTACTGAGTGGAGGTTGAAACCTATATTTACACATGCATGGTCTTGCCTATTGTGCACCTGTGCACCTCCAGAGGTTGTGTATACAAACATATTTATTTCATTGTATTTCATTACAACAAGCTAGCCCCTTCAATTGAGAGTTCTAGGTGTATCTAGGGAGAATCAGCAGGTGCAACTGAACTCTCTAACCTTTCTTTTTTTAATGTGCAAACTTCCATTTCATTTTTTTACATTACATTACATTTTGTATATAAATGTTTTTATATTTTATTAAGTTCATGATTACCGAACTAGACTACTCAATTTAAGCTGCCTGAAAGTTAAGTTATATTTTGCACATTGAGCTAGTCTGAAGTTGCAATGCATACCTTTCAAAATTTAACATTTCAAAATGGATGTAATTTCAGCCTATAGTTATAATGAGAACCCCAACTTTTATAAACTCCTATCTGGAAATATCTCTTCTCCCCTAAAAAAAAGTCCTGTCAGCATTCCAAGTAATGCACCCATAGAAAGTAGAACTCTGAGGCAGGCAAATTCCTCAAAGAACAATTTATTGGATACATCATATTGGCACAACTCGTGAAAGTGAACTCTGAAAGTTCCTGCGGCTTTCACCTAATTAAAAAGTAAAAGTTTCCTCTTTCTCCCCACGTCACTGGTCACGCTGTCCAATAAGGTGCTGGCCAGTTGCTTGGTTACTTCGCTCCACCTCTGGCCACTCACCTGTGAGAATGTCCTTGGTTCCCACAGGAAAATTTTATTGTTTTGGCTACAAAACCCCCATTTAGCTATTTCCCCCCTCCCTCTGTTGTGTGGCAACCCAGAAGCCTCCAACATGGCCTCAGCCAGGTTCACTTCAGGGTTAACAATTCCCTTATTTCATAAAATACACAGATATCCGGAGAAAGAATAGGAAAAAAAACCCCTTAAGACATTCAAAATGGTGATTAGCCCTGTAGGCTAATTTTAAACAACATCTAGACCAGGGGTGGGTTCTACTTACCTTTACTACTGGTTCGCATCGTGCCCGCATGCGCAAATCACTTTTGATGACGTTCGGATCAGTGGGTGGAGCCTCCCACCGGTTTTTCTACTGGTTCTATAGAACCGGTCCGAACTGGGGGCAACCCACCACTGATCTAGACAAGTTTAAAACTAAACATCAAAGCTCCTCCTTGATGTATTAGATTTGACAAGGTCAAATTTTCAACCTGGTGCTCAAAAGTGGGTCTCCCAAAGGTATGTATAGGACTCCAGAGGTGAAAAAACAAAATCTGGAAACATGAGGTAAGGCTGGCCAAAGTCCTATTTTGGAATAAGAAGTGACAGGAGACAAAATTTCACAGACATTCAATACTTCCTGTTGCCTATTTTCCTGCTCCATATTATATTCCCAAACTGGTTTCACCAAGATATTTTTTGTATGGGAATCCTTCTGCCATGTACAGCTTTACTTTAGTTTTCACTTTATTTCTTGTATCTGTTTTTTCCTCTTCTTACAAAATTGTTTGTATACAGTACACAGTATTTTCCCATATAGTTCTAATGTTATATCGGGGTTATATTTGCATAAGTTACAAAGAGATGTAAATGTATAAATAAATACCGTATTATACGCTAAGGACATTTCTATACATATTCTACAGGCCATGATTATCATATTATATAATTCATTTAAATAGAAATAAAAGACATCACTTCTTGGTATAAAAGATTTCATCTGGATGACTATTCAGTTGCTAGATAATGATATATACCTTAATGTTTATTCCTATGCCTTTATAGGATTCTTTATCTTCAAACTAGACATAGATTGCACAATCTTTCAAACAGAGGACTTCCCCTGTAAAATATGACTGCTATTATGGCTAAATTAAACACACATGACCCAGCATCAGACATATGATACAATTATTGCTGAAAATGTGGTGTATTTAGCGCAAGAACTTTACCTCAGAGCACCTGCTGTGGTAAGTTAAGATATCCATTCAGTATGGAAAAAGATGGAGGTTCCCACCTTCACAGGACTTCTTCCTTCAGACACTTATATTAAATGCTAAAAGCCCAGATTTCTCCAGCAGAAGCAGTTTTATACATTCTGAATATGTAGACCTGGTCATCCAATCTTATGTATACAGTGTTCAGAACAATTTTCAGAATGCCTGGATGCCTTGCATTCAACAATAGCCTCCAGTAATACTGGAGGCTAAAACATATGGAGAATGGTTGCTGGAATTGGGGATGTCTAGTTTAATGAAAAGAAGGACTAGGGGCAGAGGTGAGTTTCAAATTTTTTTACTACCGGTTCTGTGCGTGTTGCTTGGTGGGCGTGGCATGGCTTGTGGGCGTGGCAGGGGAAGGATACTGTAAAATCTCCATTCCCACCCCAGGGGAAGGATACTGCAAAATCCCCATTTCCTTCCGATCAGCTGGGACTCGGGAGGCAGAGAATAGTGGGGGCGGGGCCAGTCAAAGGTGGTATTTACCGGTTCTCCGAACTACTCAAAATTTCCACTACCGATTTTCCAGAACTGGTCAGAACCTGCTGAAACCCACCTCTGACTAGGGGACATGATAACCATGTTTCAATATCTAAGGGGGTGCCACAAAGAAGAGGAAGTCAACCTATTTTCCAAGGCAGGAAAAAGAAGCTGTGGATGGAAACTAGTCAAGGAGAGATCCAACATAGAACGCAGGAGGAATTTCCTGTCAGTTAGAACAATTAACCAGTGGAATGATTTGCCTCCAGAAGTTATGACTGCTCTAAAACTGGAGATTTAAGAAGGAATTGGACAATGATTTTTTTGAAATGGTATAGGGTTTCCTGTTTGAGTAGGGGGTTCAACTAGAAGACCTCCAAGGTCCCTTCCAACTCTGTTATTCTGTTAACAATCTGTTATATAATTGGGATTATGCTGATTACAGCTGCAGAGGCACCTCTTTATTTCTTAAAAAAATGACTCATTCTTCTCTAGAAAATAAAATTTAAACAACAAAATATTAACGGCTGGCTTGCCTTTTTAAAGAATGATCTTTAAACATACAATTCTGTTTAACAACAAAGTCAGCTTCCTCATTTGAATGCAAAAATCTCTCTGTCCCCCTCCTTTCCCTTTCTTAAACTGATACTTCTGAAATGAATACTTTGGTAGCTAGATTATTATGATCTAAAACACAAACATGACAGTGTGATGCGTTACATTTGCTAAACAACCAAATACAGCAACACAAGTCTTTACAATGGGTAGAATAGACAGGAATGTAACAAGATGAGAAAATAAAGTTTCTTCCTTTTAAAAAATCCTGTCAGTGATTAAATGCAATGAGTCACAATTCTTATTAAAACAGCAAGCAAGGAGAAGCATAGAAAAAATACAAGGAAGGGTTAACAAAAGCATGAACTGAGATTCACATAAAACCGTTGACAGCTTAATTGCTATGTTGACAGAACTTGCTGTTTTGGAGCTGATGGTACTTTCCTCTTCAAACTTTTGTGCTGCATTGTAGAAGAGGCCTACTATCAGAGACGCTCCCTCTTAATGCACCTGCTGGCAGACAGGATATGTGTAGGTGGCTCAAGGAGCCCCAGGAGCAGAGAACAACTGGTTGAAGAACCACCTGAAAGATAACTGTGATTCAAAAGAAAGAGGGGTTGATGGACTTAGATAGTCAGATAAAGGATTGTTATAGTTGCTCCAAGCTCAGATCATAAGTCAGAATGAGATAGTTCAAAATATACTTTTATTTATCCAGGGTTGAGTAAATATGTCTGATGTACTCAGTTCAAATTCTGGGTCTCCCAAAGATTGAGTTTATTTTTCTGCAGAGTTGTGTTGAACTGTAAGAAGCAGTACTGTATACAGTTTGTATAGTGGCAATTTGTTAGCAGGGGATTCTCCAGTCAGAAATGGCATCAGAAGCTGGGTGAGAAGACTTTAGTTGGTTGTCTGGGAAAAACAAAGATAAGTTGTTCCTCTTTGTTGTTCATCTGGAACCAAGAGTGACAGGAATGATAAATACTGCCAAGGGACAATGTAGGAATCCATTCTGTCTTGAATCTTCCTAACGTGATTTCCCACCTGGAACTTCTTTCACAAGGTCAAATTGCAGTCATTGCAACATCCCCTTGAGCTTCTTCATGTTTGTGGGTGCAACTAAGCTCCTGTAAACAAATCCTTCTTCGGTGGGCCTCTTCCCATTTTCCTCTATCGTTCTGATCACATTATTTAATTTCATGGAACCATGTTGTTTTAATATCCCCCCTCAATTTAAATAGGCCCCTCACTAGAATTCTGCTAATCTAAAAGAGCACACAATAGATACAAACTGAAGGTAAACCACTCCAAACTCGATTGCAGAAAATATGTCTTCAGTAACTGAGTGGTCAATGCCTGGAATGCACTACCTGACTCTGTTGTTATATCCCCAAACACCCATAACTTTAACCTTAGACTGTCTACTGTAGACCTCACCCCATTCCTTAGAAGTCTGTAAGGGGTGTGCCTACTGTCCCTGTCCTACTATCTCCATTTATTTGTACCCATTTACTATGTTCATATTTATGTTTATACTTATACCTGTTATAATAATAATAATAACAGAGTTGGAAGGGACCTTGGAGGTTTCTAGTCCAACCCCCTGCCCAGGCAGGAAACCTTACACCACTTCAGACAAATGGTTATCCAAATTTTCTTAAAAAATTCCAGTGTTGGAGCATTCACAACTTCTGCAGGCAAGTTGTTCCACTGATTAATTGTTCTAACTGTCAGGAAATTTCTCCTTCGTTCTAATTTGCTTCTCTCCTTGATTAGTTTCCACCCATTGCTTCTTGTTCTACCCTCAGGTGCTTTGGAGAATAGTTTTACACCCTCTTCTTTGTGGCAACCCCTGAGATATTGGAACACTGCTATCATGTCTCCCCTAGTCCTTCTTTTAAACTAGACATACCCAGTTCCTGCAATCATTCTTCATATCTTCATATCTTTGACAAACTAACTAACTAAATAAAAATAAATAAATTTAAGAAGACTTCATAGGAAGAAAAGGAGTGAGACTATCAGAATTGGTGATAATAAGGTCTGCCAAATAATTAGCACAGTTCTTGTGATAAAATCCCTCTTTGCTCTTTGTAGTTATCATAAAATCCCCCTTTGCTCTCTGTAGTTATAAGAGAGAGGTGGTGTTTTTTTTAGAGATCCATCTCATTGTCTCCCAGTCTTTCATTTTTAGAAACTCTGTGATCAGGGAAAATCCAAAAGACTCCATGCTTTGCCAGAGGAGCTGATCTTTATTCTGCACTGCTCAGATTTATTAACTACTGAATTTGCTCAACTACAGTCCTAGGAGCATTCAATAATTCACCAAAAAAAACACTACAGGTTTTTTTTAAATGTATATATATATTGTTCCCCCTGATGCCCACAGTCTATTTATCCATACACATTTCTTTATGTTTCTCTGGTGGTTTACAAAATATTTCCTCTGATGCTGGTGGTTGAAATGAAAGGTTGGTTTTTAAACTACCAACAAATGCAGAAAACTCCCAAAAGCCTGCTGTTCACCATGATAGGGCATCAGAGAATCTGTGGCATTTACTGTGGAATCTCAGTAAATCTAAAGTTTATTATTGCATAAAATGGTGGCTAGGGAAGATCAGTTCATAAAATTATTTATCAAATGATAGTGGGAGGTTGAGATGACATGAAGAGGCTTCGGAGCTTCAGAATGAAAAAGGGGTATTATTTCATATATTATTATCTTATTCACATAGTATTATCTCCTCTCTGAATAGATATTATGAAGCAAGCAAAAGAAATAGTTTCATACCCACTTGCCAGTAGGTGCACAGCACAACTGCCTCATATACCTTTTCCAGAAAGAACAGTTTCATTCTCAAAATTGTTGCCCTAAACCAGAGCAAACTCAAGACCCGTGGGCCAGATTTGGCCCGTGGGGTGCTTAGATCTGGCCTATGGGGACGACCTGGAAACAGCAAAAGAGGTGAGGTGAAGCCAGCAAAAATGGAGCCTCTGACACGAGCGACATCAAGCTGGCCATGCTCACCCCTGGCTAAGCTGCCTTCCCCCCGTCCCTCAGAGGTCAAACACAACCCTGATGTGGCCCTCAATGAAATCAAGTTTGACACTCCTGCCCTAAACAGTGACAAGTAGTCCTTGACTTACAACGGTTCATTTAGTGACTGTTCAAAGTTACAATAGCACTGAAAAAAGTGACTTATAACCATTTTCACACTTATGACCGTCACAGTATCCCCTCCCCATGGTCACACAATCAAAATTTAGATGCTTGGCAAATGGTTCCTATTTATGACAGTTGCAGTGTCCCAGGGTCATATGATCCCCTTTTGCAATCTTCTGACAAGCAAAGCCACATTCCCTACCAACCATGTTATTAACTTAATCACTGCAGTGATTGATTTAATCACTGTGGCAAGAAAGGTCATAAAATGGGGCAAAACTCAATAAATGTCTTGCTTAGCAACATAAATTTTGGGCTCAGTTGTGATTGTAAGTTGAGGACTATCTGTATATAAAATAGGTAACTAACTAACTAGCCTGAATATTGTTTTTTCCTAGCATTTCTAGTATCTCATTTATTCTCCAAAATACACTGTATTGGCTCTGAGCTGTGATTAATATCTTGGAGCAATATTATGACAGTAAAAGTTTCAGGAATTGGGGGAAAGATAGAATTAATCAAGAGAAATGTGGGATTCACAGGAGAATGGCAACTAGAAGCAGGATAATGTAAGATGAAATGTGGCTAACGTCACTCCCCTTCAGATTTTGATATCCTTGCAATACTGTTCACAAACATAAACTCCACATATAATAGCACACATTTCTCCAGTTGTTGAGTTGGACCAATGGGGGTGGGGGGGGATGAGTTTCTCCGGGACTAATACAATCAGTTGGTGGGGTAGATTTAAAATGATTCAGTGATCACTCAGGGACAAGATCATGAAATAGATGGGGGAGAATCCCATCCTACACGAACATTATAACCAACTGGTGAAAGAGCTGAGGTAGATAATCAATTAATCATTTGGGGGTGTCGATAGGCACTTTTAATTTTGAAAACCCTGTCAACTCTAGTCATACAGGACTTACAGGTTTTTGAAGGTGCACCCACTCACACATCACACTGCCAATATTCTAATAGTTTCTGCCAAGACACTTTCCCAAGTACCTGTTCCCAGAAGAGTTCAAAACTTGGAATCAACAGAAGTCTAAACCGGATTATGCATCAGGTTCTGATGAGTCCTCAATCCGAAACTGAACTGATCTGAGTCACAGCTGTCTGGATCAAAGCAGGAGTCTTGTAAAACAGTTTGAATTTGCATTTGAGAAATATTTATTTATCAAATCATATGGCCATCCATCTCACAAAATAAGGGACTTTATAACAATTAATTTAAAAAAACCCCAATGACTGTATATAAAACTTTTTTTAAAAAAACCCCTATTATTTATTTATCAACTTTATATGGAAATGTTGTAGCAATACCACTAGGAAATCATTCCTTTTCCTACCAATCTTTAGATTATTTCTCTTTAACATCTGAACAGGTGTATGGAAGTGATTTATTTCATTTTACCTTGGAATGAAGTGCAGTTAAGCATAGGAATATAAAAATAATTTTACCACCAGTTCTCCTGAGTTAGGATTGGAAACCTCTGTCGAATGAAATCTGGCTGATACTTGTCTTTTCTCAGTAAGCAAAAGAACAAAAAAAAATATATCAGGGAAACAAAAGTTTCTTGAAGGAAGCTGTTAAGAATTAACAGTGGTAATTATATTTTTTTAAAAAACAGAGAAATTTATGTTATAGAAGTCTCTGATGGGGAAATTTCTATGTCAAAAAATGAAAGCAGTTTCTATACTTGGAAAAAGATTCTCAGGCAGTTTAAATATAGCAACAATGTGGATTAGATGTGTGTAGCAATATTCAATATGTGAGGAGACACTTTTAACTGTAGATTATTAAAAGGTTCTACTGTATTTTAGCCAGATTCCAAGCAAAAGAAGTATCAAATTTGAATAGTTAGTTAAGTGTGTCAAGTTCAGTTTTTGGTGATCACATGGCCAAATGCTTGCCATTTTGATCTGATTTTAGTAATAATCTGTAGCTATTCCAATGACATCCAGTATTCTTTTAAACCCCATTGCTTTTCCTTCTTCTACTTCCCTAAAATCTTGCCAAACATAAACATATTTTCTGGTCTATCATTGTCTTGCATCACTTGGACCTTATCCTAATAATGTAGACCATAAAGATGACTAGATGTTTATTGGAGGTTTAACAGTTTAACAGAGTTGAAAGGGACTTTGTAGGTCATCTAGTCCAACCCCCTGCCCAAGCAGGCCCTACACCATTTTTGACAGATGGCAGTTCATTCTCTTCTTGAAAGCCTGCAGTGATGAAGCTCTCACAACTTCTGAAGGCAAGCTGTTCCATTTGGTTGATTGCTCTCACCATCAGAAAATTTCTCCTTATTTCCAGGTTGAATCTCTCCTTGTTCAGTTTCCATCCATTATTCCTTGTCTGACCTTCACGTGTTTTGGAAAATAGCTTGAACCCCTCCTCTCTATGGCAGCCCCTCAAATACTGTAACACTGCTATCATGTCTCCCCTGATCCTTCTCTTCACTAGACTAGCCATGCCCAGTTCCTGCAACTGTTCATTGTATGCATTAGCCTCCAGTCTCCTATGGATCCAAACATTCCTATTTAACTTCCGCTTTCATCGCTTACAGTAGCTTTTTTTCATCCTGATTCCTTTACTCATCGTTCCTGGGAATTTTGAGAGTTGCAGTCCCAACATTTTTGGTGGTAGCCAGGTTAAAGAATATAGATTGAACTACAGTATAGGGATAGTACTAAACTCGTGGTCATAGGATCATGACATTATGGGAATTGTAGTCAAACATACCTGGAAATGTCAGGTTCAAAAAAGTGACTTATTGTCTTTTGTGTATCATCTTCTGGGAAGATGACCTATTTAAGACCGACAAAATGCCAAATATATTACCGAACAGTTCTTTTCTAAAAAATTAATGATGTAAACAGAACACCCCAATATTCTTTCCTACCACTTTGTCACTGAGCAATGGGTGAATACAGGATAGACACCAGTGTAATTTAATGGTTTAAAGAATTAGGCTAGAAACTGTCGTAGGCACAAAGCCAGCTGCATAACTTTGATACAGTCCCCCTCTCTCATTCCTAGGAAGAAGGCAATGGTGAGTCACTTTTGAAAATGTCACTATGAAAACTTTATGGACTTGTTTATGTAGATGCTAGGAATGAAGACTGACTCTAAAGCACACGAAAAAGAAAACCATGTTTAGCTCAAGGAAATAATGATATTTGGCAAATATGGAAAATAAAATAAGGGGTAGCTGATTAGCTTATGAGTTAGCAAAGTCCTCCCTCCCTCCCTCCCTCCCTCCCTCCCTCCCTCCCTCCCTCCCTTCCTTCTTCTCAGCAGTGAATCTTGCCTGAACTTAAAAGTTCAGTAGAGTTGGGGCTCTTAAATGGGAAACTTCTAGGGCAGTTTCTTAAACTATCCAACTTTAGGATGGGTGAACTCCAACTCCCAGAATTCCTTGTCCATAATGCTGGCTGAGAAATTCTAGGAGTTAACATCCACACATCTTAAAGTTACTAAGATTGAGAAATATTTTTCTAAGGAATCCCAAGGCAGCAGGGAAGTTAAAACATTGCCCCCCCCCAAAAAAAAGAAAAAAAAAGAAAAAAAAAAAAAGAAAAAAAAAGAAAAAAAGAAAAAAGAAAAGAAAAGGCAATGGCAAAACTTTTCTAAGGAAAACAGAAGTCAAACTTGATTTAGGAGCCTCTTTTCCTTTTTAACTTTCTTGCCATCTTGTATAAGCTGATAAACTTTCCTTCCTGGATCACTGAATTCTTAATATTGTATCATTTTTGCCAGGTGTCTCATATATGTGTCTTGAATATCAGAATGCACCTTCTTGAATATAGAAAATTTTTCAATTAATATTTTTTCCCCTTAAGAAAAGAATATGAAATGTACCTGAGACCATTTCCTCAACAATTTAAGTATGAACGAGGACTAACTGAAATTGGTATTAGGAGCTGTGGTCAACTGGCCTAGGAAAATGATACAAACAAGAAACAATTCCCTGGAAAAATATGATTTCAAGACAGTTGTACGGTGAATCTGGAAAAAATATGATTTCAAGACAATTATATGGTGAATCATTCGCAGGTCTCCCCTCCCCTCCCCTCCCCTCTCCTCTCCTCTCTTCCTCTTTCCTTTCCCCTCCTCTTTTTATTTTTGCCTTTGGTAAGTATTTGAGCATTTTTTTTATTGGTCCAAAGAAATCAATCAAGTAATTTGTAAATATCCACCCTTAAATTTGTCTGGCTCTGTTTCCCACCATAAAAGAAAAAAAAATGCTTCCAATAAATTTAAAGGCAGTAAATAATGGCATTTCTTGTCATTTGGTTGTGACAATATTACCGTATGAAAATATCTTTTCTATGAACAGATTTTGGGGTTATTTATCACAACAATTCATTTTCAGGCTAAGTAAATTAATGAACTGTGAACAACTGTGGTGAATCTATATTTGATATTATCATATATATTTGATATATCTAAGCAGGCACTAGCCACCAAAAACTGAGATTATCTTTCTTTGATAGTTGAGGCTTTCACAGCTTGCTGTTCCACTTTAGGACACTGCTGGTGGCCAAACATATTATTTAATATTATTCTATTTATCCACATTTTATGGTTTTCCTCTTTTAATCATATCCAGTTTTGCAGACCACATCAATTCTTTGAATGTAGCCCTTGGCATGCCACAAAAGACACAGTGCAAGCTTTAGCCTCAACATGTTACTTAAATTCTAGGCCAATTTTAGAAATGTAATCTCATGGCTAATAAACCATTAAAATAGATCCTTTAAAACTGAGCTGAGAACAGAAGCACAGCTCATCTTTTGTGTTTCTAATCTTTGCTTTCAGACCACTAGACTATCAAGTTATCAGGCATAAACGTTCATTATCCCCATTCAATGCATAGCACAGATTATGTTCAAGATCAAACATCAGCTCAGCATCTTCCTGAATATACCTCATTTTCCTAAGTGATAGAGACAGTGGGATGGGAATAAAGCAGAGAAATACAATAATTGTTAAGATCACAGATGCAGATATTCTACCTATATTCTATTAGTCAAGCTATAAATAGCCAAACTATAATTATTGCAAATGTATGTTTCCCAAGCATCACTTTTGATAACTGGTTTCCCATCAAGAACATCTTCCTTTGAACCTAGAAATGACCAGCTAAAAGAGGCCACAACAGTCCACAAGAGAAGAAACTGTAAACTCACAAAATTTGTTTTTCCTCACCATGTACATGTATACATCTGGAGTAGATTGTGTTGTTTCTCTATGTCATGTAATATATGTGGCTATGTGGGTACATGGATACACTGAGAGCATATGCACCAAGACAAATTCCTTGTGTGTTCAATCACACTTGGCCAATAAAAAAATCTATTCTATTCTATTCTATTCTATTCTATTCTATTCTATTCTATTCTATTCTATTCTATTCTATTCTATTCTATTCTACTCTACTCTACTCTACTCTACTCTACTCTACTTTATTCATTCATTCATTCATTCAATTTATTTATTTATTTATTCATGTTTATGTAGTGTATATTGGAGGTGATAACCTTTTAAGAATCTGTATGTAATGAAATTTCATTTTAATGTATGCCGATTAGTATACATTTAAAGTGGCAATAAAGTTATTCTAAGTCTAAGTATGCTTATATATTTAAGCAAACAGAAGTTTATGTCAACATTGATTAGGAGGGCATCAGACATCTAAATACAGAAAAATATAAACAGGATGAAAGGGCAATCAGTTGTCTACCAACAGATCTTAATTTATTATATCTATATAATAAAGTATTGTTTTCCTTCAAAATATTGATTCAGAGTGTTATAATATTGAAGATCTGTAACAAATTTGCAATTGCCTTTCATTCAAAGCTTCTTTACTATTTTCTCTCTCAACATAGCATGATTCCATTAGAGATGGATTAAAATTGATTAAATTGACCGACATTGTCCCAAGAGCCAAAAATGAATTTATTTTTAAACAGCTTCATGTGTATAAATCTATCTAATAATCTAACTAATGAATGTGTAATACAATCTCTTCCACGATTCTAGTACAAATCCAGTTATGTTACCGGAAGCCAGCTAAACCTTTTAGATCTCGCTTTCAATGTGCCCTCTTCGTGAAGATTCGAAAATGGGATTGGGAAAAAAATAATAATTTTCCAGCTTTGGTGGCTAGATGTAGACTTGATCCATCTCAGAACCATCACCAACCAAATTAAGGACTGCATGGATCTTTGAGTTTGGCTAGTTCATGTTAACATAAATTTCACAGACTCACTTCTCCTAAATAAGATCTTAATCTAAAGACAAATTTCTAGGACAGTGTACTGCAACCTGGGTACTGGTATGGGATTCCCCAGCCATCATAGTCATTTTAAAAGGTGAAACTCTGATTGTAAAGGGCAACTAAGTTGAGGAAAGGATCAAGTTGTTTTAGGGATCTCAAAAGGATGCTCCGGGATCTATTTGGATTCCAAGCAGGAGTGAAATGCTCCCGGTTCGGACCGGATCGCCTGATCCTGTAGTGATGGCACCAGGTGGTTCGGAGAACCGGTAGCAAAAACACTGCCCCCCCATGCCAAGCTGAGCCACGTGATCATCAGGTTTTTTTTTACTTTTAAAAGCATTTTTTCTTCCGCCGAAAAAATGCTTTTAAAAGTGAAAAAAATAGCCTCTGATGATCGTGCGGTTCAGCTGGGATCATCAGAACCCTTTAGAAACATTTTTTCTACAGCCTCTTCGGCCAAAGAGGTTGTAGAAAAAATGCTTTTAAAAGTAAAAAAAAAAAAAAAGTTGGCCATACCCACCCAGTCACATTACCCCCTCACCAAGCCAGGCCCAAAGAACCAGTAGTAACAAATTTTACATTTCACCCCTGATTCCAAGTCATTGGGAAGATTTCTAAAACAGATAGTTTGCATCAGTGATGGGTTGCTGCCAGTTCGACCCAGATCGGGCGAACTGGTAGCGGTGGCAGGAGGCTCCACCCACCCACCGAGATGCTTTTGCGCATGCCCGCAAGCAAACCAGTAGTGACGGGTTTTGAAACCCGCCCCTAGTTTGCTTGCATGCAGCTCCATTATCAAAAAGGAAAGAAAGAATTCTGCTGTTATCCTGCAACCAATACATCTTCCTCACCACAGTTCAATGGAGCTCTATTTTGTTTGTTTTATTACTATATCCCCAGATATAGTCTCTGGGTTGGACCATGAAACTGTTATTAAAGATAACTCAATCACCTGGAGAGTTATCCAGTAAATAATTTGTTCTAGGCAAGCACCACTACAAACAATTTCCATCAATTTGTGTCAATTGCAGCCAATCACTACTCTTAAATTTCGGGCTGCTTGACCTCGTCCTATAGTATGAAATGTTCATTGTACAAAGCTTGCCACATTTAATTGCAAACACAGTCCTGAAAGGGACATGTGGAAAAGGTCACGTCATGAAGTCTTTGAAGAATTTTGAATGATGTTTAGAAAGAAATTACATACTTATTCCCACAGGAGGTTTAAGCAATGAAGCTCATTCGGTACGTGGCCAGCAAAACCCAATATAACTTTATCTGGCGTCACAATAAAGTATGCGCCCAAAGGAATGTGATTATATTAAATTATACTGAAGTTCCATTTCAGTCAGGATGCTGCCAGAATAAAATAAACAATAATAATTAGAACATAAAAGTGGAAACACTTAAAGCACTTTACGATGACAAATTATTTGAACTCGGCTTCAGAGGGAATTATATGTCATCCTTCATTGGTGCTGAAAGATGCATCAAAGAACAAGGGAGAATGCATTCATAGATACTTATTCTCCTTGTGCCAAAAAGGAGGGAGAACCTGTTGCCCCTCAGGCACAGAGAAGCCATAACTCTTGACATCATGGTCAAGAGGAAGGAATTCTGGGAGTTGTAGTTTAATAATATCTGGAGTCTGAATTTTCATACCTACCCCTGATTTAGGTCAAGTAGCTTTTTCTTTGATAAACAAATAATTCCATTCATTTTTTAGAAAGGTGATATGTGTCTGCTAATATTTTATACACCTATAAAATATAAGCTATTTTTGTAAAAAAAAAAAATGTTTTATTTTTATTTGCCTCTGAGGGAAGTTGCAAAGAAATTACATGCATGTAGAAAATACAAGATATGTAAAACACAATGTATATTCAAGAGCACTGCATACAACGCTGCATATAGTGGATAGCAAACTGTGTTGCTGGGATGATCACAAAAACTGTAGAGGGAAAACATGGCAAGCTATAGGGAAAACTCTGTATTTGGGGTAGATTTAAATGAGACAAAATAGAATAATGTGTGGTGGTAGCACTAATTCTGTACCTGTCGGGGTAAGCATTTTAATTCCAAGAACTTTATTTTTGGACATCAGTTTTGTGCTGTTGTGCCATTTGCTTGCCACTAAACACACACACACACACAAAAGAATTAGCAACCTCCATCTACAGTTGCCTGCTTGATCTTCAAAAGCTACCCTGAATGCCACAAAAATAAAAATGGATAAACTCTCATAAGGTATCAAAATTTTGCAAGATTTTATACAAGAACACTAACATCTTGGATGATTGCGTGTGTGCAGCTTAACACTGTGATACTTTCAAAACAAGAACTCAGATGGTTTCACGTGCTGGAATCTCATTAGATTCTCAGTAATTTTTTGGAAGAAAAAAAAAGTGACGGGAGAGGAATGGCAGGAACACTGTCAAAATTATACAACAGCTGATCTAAAACGGATCTAACCCAATGCTAGATTAATAGAATTGATATCCCAGAATTACAAAGGGATTGTAGAACTCCTTTGGTAAGAGCATCTGCTGCAGATTTCATAGCCCGGCTGTCATATCAGACATGAGGATTTATTCAGATAGTCCTCATTTCCAAATTCAGGAATTAACAAGGTGAGAACAACTTTTCGGAGAAATCACCACAGCCTTTTGTTCTTGCATGCCAAGACAGTTGTGCTAGCTATTACCCTACCGCTCCCTCTCTCTTTTTCTCTCTCTTTGTCTCCTTTATTCCTTCTCTGTAAGTAATAAGTAATAAGATACCAGCTAGTACTTGTTAAAGTATCTATCTATCTATCTATCTATCTATCTATCTATCTATCTATCTATCTATCTATCTATCTATCTATCTATCTATCTATCTATCATTTATCATCTATCTATCAGATCTATAGATAGATTTACGAACTATGATCTATCTATCTATCTATCTATCTATCTATCTATCTATCTATCTATCTATCATTTATCATCTATTTATCAGATCTATAGATAGATTTATGAACTTTGATCTATCTATCTATCTATCTATCTATCATCTATCTATCTATCTATCTATCTATCTATCTATCTATCTATCTATCTATCTATCTATCTATCTATCCTTCATGTCTAATTTTCTATCATCTATTATCTACTCTGTTCCTTATCTGTAAAGAATAAAATTCCAGTTAATACCTATCAAAGGAATGAATTGAATCTGTGGGCTCCATGCTGCTAATATCTATATCACACTATTCATGGATTAGGAAATTGATCCTAATTGTCAGAATTGATCCTAATTGTCAGAATTGTTGTTTGGACATGAAACTCTCTGAGTTATTCTTGTCCAGGTCATAACATTTCTGGCTGACTAACTTAACAGGGTTGTAATAAATAAAAGTATTTAAGAATCAGCCTGACTTTGACAGTTATCACCTAGGGAGACAGGCAGGGCAAAAATATGTTAAATACGTACTCATATTTATTTTTTCTAAATAGACATGTAGCTCAAAGAGGATTACATCAAATGCAAAGGAAGCCAATCCATCTTTTGGCTAAACTGTCCCTGAACAACGCTCTGTGTGAAACTAGCACCTGTCCTTCCTTTTTCCTGGTCAGGTATAATTGGACTCTGTTTACAGTGAATCAAGAGCTCCATTGTAAAAGATGACGGGATCCAACTGGGAAGAAAATGCTAGCAAGTATTATTTGTCAGGTCTTTGGTGCGTTGTTTCCTGTCGTATACTCACCTCAAAGAACTGGATGGAGTCCAACCAAGCCTCAATCCTGCTGTATCATTTTTAAAGAAGAGATGCTTGTTTACAGACAAAAGGTAAAGGGGGAGAGAACAATCCACTTATCCCTTTGCACCCCTCCCGCACCTGTGACCTTCACTTCCCAATAATCACCAAGTTAAGTAATATGAATAATCTGACACTAGCGATACATACAAGGAAGCTAAGAATAAGGTTGGGAAATGACCTTGCCTGGCGCACCCATACTTAGCTTTCATGCCTTTGAATGGAATCTTACCAACCAGCCTCAGAGGCAGACGAGAAGCAGTAAGGTCAATTAAACATGGTGGGTTAATACCATATACCCTGATTGTATGTATGAAAATTAAGGAGGGTCTAAACCAGTGTTTCTCCACCCCTTAAAGCCACCGAAATTGAGAAACCTTGGTCTAACCAATACCAATCTTCGTTCTAGATATCTTTGATTTCCTTTTTTCCTGTACCTAAATGAATATGCTTCTGAGCTCAATATTCAGGGAAAGCCAAAAGAAGTTTAGTATACTAAAGGAGCAGCCGAGGAAAGGAATGACAAAGAAACCATTAAATAGGAAAGTAATAAAAGGACAAAGAAAGAGCATCCAGTTCTTGCACATCCCATTCATTTCTTCTTGTTGGGAATAATATTGTTATTCATAAACATGTCTTTTTCCCACCCACAAAGGAAGGCCAGAAAATATTTTATTTATTTATTTAATAATATTTATTTTATTAATTTATTCAATAAACTTTGCCCGCCTCATATACCTGACTCTGAAAAACTCTTGTCAGTCAACAGGAGTGCTGATTTACTATCAATTTATCAGGATCTGAGAACTTGGCAAAAAAAAGGAAACAATAGCCAATGACTTAATAAACAGTCATCAACACTCCAATCAATAACTAAAAAGCCACACGCAATAAAGCACCACACAAATACTATGCCCAAAGCCACATTCTGAAGAGAGAGAAGTTCCCCGAGGATGAGCTCCAGCATGAGTCTGAAAGCTTGGAAGACAAAACCTCTGGTCCTAGTAGCTCACTCAGATTGAATCCGAAAACAGAATAAAAACACAGCCAAAATGATCAACTGAAATAACACAAAATAGCAGCTGACAACATTTACAACATCCCACAGTCAATGTAGCAAATTGTGTTCACCATCACAATTAGGGCCACAGACTCTGATGGCCCAGCCAAGTATTGTACCCATACCACATCTCTGACATTAATACAATTGAACGAGTCGAGAAATATTTTACAAGAAGAGTTCTCAGCTCTTCTGAAAACAACTAAATACCTTATACCACCAGATTTGAAATCCTGGGATTAGAAAATTTAGAACTCCGCCGATTCCGACAAGATCTGTGTTTAACACACAGAATCATCTATTGCAATGTCCTTCCTGTTAAAGACTATTTCAGCTTCAATCATAATAATACAAGAGCAAACAATAGATTCAAACTTAATGTTAACCATTTCAATCTTGATTGCAGAAAATATGACTTTTGTAACAGAGTTGTTAATGCTTGGAATACACTACCTGATTTTGCGGTCTCTTCTCAAACTCCCAAAAGCTTTAATCAAAAACTGTCTACCATTGACCTCACCCTATTCCTAAAAGGACTATAAGGGGCATGCATAAGTGCACAAAAGTGCCTACCCTTCCTGTCCTATTGTTTCCTTTCACTGTATGTGCTTGTATATAATGTTGTGACAAATTTTTTTAAAAAAAGGGGTTGAGGCAAGTTTGACCTCAGGAGGGATGCTGTTTTAAACAGTGGCCACCACAGCAGTTTTGTCAATGATTTTTTTGAAAATTCATGGCTGATAGGATGATCCAAACTTTTGAAAAGGTGTTTTAATATGAAGCATCCATATATCTTTTGATACATGTCTCTGAGACATTCATATGACAGCTTTGGACGCTGGAAAGCACATGTCCCTGCACATGTGTACAGGCAGAAAAATCATGTTCCTCTCATTCCAAAGGAAAGAATTTCATTTCCTTTATGGCATAAAGCTATTCCTTTTGGTGAAAAAACTGCCTTGCATAGAACCAATAGCTAGGAGACTTTGGAAATACAGGGACTGAGGACCTTCAGTGAAGAGAGGACCTTTTCACACGGCTGCCATTTTGTCACCATGGTTCCATATATTTTTTAACTGATGCAAGTTAGAAATCACACTTGTATCAACTCTTTCCTCTAGATATATCCAAAAACAGTTTGGAATCCAAAGCTGATACTATATTTAAATCCCATGGCTTCTCAAAAATTCAAAATTCGCAAAATTCTCCTATCAGTGGTGATGAAATTAGAGAAATTCCCAGGCAGAGGAGAAACTGTCCAATATTTCTCAGTGACAAAGCTTAGGGTCTTTTGTCCCAGTGCAGAATTAATAGCTCACAATTTCCCTGATTGAAGATAATTCCAAGCATTAACCAGATAAGGAACTCAGCGAATATAGGGCAACTTACTGGAGTCACAAAAAGTGTGAAAATTCTGTAAAGAATGCTTGTTTACTAGACAGGGTGGAAAGTGACACAAAAAGAGAAACATTTTAAGATTTTTTTTTTCCAGAAAAGAGTTTTCAGAAATTTCATCATAACTGACCTTATAGGGCTATAATTGCTTTTAAGAGAAAAACTGTGATAGCCCATGCAATCAAATTAAGCCACACCCACAAAATTAGCCCTAATTAAGACCCTGCCCACCCTGGGGTGGAGGGGGTGAAGTGAGGCACACAGGTAAAAAATTAGCAAGGGTGGGGATGGTGGGGTGGAGCTGCCCTAGTTACCAGGCCTCACACACCCCAAATTTGCCTCGCCTTTTTCTGCAGCCACTTCTTCTGTGGCTACTTGCACAGCCACTCGCACGCATCACCCTGGCCTCCATTTTGCCTTCAGATGCCTGCTGGAAGGCATCTGCAGCCGATAGTAGACCTTTGGATCTCTGTTATCAGCTGCAGATGCCTTCTGGCAGGCATCTGAAGGCAAAAAGGAGGCCAGGGCGATGCATGCGAGTGGCGGCAAGCAGCCGCAGAAGAAGTGGGCCAGCAGTGGGCTCCTGTTGGGCAGAGCTGTCAGTGCCACCACCACGAGATGAGTCAGTAATTAGAACCCTCCAAAAATTAAAACCCTCCATCCATCTGTTAAACTATTGAAGTTTGCAGATGACACAACAGTGATCAGTCTCATCCGAGACAATGATGAATCTGCATATAGACGGGAGGATGAACAACTAGCCTCGTGGTGCGACTGGAACAATCTGGAACTGAACAACTCAAAACCGTAGAAATGGTGGTGGATTTTAGGAGAAACCCTCCCATAATAATACTACTTACAATACTAGACAACACAGTATCAACAGTAGAGACCTTCAAATTTCTAGGTTCTATCATATCTCACGACCTAAAATGGACACCCAACATCAAAAACAAAGAATATTCTTTCTGCGCCAACTCAGAAAGCTCAAACTGCCCAAGGAGCTGCTGATCCAATTCTACAGAGGAATTATTAGTCTGTCATCTGCACCTCTATAACTGTCTGGTGTGGTTCTGCAACCCAACAAGACAGACACAGACTTCAGAGGATCATTAGACCTGCAGAAAAAACAATTACTACCAAGCTGCCTTCCATTGAGGACCTATATACTGCACGAATCAAAAAGAAGGCTGTGAAAATATTAACATACCCCTCACATCCTGGACATAAACTGTTTCAACTCCTACCCTCAAAACGACGCTATAGAGCACTGCACACTAGAACAACTAGACACAAGAACAGTTTTTTCCCGAATGCCATCACTCTGCTAAACAAATAATTCCCTCAACATTGTCAAACTGGTTATTAAGTCTGCATTATCATTAATCTTCTCATCGTTCCTATCACCCATCTCCTCTCACTTATGACTGTATGATTGTAATCTTGTTGCTGGTATCCTTAAGATTTATATTGACTGTTTCCCTATGATTATCATTAAGTGTTGTACCTTATGATTCTTGATGAATGTATCTTTTCTTTTATGTACACCAAGAGCGCACGCACCAAGACAAATTCCTTGTATATCGAATCACACTTGGCCAATAAAGAATTCTATTCTATTCTATTCTATTCTATTCTATTCTATTCTATTCTATTCTATTCTAAGAAGGCCTAGCTGTTTTTTCGGGGATCAAAAGAAAATAAGACCCAGCCTTCTTTTTGGAGAAACATGGTATTTTTTTAAAAAACAACAACAATGAACAATGTTTAATGATCCTTCATACTAAGTCTAAGTACTTAGTCTATATAGAAGTTGAGTAGAACTTTTGTCTTTTTTTTTTTTTTGAGAATCAATGCTCTGGAGTAATTTAGTATAGGATTCAGTTAAACTGAAGTAGATTCAGATTACTTTACTCATTTACTTCAGAATGCAGTTGTTAAAACTGTATTCCCCATGTATTGATATTGCTTGGGTTACGTTCAGCTGGCTGAATCTTGCACAGAAATAAAGTGTGTTTATGTTTATTTCTTGGATGACTAAACTATCCAGAAGTAATCCAGAAGACTGGAATATTTTCTAGGCAAGATCCTGGTGACCTGCTCCTGGTGTGTCATTGTGAATTGATAATAATGTAGTGTTTCAGGTGTTGTTAATATAAAGTATGGGCCTTCCCAGATCTATTCAGATAACATCTCCAAGAATCTATAAGAATTCCCAGTGGAAGCACCTGCCACAATTTACAACGTTCTTCATGTTAATTCTTGACTTCTAGCAGACTTCTAATCTCAGTCCTCTCTCTCTAAAACTGCATGAGTATTTGGACCACACAAGCAGTTTCTCATTGTTCATAACCTACTTGCATGCATCACATAATCTTCTCAGAACACCTCGGTATTTATCCCAAGTTCATCTTAATTAGATTGGTCATGTGATCCAAAGCTGAAACTAACTTTTAACTTAGTGTCTTGAGACTTCAATGTCATCAATTATCTGTCAAGGGCTTGTACACACCAGTTGCCTTCCCAGGAGACTCTCCTTCTCCCCTTCTCTTTCATACCACACCTTTAAGGCTGTGGCAACCATTTATTACTTCTTAATCAACTGTCTGGGGTGTTTACTCATTGCTGATCAATGCAAGGCACTCCTTTCTCCCCCAGGGCTAAGTACATTTCCTTTAGAGTTCTCTACTCAAACCCAAGGAACTAGAAGCAGGGGTGGGAACGAAACCCAAGTCTTCTGCATGACAATGCAAAGTATTATAACCTGGGGCTTAACACTGACTTCCTTCTCCTTACTAGCCCCTTTTTCTCCCCAAGAAGAAGACAAGAAAGGCATACCTAATGCATGAGATTTTAAGGATTAATAAGGTGATGTTCTTAGGGTTTGGATCCGTGCTTGTTTCCAAGAAGACAATGCAAATTCCATCCAATTATGTTTGGGATAAGAATTTTGCAGTAGTCTGTCGTTCTTTCTTGACTGCCTTAAAAATAGAGTGAGAGGATAGCGAGAAGCAATCTCCAGGAACAAAGCAATCCTTCATTTTTCATCTGTAGTAATCCTCAGGATAACTCAAAATCCTCAGGATAACTCAAAGTGGCAATGTATTTGTCATCCTTAAAGAACAGGAAAGTTTGGGAATGACACAAACATCATATATCTTCATTTCAGCAGAGAATTTGACAAAAATATCCTATGACCTTACAATCTGCAATCTAGTTAAATGCAGGCCAGATGGCATGAAAATTCGATACATTGCTAGGTAAAGTGTCCCAAAAAGTGTTCATAAAAGATACACCAAAGGTATCAAGCCTTCTACTTTTTATTATTTTTATTACCGACTTGTATGATGAGCTGGAAGAATCGTTTATCAAAGCTACAAATGGTACAAAATTGAGTGGGCTAACCAATACCCTAAAGTACAGAAATAAAATCCAGATCAAACAGGATAAGTTAAAGAAATGGGATAGAAATAACAGAATAAGATGTAATAGAAACAAACACAAAATTCCTCATTTAGGCAACAACAATGATATGTACAGGTTATCTGGTGGGGAATACGTAACTGGATATCTGTGAAACAAGTCTTGGAATAATAGCTAATTGTGAACTGAAAATAAGAATGGTATGGCTGAAGAAACAAAAAAACAAATGCTATTTTAGATTGCACCAACAAAATATAGTTTCCAAATCTTGGAAAATTATTGCTCCAATTTGTTTAGCTTTGGTGGGTAAAGAGCAAAAAGAGTTCTAGATCCAATTCTGAGTATTGAACTATAGGAAGGATGCAATTAAACTAAAGTAGATTCAGGTAACAGCCAGAGAAATGATAAAAGGTTATATACTATATGAATATCTTCTTGATGTAACAGTGAATGTTTAGCTGGTAGTAAAAAAAATTGAATCCCACCACTGCACAGAAGACCAACACCTGTGCTCTATAATTCCAGTGGAAGGGAATACTTGATTGAAGTTATAGAAAGGAAGATTTTAGTTTGACCATTAGAGGAAAAAATCCCCAAAAGACCAGTAATAGCATAATCTATAGAATAATCTATTCAAGTAAGCAAATCTGTGCCTGAACATTTTAATTTGAATTCCTGCAATAAGCAAACAGAATTGAGGCTCCTTTCAAAGAAATGATTCTAGTCTTCTTCCTCAATAAACGTATAGCTTTGCACCTACTTGTCTGTAATTTAATGCATTGTATGGCCAGACAAGTAAAGTTTGTGATACATGCAAATGCTTTGTTGTTGTTTTTTAAAGTCAAAATGTTAAGTATACCCATTTTAAATACTTGTCTCAGTTGACTGAATGGTATCAGGCTTCATCCTAACATCATGGTTCTTTTTCTGTTTTCCTGCACCATCCAGACTGGTGAACCAGGGGTGAAATCCAGAAGGTTCTGACAGGTTCTGGTGAACCAGTAGCGGAAATTTTGAATAGTTCAGAGAACCGGCAAACCTCTGGCTGGCCTCAGAGTGGAGTGGGAATGGAGATTTTGCAATATCCTTCCCCCAAGAGTGGGGAAGGAATGGGGATTTTGCAGGATCCTTCCCCCTGGAGTGGGGTGGGAATGGAGATTTTGTAGTATCTTTCCCCTGTCATGCCCACAAGCCACACCTTGCCCAGCAAGCCATGCCCACAGTACCGGTAGTAAAAAAATTTAAATTCCACCACTGTGGTGAACCAACTCTTTAAAAAGGAGCTTAACTATTAAACTATTAAATTAACTATTCCAAGGTTAGTGGCAGCAGGGCGGGGAGGGATAGGAAGGAGGAAGAATTGGTTGGAGAGGAGCTACAGTTTAAGACTAAAGTGGTAACTAATAGGATAGAATAATGGAATTATAGAAAGAAACTATAGAAACACTTACTTTGACAAATAAATTGGTTAAGAGGAATTGGAATGTCCAATTTTTGTCAACCAATTTTATACTAACAACTTTGTGAAACTTTTTTTTATTAAAAAAAACTTTCCTTATAGTAATTGTTCTGATTCTTCTGTGTGAATTCTACCACCCCAAATGGGGAACTTACACAATTTGGAGTTTCCAGATATTGCTGAAGATTCAGATCACACAAAATTGAATGGCCGTCAGATCAATCCATGTCATTTTTCAAAACTAGAGAACCTTATTCTTGAGGCTGAGAATAATGGGGCCTAATCCCACTGACCTTGTGGACAGGAGAAAAGCTAGTATAAGCTTGCTGCTTGAGTAGGCACTTAGCAATTTTATTTATAGTTTCATGCAAAAAAACTATACTCTTTTCTACATGGGATTCTTTGAAATACTGATAGCAACACATAATTAATGAAAGCTTGCCCCATTGGACTTGATAAAATAAAACATTTATTTGAAAAATGTAATGTAGGAACAAATTCTTCCACCTGTTCTTGACAATGAGTGAGTTAATCGTCGAGTGGCTCCCAAAACTGTAGTTGGCTGAGTGCAGTTTCAGGAGATATACTACAGATTCCTTCAAAACTTCATTGTTTTTTCTGCAATTTCATTTCCCTCCTGCATGTATAATGATTGACATTTTCTAATATTTTCTATGCACGACAGTTTCACTGTTATCAGACTCAGAAAGAAAGACATTTACTCTGCATTTCTGAGTTTTAAAGTTAAATATGACCTCTGAGTTCAACTGGGTCAGGGATCACACTGACCTATTCAAATATTACATGACTTTATCAGTACTTTATGTAAGCCTCAGAGAAGACATTTTTATATGCATTCTTTGCATCAATCCCTTCTTTCTTATCAGTCAGTGTCACAGATATGGAAATTATTTTTGTTGGCATTAGCTTGTTCTCCCTCTTTGGTTCAATGGTGGCCCTCTTGTCTTGGTCCCTTCTCCTATATACTCATCCCAATGGCTTCACCATATCTCATCTTGAAAATAAGCATCGATGCTTAAGTTACAATGAAAACATTCAATAATGTTCAAGCAGCTTGTAAAAACAATTTATCTGATTTTATAAAAGACTTAAGATCAAAAATTCCAAATCAGGTAATTTAGTAATTTGGGCTTATATCTTGTTCCCTTTTATATTCATTGGCAGATGAGTTTTGAAATAAGATTTTTCGCTATTCCCTTGGGATAAGTTCCATCACTGAGCTACAGTCCTTCATGGCTCGGTATATTTTTATAAGTTGGCAGAAACAGATTGGAAAGATTTTACTGGAAGTTCCATAAAATAGTTATTGATTTATCCTAGCTGTAAATTATCTATTTTATAAATACGATTGATGGAAAGGAAACCAGACAACGATCAGGAGAGTTGATAGTGACATTACTGGAATAATAGAGAGGCAAAGCACAGTTTCAACCAAACAATGGACCAAAGTAGCAAAATGTTCAAAAGTCATTAGTAATCCCACGGTTGGACGCTTCTCAACAGTATAAACCAAGAGCAGCTGTTTGCCGAGAAATAGTGTTCCATTTGCCAATATGTACAAGAGATTTTATGTTCCCCTAACTGGGAATTCCACTAGCTGTGCTTATCATACATTACTAATAATATGGGATGAGCTGCCAACATTTTGATGGGCTGTTAAAAATCAAATCCAGATTCTCTAGTCTCCACGGCTGTATCTTCCCCTTGCTGGACATTCAGTTCCCCTGCCTCATCATTTCCTCCTACATCCTATATCAAAATTTCGCTCTGATCCATCCAGCATTCCCCTTTGATCAGAGTGGGAATCATTGTACAAATCCCCTGGCATCATAAATTATGACTTTACTTTTTACACAGAAGCGCTGTCAAATTTCTCTTGTTCAAGTTTGTGTATTTTTAGGGCAATTTTAAAAGTCCTGGACAGAAGTGAGTCTTTACATTGGAACTAAATTCAGGTTGATATACCTGTTCAGCTTTAACAATACTATGGCTGTCAGAGCTGCATTGAAAAAATGAGGTTGATCATTAGAGGGAAGTAGAGAGATGGAAAAAAATTTAGCTCTTTGCTGCCATCCAATGATCACCATCCATTTTCAGCCCAGATTAGGAAGATTTAAACAATGCTAAACAATTATAATTATTACTATTTATAAATTGTTGAATCATTTTGATTCCTGAAGGGCTGACAAGAAAATTAATAAAAACACCCAACAACAACAACAAAAGTCCATAAGAAAAAAAAAGTAAAAGTAAAAATGACCTGAGAGATTTATAACTCTAAAGCTCAAAATACAGTATTTTTTTTTAAAAAACCCTTAAAAGTAACAATATAAGAACCATAAAATTAAAAAAAAAAAGGAATAATGAAGAACAAACTGGGATGGTGGGTGATCAGGGTCTTCCAGAAGAATTTAGCCTTCACCAGCTTCTGAGAGACAATTATTCAGTGTTATATTAGAGAGTATATGTTTGGGGACAGGAGGTTAAAAAAAATAATCAAATCAATATAAAATGAAATAAGAAATAAAAATAAAAATGGAACATAATGAAACTCAGAAGCCAGAATTATATTGCTTACAAAAAATCTGTGCAGAATACATAGCTCTTCAGAAAAGGTCTAAAGCCAAAGAAAAAGCTATATTGTTCCTTTCCTAATACAGTACAGGCAGTTTTCAATTTATAGCCATTCATTTAGGGACCCTTCGAGGTTACGACGACACTGAAAAAAGTGACTGCCTCATATTTATGATGGTTGCAGTATCCTGAGGTTACGTGATCCCCTTTTGCAATCTTCTGACAAGCAAAGTCAATGGGCAAGTCAGATTCATTTAACAACCGTGTTACTAACTTAACAACTGCAGTGATTCACTTAACAGCTGTGGCAAAAAAAAAAGTTGTAAAATGGGGCAAAATTTATTTAACTGCTGTCTCACTTAGCAATAGAATTTGTGGGCTCAATTGTGGTTGTGAGTTGAGGACTATTCTGTATTAAGCTGACAGAAATCTCCTGTTTCGCCTATGGAAAATATTCATATTCTATTTTTATTCAATCTCTACCATGAGATTGTTGCTGTTTAGCTCGCTTCCTTCTTTTTTCATGAACCACCAGTTCCAAAACCATATAGAACAGGGGTGTAAAACTGGATTTCTTTGAGGGCTGGATCAGCATTGCAGTTCTCCTCTGCGGGCCAGCGATAGGGTGGGTGCGGAGCGGGGAAGGAGACAGGATGGATGCCTCCTGCAGCATTCTGCTGGCCAAAAATTGGCCGTGCAGAGGCCTCCTGAGGCCCCCGCGTGGCCCATTTTTTGCTGGCAGAGTGCTGCAGGAGGCCAGGGAGGCTGAAAACAGGCCATGCAGGGGCCGCATGCAGCCCATTTTGGCTAGCAGAGGCACCTTGCGCCGGTCCTTTGATATTTCCAGGCTAGTCCCAGGGACTGGATTTAAGCACCCCAAAGACAAGATCTGGACCACAGGCCTTGAGTTTGACACCCCTGACCCCTCCAAAAGTTCAACGTCTACATCACATAATGGTTATTCACATAATTAAAAAATAGTCACATAAGGGGCGTGCATAAGAGCACAAAAGTGCCTACCGTTCCTGTCCTATTGTTCCCTTTATTATATCAAATTAATATAGCTAATGCATATTCTTTACTTATATATATATATATATATATTCTTCATGATATTTTATTTTTACTTATGACAACGTTTATGTATACTGTTATGACAAAATTAAATAAAAAAACAATCATTGTTTCTATGCATGGATCAGCTCTGATGCATACATCTAAGTACAAATAAAATCCAGTTGGCTTTTCTCTCTTAATATTCCAATCTGTGAAGTCAATGATTTTTTCCAGCTCCATAAAAATGCTTTTTATGTTTATATTCCAATTTATATCTGACCTATTTCAAATCAGGAATTCTGACAGAGCACCTTTAAAGTAAAGGAATAGGGAAACAATTGGTATTTACATTCGACACTGAAGAGAATTTATTGTTAGGAAATAATTATCTGGTCCTGGTTGAGATTTTTTTCCTGTGGTTTTTGTACTATAACTGAAACAACTGAGAATCAGAAAATCCTTACCTAGAGGTTTCTGAGTAAAATTCTGCTGCCCACCTCTGATTCTCTGAGAGAAGAAGAGAAAGAGAGAGAAAGAGAGTGAGAGAGAAAGAAAGAGAAAGAGAGAGAAAGAAAGAAAAAAGAAAGAGAGAGAGAAAGAAAGAAAGAGAAAGAGAAAGAAAAGGGGAGAGAGAGAGAGAGAAAGAGAGAGAGAATGTGTGAGAGAGAGAGAAAGAAAAAGAAAGAGAGAGAAAGAAAAAGAAAGAGAGAAAGAAATTGAAATCTATCAGTGAACTGTTCGGATTATGTAAGAGTCTTGAAAACTCTTAACTGCATCAATAGGCAAAAGTAGAAAGTTCTGAATGAATCTCCAAGCTTCCTCTGAGAACTCTCCAGAGAGAAAGAATATGTCTCAAGATTTAGGGTGTTTGTTTGTTCTTTTCCCACTTTTGATAAAAGCTTCCCCAGAATGTTCAGAACTTTCTAAATTCTCCTGTCTTGTTTTATATCTTATTCTGGCAGCACAAAGAACAGGAGAAAGAAGTCGAGCAGGTTTGTTTAATCTCTACTGTGACTAATTATAATGTTCTGGGCTTATTTTCCACTTTGCAATTTGATGCTAGTAGTAATCCTTAAGGAACTTTAGAGATATATCTGCCCTCTTCTGCTCAGGCATGTTAATCCAATGAAATAGTTCTTGCTGCCATTGGTCAAACCCAAACTTCAACCTGAATTTGAATTAGGTTCTCTGTAGTTCTAGCTTCATTTTTAAAGGGGAGTTTTCACACGTAGGGTCTTGTGTAAAAACAGGGTGGAACAACAACTGATGACCTCCTTTTACTGGTTCACAATAGAAAGCGTCCTCACATATTGCATCATGGTATGGCATGCTGGTCTGACAGCCGGGGATAGAAAAACATTACAGAAGGTGGAGAGCACAGCATAAAACATCATGGGCTCTCCCCTGATACCACTAGATGAGATTGCTTAGAAGAGTGAGAAAAATTCTCAGGGACGACTCTCACCTTGGTCATCACTTCTTTACCCTCCTACCATCGGGAAGGAGATATAGAGGTATAGCCAGACGCACAAACAGGCTGAAGAACAGTTTTTATCCGTGGGCTGACAGACTCCTGAATGAGAAATAACATCATAACTATGTAGTATGATGGACTGCAGGGCCGGTGCAATGTGTAACATGTTCCCACTGGTGCAATAGGACTGGGTGTTTTGTTAATATGATTTATTGGGTTAGGGGTTTTCTGTCTTGTGTCCTGTGAGTTGTATTGTGTTGCACTGAGGGAGCTCAGCCAATCTCATTGCACATATTGTTAAGTCCTCGCTTTTATATCCTGCTTGCCTCAGCCAGGCTTGTTGCCAATGTTCTGATTGGCTGAGGCGCAGGCAACAAGAAAAGTGGGAAATTGTGAGTGCTGCTATTGGCTCCTCCCTGAAAGCCAGCTCAGCTTCAGCTGTCAGAGGGAACCCTGGTCTGTCAGAAGCATCTAGCGAGCACCGGGGTCGGTTGAAGGTCTAATAGTTGTTCCGTTTAGTCAATAAAGTTGAGTTGGATGCAGCCTCGCCTCTGTCCATCTTTGTCCGGTCTCAGATCTTATTACATATGTTGTGCACTGATAATAAAGATTTAAATTTGAATTGAATTTAGAAATTCTCCTCCCCATCTGGCTAATCTCCTATAAGTTTAACTCACAGAATCATCTATTGTAATGTCCTTCCTGTCAAAGACTACTTCAGTTTAATTGCAATAATACTAGAGCAACTAATAGATTTAAACCTAATGTCAACCGCTTTAATCTAGATTGCAGAAAATATGATTTCTGTAACAGAATCATCAGTGCTTGGAATACTTTACCTGACTCTGTGGTCTCTTCCCATAATCCTAAAAGCTTTAACCAAAAACTTTCTACTATTGACCTCACCCCATTCCTAAGAGGACCATAAGGGGCGTGCATAAGCGCACAAACGTGCCTACCATTCCTGTCCTATTGTTTTTCTTTTCTTCCTATATATATATATGCTTATACCTCCTTATTTATTTATTATTTATTTATTTTATTTATTTATTATTTAGATTTTTATACCGCCCTTCTCCCAAAGGACTCAGGGTGGTGTACAGCCAGATTAAAACAAAACAATATACAGATTAAAACCATAGTTAAAATAACGTATTCTATAAATGGCCGAAAATTAAAACTGTCAAATTTGACCCACAAATAAAATACACCAGTTAAAATTATTAAAATTTAAAAAATTTAAAAAATTTAGAATATTAAAATTAAGCCAGTCCCGCTTGAATAAACAAGTACGTTTTCAATTCACGGCGAAAGGTCCGAAGGTCAGGTAGTTGACGCAAACCAGAGGGAAGTTCGTTCCAGAGGGTAGGTGCTCCAACAGAGAAGGCCCTTCCCCTGGGGGCCGCCAAATGACATTGCTTGGCGGACGGCACCCTGAGAAGACCCTCTCTGTGTGAGCGTACGGGTCGGTGGGAGGCATAAGGTAACAGCAGGCGGTCCCGTAAGTACCCGGGCCCTAAGCCATGGAGCACTTTAAAGGTGGTAACCAACACCTTGAAGCGCACCCAAAAGACCACAGGTAGCCAGTGCAGACTGCGCAGGAGCGGTGTTACCCGGGAGCAACGTGTGGCTCCCTCAATCACCCGCGCAACTGCATTCTGGACTAACTGAAGCCTCCGAGTGCACTTCAGGGGTAGCCCCATGTAGAGAGCATTGCAATAATCCAGACGAGAAGTCACGAGAGTGTGAGTGACCGTGCATAAGGCATCCCGGTCAAGGAAGGGGCACAACTGGCGAACCAGGCAGACCTGATAAAAAGCTCTCCTGGAGACGGCCGCCAAATGGTCTTCAAAGACAGCCGTCCATCCAGGAGAACGCCCAAGTTGCACACCCTTTCTGTTGGGGCCAATGACTCGCCCCCATATTTACTCATATATGTGTTTATATACTATATAATCTTTTTTGTATGATACCTACATATATTGTTGTGACAAAATAAATAAATAAAATAAATAAATAAAATAAAATCCCAACTGGCAAGAAAGAAAAGCAGTTCCAGAAGCCAAGGTGGAGCTTGGAATCATCTCCTCTGAAATAGCCCACAAAGTGATGCTTTTCTGCAGTCTTAGTAGTCCTCGACTTACGACCACAACGGAGTCCAAAATATAATATTGCTAAGTGAGAATTTTGTTCACTGAGTTTTGCCCCATTTTACGACTTTTCTTGCCACATTTGTTAAGCGAATCATTGCAGTTGATAAGTTTAGTAACCCGGCTGTTAAGTGAATCTGGCTTCCCCATTGACCTTGTTTGTCAGAAGGTCGCAAAAGGGATCATCTGACCCCAGGACCCTGCAACCGTCATAAATATGAATCAGTTGTCAAGCATCTGACTGTAAATTATGGGGATGCTGCAATGGTCATAAGTGTGAAAAATAGTGATAAGTCCTTTTTTTCAGTGCTGTTGTAACTTGGAATGGTTACTAAATGAACTGTTGTAAATTGAAGGTTGCCTGTACTCTTGGAAATGTAAGCAGTGACATCTTTGATACCTGGTGGCCATTAAAGCTCTGGCAAGAGTCCTCTCTTGAGGAGAGTGAACTGTGACAATGGGCTGGCATGTTTGCATTTGATGTGGATAATGCAGGTCATCAGTGGTGGGATTAAAATAATTTAACAACCGGTTCTCTGCCCTAATGATCGGCTGGGTGGGCGTGGTCATGGTGGGTGTGGTCAGGTGGTGTGACAGGCAGCACTCAGCTTCCTGCACCCCCCTGGGAGCAAAAAAGGGCCATGGGTGGGATGCGCCACCCCTCGTGCCCCGTTTTGGGCCTAGGAGGTCTCCCTGAAGCCTCCTGGGAGTGAAAACGGACTGTGTGGTGGGGGGAGTGCCCACGTTCCATTTTGGGCCTAGTAGGCTGTAATGTATCTTTAAACATTTTGGCGGGAAACAAGCACGTTGCTGATTGGTTGAAGCCGCCGTTTAGACTGTATATAAGGAGAGGTTTTTCCCCAGCCTGGTTGCTGGGTTCACCATATATTAAAGAGCTGTTGTCACTATCCTGGTCTCCAGCCTCGTTACTTCCCGAACTTAACACTGGCGACGAAGGTGGGATCTCGAGGCTAAAAGCACCAGGAACGAGCTGAACGAGCGAAAGAACCGAACCCAGCAAATTCAGGGCAGAAAACGCGGAGATGGCCAGCTACACTCCGCCCGCGCCGTTTGACCCAGCCAGGGAGAAATGGGGAACGTACATGACCCGTTTCGAAAGCTTCCTAGAGGCAAACGAACTGCAAGGAGTTCCAGACAATCGCAAAAGGGCATATTTCCTGAGCCACTGCGGTCCCGAGGTCATCGACATCGCGGAAGCCCTGGCAGAGCCAACGCCGGTACAATCGGTATCGTGGCAAACTCTGCAAAATCTATTGAAGAACCATTTCGCGCCAACACCGTCCAAATACGTACGGCGTTTTGAATTTGGGGAGCGCAGACAGCAAGAGGGCGAATCCATCAGCGATTACATGGCCGCCCTGCGAAAAGCCTCCAAGGACTGTGGGTACCGAGACTTGGATGAGGAGCTGTTAGAGCAACTCATCCGTGGGGTCAGAGACATTCGTTTGCGGAGGCGGCTGCTATCAAAAAGCAATCTAACGCTGGCAAACGCTCTGGACGAAGCCAGAGCTCATGAGATGTCCACCCAAGCGGCGGAAACCCTACAAAAGCCACTCACGCCAACGGCGAGCGCGAAATCAACCCCGGTCCACAATGAAGAAATCCAGACCGAATCAGACGGCGAGGATGAGGAAGGAGTTTGCCTCACCGAGAGAAGGGGCAAAGAAGACCGGGATGAATGCGGAAGTTGCGGAGGGCAACACCAGCGTCAACGATGCAAATTCAAGGACGCTACATGTCGGCGGTGCGAAGAAGGGCACCTGGCTCAAGTCTGTCGAGCACCCCAACCTTCCCGAAAATTCAAACCAACCAATCAGGCGCAGGATCGGCAAGGCGACCCGCGATTGGTCAAAACAAAAAGGGCGCGAATTCAAATCGAACGACCGTGATAATAGGCCGTGCAGCAACCCGCGTCGAGAAGAAAATCTTCACTAAACCGAAAATCGAAGGAGTGCCGTGCCGACTAGAAGTGGACACCGGGTCAGCGATCACAATCATGTCCTGGGACACTTTTGCGAAAGCTTTGCCGAGAATCGCCAAACGCAAACTGCAAACACAGCGGCTACGAGTTCACGACTACCAAGGGAATCGCATCCCTGTTCGAGGGACCACCTCTGTCCGCGTCGAGTACGGACCACACAAGAAGACCCTGCCCATCACGATAGTCGAGGGGACCCTGCCAAGTTTGTTGGGACTGGACTGGTTCCGTGCATTGGGCATGGGAGTGACTGGCATCTACAGAAGTGACTTTAACCTAAAAGACACACTCATGGATGAATTCGAAGATGTGTTCAAGGACTGCCTGGGCAAGTACAAGGGGACCCCTATTTCCTTTAATTTAGACCCCCAGGTAGCCCCCATACGGTTAAAAGCAAGGAGGGTCCCTTTTGCCCTTAAACCCAAGATTGACAAGGAGATAGACAAGCTCATCAGTCAGGGGATACTGGTGCCAGTCGATCATGCAAAGTGGGAGACGCCAATCGTCACCCCAGTGAAACCAGATGGGTCAGTTAGAATCTGCGCTGATTACAAGGCAACGTTAAACAAAGCCTTGCAAAAAAGCGCTTACCCGGTTCCCGTGGTGCAACACTTGCTGCACTCGCTGGGGCAAGGGCACGTTTTTGCCAAATTAGATTTGGCCCAAGCCTATCAACAACTGCCCGTAGACGCCGACACAGCCGAAGCCCAGACAATTGTGACTCACAGAGGTGCTTTCAAGTGTACCCGGTTACAGTTTGGGGTGAGTGTGGCTCCTGGTCTATTTCAAAATTTAATGGAGCGACTTCTGCAAGGGCTCCCAGGGGTAGTCCCCTATTTCGATGATGTATTGGTATCAGCCGAAAATTTAGAAGAATTGGGGGAACACTTGAGAAAAGTTCTGGGCATTTTCCGGTCAGCCGGTCTAAAGGTTAAAGTGAACAAATGCCAAATAGGGGTAGAATCCGTAGAGTTCTTGGGCTACAGAATAGACAAGGAGGGAATCCACCCCACTGAGAGCAAGGTCAAGGCAATAAGAAAGGCTCCAGCGCCCAAAAACAAAACAGAGCTACAGGCATTCCTGGGTCTAGTGAACTTTTACGCGGTCTTTTTGAAAAATAAGGCAACCGTTGCCGAGCCGCTACATAAGTTACTGGGAAAGAATACTGCTTGGTCTTGGGGAAAGACGGAAGCTAGGGCTTTCGAAGCAGTAAAAAACCTACTCTCGAGCGATAGCTTACTAATTCAGTATCATAGCACAATGCCATTGGTATTAGTTTGCGATGCTTCCCCTTACGGAGTGGGGCTGTGCTCAGCCACAGGCTTCCAAATGGCACAGAAGCCCCAATAGCCTTCTACTCCAGAATGATGTCCTCGACAGAGAGGAACTATAGTCAGTTAGATAAGGAAGCTCTAGCTATAGTGTCAGGGTAAAAAGTTTCACGAATATGTTTTTGGTAGAAACTTTGAAATTGTTACAGACCATAGACCATTGTTAGGGTTACTGGCTGGCGACACCAACGCCTGTGGCACTTTCGCCCGATTGACCCGATGGACTATCTTTTTGGCCGCCTACTCCTACAACCTGCGGCATCGCCCAGGAAAAGAATTGGGACATGCGGACGCATTAAGCAGATGCCCACTACCAGGGGCGATCGAGGACCCCACTCCGGGGACGTCCGTACTATTAATAGACTCCCTGGACTCTGGCCCAGTCACGTCTAAGGAGGTGGCTAGGGCGACATACCGGGACATTATTTTGAGAACTGTACTTGGTTGGGTACAAAGAGGGTGGCCCGCTGCGCCGGGCGGGCGTTTTAAAGAGTTTGTAAAGCGTGGGGAACTTTCGGCTCAAGGGGGGTGCCTGCTATGGGGGGATCAAGTGGTGATCCCAGAGAAATTGAGGAAAAGGGTGTTGGATCTCCTCCACGAGGGTCACCCAGGGATCGTAAGGATGAAGGGTCTAGCAAGAAGCTATGTGTGGTGGCCCTTAATGGACTCGGAAATTGCTGAAAGGGTAGGGAAATGCCAGGCCTGCCAAGAGTCCAGACCGCTACCCCCAACGGCCCCGGTTCGGGAATGGGAGAGACCCCAAGGGCCCTGGTCGAGAATCCACATTGATTTTGCCGGCCCCTTCCACGGCCAAACCTTCCTGGTAGTAGTTGATGCCTACTCCAAATGGCTGGAAATCATTCTCATGAGATCCATGACAGCCGAGGCCGTGATCTCAGTTCTCAGGCACCTATTTGTAACCCATGGGTTGCCCGACACACTAGTTTCCGATAATGGCCCGCAATTCACGGCAACCCAGTTTGAGGAGTACTTGGCAGAAGAGGGCATCCGACATGCCCTCTCGGCGCCTTTCCACCCTGCGACGAATGGCCTTGCAGAGCGTTTCGTCCGAAGCGCAAAAGAGGCATTGTCCAGAATCAAGCCAGGCGACTGGCAAACAAAAATCGATGTTTTCCTGGCCGTCCAACATAGAACCCCCTGTGTCACAACCGGCAGAAGCCCAGCAGAATTATTAATGGGCGAAGCTCAGGTGCCCCTAGACCGCTTAAATCCAAACTACACACTGGAGGGTTACAAGGGGACTTGAAAAACAAGAGGATGGAAATAGGCGACCAAGTGTGGGCACACAACTATGGTGAAGGCCCAATCTGGGTAGCAGGACAAATCCTAAACATAACAGGTCCAAAATCATACTTGGTGGAGTTAAAGACGGCCGAGTATGGAGGCGCCACATAGACCAAATACGAAAACGCATAGCCGAACAATCTGAATTAGACGAAACAGGCCCTGACTATACAATGTTTGAATCCACAGCTGACTCAAACCCGGGAAAAGCGCAGGACTTATCTGAGTTCCCGGAGGTCCAGCGACGCCAACAGGTTCCAATAGAAAACAGCAGGGACGACTCTGCAAATAATCCAGGGCCGGATGGCCTAGAGGAGGAGCTGAGAGGAGCAAACAGCCCCTCCGGTCAGCTCAACCCACTCCCAGGGAATGAACTGCGCAGGTCCGAAAGAGTCAGGAGACGCCCAGTCTATTTGCGTGATTACGTTGAAAAATAATATGTAAATATCATGTAAATAGGGGTAAAGTGTTTTCTGGGAGGGAAGGAGTGTAATGTATCTTTAAACATTTTGGCGGGAAACAAGCACGTTGCTGATTGGTTGAAGCCGCCGTTTAGACTGTATATAAGGAGAGGTTTTTCCCCAGCCTGGTTGCTGGGTTCACCATATATTAAAGAGCTGTTGTCACTATCCTGGTCTCCAGCCTCGTTACTTCCCGAACTTAACATAGGCCTCCCTCGTTTACCTGGGAGCCAAAATTGGGCATGTGGGGACTATGGAAGGGGAGGGGAGGGGCCAGCCAGAAATTTAACTACCAAATCCCACCACTGCAAGTAATCCTTAACTTACAACAGTTCATTCAATGACTGTTCAAAGTTACAATGCATTGAAAAAAGTGGCTTGTGACCATCTTTCATACTTACGATTATTTGGCATCCCCATGGTCATGTGATCAAAATTCAGACGCTTGGCAACGGTCTCATATTTATGATGGTTGCAGTGTCCCAAGATCAGGTGATCCCCTTTTGCAACCTTCTGAGAAGCAAAGTCAAGGAAGAAGCCAGATTCACTGAATAACTGTGTTACTTGTTTTATTATTCGAATTTCGAATTTATATACCGCCCTATCTCCCGAAGGACTCAGGGCGGTTAACAATGTTAACAATGTTAACAATGGTAATGATTCACATGTGGCAAGAAAGATCTTAAATGGGCCAAAATTCACTTAACAAATGTCTCACTTAGCAACAAAAATTTGGGGCTCAGTTGTGGTCGTATGTTGAGGACTACCTCTACATTATTTTTAAATGAGTTATCTACACTACAGTTTCTATTATATATAAATTCTACATTATTTTTGGATTAAGTGGGTGTTCTCAATCAAAGGGTCTCTGAATGGCTTGAGTTGGGTAAGAACTCAACTGATGGAATCTTAATTGTAGTAAAGAAAAAATGTGGTCTTATATTTAACAGAGGATGGATAATTGCCTCACAGTATTCTTTAACTTGGTTAATTCTCCTCCTCCTCCTCTTTTTCTTCTTTATCTTCCTGAAGAGACAGCATCAAAGTGACTAATTAAAAGAAATTTATAACACAGCAAAAACAATATCCTCCAAGTCCTTTCCTGTTGCTCTTTGGAGATAGATAGATAGATAGATAGATAGATAGATAGATAGATAGATAGATAGATAGATAGATAGATAGATAGATAGATGGATGATAGATAGAAATAGATAATAGATAGATAGATATACATGATAGATGGTAGATAGATAGTCTTAGATAATAGAGAGAGATGACAGATAGATATACATGATACATGATGATAGATAGATACATGATAGATATACATGATAGTTAGCTAGCTAGCTAGCTAGACAGATAGATATAGATAGATAGATAGATAGATAGATAGATAGAAGAGATGATTGATAGATGATAGATAGATAGATAGAAGAGATGATTGATAGATGATAGATAGAGAGATAGAGAGATGATAGAGATAGATAGAAGAGATGATAGATGATAGATAGATGATAGATAGAAGAGATGATAGATAGATAGATAGATAGATAGATAGATAGATAGATAGATAGATAGATAGATAATAGATCTATCTATAGATTTAGATGATAGATAGAAATAGATAGATAGATAGATAGATAGATAGATAGATAGATAGATAGATAGATAGAGATAGATGATATACTTTTTAACCACGAAACAAAAGGAAATGAAGCAAAGCTGAGAATGAGAGCAAGAACCAGGTTGGGGTGTTGTTTTGAGGCTCCTAGTACCGGTAATCAGTTGGAACTACTCCTGGGTAGCAATAATAACAATACATGAAAGGCAGTTTGAGGGTTCATTCAACTTCTCTCCCATTGTCATATAAAGCTGTGATGGTGAGCCTATGGCTTGAGTGCCAGAGGGGGCATGCAAAGCCATCGCCAGCTGTTCTTCTGGTTTCCAGCATGCACATATGAGCTGGCCAATTGGTCTTCGTGCACGCCAAAGCATTGGAAACCCAAAGACCAGCTGGCCGGGATGCATGTGCATGCCGGAAGCATGAAGACCAGGTGGCTGGTACATGCATGTGCCCCAGCTGGTCTTCGGGTTTCTGGTGCTCCGGCATGTGCATGCATGCACACACACACACACACACACACACACACACACACACACACACACGTTCCAGTTTGGGGACTCGGTGCCGAAAAGGTTCACCATCATTGGTATAAAGAATGGTCCACTAACTATTTTTAAAGAACATGCCCTCATGGTTTTGCCTTTATATCAACCCACAGGCTATTTAAAGTTGAATTTAACTTTAGGGGATAACTGTTCAGCCTGAACAGTTATCCCTGTTCTCCAAGCATAATTTTTGCTGTGAATATGGTTCCTTCATTCATGATGGGATTAATAACATGATAGGGCACAGAGATCTGTCCAGCTTCCATTAACCACTTGAAGCTTCCCCTTTCCCCTCCAACTACTGGGCATTGCCCTCTTGGCCTATTTTGGTGTGAGTTCTAGGACAGAGAAGGCATTTTTGCAAAGGCAGCTTAACCAGCATTTCAGAAAGAACTGGTCAATAGACTCCATATGAACATACTTTTGAAAGAGTGTTAAACCTGTGAGTGTAGCTAGACCAGATCAGAAAATTGCAACTTTCAAGTGTTTCTGTGAATGAAGGATTTAATCTGGTGATATGCTTTTTTTTTTTTTTAGAATTGTAATGGCATTTTTTAAAGTTGTTGCTTATGCTATTTTGCATAGTGTGTGGACTGTTTCCAAATGATTCTGATCATGGTCCATGCTGCCAGCGCTGCCCTCCCCTTGAAGCAGAGAGAATAATCTTTGGCCATCCCTGCAAGCAGGGTACAGATTAGTGCAGAATTACTGAAATGAATAAACTCTGTATTTAACAGTGTTTTCGTCTGTGGGGAGTGAGTTTTCCACCATCTAGCACAGGAGTGTCAAAATGGCGGCCTGCCGACCGGATGTGTCACACGCAGGCCATGCCCACCCCAGCTCCGCGAAGAGGAAAAACTTCTCAAAACGTCACGTGATGGCAATGTGATGCCACGAGTTTGAAATCTGGGATCTAGAACATAGGATTGTGTCTATTCAATTGCAAAGTTGATTGCAGAAAATATGACTTCAGCAACAGAGTGGTCAACGCCTGGAATACTCTATCCGACTCTGTTGTTACATCCTCATACCTCCACAGCTTCAACCTTAAATTGTCTATCGTGGACCTCACCCAGTGGTGGGATTCAAATAATTTAACAACCGGTTCTCTGCCCTAATGATTTCTTCCAACAACCAGTTCACCAAACTGCTCAGAAAGTTAACAACCGGTTCTCCCGAAGTGGTGCAAATTGGCTGAATCCCACCACTGACCTCCCCAAATTCCTAAGAGTTCCGTAAAGGGGGCGTGCATACGCGCACCAGTGTGCCTACCATCCCTGTCCTACTGTCCCCCATTTATTTGTATTCATTTCCTTCTTTCATGTCCATGTTCATATTTATACCTGCTATCTTGTCCATGTTTGACAAACTAATAAATAAAAAATAAATAAAAATAAAATAAACTTAGTAAATATTCAGTTAAATTTTTGGGTGCTGCAGACCACAAATAAGGGCTGGACATCTTTGTTTTTCATTGCCAGCATGACCCCTCACTTGCAACCTCTCCTCCCCACCTCTTTCATTTTGTTTTTTAAATACTTTTAATTTTTTTTAAAAACCAACAAGACATAACAGACACTAACATAAAACATATATTCCTTCTTTACATCAGCTTCATACTGGTATTCCTCTATGATTTACATTTTCCCCCTCTCGTTTTCTTTCATTATACTTACCTTTTGGCCCATTATCCCTTATTTCTGTATATATTCCATCATACCTATCATTATAACAATTCATTTTCTTTCATGCACTACATTTTTCCCACCTCTTTCATCCTACTCCTGAACTTAATCTCCCAGATTAGTTCTAGAGGTCCATTGGCCTTTTGGAAGATCAGCATGGCCATGTTGAACAAATACATATAGTATTTTTTCAGAGAAGTCTGCAACCATGTTCAGTCATACCGACAGATCTTGGGCAACTTGAAAGGTGACAAAATCCTCTGTCTTAGGCACCTGCTTTTGCTTGCCCAGCCCTGACACACAACAGGTTATTGATTTGTGGTTATATGTCCTGGCGACAGCTCAGGATTAGTGGAAAGGGCCATGAAATTGGGGAATTCACCCAACTATTTCCTCAACCTGTGCCACGTCAAAACTGTAAGGGTAGAACCAGCCACCAGCTTCATTACTGAGGCAAATTAGAGCTGAGTTGTTGGGGAATTGCTTTTTTTATGTAGGGATACTTTCTGCTGATTCATGGAGTAAAGAAATGCACATTAACATGGCTGTGAGAAGGAGTCCAAAGAGGGATTCTGAGAGTTTGGGGTGGGGAAAACATAAGCTGGAGTTGTTGTTGTTTCTGATTTAAGTAAATCAATTTGTCTTTGCTAGTTCTTATAATTAAAGACCCTTGAGTACAATAACTGGAAGATCTTTCCCCACCTTAGCCTGCTCATTACTCCTGTAATCTCAGTTTTCTATCATGTCTTCATGATATTTCCCATGTTTCATCTCCAATCCATGTTTGAGGCACCTTAAAGTTACCTTTAACTGTCAGCTCCAGTCCAAGCCCATGTTAGAGAAGGTGACTAGCAGATTTTGTTTTGTTTTTGCTAACTGTAGATATTTGCAATATCTAGTTAGATAAAGCAATAGGGATATGGTGGCTCAGTGGCTAAGATGCTGAGCTTGTCGATCGGCAGGTATTGCTGTTTTTTTAAACAAAATGCTAAAGTGGAATAAATATGCCATTAAATTAATCAGTGCATTTCTAATGCTGGATACCGCTAGAAAAGGCCATATTAGATAACTTTCATTGCAAAATATAAGCATGTCAAATGACTGACTGATTGAATGAACATTTATCAGCATGCTTTCGAAAGTACAGATGTTAAGAGCCAATATATTAAAGTATGATTTAACATGCCCATTAGAAAGCAAATACATTTTTATATGCATGGAAACATGACTCTATTGTAATAAATTGTATTATCCTTAATGCTGATTTATTAAGCATGCCTGTGATCTAGTAATATTGTCTGATTATCTTTGTTTCCATGTCTGAATATGTTGTAATATTCACAGACTCTCTAGAGTTAAATGTTTCAGATGTTCTAGTCAAGCAAGCAGCAGAAAAAAACTCTAATATATTTTATTTGATCAAATGTATATGACAAACTTTTTACTCATCAACTCATTCATTTTCCCCCTTTCCGGTATTAGAGAAGCAAGAAGTGTTCCCATACATATCCCCCACTTTTAAATATTGTGATAATGGCTTTTATATGTTCTTTCTTGTATTAATATAATCAAAGTTCTATTGTTTTGTTTGTTTCTAATGCTTTTAAGTAACTTTGTGATTCGCCCAAAGAACATTTCAAGAACATTTCATGATCATCATCATCATCAACAACAACAACAGCAATCCATTAAACCATACTGACTTGGGAAATTTAAAGAAGCAAATTATTTGCCTTGTGTTTCTAAACGTAGAATTGTTGTAGAAAGCTTCTCTTTTTGTGCCAGATTGCCCCATGGGAATGGCTGAACCGTGGGGAGAAGGATATGGGGAGTGGAGTAGGAGTTGTCTCCAACTCAAGGAGAACGTTTTCCATGGCATATGCCCCGTGTAAAGTGAATACTCAGAAGATTGTACAAAGTTTATAGTTCTCTCTGTGTCTGTAACCTGGAAACGGCAGGACAATGCAAACTGTGAGGCCAGCTGGAGCCTGCTGGAATCTCATTCACGTTAGCGAAAGGATCCTGAGTTCGCAGGCTCTGACAACACTGCGTTTTGCGTCAGAGTGGAACACCTCCAGAGTCTTGCCCTTTTTCCCTCCGCCCAGCCCACAAATCCACCTCTTCAGTCAATCCTGTAACTGGATACCATTTGTAAATACTGTGACGCTAACAAAAGTCAATGGGCACTCACAAACATAAGCCATTTACATGCTTACTGTGTACTGAATTTCTCAGAAATTAGGAGACAAAACTTGTCTGCTGAGGCAAAGTAGATTTAGGCAGGACTTCCTCTCAGATGGTAGTGCTTAAGATTGCAGTTAGGGTTACAGAAGCTGTGTGAAAGGGTATCTGATTCAATCATGTATAAAACTGTGGTTTGCACATATTACCCTTTAGAATTCAACTTGTGACTTAAATTTTCATTATATATAGATAAACTTTGGCATAGCACTGATTGGCATTTCTATTTCTAACGGGTAGAGAAAGAGAGACAGAGAGAGAGAGAGGGAGGGAGGGAGAGAGAGAGAAAGAAAGAGAGGGAAGGAAGGAAGGAAGGAAGGAAGGAAGGAAGGAAGGAAGGAAGGAAGGAAGGAAATGAACGAAATTGTATGTGTACTGACAGCAAAAGTTGGTTGGAAAAGTTAAAAGAAACAAGGAATGGTTACAATTAACAGACAGAACATTCAGAGTGATTTAATGAAAGGAACTTGCTTTCAACATGTTAAAAATGCTGAAAAATGATGATGTGGCAGATGAAACTAGAGAAGTATTAAAATAAGGATGTGATTTGATTATGGAGTGGCTTTGTGACTTCTTTAATGTGTGCATAAAGATTGCATCTCTGGCTGCCGATTGAAAGAATGCTAGTGTAACCATGGACAAAGAAAAGATAGTAAGAATGAATGGAAAAACTGCAAGTAAGAGTAATTTGTTAAATGTGCCTGAGAAAGTATTGAGAGAAACCTGATAGAAAAGATACAAAAGGTGGCAGTAGGGTTTCTGCTGGGCAAAGGATGTGCAGATCAGTATTTTTCTCATCAGTAAATGTACAGAGGTTAAAAAAACATTTAATGTTTGTGGATTTAGAGAAAACATACAATAAAACGAATAGGCTGAAATCATGGAACATTATAGTTGAAAGTTGAGTGAGTTAAGAGTACAGTAAATGGTGGAAGTAAAATGTGCATGTGACATAAGCCTGATTCCTTAACTGCGACACCAAACTGGCTCTCAAAAAGAGGTTACAATTAGTCAAAAAGAAAATGTGCAGAATTAAAAAAGAAAGGAAAATTAGCTGACATAGGGGAACAAAAAGGAAATTTGCTGAGCTGTGGGAAATAAATTCTTACCACTCATGCTAGTGTCACTCCATTCTTTTCAATGAATTAAAGGAAGAAGTGATGCATTTTGAAATTCTATATAGCCAATATTGATGGAATTTGTGCTGTGGTGGTACAGTGATTAGAATGCAGTATAGCAGGCTAGCTCTGCCTATTGCCAGGAGTTTGATCCTGATCAGCCTTCCATCCTTCTGAGGTTGGTAAAATGAGGACCCAGATTGTTGGGTGCAATATGCTGACATTGAAAACCTCTCAGAGAGTGCTGTAAAGTACTGGGGAGTGGTATATATGCCTAAGGGCTATTACTGTTGCCAATTTGTGGATTCTTACAGTTGAGTTATAAGGGGTTGTGGATTAATAGCAATAACAATGGCGCTTAGCAAAAGTCACCAGGCTAGAAACTGGGAGACTGTGAGTCCTAGTCTTAGGCCAGCTGGGTGACTTTAGGCCAATCATTTTCTTTCAGCCCTAGGAAGGAGACAATGGCAAGCCACTTCTGGAAAACCAGAAAGCTGAAGGGACTTATCCAGGTTGATTCTGAGACATTCAGCTTAGATTGAATGGAAGAAGAAAGAAAGAGGGAAAAGAAAGAAAGAAAGAAAGAAAGAAAGAAAGAAAGAAAGAAAGAAAGAAAGAAAGAAAGGAAGGAAGGAAGGAAGGAAGGAAGGTAGGTAGGTTATGGGCCATTTTAATATCTTCAGGGATGCTATTCTAAGGGCAGGGGCACTCTCAAAGAAACCAGTTGCTTTTGGGTCCAACACAATGAAACTGCTTAAAGGAAGAGATTTAGAGCACATCCTCCCTGCCAGATCTGGTAAAACAAGCAAAATCAATCAGAGAAAGCTAGTTACACAAAGAGACTACCCCATGCCATCTGGAGCTTTAATACATAATAGCCAGCACCATAACTGATAAGCAGTGCCCAGAAGTCCACTTAGAGGTAGTGCAGCATGCAGCATGCAGTGTTGTATGAGTGTAAATGAGATGCCAAATAACAGCTTCAATTTCTGAATGCACTTCAAGAGAAGCCCATGTAGAGCCTGTTAAAATAGCCCAAATTGAAGGTAAGGAAGAACCTGTGTTATTGTGACTGAAGCCTAATATTCAGTTGCTAAGAATCAGTCATCTAACAATCAAGTGAAATTTTGCATGCGTGAAAAATATATATTGTGTGATTTATATTTCCAGATAGCTGTGTGATTCGTTGTAAGCTGCTTTCTGTACTATTTTTTTTTTCTTAAATGAAAGCAAGACAGGTGGTGGGAAGAATCCTTTACTTAATCAGCCCACTGAGACCAAGAATCACAAAGCCACACTTTTTCAATTTCAAACTTCTGGGCATTTCCTTCCAGCTTCTTCCCAAGCAGGCAATGACTAATATTCATAGCATTTTTAGGTTTTGATGCGTAGCTGATTCTAGGCATCGTTAGTAAACAGCCAGTGATCTCTGCTTTAACATTCCCAATTTTCAGGAGAATTAAAACAAAACCAGGAGGAACCTAAAGCATTTAGGAAGGTAGAACACACAAAAAAAAGTTTAAAGAGTTTTAAAAAATCCTGAAATTGATCTTTCAGACGATGGTATAAAGTAGCAACCTGCATATGGAATGTACAATGTGTCCCAATATAATTGCCATCTGCCCACCTGAAAACAAATCCCTTTGATGTGTAATTTGTAATACACTGACAAGCAGCAAGAAGTAAGTTGGTGTTGTGACCCAGGCCCAAGTAGGTAGTAATAAACTTAGTCCGTGGAAAAACAAACTTTATTCGAACAGCTGGGAATTACTTCATTCCCAGCATCGTTCAACTCAAAGTAAAACAAATGCCTCCCAACACAAATTCCTCAGTTATCTAACAAACCTTAGGCAAACTGACAAAGGCCCTTCTGGCAAATGTCCAGAAGCCACAAAAACAAAGACGTATGCGAAGCAGAAGATGGAGCAGAAGATGCAGCTACAACATTGTTTTCCGGCAAAGCTGAAACGCCGGTACTGGTCTGTTTTAAGCCTTATGGGAGGGACCAATCATTTCTTGGCCCTACTCCCGAGTTGTCCTCTCTGCTTGAGTTGCTCTTGCCTTCTGGCAGCTCTTCTCATGCGTGCATTAGGAACAAGCTCTTCCTGTTCCTCTGCCTCACTACTATCAGTCGCTGGAGGCTCTGGAGTCAGCACCTCACTTCCCGATGGCTCTGGCCTCACCTCAGCCTCATTGCTGTCCGACTCCATTGCCAGCTCCGTAGGCTGCTGACGGACCACAACAATTAGTATATACAGGTAGTCCTTGACTTAGAACAGTTCATGTAGTGACCATTCCAAGTTACAATTGAAGCTGAAAACAGTGCCATGGCCATTTTTCACACTTACAACTATTGCAGCATCCCCATGGTCATGTGATTAAAATTCAGAGTTTTGGCAACTGATTCCTATTTATGATGGTTGCAGCATCCCAGGGTCATGTGATGTGAGGTCATGTGACCTTCTCACAAACAAAATCAAAGGGGGAAGTCAGATTCAAGAAGAGACTAGACAGTCACTTATCTAGTATCTGAAAAACTATAGGTTCTCCTGCTTGAGCATGGTCATCAGTGGAGGACTAGCTACATTTACAGCCAGTCAGCAATGTTACTTCACTACCTAGCAAATAATGGGCTGAGAATTTTGGTTCCTGTTTGAACACTGCCAAAATCAAAAACTGAGCTACAAGTATTTTCTATTATTTCACTGTTTGACCATTTTCTATCTTCTAATATAAAGCATATTGAATTAAAACAACCTGAAGGCTATGTAAGAAATACTCTTTACTCTAATTCCTTCTTTCTATTTTCCACTGTGCAAGGAAAAATACCCTCTCTTCACTTTGTCTGAGGTAATTGCAGTTGCTAGCTGAGTAGACAACACGGCTTCAATGTGCACTACTGTTAACTGAATACATAATATGACTTTAAACAATATAAGTAATTCTGGCCCTGCAAGAAACAAAACAATTTGAAATAAAAAGCAGGGTGCTATTTGCTTTATAATAAAGGCAGAATGCACCAATTATCACTGAAAACAAGAAGAAAAACTGTTACATACAAAATCCACCTATGCCTTCTATAATTTTTTAAACACCAAACTTAATGACTCGAAAACCATCCCACCCCTAAAAGGGACTAACAGAAAAGACTGTAATAATGAAGCCGTTAAAGCCAACCACTTCAACACATTCTTCAGTTCAGTCTTTGTTAACAGCAATGGCTCATGCCCCACATTTCCTACTCGTATCACAATTAATTGCAGCGATCTACTACATATTGATTTTACAGAAGATAACATTGGAAAGGCACTACGCAACCTAAAACCATCTCTATCTATTGGCCCTGATGGACTATGTGCCTACTTCTTAAAAAAGCTTTCCACTGCCATAGCAGAACCTCTAAGCACAATTTTTTAGTTATCTTTCAGAACCATCTCCGTGCCTAACCTATGGTCATTAGACACGGTCATCCCTATCTTCAAAAAGGGAGACCCCAGCCTAGTTGAAAATTACAGACCAATCTCACTGTGTTGCATCACCTGCAAAATCATGGAATCAATCATAAGCCAATCCATTACCCTCCACTTAGAGTCAAACAACCTACTCTCTAACAAGCAGTTTGGTTTCAGGAATAATTTTTTCTTTAATTTGAAACTCCTATGCTGCAAAAACATATAGACTACACAACTCAACCAGGGTAAACCTATAGACACAATTTACATAGATTTCTGCAAAGCCTTTGATTCAGTGGTACACAACAAACTACTGTTAAAATTAAAGTCTTATGGCATTTCCGGATCCCTGTACAAGTGGATAACTGCATTCCTGTCAAACAGGCAGGTAGTCAAGATAGGGAGTGCCCTATCAAACCCTGCATCAGTTAACAGTGGTGTCCCGCAAGGCAGCGTTTTAGGACCCACACTCTTTATACTTTATATAAATGACATTTGTGATCATATTATAAGCAGCTGCATCCTCTTCGCTGACTATGTAAAACTATTCAACACCACCAACAATGCTGCTACCTTACAGAGTGACCTTGACTATGTGTCAGAATGGTCAAACAATTGGCAACTCCAAATCTCAACCAACATGTGCTCCGTCTTACACATTGGCAAAAAAAATATATATCAGAAAACCAAATACAAGTTGGGCGGATACAGCCTCATAGATGACCCTCACTCTGTCATGGACCTTGGAGTACCTATCTCAAATGATACATTTCCTGTATTCATATCCATGTTTATACTTTTTCCTGTTATCTCATACATGTTTGACAAACTAACTAACTAAACTAAACTAAACTAACTAAATAAAATAAAATAAATTAGGTAGCTCATAATGTTCATAAATTCTAAGTTTTCTCTTTGGCCAGAACTCTTCACTCACTCTGCTTTATGATTCTCAAATTCTCTACAGGTAGTCCTTGACTTACAATCACAGTTGGCACTGGAATTTCAGCCATAAGTCGATGCATTTGTAATTTGAGTCACAATGTGACCAGACATGATTTTACAACCATTTTTATGGCAGTGTAAAATAAATCATGTAGCTGTTAACCAAATCACATAATTGTTAAGTGAATCTAGTTTCCGAAAGGTATATTTTCCCCCTCAGAAAACCAGCAAAAAAAGGGTCACAAATTGCCATCATATGGCCACAGGTAACTGGTCATAAATGCAACCTAGTTGCCCAAACGTCCAAATTGAGATCTTGTGATCACAGAGGAGGCTGCAATGATCATAAGTACAATTACAGGTTGTAAACCACTTTTTCCATGGTCATTGTAACTTTGAATCACTGTTAAGTAAATGGTTATAAGTCAAGAACTAACTTGTACCCACTTCACCTTCTACCACCATGGCCCCATTTCCTCTTCGTGTAGCCTGTCTGCACAGCTTATTCATATCTGGTTGCAAAACTGTTGAAATCCTTTCATTCCACTTTCAGAAGTTTTAAGATGCCTTGGAAAGTTGGTAGCAAGATGGCTTGGATTATTTTTCCATTTTCCCATTGTTATTTGATGTAATTAATTGCAATGTGTATGGAGGGAATGATCTTAGACATTTTGTTAAATCTTCATTTTTCTTGGAATAGAGATATGAAGATTTTTGATACTCTGGGAGCTGTGTTGGTTTAGGGGACTGAACCACTAATTAAACTATATTTTTCATTCCCCTTATCTGTCCTCCGAAGGCAGTGAAGAAATTGTGTCAGGTGGCCTTGAAGTTGGCTATAAGGAAAACAAAATGCACAGTTACAGTATATGTGGTAGTAACTGTGAGAGGGATCTTGGAGTCCTAGTGGGCAACCATTTAAATATGAACCAGGAGTGTACAGCAGCTGCCAACACAGTTCTGGGCTGCATAAACAGAGGGATAGAATCAAAATCAGGTGAAGTGTTAATACCACTTTATAATGCCTTGGTAAGGCCACACTTGGAATACTGCATCCAGTTTTGGTCACCACGATGTAAAAAAAGATTTGGAGACTCTAGAAAGAGTGCAGAGAAGAGCAACAAAGATAATTAGGGGATTGAAGGCTAAAACATATAAAGAACAGTTGCTGGAACTGGGTATGTCTAGTTTAATGAAAAGGACTAGGGGTGAAATGATAGCAGTGTTCCAATATCTGGGGCCGGGATAGCTCAGGCAATAGAGAAGCCGGTTATTAGAACACAGAGCCTGCAATTACTGCAGGTTCGAGCCCGGCCCAAGGTTGACTCAGCCTTCCACCCTTTATAAGGTAGGTAAAATGAGGACCCAGATTGTTGGGGGGGCAATAAGTTGACTTTGTAAAAAAAAAAAATATATACAAATAGAATGAGACTATTGCCTTATACATTGTAAGCTGCCCTGAGTCTTCGGAGAAGGGCGGGGTATAAATGTAAACAAAAAAAAATAAAAATATCTCAGGGGTTGCCACAAAGAAGAGGGAGTCAAGCTTTTCTCCAAAGCACCTGAGGGCAGGACAAGAAGCAATGGGTGGAAGCTAATCAAGGACAGAAGCAACCTAGAACTAAGGAGAAATTTCCTGACAGTTAGAACAATTAATTAGTGGAACAACTTGCCTCCAGAAGTTGTGAATGCTCCAAAATTGGAAGTTTTAAAGAAGATATTGAATAACCATTTTCTGAAGTGGTATAGGGTTTCCTGCCTAGGCAGGGGGTTGGGCTAGAAGATCTCCAAGGTTCCTTCCAACTCTGTTATTCTGTATTCTGAAAGAGCAATGTTGTGGAAGTGCTCTTAAAATTAGAAAAAAATTCTTCAACTTCTGTTGCTTAGTGAAACTTTTGTTAAGTGAGTTTTTCCCCATTTTACAACCGAGGAGAGGTGACCACATGACATTGGGACACTGCAACTGTGATAAATAGGAGTCAGTTGCCAAGCATCAGGATTATGCTCATGGGAGCATAGAGAGTGCATTTTGTAACTTCAAATGGTCACTAAACAATCTGTTGTTAGTCAAGGACCAACTGTATTTCTTCTGAGGGCCAGTAAACAATCTAATTGTTTTATATTGCTTTATCGTACTCTGAGCCACCCAGAGTCACTTTACAATGACAAGGGCAGAATATACATTTAATAAACAATAAATAGAAATTGGCTTCTCTTACGGCTTTCTTTAGTTTAGCAGAGGAGGAGGATGAATAGGGGTCAGGAAGAGAAGAATAGTCATGTCATTTTTGCCATTGTTAATTTGCATTTGTTGGCCTTTGGGGATTAGGGCTGGCCTGTTTTAAATCATAGAGAGGTCTACTACAAATTCCCAAGCTATTTTTCCCATTGTTATGGTAATCCAGCTCCTGGAAAATGATCATAAAATCAAGTTGGATATACACGATTATGATTTTAATGCAGGATGTATAAAACACGGTGGATATTTTTTTAGCTGTGTCCCTTCCCCGCTCTGTGACTTGTTTTAGCTTTCCCTGTTATCTCACCCTGAGCCTTTAATCTGGAACTAAGAGCAGCCCCCTGTTTGACGTAAGGAGAGAGCCGGGCCAAAAGGAAAGAAGAGAGAAGCCGGAGGGCTTCTAGTTTTGAAGCCAAGCATTTCCAGGCAGAAAATTAAAAAAAAAAACCAACACATGCACACACACATACACACACACACAGTGGGTGGCTTCCAAAGGAGTAGATGTGTCCTCCTATTTGCTGACCCACAGGTGCCTCCGTTCCTTCCAGGTATAGCTTTTCCAAAGTGGGATCTGATCTAGATGTGAAAAATCAAGTCACTGCTTGTCCAGTGCCGTTTTTGTTCGCACAGCGGTGATGGATGAGAGGCAGATTCCCCCCCACCCCACCCCCAACCATGTTCAGTATGTTGTACTGTACACTGATGAATCATTTCCTGCCTTTGCTCTTTTCTTGTGCTCACTGCTACATCACGGCAGCCTGGCTCTCCCACTGCATCCCACAGCCCCAGCTGAGATGTTTTGTGAGCTCGGTCCTGGCGCCTACTAGAACGCAAAGGCAAGGCTAAACTGCTGTGTCATACTTAGTTATTAATGACCAAAGAACCACATGATACAAAGTTCTGGGAAACTTAGAGAAGATTCCAGGAAAGGGTCAACCAGTTCAGTAAACAGATTTTATTAGAACTTGCAGAGACCAACATGTTTCCTTTTTACTGGGCTGTGCTTTTCTTTCTTTCTTTCTTTCTTTCTTTCTTTCTTTCTTTCTTTCTTTCTTTCTTTCTTTCTTTCTTTCTTTCTCTCTTTCTCTCTTTCTCTCTCTTTTTGCTCTTTCTTCTCTTTCTTTTTTCTTTCTTTTCTTTCTTTCTTTTCTTCCTTCCTTCCTTCCTTCCTTTCTCTTTCCTTTCTTTCTTTTTTCTTTTTCTTCTCTCTCTCTCTCATTCTTTCCTTTCTTTCTCTTCTTTCTTTCTTTCTCTCTCTCTCTCTCTCTCTCTTTCTTTTTTCCCCCTCTATCTTTCTTTCCTAACTCTTACCCAAGGGACTCTTACCAGTGGCAGAAAATAAACTAAAAACAACTCATACATTTCCTCTCAATGCCCTTTTTATGTGTTCATTTGAATTGGTCCTTTAAAAAACCTTTTAAAAAAATAAATGCAGGAATTTTGGTTCATACTGGCGGTTTGTTCTGTTGTACTCATATTCTGTAGCCTAATAAATCCAGCTGATTCACTACCTACAATAAATCTTCAATTTAACAAACTTATTTTATTTTTATTTATCCAAATTTAGAGGACACATAACACATTAGTGATTAAGGGCAGCTTGTAAAAAAAAAAAAAAGGAACGACATATAGAGATACAAGTAAGAAAGGATGTTGGTTGACCAGCAGAGTGATATTCTAGCCCAAGGGTGTCAAACTTGCATCGTCACGGTGGTGTCACATGATGTAGCGCAATTTTTTCCCTCTTCGCTAAACCAGGCATGGGTGTGGCCAGTGCATGTGGGGTGCAGGCCGAGAGTTTGACATTCCTGTTCTAGCCATTCCACATATGTGGAAACTGTAATGAAAAGAGGACTTCCAACAGCTTTATCTCAAAATCTGGGAGAACATCCAGGTTCTTAACAGTTTCCTAAACGCCACGAGGTTGGCATCTATGTGAATTTCTGGGGGAACATCATTTTAGAGGGCAGGCACTTCAACAGAGAAGGGGCATTTCTCTGCACTTAGCCCCACAAATTGAAAGTGTTCAATGGACGGGACCTTGAATGCATCCACTCTCCCTGATGATACAAATCAGGCAAAAGCAATTAGAGATAAGGCAGTGATGCGGTCACGTGCCAAAAGCATGGGGAGCACGGGGGGGTGGGTCCCGTGTGGACATCCTTGCACCCATGATGCAATGCCCCCATGCCCCCCCACATGCATGCATGAACCCCCCCGCACACCATTTTGGGCCTAGCAAGCCTCCTTGAAGCCTCTGGAGACCAGAAACGGCCCTTTCCAGACTTCTGGTTGGCCCATTTTTTGCCCTCATAGAGCCTCCGTGTAAGCTCTGTGCTTACCTGGCATCCAAAACATGCTGCATGGATACTCCTGGGAGGGGAGGGGCAGCATGGCATGCACACACATCTTCCACATGTGTGACAGAGACCCAAAAAGCAGCTGGCCAGTGTGAGGCGTGTGTGCATGCATGGTGGAGCTGATCAACAGCTTGCGTGCCCACAGAAACGGCTCTGCATGCCACCTTTGGCACACGTGCCATAGGTTCGCCATCAATGGACATAGGGTATTTCTCAGGAAGTCAGTCTAAAGCCATGAAGCACTTTAAAGGTGATAATCAACACCTTGAATTTCATCTGGAAGCCAATTTGCACCCAGTGCTTCTCATCAAGCATTGGGATCATGTGAGCATAGTGCCATGCTGTGGGCAGTCACATGTACAATGCATTACAGCAATTCAGTAATGAGGTGACCAGGGCAGATTATCTGATGGGTTTCCTGGTCCAAGAAATGATACAAATGGCACACTAAGTCTACTCACACAAAAGGCCATTAATGAATTCCTGAAGCAGTGATAGGGCAGCAAGCATGAACACCAGGTCTTGCCAACCGCAAGGTGCCTCAAGATTCAGCAGGTTTGGCATCAGATTTCATAGTCTGCAAAATCAAGATCCATTAACATGGTTTATACTCCTCTGACCAAGGAACTACCATGATTGAGCTGAAGTTTGTAAACAGCCACCCAATAATCAAACTACTCCTATATTATGTATTGCTTTCCAGGGACACTGAAAGACTTTTCCAGGAATCTATTGTTCAATAGCAGAGAGGAGATTAGGATGTGTGCACTGGGTTTTAGTCTTCTAAATACTATCTTATTGTGTTGAACAAGAAAATCTGTTTAGGCAAACATGGTTGCACTTAGAGCTCAGCACCAATCGGCTTTGTGCCAGATTTATGGGCAATGGTTTCTCAAGAGCAGGATTTCCCTTTGGTGCCACAGCAATGCCAATACATTACTACTCATCACCGCTCATGGTGATTTCTTTTCATATTGAATGGAAGCAAGAGACCACAAATCTGCCAAATGTATGATTGTGTGCAATGAATGACAGGACATTAATATCTACCCCTTGGTCACTTTGTAGCTAAATAAGTACAAGAAGATCACACGCTGTCTATAACTGTAATGGCGAACCGTGATGGCATGCATTCCAGAAGTGGCATGCAGTGCCTTCTCTGTGGGCAAACAAGCCGTCGCCCTAGTTCAGCTCAGGGGTGAAATCTACTTACCTTCCTTACCAGTTCGGAAGTACACACGCACTTTGTCCAACTTTGTCCATCTTTCCCTATAATGGAGGACATTTCACTCATCTCTCCATACAGTTTGTATATTTCTCAAGGAAGAACTATTTTTAATCAGAAAAATATGGAGTTCCCAATTCTGTTTCCTCAATAATATTAGTATGGGCAGATAGAGGACTTACTTGAATTGGCTCAAGGGAGAGAATGTTGAGTCTTGAGTAGAAGACATTCTGGGCCACTTTTACAGGAGCAGCTGCCCAAAGCAGCTATGAGGCATTAAAGGACTTTGCATTTTGGTCCCCTTGCTTTGCATGACCACAGTTTGATTCTGAAGTGCTTTCTTGGCTATACAAAAGTGGAAAAACAGGTCAGGATCATAGCTGTCAGAGGCCAGAAATGATTGCCTTCTGTCTTTTAATTTTTAGTAACAACTATCAGCTGTTTGTCAGAATAAATCATTATAAGGAGAGCCTTGTTTATATATAGTAAACCAAAATTCAGAAAGAGGTTAGGTAGATTAACACATTTTTCAGAAGAACACATTTTATTAAAAGTTTCCGTGAGCGACAACTCACATAATCAGATACCCCAATAAAAGGGCTATTAAACACTGATTCTTAGAATAGAATAGAATAGAATAGAATAGAATAGAATAGAATAGAATAGAATAGAATAGAATAGAATAGAATTTTTTATTGGCCAAGTGTGATTGGACACACAAGGAATTTGTCTTGGTGCATATGCTCTCAGCGTACATAAAAGAAGAAGAATAAAGCAAGAATTCTTTTCTAGATCAGCTTTTTAACTTTCAGTTCATAACTTTTTAATATAAACCACGAGTAGAAACTGAAAATTGAATTTCCCCAATCCACATTAGTCAAGAATCTGGGAATACAGACTCTGCCCCCCTGTGTAAAGACTCATCTGGTTCCCAGCACTAAATATCTTAGGTGATATGGAGAAGCAGCAAATATTTGTTGAAAGACTCAACAGAGATTCAGTGAGGAAGTGAAGGCATTTACAGCTGTCTAAAAAATAGACCGGGAATTTTAGGTAAGCAGAATGGAATTACCCGTGGCAAGAAATCTGTAAATCTGTTCTAACAACAGTTAAAAAATGTATATAAATCCTTAGTGCCTACATAGTTTGGTCAGGGTTATTCTTATTTCCTGCTGTTATTTCAGACATTTGGGGTCATTCAGTTTGCTTCTGTTTCTAACATTCTGCTTGAAGTAAATACAGTCAATAATTGAAGAATAATTATATTATTATTATTATTATTATTATTATTATTATTATTATTATTATTATTATTATTCAATAATAATAATTATTATTGAATAATAATAATTGAAGAACTAACAGATATTGAAATCTGATGTGGGATGGTTGTTAAATATTAAAGTATTACATTTCTAATTGAAAGTTTGAGATCAAATCCCAGCTCATACCATGAAATTAATTGGATGATCAGGAACCACTCCCTATCTATCAGACTAAACTACTCACAAGAGTGTTGTCAAGAGGGCGACCTTGAGATACTATATCCTTATGTGATTCATTTATTTGCACTAGTCTCGGCTACTGAGATGACATTATCTTGTATGAGATTTGATAGGATCCAATAGAGTTCCTCCTTGAAAAGAAAAATAGAAGAATCACCCATCCTTAGAAGAGAGTCTCCCTGTTGTTTTATCATGAATCTCTGCTCTGAGTTGGCTCTTGCCAACATGTCAATATTAGTGGTTTTGTGGGACTGTATAGGGTGGATTGTTCTTAGAGTTGTTTTTATGCAACCTCAAAATGTACTTCAACTTTCAGATTGCTGGGAAATGAAACACTACATTTCCTTTGACATTAAAATGATAAATGGAGAGACAGGAGGATGAGTTATTAAACCTACCATAATGTGTTATCAACATGTTTTCATTTTATTTATGAATTTAAGATCCTCCTGTCCTCACTCCTCTTTTCATGTGCTATATTTTAATGCACCCAAAAACCAATGTTCCTTGGAGATATTACAAAGTTAAAACATTGAAATTTATTGAAAACTGTTACCTCAGGAGAGGAAATAGAGTAAAAATTATAGAGCAGAGGAAAGATATAAAGCATATGCAACCCATGATCTTAGAATAGAATAGAATAGAATAGAATAGAATAGAATAGAATAGAATAGAATAGAATAGAATAGAATAGAATAGAATTTATTGGCCAAGTGTGTTTGGACACACAAGGAATTTGTTTTGGTGCATATGCTCTCAGTGTACATAAAAGAAAAAAAAATACCTTCATCAAAGGTACAACATTTACAACACAAATGATGGTCATAGGTTGCAATTTAACCCTTAGTGATAGCAACAAAAAGTTACAGTCATACAGTCATAGGTGGAAAGAGATTGGTGATGAAAACGATGAGAAGATTAATAGTAGTGTAGATTTAGTAAATAGTTTGACATTGTTGAGGGAATTATTTGTTTAGCAGAGTGATGGCCTTCGGGAAAAAACTGTTCTTGTGTCTAGTTGTTCTGATGTGCAATGCTCTATAGTGTCGTTTTGATGGTAGGAGTTGAAACAGTTTATATCCAGGATGTGAGGGATCTGTAAATATTTTCACAGCCCTCTTCTTGATTCGTGCAGTATACAGGTCTTCAATGGAAGGCAGTATAGAGTATAGAGCAAATGATTAAAATGAAATAAACTCCCAAACAGTATAAGTGCAGGTAGAAGAGGAGTGCACAAAAACATTAGTGAAAACACCAGGCAGATCTTCTGGGGGCAGAATTTCAAGTAGGGCTGCACAATGAGATGGCTTTCTCTCTTAGAGCTTCTTCTCAGCTCTGAAGAGCCTGGCAGGTACATTAGGGAAGAGGCCTTCCTTGAAACATTTTCTTCTGGATTTTGAAATCAATGTCTAAAATTTCAATTGGGCCTGGAAATGGTGTAGCTGATAAAGAGCTAAGCATTCCAAGATGACATCAGTTGGTCTTGGTTAATCATCTTGTGGTTCTGTATTGCTTTAGTTAGGTTTTCAAATGCTTTTCAAAGGTTGTTTAATATACAGTACATTGCATTAATATTCTTCCATATCTAAGCATAGAAAGTGTGCAGAGAAGAGCAACAAAGATGATTGCGGGCTGGAGGCTAAAGCATATAATGAATGATTGAAGGAACTAGGTTGTTGTTGTTGTTGTTAATTGCAAAGTTGTGTCCGACCCATTGCAACCCCATGGACAATGTTGCTCCAGGCCTTCCTGTCCTCTACTATCCTCTGGAGTCCATTTAAGCTCATGCCTACTGCTTCAGTGACTCCATCCAGCCATCTCATTCTCTGTCATCCCATTTTTCTTTTGCTCTCAATCTTTCCCAGCATTAGGCTCTTCTCCAGTGAGTCCTTCCTTCTCATTAGGTGGCCAAAGTATCTGACTTTCATCTTCAGGATCTGGCCTAGGAACTAGTTATATCTAGTCTAATGAAGAGAAGGACCAGGGGTGACATGATAATGGTCTTCCAGGGCTGTCACAGAGAAGAGGGAGTCAATTAATTCTCCAAAACACATGAGTGCAGGGCAAGCAGTAACACCTGGAAGATCATTAGAGAGAGATCTTACCTAATATTAAAGAGAAATTTCCTGACAGTGAGAACAATTAATCAGTGGAAGTTGTGGGTGCTCTATCACTGGAGGTTTCCAAGAAGAAATTGGAGAAACATTACTTTAGAGTAGTATAAGGTCTCCCCTATACCAGTCTCAAGCAGGAAACTGGATTAGAAGATCTCCAAGATTCCTCCCCTTCTTAATCTATGTAATTCTATGTGTAATAGACACAAGGTTCTCTCCTGCCTGGAAAAGTACATAGGTTCTTTGCATATCAGTTGAAGCTCCTGAGTAAATGGAAACTGTTCTGAGTAGGGCTCTGTGTTTTTTGTTAAACGATTTGCAGCCACTTAGTTATTGAAATTGCCTGTCAACAGCTTAATAGTAAAAATTGCCCATCCATAACTAGGTGGTTAAGTCACCCAGCCTCAAAGCTGCCCATCAGTACTTAATAGAACTGCATAGCATATCGGAATAGGTATGCCGTTCACTTGCCTGTGCTTTTGCTCACTAGATGGAGAGTTTAATTAAGTGTTTTGGCTGCTAAACTAGGATAAGGAAGATTCAGTTCAAATCCACACTGAGTTGCAAAACTGACAGGCAGATAGGGGAGCAGACACAATTTCTCTTAGCTCACACAATTTCATAAGTTTGTAGGTGGGATAAGATTCTAGAGTGAGGAAATAGTATGCATTGGATTCCTAAAAGTAAAGTGATAGTACATATATATATGCAATCACCATGATCACCAAACAGGAAAGTAGAGTGATTTTCAAAAGAAGGGATGGCTGTTATTGTAGATTGAACCCGGAGCTAAATAATAAGCAATGGAGAAGGTGGCAAGAAGGGAAATTCCCAAAACCACTGTAATTTTCTCTCTTTTCTCCCCTGCCTCTCTTTTCAAGGCATGCGTCAAGATTATGCTTTGCTAGTTTTCCATTCATTTTTTTTCAAAATTATTTTTTGAAACTTAACTTCTCACAGTTTGCTGTTGTCATTTAAAAAAAAACCTAGCCGCCTTTCTTTTTTTAATTTGAATTTCTGAATTTTTTCCCCAGAAATTCAAATAGTTTCTGAAAAGAAAAACTAAGGGTGACATGATAACAATGTTCCAATAGGGAGGGGCTGCCACAAGGAAGAGGGGTGGGAGGGACAAGCTATTCTCCAAAACTTCAGAAGGCAAAACAAGAAACAATGGATGGAAACTAATCAAGGAGAGGAGCAACCTAGAACTAAGGAGAAATTTCCTAACTGTGAGATTGGCTTGCTTTAAGAAGGTCTGAAATGGTATAGGGCCTCCTACTTGAGCAGGGAGTTGGACTAGAAGATCTCCAAGGTCCCTTCCAATTCTGTTATTCTGTTATTCTTCCCAGAAGTGTAGAAGAAGACTTCCCTCTTGCACCACCCATTCTTGTCAACTTATGAAATTATCATGTTACCACACAATCGTCATCTGACCACGCTATGGTCAGATGAAGGTTGCATGATCATGATTGGTGGAAGGTAGAAGAGGGAAGCACTCTGTTGTGCATTTGCCATCCATAGAGAGGGAAGCTTTTTTAACCAATGAGGATAACAGTTACAGTAACAGAGTTGGAAGGGACCTTCGAGGTCATCTAGTCCAACCCCCTGCTCACGCAGGAGACCTATACTAGGGATTTGAACCACCGACTTTTCTGATCGACAAGCTCAACATCTTAGCCACTGAGCCACCTAGGAAGCCTCACAAATAACAAATCTTTAGGAAGTGAAAATGTTCTTCCCTTCTCTTTCTTGACTTTTTGTCAATAGGCTTTTATTCCCTATGAACTAAGATAAAAAATGTAAATAAATGTAAATGTAAATAAAAAAAATAAAAAAAAATAGAAAGAAGAGGAAAAGAGAAAGTAAAGATGTTTCACATCTCCAAACCCAGTTTGGCATTATCGGATTCTACAAGTAAAGGGAATCTACATCTAATTTTAAGTTATCCTTATCTGCTCCTCAATTACGGAATAGTCGCTCAGTATGGAGAGTTACAAGTACCCGTCAGCATATTTGAAAACACCCAAATCTATGAAATATGAATTAATCAGGATGTAGCAAGTTGGACTCTTGCATAATTGAAAGGGAAAGGTTATCAGAAAGGTCTCAACAGGTGGCAACACCTGGCCAAGCATTTTTGGACCTGTAAATTATACGAGTTTTGGCATGGTTTATATTCAGATTGCAGATTGTACAGGCCTGTAGCTAGATGGGGAAGTCTAAAAAACATCTTGGAGGAAACTGGTAGCAAATCCCTTCTATTTTGTTGTTTAAAAAAAAATCTGTCGAGATGTGCTCCTGTGGTAGTGGTGAGATTCAAAATTTTTTACTACCAGTTCTGTGGGCGTGGTTTGCTGGGCATGGCAGGGGAAGGATACTGTAAAATCTCCATTCCTTCCCCACTCCTGGGGAAGGTTACTGCAAAATCCCCATTTTCTCCCAATCAGCTGGGACTCGGGAGGCGGAGAATAGATGAGGACGGGGCCAGTCAGAGGTGGTATTTACTGGTTCTCCGAACTACTCGAAATTTCCGCTACCAGTTCGTCAGAACTGGTCAGAACCTACTGAAACCCACCTCTATCCTGTGGTCACAAGAAGATAAACTGAATTCAAGACCATTTTTGTCTTTGTCATGAAAAGGAGAAGCACAAAGCTGTAATATTGTTGTCTAATATATCTTAATGTGTATGTGTTCATCAGAATAAATTGCCATCCTGTGTGAGACATACATACAACTTGTTATGCAGTTAAATCAGGAAAAAACATGTTCTCCTTAATTCTCACCTGCTATTAGGTGACACGTTAAACAAGACTATATACAGGAAATAATCATCCAAGATTCTGGTACAAGATACTTGAGAAGACTGAAGTAATTTAGGTTCCCTCAGTAAACAATTCATGTCATGAAAATGAAGAGTTTTGTTTTTCTGAAATGACGAGATAACCTAACTGTCCCAAAGAAGGCATTTAGGCACACTGAATGTCTTTGGGCCAATATTATGGATTAAGGCTCCTCTCAGCTTTCTCCTCCAGCTCTGGCCAAAGATCTTCCAAGCTGAGTAACTTCAGAAGAACTGAAGAAATTCAGCAAGCAGTGCTATGGAACAGTACCACTCTTCTGGACCCCTTACGAAATTCTTACCAAATAAAACTATTCAGCCTAGAAGACCACTGCAGTCCTGCAACATTTGCCAAAACTACTTAATCTGGAATTTGAAGCTTTATACAGCCTTAGAAATCTTGGGTTTTTGAACCAGTGTTGGACTAGTGATTTCTCCAAAGAGCTGATTGGATGTGATGGAATGTAGCTGGGAATTGCAGAAAGGAGGGGCTCTTTCCTAAAGGGCAAAGAAATAATGGGGCTTGGGATGTCTGGTAGGCAGGAAAAGGGCAAAGGCGGACCCTCCCTAGCAATCCACAGAGTACCGTGTTTCCCCAAAAATAAGACCCTATCTGATATTTTTTTGAACCCTGAAATAAACGCTTGGCCTTATTGTCATGTGCTCAAAAGTCCAATTGGGCTTATTATCAGGGGATGTCTTATTTTGGGGGAAACAGGGGATATCTATAGTTATTGCAGATAATTGCTTTAGTCTGGCAAGATTTTGTAGGGGAAGTTTGTAGGCAAGTTTGTAGGTGAAGAACAATAATGAATCTACTTATTAGTAACTTCACTTGTCATTCTTGGTTTCTTGGGCCTGGCATTATCTTAACATAACATATATCATGTGCAGTGCTCAGGCCCTACACAGTTAAATTTAATTCACCCTCCAGTTTATCTGGCACTTAGCTGCAATCAAGACCAGACAAATAATTTAACTATGGAGCCAAGCTGAAACATACCACCTTGCCATAAATTGGCAGAATACACATTTCACAAATAAAACTACAACCAAAGCAGGAAAGAGTATAAGGCAGGGGTCTCCAACCTTGGTCCCGTTAAGACTTGTGGACTTCAACTCCCAGAATTCCTCAGCCAGCTTTGCTGGCTGAGGGACTCTGGGAGTTGAAGTCCACAAGTCTTAAAGGGACCAAGGTTGGAGATCCCTGGTGTAAGGTATACTCTGGGAATTTAATTTCTACCTCCACTGATAACAAGTTGCTGCTTCAAGATTGAGGAAAAGACTGAGGATTGATAAAAGGGAAAGAAAGAAAGGTCCATAAATTGCAGGATGATGGGAAACAAGAAGATACCTACAAGTGCCTGATATTTAGTCAGATTGGGTTGGAAATTGCATATTAGAACTTTTAAAAGACATTAACCTACCTAGGTTTCCAAAGACGTTAAAGGTTTCAATGTAATAAATGTTTGAATTGTACCCTTGTTAGCCAGAAATAGAAGGAGTGAGGGTGGGGGGAATAGCAGAGTAATTTGTGGTATACTAAACTAATGCAGAGAGAACTCTTATTCTAATTTTAAAATGTAAATATTCAAAGTTGTTTAATAGAATGTACGTTTTTCTGGGACACTAGAATTGGCATGTTACTAACAAAAATGCCGGTTTGTATTCATTCTTATAAATTGCTATCCTTTTGCTGCTTCTGATCAGTGGATATGATGGGGTGCCAGGACAGTTGGCAAAATTAGGTGAACTTTGTCCTTCACGTCAAGGATCTCTTAATTACCGCTTTCCGTGAAAGCATGACAGGCTTGGCAGGACACATTGGCAAATCTTGACCTTTTTAGGTTGGTGTATGAATCTTTCAGGGTATGGTTTTAGGGCAATATGTAATGATAGCAGAATCTCCCGAGAACACAGAAAGTATATGAATAGCCTTGCCCCTCCTATATTCTTAAAAGCGGTAAGGATTAGGGTCTATGCTTTTAACTCTCATTGTCAACTAATTCAAACCTTGTGCCAGTCAATGCAGAATATAAGAATTAGTTTTGTTCCAGGTTTGCATGCTGCACTGGCTATTGGCAAGTTTCTCTTTTTGTTGCATTGGCTGGGCAAACAGAAAAACAGATTGTTACTTCAGCACGGGAGAGAGCAAAGTTGAAACTTTGTGCTGGTTACATGCATGCATGAGTGGATGAAGCTCAAAGCAACATAATTCTTGTCACTCCAATAAAACTCTGATAACCAAGGCAGCATTCTAGGACCAATACTCTTCATATTATACATTAACGACCTCTGTGACCATATTATAAGTAATTGTGTTCTCTTCGCCGATGATGTTAAACTATTTAGCACTACCAACAATGCGGCTACCCTTCAAAAAGACCTTGACTTTGTGTCGGAATGGTCAAAAATTTGGCAACTCCAAATCTCAACCAACAAATGCTCTGTTTTACACATTGGAAAAAAGAATCAGAATACTAAATACAAGCTTGATGGACATTACCTTGTAGATGACCCTCACTCCATCAAAGACCTTGGAGTTTTCATATCAAACAATCTAAGTGCCAAAGCCCACAGCAACTACATTGCCAAAAAGGCTTTAAGAGTTGTAAACCTAATCTTGCATAGCTTCTTCTCCAGAAAGATTACACTACTAAACAGATCATACAAAACATTTGCTAGACCAATTCTCGATTACAGCTCGCCTGTCTGGAACCCACACCTCATTTCAGACATTAATACAATTGAGCGTGTCCAGAAATATTTTACAAGAAGAATTCTCCACTCCTCTGAATACAACAAAATACCTTATGCCACCAGACTTGAAATCCTGGGTTTAGAAAATTTAGAACTCCGCCACCTTCGACATGACATGAGTATAACTCATAAAATCACCTGCTACAATGTCCTTCCTGTCAAAGACTACTTCAGCTTCAACCACAACAATACACGAGCACACAATAGATTTAAACTTAAAGTGAACCGCTCCAATCTTGATTGTAGAAAATATGATTTCAGTAACAGAGTTGTTAATGCCTGGAATGCACTACCTGACTCTGTGGTCTCTTCCAAAAATCCCCAAAGCTTTAACCAAAGACTATCTACTGTTGACCTCACCCCATTCCCCAAGAGGTCTGTAAGGGGCGTGCATAAGAGCACCAGCGTGCCTATCATTCCTGTCCTAATGTTCCCTTTGGTTGTATCCAATTTATTTCATGCTTGTACTTATATATATTGTTATGTTTGACAAATTAATTAATTAATTAATTAAATAAATAAACCAGAGAGATGAATGAGAATCCATTTCCCAAATCAATGTCAGGTAGTGATTGCATCCTTTGAGCCCATCCCTCAGCATTTTCCATTTAAAGAACTGAACTTGCAGCATAATTTGTCACAACTCAGAAAATCACCAAAAACCGTTGCATCCTAAAGCAGGCACCAGATTTGAGTTCTGCTGCCTTTTTAAAAGTTTGTGTGGTCCTGCTGATTATTTAAACTGGAAGCATTTAACTGATCATCTGTTCCTTCTCCAATGGAAAAGTGTGTTTCCATTTTGTTATTGCGAATATCCCTAAGTGATCTTCATTTTGTTTTTGGTAATGAGTCATGGGCTGCCGTTTATTGAGACTTACTCGGAAAGTTCAAACTCTCTCTTGGCACTCCCCCTTCTCCCAGTTTTGACTCACAAGCCCACAAAATATAAACAGGACACTGCTGCTTAGATGACTTCTGCAATTTCGTTGTTTATGCAAGGACCAAACCCAAGTGACCTTCTTTGATGTCTCCTCCTTCCATCTTTCTTTCCACAATTCACCTCCATAAGCAGAACTGTTCTGGGCATGGCCCAGATAGTCAAAACAGAAGCCCTGCAAGTTTCTTTTACGCTGATTGCAAGTAAAATTAAGGCAAGCTGACCTTGTTCCCCTTAAATCTGTCTCCCCCTCAGTACTCTTCCCACTTTTCCCTTCCCTAGAAGCTCAGCTGCTTCCTTTGCAAACCAACAGTACAGGTGCTTCAAAGAAAATACGTTTCTGAGTTAAGAATACAACCAAGAGGACAAATTCCAATTTCCCAAACAAAGAGACGATGGGGTCAACCTATTCTCCAAACAAAGCACCTGAGGGCAGGACAAGAAGCAATGGGTGGAAACTAATCAAGGAAAGAACCAGCCTAGAACTAAGGAGGAATTTCCTGACAGATTAATCAGTGGAACGACTTGTCTCTAGAAGTTGTGGGTGCTCCAACACTGGAGGTTTTTAAAAGAGATTGGACAAGCATTTCTCTGAAATAGTATAGGGTCTCCTGCTTGAGCGAGGGGTTGGACTAGAACACCTCCAAAGTCCCTTACAACTCTGTTATTCTGTTATTTTCCTATTGAGAAGGCTTTTCCCCTGGAAGAAATGGACTTTCTGGGATGGTGTTTGTTACATACTAGGGGTTGTTTGTACATTTAGCCCACATAATATTTCTATGCCACGGAAAGCACAAATCTGACTACAATCAATGTTGATATTTCTTCATACTTTATTTATTGCACAGGCTTCTATGCCACTCCAATCTGTCAACTTTGAATGGCTTATGAACCTTAAGATAGTAATTAGTTTTTTAAAAAATAACATACACAGTACAGTGTAAGGCCAAACAAATCATAATAACAGTAATCTCAATCATTCATCTCTATGATGTCACTTCTTCAGAAGAATACTCATTTTTCCATTCCCTCCCCATAGACGCTCCTAAAAAGGCAAATATTCCTGGACCTCTGGAATGCTAATAAAGTCAACTAGACCTTAATATCTTGATAGGATAGGATAGGATAGGATAGGATAGGATAGGATAGAATAGAATAGAATAGAATAGAATAGAATAGAATAACAGAGTTAGAAGGGACCTTGGAGGTCTCCTAGTCCAACCCCCTGCTTAGGCATTTCAGACAAATGGTTATCCAATCTCTTCCTAAAAACTTAAGAAGTGTTGGAGCATTCACAACTTCTGGAGGCAAGTTGTTCCACTGATTAATTGTTCCAACTGTCAGGAAATTCCTCCTTAGTTCTAGGTTGCTTCTCTCCTTGATTAGTTTCCACCCATTGCTTCTTGTCTTGCCCTCAGGTGCTTTGGAGAATAGCTTGACTCCCTCTTCTTTGTGGCAGCCCCTGAGATATTGGAAGACTCCTATCATGTCACCCCTAGTCCTTCTTTTCATCAGACTAGACATATCCAGTTCCAGCAAACGTTCTTTATATGTTTTAGCCTCCAGTCCCCTAATCATCTTTGTTGCTCTTCTCTGCACTCTTTCTAGAGTCTCCACATCTTTTTTACATCGTGGTGACCAAAACTGGATGCACTATTCCAAGTGTGGCCTTACCAAGGCATTATAAAGTGGTATTAACACTTCAGGTGATCTTAATTCTATCCCTCTGTATAAGAGAGGTCATCATAGAAAAAGCCCAGGATGCTGACATTCCCTCAATGTATAGGGATCTATATCTTGGATCTCAATGGAAAGGGAGATTTTACATGGAGTGGACAGCGTCATCCAGCTCCTAAGTCATGAAGTGTTCTTGACCTGCCTCTGGAAATGAAATCATAACTATTGCAGTTCCTTTACTAGTGTTGTCGCATGAGCAAAATGTACTACAGGGGTTATTGCATTAAGGCCAGCCCTTATTGACTGAGATGCAACAATCAAAACATGAAATGACAAGATCACAAATGACAATCACGATGTATTCTTTATCCCTACAACAAATTCTTTATGGCAGAGCATAAAGCAAAATTGTTCTATGATTACATACTTTTATATTATAGAGTCCCATATTATACAGTCCTTAATAGACTACAATTGAGCCCATTTCTGTTGCTAAGTGAGACATTTGTTAAGTGAGTTAAGAGCTCCATTTTATGACTTTGCTTACCACATTTGCTAAGTGAATGAATGCACTTGTTAAATTAATAACATGGCTGTTAAGTGAATCTGACTTCCCCATGTGATCTTGCGATCATGTGATCACCTTTTGCAACTTTTGCTTGTCAAGAAGGTTGCAAAAGGTGATCACATGACTTCAGGACATTGCACCGTCATAAATATGAGTCAGTTTCCAAGCACCTGAATTTTGATCACATGACCATAGGGATGCTGCATTGGTAAATGTGAAAAATGGTTATGTCACCTTTTTTTTCAGTGCTCTTGTAACTTTGACTGGTCACTAAATGAATCATTGTAAGTCAAGGACTATAAGTACAGACTTTCATTATTTTCCTTTTTCTTAATCTAATAAAGGAGAGAAGCAACTTAGAACTAAGGAGAAATTTACAGTTAGAACAATTAATCAGTGGGACAACTTGCTTCCAGAAGTTGTGAATGTTCCAACCCTGGAAAAATTTAAGAAAATGTTGGATAACCATTTGTCTGGAGTGGTGTAGGGTTTCCTACCTAAGCAGGGGGTTGGACTAGAAGACCTCCAAGGTTCCTTCCAACTCTGTTATTTTATTCTGTGGATGAACCAGTAAGGAGAGATAGGAATATCTTTTTGAAATTAATGAAAATGGCTTTAAATAGTTCATTTTTTTGTGTGAAAGGAGAGACAACAGTCTCAGATGTTATGTCTACCTGTTTTATTGGAGTACCAGTTCTGGAAAGTTTTTATTTGAGGAAGCAAAAATCACCATAGAACCAAATAACTATAATTTGTCGAAGGTGATTACTTTGTTTGGAAGTCCAATAAAACCTAATGTGGACCTATCCTATCCTATCCTATCCTATCCTATCCTATCCTATCCTATCCTATCCTATCCTATCCTATCCTTATATTTTTCAACGAAGTGATTGCTTGGAATAGTCCTATTAATTTAATATATATCATATTTGAAATATATATTTGTTACTTGTAGTTACAGAATTCTGATGGTTGTTAACATTGTTTCTGCTCAAAAAGCAAAAAAAACAACAAACCCAAAACAAAACACACACACCAAACAAACCAATCCCCCTCCTAACTTTAGTCCTAAAATATGGTCCATGATGCATAGATTACACACATACACACCGAGTTTTCAGCACCACTGCTAGCCTCTCTTCCCTTTCCCAAAGTAAATTACTAAGTTTTGGGGAAAGGGTGTGTGTGTGTTCGAAACCACTACTTGAATACCATTTCTGAATGCTCTGATAAGAAGCTTGCAAAAGGCCTGAGATTTTGAGAACACTCAACTTTCAAACTGATATTTCCTTATTTATATTTAAAGAAGAAGAGGAGGTCAAATTATTCTCCAAAGCACCAGAGGACAGGACAAGAAACAATGGTTGGAAATTAACGAAGGAGAGAAGCAACCTGGAAACTTCCTAACAGTGAGGACAATTAACCAGTGGAACAGCTTGCCTTCAGAAGTTGTAGATGCTTCATCACTGGAGGTTTTTAAGAAGAGACTGGACAGCCACTTGTCTGAAATAGTATAGGTTCTCCTGCTTGAGCAGGGGGCTGGACTAGAAAACCTCCAAGGTCCCTTCTAGCTGAATTTTATTCATTCATTTATCCTGCCTATATTATTTTATATAAATAACTCAAGGCAGTGAACATAGTTAATATGCCTTCTTCCTCCTGTTTTCCCTAGAACGACAACCCCGTGAAGTGGGTCTATTGAGGTTAGGATTTCAGAGTCTGTACCAGTGGACAAGGTATAAATGCAAACAATTAAATAATAATCATGGATATTTGAAAAGGCGTCCCTCTTCATGTGTCAAATTTAAAATTGCTTGGGAGCTCTTAACAGCTTTCCCATTGTAATAATCATGAGTCCATTAGTATATTACTGATGTCAGCTGTTGTAAACTCAATGTCCTTAAATGTTCAGAAACTTGCTCTTAATAAAATAGGAAGAATGTGGTAGTGTCTTCTATGCTGAATTTTCTTGCGTGAAAAATTTGAAGATTGGATATAAAATGCTATTACAGTTTTCTACTATTTCCCTCCCCCCTCCATGAATTGGGAGTTGCTTATCTAGATGCACATAACAATTCATTTGACATATGGCCATTAGAACAAAATGAATGAAATTGCTTCAAGGGCAGAAGATTGACTCAGAAGCATTTAAAACTGATTGCTCTTCGAATTGCTCCAAAAACCTGGCATTGAGATTGCTGGGCATGTATATACTATTCAAAAAAACTAATGTCTGACACAGACATTATGGTTTTATGGATTGAGTGATGAGTCAATATTATAATTTCCTTTTTAGGACATTCAGGCGCACATCAGAACAGGCATCTGAATTCACTTCCTAACTCTGTCATTTTGTATATATGTTGATGTGGTCGAGGCCATCTTCTGTTTCCTAGAAGGAGGAGGAGACAATAGACAATAGAACAATAGAATAACAGAGTTGGAAGGGATCTTGGATAGTCCAACCCGCTGCTTAGGCAGGAAACCCTACACCACCTCAGACAAATGGTTATCCAACATCTTCTTAAAAACTTCCAGTGCCGGAGCATTTACAACTTTTGGAGGCAAGTTGTAATTGCTCTAACTGTCAGGAAATTTCTCCTTAGTTCTAGGCTGCTTCTCTCCTTGATTAGTTTCCACCCATTGCTTCTTGTCCTGCCCTCAGGTGCTTTGGAGAATAGCTTGACTCCCTCTTCATTGTGGCAACCCCTGAGATATCGGAAGACTGCAATCATGTCACCCCTAGTCCTTCTTTTCATCAGACTAGACATACCCAGTTCCTGTAACCGTTCTTCATGTTTTATCCTCCAGTTCCCTAAACATCTTTGTTGCTCTTCTCTGCACTCTTTCTAGAGTCTCCACATCTTTTTTACATTGTGGCGACCAAAAATGGATGCCGTATTCCAAGTGTGGCCTTACCAAGGCATTATAAAGTGGTATTAACACTTCACCTGATCTCGATTCTATCCCTCTGTTTATGCAGCCTAGAACTATGTTGGCTTTTTTGGCAGCTGCTGCACACTGCTGGCTCATATTTAAATAGTTGTCCACTAGGACTCCAAGATCCCTCTCACAATTACTACTATTGAGCGAGATACCACATATACTGTACCTGTGCAGGAGGAAAAATACCACACATACAAGTCAGAGAGTTTAAAATACTTCGGGTTAGAAAAATAATGGCCTACACGAATAGAGCAAGTTTTTCTTACTGCCTCAGAAATGGTCTTCCAAAGGCCAATTCATAGGCAAAGTTCCAGTACTGGGGAAAAGAAAAAACTCACTCTCTTTGCTTCTCATAGATTCAAGCTTAGACCTAAAGGTGTCCTTTGAAGAGAACATCAATTATTGAAAAGTTCATTGATGACAGAATTATGATAGCTATGTAAAGCTTTGGGTTTCTTTTTCTGTGTGCTGCAGATAATCTTACTAGGGATGGTCCTCAGCTTGTAGCTTCTCAAAAGCATCTCTTTAGTGCGAAAAATAGAAGGCCGGGCTACCATTACTAACTTAGATAATATATTATATTTAAGGTGTCCTGAAATACTTGAATAAGTTTATACCAGACTGATGATGCTCCACTATATTTCAAGGCAGTTATAATTTCTGTTGACGGGGGGTGGTGAAAAAAGTTGATCGGAAAAATATTTATCCAGAACGCAGTTGAAATATGAAACCTGAAACTACACAGTTCTTTCTGTGGATGTTCCAAAGTCCAGGCCAAGAATGTGGAATGGACGTCCTGCAAAGAACCTCTTGGCACATCGTAAATTAGTCAGATAGGTAACAAACCGTCACTAAGTTGCATTTAGGGGGCAGCTGAGAAAAACAAGACTTTCTAGTAAAACTTTCCAGTTCTGAGTACATAAATCCAATGAGAAACATATTGTTATGCACAGGGTAGAACAAACTGTCATATTCCAGAGCAGGAACACACAGAGTAGAATGCAAAGACCAGAAAGAATGTAAGAAAAAATAAATAAAATACTTGGGGAAATAAGTACAATGTGGAACCCAATTTAGAGGCTGCATTGATTGCAAAACCTCCAGGTTGTATTTTTAGGACCACCAAAATAATAATAATAAAAAAAAGAAACAGAGAAATCATTTACGGTCAAAAATCTCTTCAGATCATCAAATCTCTCATCTCTGAAGTGCAAATTATCAAATTCCCGCTAGATTTTCTTCCATTTTTAGAAGGAGAGGATAGTTGCGCTACAATGATGCCCAACACCAGAAGAGATTATGAAGCTGTGTGTTCAGGTATATTCTTCAGGTCTGGAATAAAACAATATAAAGTGCAAGACAAATGAATCTTTTGAGTATTTTTTTCAAAAGAAGAATTAAGTTTCAGTACAAAAAAACAGAACCTCCAGGACCAATGGCACAATAGAGGAGGGTAATGAAAAGAAATGCTTCTGATGCTATGAGTTCCCCAGAATTGCACCTTTGCAAAAATGCACACAATGATTGGACCTGCAAGCATAGCAGTAGCCAGGGAATGTGAGGACAACCCTAACTTTGTCCCTGACTGCCAACTTTCTTTCTTAAAAGGGATGTTCATGAGCCCTTGTATCCATTAGAAAATATTGTCTATCACCCTGATGGCGAACCTATGGCACGCATGCCACAGGTGGTATGCAGAGCCCTCTCTGTGGGCATGCCAGCCATTGCCCCAGCTCAGCTTCGCCACATATGTGCGTGTGCCTCCCGCTGGCCAGCTGGTCTTCGGGTACCTGCCACACATGGGGGGGTGAGACGCATGTGGGGATGTGCGCATGAATGTACGGGGGGAGAGGTGCATGCATGGGGGGTGCAGGTTGGTACAGGAGGACTTCCAGGCCCAAAATGGGGTACGAGGGGGCTTACATGGCACCCTCATGCCCTGTTTTGGCTTCTAAGTTGGTGCAGGAGGCTTTCCAGGCCCAAAACAGGACGCATGCTTACTTTGGGAAAGCCTCCTGCACCAACCTGAAAGCCAAAATGAGGCGCGGGTGGGGTGGGGCGCATGCATTGGAGGTGGGGCGCTTGCATTGCATTTTGGGGGTTTGGGCACACACGTGTGTGGACACTCGGCACCAAAAAGGTTACCCATCACTCGTCTATCACAATCCTCTGAAAAACAATCTTGCTTTGAGAAGGAGCTCAGTCTATATATTCCTCAGTTTAAGGAATCTGGAGGATACAACAGAGTTATTAGCCAGTGGTAAGAGCTTGCTGAGCAGGTGACAAATAATTAATTCATTAGTCTTCATTCATTCATTTTTTGTAACCCCCTTTATTATTTTTACAAATAACTCAAAATTGTGTTATTTATATATGTTAAATGTTAAATATATTCAACACACCTTCCTCCTCTTATTTTCCCTCAACAATGACCCTATGAGGTGAATTGGACTGAGAGAGAATGACTGGCCCAAGGTCACCCAGCTAGCTTTCATGGCCAAGATGGGACTAGAACTCACAGTCTCCCATTTTCTAACCTGATGCCTTAATCAGTAGGCATCTTGGTGAAAGGAAGAATATTTCTATGTAACCATGCCTTACATCCTTCCAAGGTGGGTAAAATGAGGACCCAGATTGTTGGGGGCAATATGCTGACTCTGTAAACAGCTTAGAGAAGGCTGTAAAAGCATTATGAAGCGGTATATAAGTCTAAGTACTATTGCTATTTATATCCAGTACTATTTATGTGTCTTTCCTTCCTCGGCTCGTGATTACAGCCTCCTGTGGTTTTATTTGAATTAAAGTTGGAGTAAGGTTATAAGAACACCACATAATGTGTGTTTTGGCTCTCAGTTGCAACTTAATTCTCAATAGCCTTGAAAAATGAAAGCTTTGGAAATCTAGAAGTAAAATATGAAAAATGAATGCATGTGTGTATCAAACTTTAACTTAAAATCAGATATGACATGTGCAGGATAAGAAAACCAGTCAGAGCTGTTGCATAATAGAAATGCACACAGCACCGTAATAAATGTGTTAAAATAAAATGTTCAGAGGGAATTCTGGACAGTGGAAAATTCATTTGAATGCCTAGTAATTACCATACAGATTTCTGCAATGAAGAATAATTGGGAAAGTAGCAATCATGGGATAGTTGGGCAACCACCAAAAATTTAGAGCATATACGCAAGTTTTAATCATCCAAGAATTAATCTAAATTCTTGAGGCTTTGTGAAATTGATTATGTGTCTCACGCATTTTACAAGACCTTTGACTGTTGTTACAGCATAATTTTAACAATCACCTCTATAATGATGGAATAAAAACCTTGACACTTTGGAAGTTTAGCTATGTTTCATTAGTACTGGCGCCAGCACCACCAAACAGCCCTTGTTCATACCTGCTGATACCTCCCTTTTCCTGTCTGTTCATATGTGGTATTTTTCTTTTTCATTTTAAATAATATAATCAGAATGAAGAAAGTCTGCTTTACCGTAAACTCAGCCATTTTGTGAATTGGCTTTTGGGATGAATTCAAAAGTCCTTACACCTAAAGCAAAAAGTGCTGAAGTGACATCAACCATGTCCATGCTAGAGGCCAGTGACCCTCAGGGTGTTTCTGTACAGCCAGATGATCAGTACCAAATTCTGTCTGACAGGTCTTGGGTGAAGAAGGAGAAGCACCATGGAGATTGAAATGGTTGCTTCTCTTCCGCACTCTCATGCAGAGTTCGGCTCTGGATTCATTTTACTGTCCCTAGTTGCTGTTTTTAATCCAGATCTTTTAAAAACTACTTTTATAATCTCTCTAGTTTTGTCTACCTTTCCTCGGGGGATTTCTTGTAACAAATATGTGATTAAAACAAAACTTTTTATCATAAAAAAAAAAAAGAATGAAGAAAGGGTTGGCACAGAACAGGTCACGCTGTAAGAAACTGAGCCGAGACCCCTAACTTATGGAAACATCTTAAACCGTTTCGTTTAAATTGCATAGATTATTCCGGCGATAGCACTGACTTACAGTGATCTGGCATTGAGCGTTGGCTAGATAAAACTGCAAATTGTTTTCATTTTGGCTATTACGGTAAAGAATGTGAAATGTAACTTCTCGGAGAGAAGATATAGAGGGGAAAAAATAGCAGTTCAGAAAGGTGATGGTGATAAGAAGTTCTAAATAGCTTTTACCCTGATTAACCTTTCAAAAGAATTCAAATTCTTCTCATTCAGTTTTTTTCCCCTTCCCTCCACATCATTGCCAAATTGGGGAGATATTAAATGCAATGCCATGGAATTTAGCAGGTAGAAAATAGTGTTAAAGTAAAAAATTCCTTAATATTAAACTTGACTCCTGGTAATTTCACTGACTTGTTTATCTGGGTTTGGAGGCAACAATATGAAAAACTCCATTGCCTTCTTTTGTTAACTCTACAACTGGAGAATTCTTTGGTGTTCTCTCTCCCATTCAAGTACTAACCAAATCTGATCCAGTCTGTTGCAAACACAAGAGAGTAAAGCAGTGGGCAAATCAAATATAACACTGCATGTACTACACATTTCACTATCAGAATAGAACAGAATTTTTATTGGCCAAGTGTGATTGGACACACAAGGAATTTGTCTTGGTGCATATGCTCTCAGTGTACATAAAAGACAAGATACATTCATCAAGAATTCTAAGGTACAACACTTAATGATAGTCACAGAGTACAAATAAGCAATCAGGGAACAATCAATATCAATTTAAATTGTAAGGATACAAGCAACAAAGTTACAGTCATACAGTCATAAGTGGAAGGAGATGAGTGCTGGGAACTACAGGTAGTTCACGACTTACAACCATAGTGACAGCTCAAAGTTACATTGGCACTTAAAAAATGGACTTATGACCATTTTTCACAATTACCATTGCACCATCCCCATAGGCACATGATCAAAATTCGATCACTTGACAACCGGCTCATATTTATGACGGTTGCAGTGTACCAGAGTCACGTGATCACCTTTTGTAATCTTCTGACAAGCAAAGTCATGAATAGAATAGAATAACAGAGTTGGAAGGGACCTTGGAAGTCTTCTAGTCCAACCCCCTGCTTAGGTAGGAAACCCTACATCACTTCAGACAAATGGTTATCCAACATCTTCTTAAAAACTTCCAGTGTTGAAGCATTCACAACTTTTGGAGGCAAGTTGTTCCACTGATTAATTGTTTTAACTGTCAGGAAATTTCTCCTTAGTTCTAAGTTGCTTCTCTCCTTGATTAGTTTCCACCCATTGCTTCTTGTTCTACCCTCAGGTGCTTTGGAGAATAGTTTGACTCCCTCTTCTTTGTGGCAGCCCCTGAGATATTGGAACACTGCTATCATGTCTCCCCTAGTCCTTCTTTTCATTAAACTAGACATACCCAGTTCCTGCAACCGTTGTTCATATGTTTTAGCCTCCAGTCCCCTAACCACCTTTGTTGCTCTTCTCTGTACTCTTTTTAGAATGAAAAAGTACCAAAAGGACCCAGGAAAGATATGCACAGCATTTAGGTAAAGAGAAGTGAAAATAATCAGGATGAAGTGAATTCTTAAACAATAAAAGATTGAAGCACCCGTTTTCTTGTTGCCAACTTGCAATGGGAAAAATCAACTCTGGTCCATTTTCCAAGGAACCAGCAAGAGTTAAAATAAATCAGCCTAAACATTTGATGTTATGTAATCAGATCCACAGCAACTTTGGAATGAGAGTTAAGACTCCATATGGCATAGAAATAAATGACATCATTATATAATTGGGCAGATTGTGACCAGGTGGTCTCTTTGCTTGCCTGCTAGTGGAGAACCTCAAGTCCCACTCTGCTCTTTTTTTAAAATAATATGGAGTAGAGTAGAGTAGAGTAGAGTAGAGTAGAGTAGAATAGAATAGAATAGAATAGAATAGAATAGAATAGAATAGTTGGAAGGGACCTTGGAGGTCTTCTAGTGCAACCCCCTGTATAGGCAGGAAACCCTACACAAATGGTTATCCAACATCTTAAAAACTTCCAATGTTGGAGCATTCACAACTTCTGGAGGCAAGTTGAATATGAACAGAATGGAGAAAGGGTTGGCACAGAACGGTTAGTACGGTTTTATTATTTTCAAACCAGTCCTGCCTTTAAAATAGCATCCATTCCCACCATGTCCTTTAGAGTGAATTTACATGGGAGTTTTCCAAAAGAAAAACAGGAAAAGCAAATGTTGACGGTAGAGGCAAGGAAGTGAAAAATCTTGAAATCCTGAGTCAGCTTCCTAACATTTTTGAATCCAATTTTCAATAGCACTTAGACTTATATGCTGCTTCACAATGCTTTACAGCCTGCTCTAAGTGGTTTACAGAGTCAGCATCCCCCTTCCAGCAATTTGGGTCCTCATTTTACCGATCTCAGAAGAATGGAAAGCTGAGTCAACCTTGAACCAGTCAGGATCTGACTGGCGGCAGTGAGTTAGAGTTAGCCTGTGTCATTACTTAAAATTACTTAATTAAAAACTACTTAGTTAAAAGAATATATTTCTTGGGGCACTGCTAGCAGTCAGGAACAGGAAATATGGCTGTAAGGGAGATAGATGGGCAGTTAAAAAGTTTGATGATAGATGGATGGAAGATGATAGATGATAGAGAGATAGATAGATGATAGATGGATGAATGGATGGATAGATAGATAGATGATAGATAGATAGTAGATAGATAGATAGACAGATAATAGGCAGGCAGGCAGGCAGGCAGGCAGGCAGGCAGGCAGGCAGGCAGACAGTGTATATGCTAAAAATCTTTGCCCATGAGAGGTAAATGAATATGATAGCTACTTTGGAATTGTCTCTATTCTGGTCCAGTTGTTTTGATTTTTTTCTTAACATATCTTATTTTAATACCTTTTGAATTTTCTCTTGCAGAACTATTTTTTTTAAAAAAAAACCATACTAAAGTCTCCTTTTATACACTTGGAGTTACATTTTCTTATCATCTCTATTCCTTTGGAAAGATCAAGTCAGGTTTCTTTTTTGGGCCATCCATAGCCTCCTTGCCTCTCCTTCTTCCATCTCATCCTTTCCTCCCTTCATTTGAAAAAGTTGCTTCTTATAGGGTAGGATAGTGAAAGATCAACAGGATCCACAATAAGAAGGGCTGACCTAGCTGGATCCTGGACAAAAAATGGTGACGTGCCATGGCCTCGACTCTGACAATAAATGGTCGGGTTTTGTTTTGATATTTAATTCTTGGTTCCTCATATTCTCCCGAAATATCTATGTCACCATTTGCCTAAATGGGGTCCTGTTTGCAGACAGATGGGCTTCTGAAATCTCCTAGTAAGGCTGCAAAATTTCTTATCCAAAACTCTAGAGACATGATGATGATGATGATGATGATGATGATGATGATGATGATGGTGATAATGATGATGATATCTATTCAGTTGTGTCTGAGTCTTTGCGATTCTATGGGCCAGGTCTCTCCACACCTCCACATCTCCTGAGCAAAATGCACAGATAAATTGACTATATTCTTTGCTCCTTTGCAACTAAAAATGAATGAATGAATGAATAACAATATTATTACGGTTAGCAACCAGCAAAATTAAAATAAGGCAGGCAAAAACAAAGAAAAAGCAACTCAAAAACTAAATCGGAACCATATGTAAGCAAAACTCATTAATGTAATAAAACCAGCACAAAGAACCCACTCTTCTGTAATTTTGAAGTGTCCATGCTACAGTACTGAATTTGGCTACCTGGTAGGAAAAGGGAAATACTGACATTGGCTGGATGACATAGAATTTTTGAGATAGGTTTACTCTGTTTCTGTACAAGTCATAATATAGTAATATCTAACGGTTTCTATCAGGCCAGACTTATTCCTTCTAAAAAGACTCTTATAAATACAGCCCTCCAGCAAACAGATGGGGAAACATTAAAGCAGGCTAAAGTTAACAAGGAAAAATTAGTTATTTCCATAAATTCCCTTCCAGTGCTAGAAGGAGGAAGTACAGGTTTGATTACGACCAATAGTTTTCCTGTTGTAAACTTGATTGTAACCATGGCACTAGTATTCTTGACACAAAAGCATAAGTTTATTGGCACAGGCATCAAAACACTGGCAAAAGTAAAGAAATACATTTCCCAGTTTTGGCTTAAACCTTATGCATCTCATTAGTACTTCTGGGCCACTTTTGGCAGCTGAAAACCAAAGAACTCAATGTTCCTCTCCTGCTCAAAAACTTGAGACCGTTCTTAATGCACTTTTACTATTCACAGAGAAAGGCTGAGCTTGGAAACACACGGTCTTCGGTAAATGAAGGTCCTTTATGGTTTTAATTTCTTTCTTTTTCTTATGCTTTGCGAATCTGGTTCAAGCAATCTGGAAGGCACGTGTGGTGGAAATTTATAGTGCTGATATTGCTAGCCCTAAAGGGAAAAAAAAGTTTGCTATCTCACAAAGAAGCTTCTTTGGAATTAGTTCACCCACTTTGAGCCTTTCCTTGCTTGCATTTAATGACAGAAACACCATGTGCTGTGGCCCCTTTTTTAAATGCTGGGTTCAAACAACAAAGCTATCATCTGATAAGGTAAAGGTAAAGATTTCCCTTGCATATATGTGCTAGACATTCCCGACAACTAGGAGATGGTGGTCATCCCCGTTTCAAAGCTGTAGAACCAGCACTGTCCAAAGACGTCTCTGTGGTCATGTGGCCGGCATAACTAAACGCCAAATGCTCACAGAACGCTGTTACCTTCCCACCAAAGATGGTTCCTTATTTTTCTACTTGCATTTTTTACGTGCTTTCAAACTGCTAGGTTGGCAGAAGCTGGGACAAGTAACAGGAGTGCACTAGGGATTCGAACCGCTGAACTGCCGACCTTTCGATCGACAAGCTCAGCATCTTAGCCACTGAGCCACAGCGTTCCTCATCTAATACTGATACTGAGCCTTAAATCATGCTTAGATCTGTCAGTGTTCAGTTCACTAGTTGTTATTGTTGTTGTTGTTGTTGTTGTTAGTTGCAAAGTCGTGTCCGACCCATCGTGACCCCATGGACAACGTTCCTCCAGGCCTTCCTATCCTCTACCATCCTCTGGAGTACACTAGTGCTTTCTCTTTATTCTAATGCACAATTTGCTGCAGATGCAATCTGATGCACTTCATTGGACTACACCATTAGTGGTGCAGTCAGATTATTCCCAGAAAGAAGGGCCAATCCAGCACCAAGTGGTCATTTTAAATTGATCCTGATCTCTAGTCCTTGGACATCTTTCAGGACCATTCTGCTTTAGGCAATGAAGGAGTCTACTTCTTTCACACCACACTCTCCCCCTTCCCCCGTAACTTCTAGGTTTCCAAACCAATTCTCAGACCACATACATAGATCAATCTGAACAGTGATGACGAGAAGTGGAACTCCATTATGAAATAGGGATATAGGCTTTCTCCCCCTTTCCCCCCCTCTCCCTTTCTCTTCATATTAAAAACTCTTGCACCTGTTGTGTGGGCTACTTTTGAGTTGGCTCTCTTCTGGAATTGGTTTTTGAATGCACCTGCGTAAGACAGACTTGCATAAAACCAGAACTAGTTATAATTGACCTTGGCCAAAAGTTTTCTCCTCCCTAGTTCTAATTCCATCCACATTAAGGAAAATGAGTGATATGTACCAGCTGGTGATGTTTGGTGGGGGGGAGGGAAGGAATCAAGAGGCAAAGCTCCCATTAATTGCCCCAGCTCTGCCAACCTAGCTGTTCGAAAGCATGCAAATACGAGTAGATAAATAGGCACCAATTTGACAGGAAAGTTTATTGCATGACCCATATTTTCCTGCTGACCACATGATGACAGAAATATCTCTTAAACAATGCAGGCTCCCTTGGCCAAGACTGGCCCCCGTGAGTTGGTCATGACTGGACAGGGTAATCATTTAATCTTTTTAAGTCTGAGGAAATAGCCTTTTAAACTGGCAGAGAAGAACCCTTTCAACTGACAATTCCCTCCAGATGGCAAGTTTACAATGGCTGAGCCAAGGTAGGAAATGCTATAGAAATAGGAAAGGAAGGCTCTGAAAAATCTACAATTCCCACTCTGAATTCCTCTATTTTAATCACTCCTGAAGTGAAATCACAAAATTCCTCCCTTCGTTGAACTGTGGAAAACTCTCTATGTGAAGTAAGAGTTTGATGTCTTCTCAGCGAAAGACATGGAATATTACTGAAATGAATGAGGTCTTCGTAATGAGAAACATATCTGACCCTCACTGAATTATGAACAGTGTCTCCATGTCAGGTTTGGTATAATTTATGCCAACATCATCTAATATAATATGTTTTATGCTGCCCTTTTGTTAAAGAGGTGTCCCAAAATCCTTTTAAGTAACTTCCAGAGTCACCACAAATTCTGTTTTTTTTTTTCAATTTCATAACTAACCACCAAGAATCAGTAGTTTCCTGCCAGTTTTCTGCAGAAGAACAAAGAAGTGTTAACCTTCTTTTGCCAAATAAACAATGTTCTGTTTTTCCAGAAAAGTCTGGGGTGGAAGCTCTGGTCTCTCATACGTTTGTGACTGCCACTTTGACATCCTGTTTTATTTATTTTTTTATTTATTTAATACAGGGCCTAGACTAGAGACTAAAAATTGCTAGATCTGGTACGAACAACCAGAAGAAATGGGCAACTTTGTTTTGGCAAAGATTGTGTAATAGAAATGAATACTTGCAGAGGTCTAATTTTGTGTTCAACATTTCAAGTAGAAATTTGGACTGGTAATATATTTGTATTCAAAAGCTTTGAGTTAGATCATTCTCTTTGCTTGTTTGACATGGTTCGGATATGAAGCCTCTGAACTTAGCTTTCAATTGAAATATATTAATGGTGAAGGTATATAGGTAATCCACAACTTATAACAATTCCTTTAGTGACTGTTCAAAGTCTAGATACATTGAAAAAAGTAACTTAACATCGGTGCTCACATTTACAACTATCACAATATACTTACAATCATTTGATCGAAATTTGGGCACTTAGCAACTATGTATTTACAGTGGTTGCAGGATCACCATTTGCAACCTTCCCAGCTGGCTTTGACAAATAAAATAATGGGAAAAACTGGAAAAACTAGTTTAACAAATGCATGATTTGTTTAAAAACTACAGAGATTCACTTAATAACTGTGGCGAGAAAGGTCATAAAATCTGGCATGACTCACTTAACAATGGTCTTGCTTAGCAACACAAATTCTGGTCCCAGTTGTGGGTACAAGTCGAGCACTATCTGTGTTTTTTGTCAAGTCATTGTCAAATAAACAGCTGTGATGTCCCACATAGCAGAGTCCATTCCAAAATTGTTGGGCAGATGTCTTTCTTATCACCAGATATTTTTGATAGTTGGAAATATCCAGGACTGAACCAGTGATATTTTACAAAATATCTGCAATAAATAGCAGAATGAGGATGCTTTATATAGCCCGTAAAATTAAAGCCTATCCTTCATAGTTTATTAATCCCGTACTTCAGTTACAGGAAGGTTGTATTCCTTGAAACAAAGTTCCATTGTCTATTCAGCTTTATTAAGCAAAGCCTTCAAATGCGGAACGTTTTGAACCTCGCCTAGATCTTCTTTTGTTTTGGGAAACTATTCCAAATATAAAAGCTGGAGCAGATCATCTTGGAGCTGGAGAAGGAGGCTCTGTCAACAATCAAGCCGATAATGGAGTATATATGCAGTTCTAGCAAAAGAAAAGTCTGCAAGTAGGACCATAGACTATAGAGAAGAAGTATTGCTATTTTGTAATCCGAAATGGAATTGGAAGAGGCTAAGAACAAGATTGTAAAACCAGTGTGCTTCCAGATGCAATTCAAGGTGCTGGTGGTTACCTTAAAAGATCTTCATGGTTTGGGGCCAAGTTGCTTGCAGGACCATCTCTCCACCATGAGATCTACTTTTGTCCTTTTAGATCCAGCACGAGAGGCATACTGTGAGTCCCATCCACTAGAGAAACTGGCCCCAGGATGATAGCTTCTTCTGCTCTGATGCCCACCCACTGGAATGTCATCTCCCCAAGATTAACCTTGCCCCAACCCTATTGTTTTTTTGTAAGGCATTTAAAAACTTGGTGTGCCATCTAGCCTGGGGGCCTGGCAATAAGGGTGAACCCATTTCATGCTTAAATTAAATACAGGATGTTATGAATTCTTATATAATTCGTAATTGTTCTCAACAATTATTTGATCTTTTTTTTTAAAAAAAAAATGATTGTTTTATCCCATTTTTGTTTAAATTCTTAGCCACCCTGAGACATGTACGGGCAGCCGTATATATTTATTAAATTAATAAAAAATAAGCATGTGGAACCATACTTCAGAGCCACTTGAGCACTGAAACATACCTTAGAGCAGACATGCAAATACATACCCCTTTCAGATATATCCTTTTTAACAAAAACTGGAGGAAAAATAAGTTTTGTTGTTTTCTTTATAATCATTGTACAAGCCGATTACCTATAAAAGCAGTGCAAAATTAGATTGCAGAGCTGATTAGGGCACCTCAGAGTGAAAACTAACCAATGAAAAACAGCTGTAGCAAGAAGCAACAATAGGGACATCCACCATAGCAAGCACATTTATGAAATGGTTCAAAAATGTGTCTGAGGATTTGAGGATACAGTTGATGGCTATGTGGAAATGCCCTAAGCTGCGTGTAGGAGTGTGGTACACACCCCAGCAATTTATTTGCTCTACTGCAACACATTCTTAGCAGATGGCAGCTGACCATGTCTGGACTTGGAACCTCATCAGGGCTGGTGCTCGTTAATAGTAGACCTCCAGGGAACATCAGGGCTGTAAAATAGACTGGAAATCAAAACTGCATCCCAGAAAGAAATGGCAAACCACATCCACCGCACGTAGCTATGTCCATGATGTTGTCAGAAACACCACTCAGTTTGACTGCAGTAAAATGGGAATAGAAAGCTGGAGTGGGAAAAAAAACAGAAACCGATCAGGGAAACAGAAAGTAGTTGGTTCCTTCTTTTTTTTTTAATCTATACGTTTGTTGTTAAAAGATTGAAATACAAAGTAGAAAAAAAGTACCAAAAAAAGATTGCTATATTTAAATTAAAAAGATTCTACAATGAAAAAAGAAAAAAGTACATTAATGTTTAGTGATAAATTCTCCCTCCTTCCCTTTGAAATAGCAATAGCACTTATATTTATATACTGCTTCAGAGTGCTTTATAGTCCTCTTTAAGCAGTTTACAGAATCAGCATATAGCCCCCAATAATCTGAGTCCTCATTTTACCCACCTCGGAAGGAGGGAAGGCTTAGTCAACCTTGAGCTTGGTGAGATTTGATCTGCCAAATTGCAGTCAGCCGGCAGTCAGCAGATGTAACCTACATTACTGCACTCTAACCACTGTGCCACCAAGCCTTATATAGAAACTATCAGATTATAAAGAATAAACGGTTTTGGTCAGCATATCAGCCTATGGCACATCAACCATTAAAAGAGTAACTTACTTCTAATAGTCCATGAGAAAGACAACATTTTATTTTTTTATTTTTTTATTTTTGTCACACAGTATATATAAGCATAAGCATGAAATAATTATACAATATATAAGCATATATATGAGTATGAGTTGTAATAACTATATTAATTGGATATAACGAAGGAAAACAATAGGACAGGAACAGTAGGCACATTTGTGCTCTTATGCACGCCCCTTACAGACCTCTTAGGAATGGGGTGAAGTCAATGGTAGACAGTTTTTGGTTGAAGCTTTTGAGATTTTGGGAAGAGACCACAGAGTCAGGTAGTGTATTCCAAGCATTAACAACTCTGTTACTGAAGTCATATTTTCTGCAGTCAAGATTGGAGCGGTTAACATTAAGCTTAAATCTATTGTGTGCTCGTGTATTGTTGCAAAGAGATGAAGTAGTCTTTGACAGGACGGACATTGTAATAAATGATTCTATGAGTTAAACTCAGGTCATGTCGAAGGCGGCAGAGTTCTAAATTTTCTAAACCCAGGATTTCAAATCTGGTGGCATAAGGTATTTTGTTGTCATAAGTGTCATCTTCAAAGATGACACTTATCAAACAAGGGATGTATTTAAAAAGTGCTGTGCGAATAGCAAGATGAAAGTAGGGAAGATGTATTCCAAGAAAACTTAAGTGTTGGGGAAAATAGCAGACCCAAGAAGTTTTAAAAAACTGATGGGTTTGAAAGCAGGAACCATACATATTTATAGGTAATGTTTAAATATGAACCTGAGAAGCTTATTGAGCATGCTCATGCCTCTGGTTATGTAAAGATTATTAACCAGCTTAAGATACAGAAGGATCTTGACAGACTTGAACATTGGACACTATCTAACAAAATCAAATACAATGGTGAAAAAAGTAAGGTTCTACATTTGGGCAAGAAAAACAAAATGCCCAGGTACACTATATGTGGTACCTCACTCAATAGTAGTACCTGTGAGAGGGATCTTGGAGTCCTAGTGGACAACCATTTAAATATGAGCCAGCAGTGAGTAGCAGCTGCCAAAAATGCCAACACAGTTCTAGGCTTCATAAACAGAGAGATAGAGTCAAGGTCACATGAAGTGTTAATACCACTTTATAATGCCTTGGCAATGCCACATTTGGAATACTGCATCCGGTTTTGGTCGCCATGATGCAAAAAAAAAGATGTGGAGACTCTAGAAAGAATGCAGAGAAGAGCAACAAAGATGATTAGGGCACTGGAGGCTAAAACATATAAAGAACAGTTGCTTCAATTGGGTATGTCTAGTTTAATAAAAAGAAGGACTAGGGGAGACATGATAGCAGTGTTCCAATATCTCAGGGGCTGCCACAAAGAAGAGGAAGTCAAGCTATTCTCCAAAGCACCTGAGGGCAGTACAAGAAACAACAGGTGGAAATTAATCAAGGAGAGAAGCAATTTAGAACTAAGGAGAAATTTCCTGACAGTTAGAACAATTAATCAGTGGAACAACTTGCCTCCAGAAGTTGTAAATGCTCCAATACTAGAAGTTTTTAAGAAGATGTTGGATAACCATTTGTCTGAAGTGATGCCTAAGCAGGGCTCTGGACTAGAAAACCTCCAAGATCCCTTCCAACTCTGTTATTCTATTCTAATCCAGTTTTGTGGCATTACCAGACTGCCCAACTTGAAACAGCTGACATTTGGGATTTACCAAGCTGGGATTCATTCCTTTTTCTAAAAACCCAAAATAATCATCGTTACAAGGTTGGATAACACAGCAAGTCAGAGGTGAGTTAAAATACTTTTCATGGCTGGGATAAAAGAATAGTTTGCCTGTGTTTGTTAACTAAAATATATTTGTTTAGCACAAGTATGTCAATATTACTTGCTTCTGAACAAGAGAGAGAGGAACTATTGATCCCAGATACCCAGAGAAACATTTTCAGTTTTTAATCAATTTAAAAAATGAGGTGAGAGATTCATATTGCTTAAGCACAATTGGATACTAACTTGTCCATGAAAAGAACAGATGTCCCAAATAAATTGGAATTTTAAACCTTGAGCATTTATATCAAAGATGAAAAGAACAATAATCTGAACAATAGGCAAGTTCTTCAGCACCTGAACCCAAAACAAACAGGTTTGTAAATAAAAATTTAAATGAAAATCTTTTATTAAGGAAATTAATAAACATGGAGACAAACGTGGATATCTGAGGGAAAGGGGAAATGCAGGAGGACATGAATTACTCCAGAAATACTCCAGAATTTTTTAAAAAAGTCTTGATTATATATAATTGTTTTGATCATGCTTTAAATTTTCTGTTTGATCGCTAGCATTGGTCCTGGAAATAAATAAATATAAATATAAATATATGTATGTATGTATGTATGTATGTATGTATGTATGTATGTATGTGTATATATATATATGTATATGTATATGTATATCTGTATCCAATAAACCTCCAAAAGTAGAAAACTATGGTACTGAAGCAAGATTTGCATTTAGTGTATTTTAGTAGGGGCAAAAAAATATTTTTTAGCTTGGTAAGTTATGGAGATCCTTCTGAACAATGAAGCAGCTGGAGGGTTCAAAAATGGAGAAAGGAAGACCTCTGGCCCAACAGGTAAGAGCCAAAAAGTATTGGGATTAATGAGCTTCAAAAACAAGTCTGAGGAAGATCTTAAAACTGAGTTGAATCTCATGGATAAATATTTATGCAAAACCAAAAAAAAAAAAAGTTGCAAAAACCTGAAAAACACTGAAACACGAATTAAGAAAGTTGCCACACCTAAGCTTCCACAAGTGAAGAATTTAGTATAAAATTGTTAGTTTCTTTGGGGTTTACAACATTCCCAAACCTACAAGCTAGGGAAGGGAGGGAGGGAAACTTCAGATCTGAGCAACAGCTGTACTGGAGACCAGATTTAAACTCTTTTAAATAAATTCTTGTAAGCCAAGTGGAAAACTTACTTCCAGTTTTGATGATGAAGCATTAGATGTAGCTCATACGTTTGCTGTTTCATAAGCCAGGGCCCATAAATATAAACAGAAAATAGAATAACAGAGTTGGAAGGGGCCTTGGAGTTCTTAAGGTCCAACCCCCTGCTTAAGCAGGAAACCGTACACCATTTCAGACAAATGGCTATCCAATCTCTTTTTAAAAACTTCCAGTGTTGGAGCATTCATAACTTCTGCAGGCAAGTTGTTCCACTTATTGATTGTTCTAACTGTCAGGAAATTTCTCCTTAGTTCTAAGTTGCTTCTCTCCTTGATTAGTTTCCACCCATTGCTTCTTGTTCTACCCTCAGGTGCTTTGGAGAATAGTTTGACTCCCTCTTCTTTGTGGCAGCTCCTGAGATATTGGAACACTGCTATCATGTCTCCCCTAGTCCTTCTTTTCATCAGACTAGAGCAGTGATGGCTAAGCTTTTCCTGACTGAGTGCCCAAAGATGTGTGCATGTTTGAATGCCCTCATGTGTGCCCAAACTCCCAAAATGCAATGCGCACACGGCCCCCGCATATGTGCTCCACCCCCTGCGCATGCCCAGCAGAGACCTGGAGACCAGCTGGTCAGTGGGAGGTGCACATGCATGCGCAGTGGAGCTGAACTGGGGTGACGGCTGATGTGCCCACAGAGAGGGTGCTGCGTGCCACCTCTGGCACGCGTGCCATAGGTTTGCCATCACGGGACTAGAGATACCCAGTTCCTGCAACTGTTCTTTATATATTTTAGCCTCCAGTCCCCTAATCATCTTTGTTGCTCTTCTCTGCACTCTTTCTAGCATCTCCACGTCTTTTTTACACTGTGGCGGCCAAAACTGGATGCAGTATTCCAAGTATGGCCTTACCGAGGCATTATAAAGTGGTATTAATACTTAACTTGATCTTAAAACACATAGACTTTAAGCCAGAAGTCTTCCTGTTGGGAATTATCCCGGAGATTTATACTAGAGATGTAAAATATTTGATTGTGAATATTATTACAGCAGCTAGGATTGTGTTTGCTAAAAATTGGAAAATGAGAAATTATCTTTGCAAGATGAAATAATTAGGAAGATGATGGAATGTGCAGAGATGAGTAAATTGACATTTGAAATTAGAGATCAAGAAGATAAGCAATATTATAAAATATGGGACTTATTCTACAGTTGGTTAGAAGGGAAAATATGTTAGAATAAGATATTGAAGACATATGTATGAAAGAAACGTGGATTTTGAATTTGCACAAGAAGATTTGTAAACACCCGGTCAGCACAATGTAATGGTTTGATGTGAATGGTTTTTGGGTTTTTTTTGGTTTGTTGTGGAAAATAAAAAATTTTCTTTAAAAAAAAAACTTAACTTGATCTTGATTCTATCCCTCTGTTTATGCAGCCTAGAACCGTGTTGGCTTTTTTGGCAGCTGCAGCACACTGCTGGCTCATTTTATTTATTTATTTATTTATTTATTTATTTATTTATTTATTTATTTATTTATTTATTTATTTATTTATTTGTCACACAGTATATATAAGCATAAGCATGTAATAACTATACATTATATAGGCATATATATAAGTATGAGTATATAATAACTATATTAATTGGATATAACAAAAGAAAACAATAGGACAGGAACAGTAGGCACATTTGTGCTCTTATGCACGCCCCTTACAGACCTCTTAGAAATGGGGTAAGGTCAATAGTAGACAGTTTTTGGTTGAAACTTTGGGGATTTTGGGAAGAGACCGGTAGTCAGGTAGTTTATTCCAAGCATTAACAACTCTGTTACTGAAGTCATATTTTCTGCAATCAAGATTGGAGCGGTTAACATTAAGTTTAAATCTATTGTGTGCTCGTGTATTATTGCAATTGAAGCTGAAGTAGTCTTCAACAGGAAGGACATTGTAATAGATGATTCTATGAGTTAAACTCAGGTCATGTCGAAGGCGGCGGAGTTCTAAATTTTCTAAACCCAGGATTTCAAGTCTGGTGGCATAAGGTATTTTGTTGTATTCAGAGGAGTGGAGAATTCTTCTTGTAAAATATTTCTGGACACATTCAATTGTATTGATGTCAGAAATGTGGTATGGGTTCCAGACAGTCGAGCTGTATTCAAGAATTGGTCTAGCAAATGTTTTATATGCTCTGGTTAGTAGTGTAGTGTAATGTAATGTAGTGTAGTGTAGTGTAGTATTTTTTAAATGGTTGCCCACTAGGACTCCAAGATCCTTCTCACAGTTACTACTATTGAGCGAGGTACCACATCTACTATACCTGTGCATTTTGTTTTTCTTGCCTAAATGTAGAATCTTACTGTTTTCACCATTGAATTTCATTTTGTTAGATAGTGCCCAATGTTCAAGTCTGTCAAGATCCTTCTGTATCTTAAGCCTATCTTCCAGAGTATTGGCTATTCATGCTAGCTTGGCATCATTTGCAAATTTGATGAGTTCCCTATCTAGCCCCTCATCCAAATCATTGATGAAGATGTTGAAGCATATTGGTCCTAAACAGAGCCTTGGAGTACCCCACTGATGCACTGGGAACTACATCAGTGCATCAGTGCATCTTTTCCAGTCCTCTGGCAGCTCCCCTGTGCTCCAGGATCTTTGAAAAATATAGTTCAGTGTTTCTGAGATCTCATCTGCCAGTTCCTTCAGAACCTTGGGGTGTAATTCATCTGGTCCTGGTGAACTCATCTAGGGTAGACAGGTGCTCACTTACTGTTTTCTTTCCTATTTTAACTTGTATTCCTAACCTGTTTTTTGTGGTGCTGTTTTTGATAAGCTGGACTTTTTTCCCCCTTTGTGTAAAGACAGTTGCAAAAAATGACTTAAGTAGTTCCGCTTTCTCCCTATTGTTTGTCACCTTCTTGCCACTTTCTCCCAGCAATAGACCAATTCTTTCCTTAATATTTTCTTGTTTTTAACATGTTGGAAGAAGCTATTTTTGTTATTTTTTACTTTTGTCGCAAGCCTTTGTTCATTGTGAGCCTTAGCTTTCCACACTTCATCTTTGCAGGCTCAGGCTATTTGCTGATATTCTGCCTTAATTATGTGCCCCTTTCCACTTTTTATACTTGCCGTTTTTGTCTTTCAATTTGTCAGAAAGTTCTTTATGCAGCCATGCTGGTTTCTTTTGAGAGCTGTTATTTTTCTTCTTCATTGGTATTGTGCTAGACTGGGCTTTTACAATCTCACTTTTCAAAATTTCCCAAACTTCTTGAGTTGTTTTCCCCTTGAGGATTCTCATCCATGGAATCCTTCCCAAGCTAAATAAGTAAAATATAATTGTACAATTGCCAGCATGGGACACTTTATAACTGCTTTGTTGTCTATTGATTAATCAGTCAACTGCATGCATCTTTAAGTGCTCCTCTTCTTATGAGTCATGAATCAGATGGCTGTAACATTCCAGAAACAGAAAATTCAGATATCTTAAGAATTCTAAAAGAAGACATAAAGATCCTAAAGTCAACAGACTGCTGTTAAAAAAAGAGTTATTTCTTGTGACTCGGGAAGTTGCCAGTTGTAATGAAAGGATAGGTGAACTTCCTGGCGCATAACTTACTCAGAGAAACCAGCTGAAAAGGCTTAGGAGATGGAAGAATGGACAAGTAAGAGCAGAATAAAACTGTTCTTCTCCAATATCTCATTTTTGCTATTTTTTTTACTGTTTTGTTTCTTTGAAGCCAGCAGAGGCCACTGTGGATGCTGAGACTCTAAGGGTAAGAGATGGTTAGGGTATTTTACCCCAAATGTTGCAAAGAAAAAGCTGAAACATAGCTAATGACAATAATAACAACAGTCATAATGCCCAAATTATGATGACTCAAAAGACCAATCTTGCAGCACTTTGTGGCTAGACTTACACAAGACGGTTGAAGAGATTAAAGGCCCAGTGGCACAACCTCTGGAGCTTGATTAGTTTTAAAGTGTGTGTGTGTGCATGCGTGCTTGGTGCTTTGTATGAATAGATTATGATTTAGCATATTGTGCAAACTCCCCAAAACGGGTTAATTCAGTTGCCAAATAAAGAAAAATGCACAAAACCCGCGGCGAAAGAAAATGTGACACTTTCTGCAGAAACAGAAAACTAGAACAGGTACAGTAAGCTGAACCAGCAGCTCTCAGGAGAGAAAGGTTTATATTTGTTTGCAGTTGCGTGGCGGGGGGTGTAACATGATGCATGACAGAGAAAATGAACAGGCAGTTGTTCTCACTTAAAGAATAGAATTCAAAATCACCCAATGCTATGAGGATGAAACATATTTGAACAGAAAAGGAAGGACACCTTCTTACTGGACATAAACTATGTGTCTGCAAGGTCTTGTGATGGTCATCGGCTTAGTTGACTTGAAAAGAGTGTTAGGTAATCTTTAACACAGCTGCTCCTGGACAGCAGAACCAAACCAGTGCCAAGGGGAGTTTCCTATGAGGATACTTGAGGCCGGCTGGGTGCATTTTTGAAACAACTCTTGCAGGTGGCATGTATACTTTGACCTGTAATATAAACTCCATTCAGATATCTTCCCAAACACTTTGTGAATGATTGAAGTTGGCAATAATGGGTCCCATTGTTCACACTCTGCTCCTTCCTCCCTTTGCTGCCACAGTGCCACCATTGTTATTCTTAGCGATGTTCACACACGTTCTTTGTACCCACAGGGCTTATCACAACCATAGGGGAAAAGGGAGGGCAAATTGCCTTCTTATGCCTTGTACAGGTGGATTGGGTGCCAAAGCAGATTTTATAAATCAGAGTAATGAGAGTTGCCACGTGAGCCAAAAATAGACAGAAACAATCTTGCTCGTCTTGAGACAATAGCAATAGAGGCCTTGTTATTGCACAATTGCAAAGAAAGCACCCAGTGTTTGCTAAAATGCTTGAGGCTGAGTGGATTTGGGGCTTGTCAAAAGATTCTCCTCCCTATTCTTGGCTTGGAATGCACTGCCAATTTAACATATATTTTCTCCTTTTAAACTTTTATAGCATGTATTCATTTCTGCTTTCCCTTGTCCATAGAGATGAAAGTTCACCTAGAGTAGGGGTGTCAAACTGAAGCTCCGCGGGTCAAATCTGGCCTGCTGGGTGCTTAGATCTGGCCCATGGGTCTGCCCTGGAAACAGCGAATGACTGGCCTGCCGTGCCTCTTCCAGCAAAAACAAAGTTCAGGAGGGCTCCGCACAGCCCTCCTGAGCTCTGTTTTCACTGGCAGAGGGCTGCAGGAAGTCGTCGCAGCCAAAAACAGAGTTAGGGAGCCCATTTTCCCTGGCAGAGCACTCAGGCCACCACAGGTGCCCATGACATGAGTGACGTTGATCTGGCCACACCCACCTTGGCCACGGCCACCCCAGCATTCTGAGGTCAAGCATAATCCTGATGTGGCCCTCAGTGAAATCGAGTTTGACACCCCTGACCTAGAGTATTATGCCTCCAGGTCAATGGAAGTAGAAGCTAATGTAGACTCAGTGTTGGACTCAACATCAATCTGAAGGACTCTCATCTCTATACACATAATTATAAGCCAGCTAAAATGTTGAGATGGAGCTGAGGCCCAGCATTAGTCTTGAAGGTCACTGGACACTCTGGCCTCAGGACTTCCCTAATTTATCTCAGAGTTGTGGGGAATTTTCACTTCAGGCTTGTTAGAAGTCTTGAGCAGATATTGCTGCTGGCCTTTAACAACCAAAAGTCCAAATCTGAGAACAAAAATTTAAAGCCATACATAAAAATACCTCGCAGTTTTATATTTTTTTCTGTTTCCTCTCTTATTATCAGGGTGCTTAAAAATGGCTGTCAAGTTTCTCTTAGTGGTGTTTTATTTTTAATTTTAAGTTTGTGGAATAGTGACTATTTTTGCTCATTTAATGTCTTTTCTTATGTATTAAGGGTGTGCAAATATTTTGCTGTGAGAAATTAATTTCAGAGTTTAGAAAGATTTTTGTTCAAAAACCCCCACCAATTTTTGCCAGATAGATGAAACTAATTGGCGCACAGAATCACAGTTTCTCAACTTTACAATTTTAAGATTGACGGATTTCAACTGCTGGAATTCATGACAGTGAAAACATAGCTGGCTGGGGAATTCCGGGAGCTGAAATCCACCCATCTTAATGTTGCTAAGGCTGAGAAACACTGAAATAGAGAATATAAGCCAATCCATGCATCTTTCTTCCAAATGCTTCAGAGATTACAGATTTAACAGATTTGGAAGGGACCTTGTAGTTCCCTTCCAACCCTGCCCAAGCAGGAGCCCCTACACCATTTCTGAAAAATGACAGTCCAATCTCTTCTTGAAAGTCTCAAGTGATGAAGCTCCCACAACTTCCAAAGGCAAGCTGTTCCACTGGTTGATTGTTCTCACTGTCAGAAAGTTCCTCCTCATTTCCAGGTTAAATCTTTCCTTGTTCAGTTTCCATCCATTATTCCTTGTCTGGCCTACAGGTGCTTTAGAAAATAGCCTGATCCCTTCCTCTCTGTGGCAGCCCCTCAAATATTGGAAGACTGTTATCATATCTCCCCTGGTCCTTCTCTTCATTAAACTAGCTATGCCTAGCTGTAACTGTTCTTCATATGTTTTAGTCTCCAGTCCCCTAATCATCCTGGTTGCTCTTTTCTGCACTTTTTCTAGAGTTTCAACATCTTTTTTTATGCTTCCATCACTCTTGAGCCACCTTGGTTGCCTATTCTGCCCAGTTGGAAAAATACCCCCACAGCAACAATAACAATTTAATTAAAAAGTGGAAAGGTTGCAAATTTCTAAAGAAGAGACATTCAGCCTTGGCCATCTCAACCTCCATAAATTCAGGAATAACACACTTTCTTAACAAGAATTATTTAATTCATTTGTTCTCATCCCACACAGATAAGCACCATCTCTCCAGAATCTACCCAGTGTTTGTATTGTGTTGCAGAATTTTGCTGAAGATGCATATGAAGACTCCAAACCTAAAAAGCACACCTATCCCAGGTCAGTGAGTCTATGTTCTGAGTATATTTAATATAACCACAATTTTTAATCCATAAATTACCAAATGGAAATTTTGAGCAATAGCCCATGAAAGGTTTTCAGTCTTTCATAAAAATATTTGTTGTCTTGTCCCTGGTCAGCAAAGTCACTTCTACTATTTCTGCTAACTTCATTATCTTTACAATCTATTCCCCCATTGTGAGTATTTTAGTATTTTTCCATCTGTTCTCATTTTTTCTTCTTTTTAATACTGGTAGGTGGTGTTTTTATTAATAATGCCTATCTTGATAGCAACCTTTCCATAATTAAGTTCAACAGGAGGGGCAACCTCTCATTTTTCACCTTCTGCTGTCAGACATACAGATGTACAGACAAACATGGTTTTCTGTTACATTGTTCCTAAGCTATGAAATTTTGGAAATAGTTTTGTCTTGGAATAATGTTCAGTCCCCATCTTTCTGCATTTAAAGAAGCATTGTGAGTCTTATGGGCAGAAAGGGGTGATGCAAATTTTAAATATGTATGGATCACTTCTGGCTATGTGAGTAATAGGTTGGATAAGGTCGGTCAGCTATATGTTTTAATTTTATTTTTTATATTGTGTATTTTATGTATTTAATTTTTTTTATTGCAGTCATGGAAAAATGAGATGGACGGCTATATAAATTAAATAAATAAATAATATTAGATTTTTATCCTGCCTTTATGTACAGTATATAGATAGTTCTCCAACCATTGAAAATTATGACAACTTCAAACTTTATGACTTGTAAAACACTTCTGACTGTTGCAAAATGTTACAAGTAAATAGCCAACATCACAAGTACATCAAACTAGTGTACTCTTATCAACTCTATTTCTATATCTATCTCTACACAGGATCTATCTATCTATCTATCATCCTGACTTATCCATATTGCAAAGAATCCATTCCCATGAACTCTGATCAGAACTTAAAAGACATCAAGACCAAGGAGATACTGACTTATACATTGACTACCGTGCCGACTGTATCAAAAGAAAGTCCTACAACCCACATCCTAACACCCAATCCTCCTCCATCTAACCCCCCATCATCCAAAATTAGGCACACATGCCCCTAACTTCCTCTGTAACAACTACTACTGACCTTAAATTCAAATGCAAGAAGCCTGCTAAATAAAATACCTGAATTCCTCTTCTTACTAAATATGGCTACATTTATCTGTGAAACATGGTTGAATACAACACTCCCTGACTCCATTACCACAGTAAGAGACTATCATGGTTACCGGTCTGATTGTGAAATCCATAGAGGAGGTGGTGTAACTAACAACACTAGACTCAACAACTGCCTTGTTCTCATCTCAACAACACATGCCCAATATTTCCCAGTCGTACTACAGACAGTTACAATTACAGTGATCTTATACATATTACAGAAGACAACATTGAAAAGGCACTAGGCAATCTAAAACCATCTCTATCTATTGGACCTGATGGACTATGTGCATTCTTCTTAAAAAAGCTTTCCACAGCAATTGCAGAACTTCTAAACATAATTTTTGAAAAATCTTTCGGAACCAGCTCCTTGTCCTACCAATGGTCACAAGCCACAGTCATCCCTATCATCAAAAGGAGAGACCCTATCCTACTTGAAAATTACAGACCAATCTCTTTATGTTGCGTCACCTGCAAAGTTATGAAATCAATCATTAACCAAGCTATTACCCTCCAGCTAGAGACAACCTACTCTCCAACAAATAATTTGGTTTCAGAAAAAAATTATCCTGTAATTTACAAATACTACATTGCAAAAACATATGCAGAACACATCTTGATCAGGGCAAAGCAATAGACGCAATTTACATAGACTTCTGTAAAGTTTTTGATTCAGTGGTACGCGACAAATTACTTCTAAAACTAAAATCCTGGAGACGACTTCCGGTATCCAGCGGCAACGGACGTCTGGAAGGTTTCTCCTGCCTCCAGCGCCCGAATCCGGCCGCCGCCGAGGCCCTCAGGGGCCAGGTGTTCCGAAAAGGACACCTGCCGTACGGACGGCTCGCCAGGGGTCTCCCAGCCGATATACAGGACTGTGGGGACCGATGCTGGCGCGGCCCTAGGCTTGGCGGGGTTCGAGGCCACAGGCCGCGCCATTATTTTGGTCGTCGCCTGGGCGCTGTGCCCGTGATACCGGGCTTTGGATTTATAACTGCAGCAGCCTGGTGGTGAACAGGGAACGGAGAAGAATTGAGGAGGAGAAGGGAAGGGAATATCGGTTAACGTGAGTGGAGTGCTCCGGAGTGCGGGGGGTTTTTTTCTCCCCTGCGGTTGGAAGGAGCACGAGTTATTCTGGAGAGAGGAGAACTTAAAATAAGAAGATTACCGGTTTTGTGGAGTTCTGGAGAGAAGAGGTGATGGAGAAATTTAGGAGGAAGGTTTGAGGCCCCCCCTCCTTCTGGGGAACAGTGGTGGCGTCCAGCTTCCGCCTTCACTATGAGAATTTTGATGACATCACTTCCCTTCGGCTTCCTGGTTGACTAACTGTACTCTGGACTCGTTGCTCCTGTGAGTGCCCCCTGGTGGATCCGGAGGAAATTACAAGGATACTGTGCTTGCCTGAGGATTTTGAATACTTTTTTTCAAATGGCAAAGGTCAGAGACCAACTGCTGGAGAGATGGAGAGAATTCTGGAAAAGTTATCCAATATGGACAAGAAATTGGATGATTTGCAAAGAGGCCAACGGAAATAAGAGCAGAAATTGTGACTATCCAAAAGGATTTAAAGGATACTCAACAAGTCTCAGCAGAAAACAAGCAGAAAGTGGAAGGTCTGGAGGGTGATATGCGGGCAGTGCAGAAAAGAGAGGAGACGACAGGCAATGCTGTGCTTGGACTACAGATGGATAAAATGTCTTATTTCCTTAGGTTTCAAAATTTGGAAGAAGTGGACCAAGAAGACTTGAGAGATGTTGTGACTAAATTGTTGGGAGAATTTCTTGGGAGAGGTGTTGATTTCATGAATTGGGATGTGGATCGAGTTTATAGAGTTAATTCGCAATATGCACGCACGCATGCAGTTCCCAGAGAGGTTCATGTCAAATTTGTGAGAAGAGAGACGAGAGATGAAATTCTTAGAAAACATAGGAGTGGGGCACTGATTTACAGGGGCAGGGAGATAGCCATTCTGAGGCAGATTCCCAGACAGGTACGTGAAAAAAGAAAGAAATATTATTTTTTGTCAAGCAAATTGTACCAGAAGGAGTGGGCTTCAGATGGCTGATGCCAGAGGGATTGATGATTTTCCGGAGGGCATTACGAAAAAATCAGTACAATTGTGGAGGCTACGGCCTATGTGGAGGAACACAAAGCCTTCCTGGAATCAGATGACCCAGGAATTGAAGAAGGGAGGTTATAGATCATGGGGCTGAGCGGCTGCCGCTGTTGCGCCCTGGAGTTGGGTCAGGCTGAACCCAGAGTTCTGAGATCCAAAACTAGGAAGTGATAAAGATATTTGGGATTGTGTTGGTTTTCCTTATTCTCTTTGTACGATATTCTGTTTATTCTTGACTCTTCTTTATTACGTATTTAAAATTTGCAAACTTAGCTACTGTGTCACCTGCTTGCCTTATGGCTGTTGTATGTGTTAAAAAATTTGAGTAAAATTCTTATTTTAGATAAGAAAAATGAAAATTTACCATACCTGATATGTATTTGTATAAACCTTTTTTGACTAATAAAAACTTTTTGAATAAAAAAAAAAAAAAAAAAAAAAAAAAAAAAAAAATAAAACTAAAATCCTATGGCATTTCTGGACTCCTACATAAATGGATTGCTGCCTTCCTGTCAAACAGACAACAAGTGGTCAAAACAGGAAGCGCTCTATCAAATCCTGTACCTGTTAATAGTGGTGTTCCCCAAGACAGTGTTTTAGGTCTAACACTCTTCATATTTTACATAAATGACCTTTGCAATCATATTAAAAGCAACTGTGTTCTCTTCGCTGATGATGTTAAACTCTTCAACACCACCTACAATGCAACTATCCTTCAAAAAGACCTTGACTATGTATCTAACAAGTGGCAACTTCAAATCTCAACCAACAAATGCTCTGTCTTGCCCATTGGCAAAAAAAAAATCAAAACATAAAATACAAATTAGGTGGACATGACCTTGAAATGACCCTCACTCTGTCAAGGACCTTGGAGTACTCATTTCTAAAGATCTGAGTGACAAAGCCCACTGTAACAACATTGCCAAAAAGACATTAAGAGTTGTCAACCTAATCTTGTGTAGCTCCTTCTCTGATAATATTGTACTACTAACTAGAGCATACAAAAAATTTACTAGACCAATTCTTGAATACAGCTCATCTGTCTGGAACCCGCACTGCATATCAGACAAAAATACAATTGAGAGAGCCAAGAGGTATTTTATGAGAAGAGTTCTCCATTTCTCTACCCGCAATAAAATACTTTATGCCACCAGACTTGAAATTTTGGGCTTAGACAACTTAGAACTACGCCGACTTCGGTCTGACCTAAGTGTAGTACATAAAATTATCTGCCACAATGTCCTACCTGTCAATGACTACTTCAGCTTCAACCACAACAATACACAAGCAAATAATAGATACAAACTCAAGGTAAACTGCTCCAAACTCGATTGCAAAAAATAAGTCTTCAGTAACAGAGTAGTCAGTGCCTGGAATGCACTACCTGACACTGTGGGTTCTTCCCCAAACCCCCAAAACTTTAACTTTAAACTGTCCACTGTTGACCTCACCTCATTCTTAAGAGGTCTGTAAGGGGCGTGCATAAGTACACCAGTTGTGCCTACCGTCCTTGCTCTAATATTCCTTTTTACTCTTACTCTTTTCATGTATTCAAATTATGTTTATACTTTTATCTGTTATCTTATATATGCTTGACAAATAAATAAATAATAAAAATAGAAATATATCTATCAGCAGATTCTGGAGGGGATGACAAGTGGGAGACAGAGTGATGAAAGCAGTGCTTCACTATCAGAACATAAGCCCCACATATGTTTTATACATGTGCCGTGATGTCACTCACATTTACAAAAGGAGTAAAGTTATGGTGCTGCTTATGTCAGTTTAGTGAAAGCACAAGAACCTGTGCCTGCAGACATGTAAATATCTGTTACTAAATACTCGACAGGCCCAACATGTTACTTTAGCAGCACAAATTCTAAAAAGCTATCTTAATCAGGCATGTTAATCAGTCTATGATGATTTTGTTGATAATGACATTAAATTTTTAATTCTTCTAACATGTGGATCTAGTTTGTTGTTTTATAGATTTTATCAAGTGGTTTAGAGTTTGCAAAAGATGAGCAACTTTGGATGCTCCATACTGATGTTTGCTGGATCATTGAAATTTTTTGTTTTATTTCAAGGCAACATACTAGGAAGAGTTAAAGCAGTATTGATTTTAGACCAACTCATCATCTTATCTCTGAGTTATCAGTGAGTTAATATACCAAAGACATGTTAGATCTTAGAATGCTAACTCAAACAATTTTATCCTAGTAGATTATTGACATATCTTCACAAACATTTTGTATTTAATCTTGTTAAGGCATGTGCTTATAGTACTGCTATGTCTTATGATTTTATTTTATATTGATGGTATATCAAATTCTATTAAAACTTCATTACATTGTAGAAAAGATACTGGAGGTTTTAATGCCAAGTAAGTTTAGATTATATATATAAAATCTCTTGGTGGAATTAATGCATGGTGTAATTAAAATACTAGTAATCTTTATCTTTTCAGTGGAGTAAAATGGTGAAATGCTTGAATAAATACCTGGAAGTAATGAGAAACTGGAAAAGGACACAGGCAATAAAATATTCCAGACTGAAATTCCCATCTTAGTTTTCCTTCAAATATTTTTGTCCTCTGAAAATAGGGACTGGTTTTCTCCCATTCCTTTAAAATCTGAAAAAGGAATAAACTTCATCAAACTTTCCAAATTTCCTTACAAGATAACAAAACAGATTCTTTCTGTTATTTTTCTTCCTTTCAAAAGATTTCTTCTAGCCCTGAATCATTAACTAGTCTACTTTTTTCCTGTTTATCTCAGGGGTGTCAAACCTTGGCAACTTTAAGACCTAAATTCCAAAGGTGCTTTTCAAAAGGCAACTGGACTTACTTGGACTTTTCTTGAAGACATTTTGCTTCTTATTCAAGAAGCTTCTTCAGTTCTGAGTGAATGGTGGGGAATGGAAAAATTTATGTTCTATGCAGTCATCTGGCTAGCACTCCGAAGGTTGGTCATTAGTTCTCTCCTCAAGGAAAAACAAAGAAAGTCCAGTTGCCTTTTGAAAAGCACCTTTGGGACAACCATGACCTGGATGACTGAGAATCATCATAAACAGTTAAGACCTGTGGACTTCAACTCCTAGAAATCCCCAGCCATCCGCAACCCACGCTGGCTGGGAAGTTCTGGGAGTTGAAGTCTACAAGTCTTATAGTTGCCAGGGTTGGACACCCTTGGTTTATCTACTGCCTGCCCTTTGGGAAAGCTTTGAAGTGAGCTGGGGTTTCTTAAAGCATTCCAAGCAGCATTTCCAGTGAGACTATAGAGAAAATCCAATATTGTCCTCCCTGACCATATTTCCCAAAACTTTATGATACATCCTGATGAATTACGACGTGGTTTCATTCCTAAGATATTTAAAGAAATGTGGTTGTTTGGAAGCTGCATAGAAGAAAGCCTTTTGCCACTGTAAGAAGAAGATTTAATAAAAGGGACTCAGAAAGAATGGGAAAATCCTGAACATTGTCTTTTTCTACAGTTAAGTAGGAAAAGTGAAACTTCAAGCAAGAAAAAGGAAGAAAATAAACAAAAATAGAAAAAAAAAGACTTCCGACTTGTTTTGGTACAGATATAAATTTAAAAATACATCAAACTCTTACTCTAAAATTAACATATGTCTAATTATTTCCATGAGCCATTATAATTCTAATCACCAAATCCCAAAATAACTTTCCATTTCTTTCAATGGTGTTTTTTTTTTTTTTGCAAACAGCCCAAAAAATGGTTTCTGAGTAAAAATAAAATTTGTCAGTCTTTGTCAATTTTGCCATTTATTTCAATCCCACCAGCTTCACCATCCATTCTTCCATTGTAGGTATTTGTAAGTCCTTCCACATCTGAGCATATAAAAGTCTTGCTGCTATAATCATACAGTATATAAAAAAACCCTCCATAAAGTTAAGCCCAAAAGAAAGGCCTCTGGTTTCATCTGTACATTCGCTTTTAAAATCTTCTGCATTAAAATACATACTTAATCCCAAATTTTCTAGTTTTGTTACATAATCTTTGTTATGTCTGCCAAAGATTTAAAAAAAAGTTCATTCAAACATTTCCAAAAATATATTTTAAAGTCCTTTATATCTTTCTGGCAATTTATCTGGGATCATATACCAATAATACATTTGTAAAAATTCTATTTAGGATTATAATTCAATGTAAATTTCAACCGTTTCTCTCGCATACTCTCCCATTAGTCCAACTGTTGTTGTTGTTGTTAGTTATGAAGTTGTGTCTGACACATCGCTACCCTATGGACAATGTTCCTCCAGGCCTTTCTGTCCACCATCCTCTGGAGTCCATTTAAGCTTCAGTGACTCCATCCAGCCACCTCATTCTGTCGTCCCTTCTTCTTTTGCTCTCAATATTCCCAGCTATAGGCTCTTCTCCAGTGAGTCCTTCCTTCTTATTAGGTGGCCAAAGTATTTGAGTTTCATCTTCAGGATCTGGCCTTCTAAGGAGCAATATATTATATGTAAAAAAAAAATTGCCCATTTAATCATACAGTCTTTGATTTCTCCATCTTCTGTTTCCATTTTTAATAAAAATTTATATATCTTAGCAATAATATGATCATCATTTTTACAGAGCTCTACATCAAATTCAGTTTTGCCCTATTCAGATTCATTATTCTTATTACCCAGCTTAGATCTTTCCATTAACTTAAAGAAGACAGGACTTTCCAAATTTTCTCTTGTTTTTAAATTAAACTCACCTTGAGAAAAAAAATCAGCAAGTCAGCATAAGTTAACCATTTTTGTTTAACTGTCATTTCCCTTCTAAAAATGACAACCTCCATTAAGTTTCAAGAACTTTTTATCATGTGTTTTTGAGAAGAACAATTATTTCATCCTTGGTTACTGGTTACCAGGAATCGTCTCTCAGTTTGCAAGTCTGTATTTATGGGCAAAGAAATCAGACACCACCAGCTCTCATTTTGTAAATAAAGCCTTGGGAAGAAAAATGGATTTCTGCAACAATAGATGATTTCATGCCTGCACATGGTATGCAAATTTGGGTGGGGTGATTTTCATTCAAGTCCATTGATCTGCTCACTTATAGAAAAAGTGCACCCTGTTGCTTAGGTGTTCTGTGAGGTCCCTGGTGCTCTCTGAGCTTGGTTGCTTGCTTGCTGAAGGTACATTTACCCAACTAGGTAACATCATCACGATTGATTATGTTACCCAGTTGGGTAATGGAACGTCTACAAAGCAAAACAACCAAGTTGAGAGAGCACTCCACATGTATAGAATTTACTCCTGCGTATTCAAACTGCCATTCATGTGAAAAAGTGTCATGTTTCACAGATTCTGCTTCGGCAAATCCATTCCAGTTGATGGCATTTCTCCCATTTTTAACTGGACCTCGATGCTTGACAATGCAGAAATGTTTTAAGGTCTATAAGACTTCCTCAACTTCTGCTCTAAGTTCCAAATAAAGAACATGGCCCTCCTCCTCCAATTTTGATGAAATAGAGCTTTCAGTTTTAGTTGGGAAAAAAAAAGTGATGAATATCGTCCAGGAAAGTCCTTACACAAGAGTGACTGCTACTGTTTTAAGGAAGCGGATGTGAACCAAGCTTTTAGGATGCCACAGTTAGAAAAAGCTTGACAAGATCTCCCGTAAATTAGAGCTGCCCATCCCCAGCTCCTCCCAGTGATGCATTATGTGCAGATATCCCTTTCCTCTCTGGAGTCCCCCTGGCCGCTGTTCGCACGATTCAATTTTGGTTTCGTCTCTGTTGCGCAAGAGCAGGACACCAAAGAGGAAGAAAGAGATCGGGCAATGGGAGTGAGCAGCAGAGCTCCATTAAGATGGAGGAGCGAGTGAGTGAGAGGAGAACCCCTTGAATACTTGTGCAAGTCTTGAGGAGTGTGTGTGCGTGTGTGTCAACAGTTTGGCATCCGGGCTTTGGGTGGAAGTGGTCTTCCTGTCAGGGGAGTGATAGGGGAAAGAAAAGAGAAGTGAAGCCCCTTGGTTCCAGGAAAGAGATGACTCTGTGTCCTGAAGCCTGCAGCCTATCTCCTTCCCCTCCCTGGATACACCTCCCTCACTGCATATGAGACACCATTAAGGCATTATTCACTCTGAGCTAATGACTGTGGCCTCTGAACACATGCTTCTTGTATGATGATGAGCAACTCAGGGACAGTTTTAGAAAGAAAACTTTCTCATCCTGAATGCTTTGCTTTTCTTCTTTTGGTTCAAGTTAGCAACAGAGATAAATTAGATTTATTAGACTAATAAGCAGGGATGGGAAACTATGGCTGGCTCAGGAATTCTGGGAGTTGGAGTCCTCAGGTCATAAAGGGGCCATAGTTCCCCACCTCTGGTCTAAAGAGAGAATAAAGGTACTGTGAATTGATGGTCTTCCACATCTCTCTTCTTCATCTAAGGTCCAAGAATCACTTTGCATGTAATATTTCACGGTGTACCCTGAAGATTTCTGTGTGATTTAAAAGGCAAGTAAAGGATAACGTTTCCATGGAGATGCCAGGTTATAATACATGAAGCCTATCCATGGTGTCATATAATGCCCTTTCCTTGAAGGCCAGAGGTGGGGAACTATAGCCTCTTTATGACTGGTGGACTCCAACTCCCAGAATTCCTTGAAATATTGCAGAAACAAAGCAAAATCTTCCCAAAATCCCCAAAGCTTTAACCAAAGACTATCTACTATTGACCTCACCCCATTCCTAAGAGGTCTGTAAGGGATGCGCATAACAGCACGAGCGTGCCTACCGTTCCTGTCCTAATGTTCCCTTTGATAGTATCCAATTCGTATAGCTGTTTCATGTTTATGTTTATATATATTGTTGTGATAAATAAATAAAGGAAGGAAGGAAAGAAGGAAGGAAGGAAGGAAGGAAGGAAGGAAGAAAGAAAGAAAGAAAGAAAGAAAGAAAGAAAGAAAGAAAGAAAGAAAGAAAGAAAAAGAAACAGAATGAATGAAATCAGATCACTTAACTGATGGTTTGTTTTGAGCACAATAAAAGCAATTTGGAAAAGAAGTAGGGAGCAAGGTAGACAACCCCTATCTAATATTTTTGTGCTTTGCCATTGAAACCCTCAATCTCCCTATGGCGTATGAGACATTTGCAGCAAGCTTTATGCCTACATTCTGTGAAATCCACTGTGAAATCCACTGTGAAATCCACTGTGAAATCAACAATAAGAGTTCTAGGTGTCAGCCCTCCCAAACTTCCAGTAGACCCATTTTTTGCCCTACCCAAGCCTCCGCGCGTGCCCTGCACTTACCTGCCTCTGAAACGGACTGCATGGGGACTCCTGGGAGGGGCAAGGTGGGGTGGGTGATGCCAGCCAAGAGTGGGATTTGGGGGTTCTCCGAACTGCACAGAATCTTAGCTAGAGGTTCTCCCAACCCCTGCGAACCCCCAGCAGCCCAACCCTGCTTCCGATCAACAATCAAATAAGCATTACCCCAATCAAGAAATGGCCAAAGAGCCATCATAAACAACCAAAAAATCTCTAAGATCACCTCCACCCACAAAGACAGGCAAGATACCAGAATATAAACTGACAGCAAACAGCACTCCTGACTAGCTCTGATGATGTTACCTAGGTAGGGGTAATGAAACATTCTGCAAAAAAACAAGCAAGCTCAGAGAGCACCAAGGAGAGAGCAATTTCACTCTGTAAAATTGCAGCAATGTTAAGGCTTTGCAGGATAATGGCACCCGCATGCACACGCTCCCTTTTTGGTACTTGGTGCCGAAAAGGTTCGCCATCACTCTGCTAGAGTCTTTTTCTCTTTTGGGCTGGTTGATTGTCTCTTTTGCACAGTCTTTAGATGTTGTTAATGTCTATGTGTCTATTGATGGCTGATTTGTCAGAGTGCCAGGCTTCTAGAAATTCCCTGGCATTTTTGGATTTGGCCTGGTCTAGGATTTTCACATTTTCCCAATAGAAATTATGGTTAAATCTGTCTATACGTTGTGAAATTAAAGAATTTTGATCATGCCTTCTGACTGCCAGTTGATGTTTATAGATGTTTTCTGCCAGTCTTCTGCCTGTTTGTCCTACTTAGTGGTTATTGCAGTTCTCATATTGTATGTTGTAGATAACTCCTGTTTTTTCTTCTGGGGCTGCTGGGTCTTTCCGTTTGTTTAGGATGATGAAAATTCTTTAATTTCACAACATACAGACAGATTTAACCATAGTTTCAATTGGAAAAATCCTAGACCAAGCCAAAAGGGAAAAAGCATCTTTTCCACCAGTAATCAGCACTCAGATCAGCATAGTGTCAGACCGGGCGTGTCCGGTGACTCGGGGCTGCCATTGCAGTGGGTGACAGAAGGCACGGCAATGATGACCCACCACTCAACTGACCTACCTAACAGCCAGGCCAGCAGCCGCCTCTGTGTCTCAGCAACACATTTGCAGAGCTCCAGGCCCGCTGACGCCACCGTGAGCCAGCTGGGAGGCGCTCTCACCACAGCAGACCCAGGAGAACAGCGGGCACCTCCAGATGACATAGATGGGCTCGCTGTGGCTTCCTCTGAATCAGCTGTGGGCTGCTCTCGCTGCCACAAGTCCAGAGGAGTGGCAAGCATCTTGGGATGGACACTGCCAGGCCCACAACTGCGCTGGCCCACAGCTGCGTTGGAAACTGGAGTGGAGGTGTAGGTTCTGCTTGGCCTGATTGCCGTTTGGATGCTGGACCATGGAATCTGGGATCACTGGGGATCGCGTGGGTGTGTGTGGCTGGAATGACTACTGTAAAACTTCACTGCGTGGGCGGATTGTTGGGGCAGGTGTGAGGGTGGGGCTGAGCTAAGTGCTTAATGAGAGGGCTGGGGCTGGCTTAATTGCTTAATGGATTTGGTTTGATTGCTTTATAACAAGGGTCTCCAACCTTGGTCCCTTTAAGACTTGTGGACTTCAACTCAGCCTGGCTGAGGAACTCTGGGAGTTCAAGTCCACAAGTCTTAAAGGGACCAAGGTTGGAGACCCCTGCTTGATAAGATGGTGGGGAGCACGGAGTGGTAGCTCCAACAATATTCTCCTTTTGTTGATTGTGGATGTCAGTAAGTGCCGGTGTGGATAAACAAGATTCTAACCATTTTCTATGTGTGGAGTCCTTCATTTCACATCAGAACCTGACACATAGATTAAGTCCAAGTTCAACTTCAGACCAACAATCAAGTAAGCAATACCCCAATCAAGAAACAACCCAAGAACCATCAGTAAACCGACCACGAGGCAAGACACCAGAATATAAACTGACAGCAAACACCACTCCTGATGATGTTACCTAGTTAGGGTATTGAAACATCTGCAAGAAAATAAGAAAGCTCAAAGACCACCAAGGACCCCTCATTTCAACCCTGAGCTACAAATCTTCTCCTTTATTTTCTTCAGCTTTGATTGCTTTCCTCACCATCCAGTCAGAGTTGAAGAAGCTTCTTGATAAGAAACAAAACGACTTCAAAGAAAACCCAGAAAGTCCAGTTGCCTCTTGAAAAAAGCACCTTTGGGATCCCATTCCTTTAGTTTTCTGGGGATATTGTGGCAACCATACAGTATAAAAGATGTTCAGAAACAGGGCATCCATTAGGCTTGTCAGAAAAGACAGATTAACAGATTAACAGAGTTGGAAGGGACCTTGTAGATCATCTAGTCCAACCCCCCGCCCAAGCAGGAGACCCTACACCATTTCTGACAAATGGAAGTCCAATTTCTTCTTGAAAACCTCGATTTCAACCATGTGGCCGAAGAGTCAGCTTCTGCATTGTATCAGCCTTGGGTGACCAGCAGATTAGCATCCCAAAGTAAGACGGATGCTCGCACTGTGCTCTTTTAGTGACATCTTCCATCAGAGCCAAATATGGCTCCTTGCCTCCAGCCAGGCAGATAACCAGTTTAGTGCTAAGTACAAAAACAGACTGTGGCAGTAAACCTGCCTAAATGTTTAAAATGCATGTGTGTTATGCTCAAAGAAGGGGACTGAAAACTCAACCCAAGTCACAAGCTATCAAGATATCAACTGAAAGTGGGGAGAATGATTGACTCTTAGCCCTAAGCCTACAAAACTACGCTGCTTCTTTTGATATCTAATTTCTACTAATTGTCCAAATCTGCTACTGAACAGGATAAACTGATTCAAGAGGGCATGCAATTACCCAGGAGACATGGGAGGAGGGTTTTTTTTTATTTATGCTTTTTTTTTTTTTTTTTTTTTGCAAATGCATTTATGCAACTAAGCCATTACAAACCTCAGCACAGCATTAGATTCCACTCCCCTGGTTTTCTATATTTTGAAAAAGTTGGGAGCATATGTATCTCTATCTGTATATCTCTCTCTCTCTGTGTGTGTCTATTTATATCTACCTATCTATGGAAAAGCTGCACAAAAGTGCATATATCCCTATAAAATGCAAATCTATTACATTCAAGAAAAATGTTCACAAGTTCACACTATAAAAAAAGATGTTGAGACTAGAAAGCGTGCAGAGAAGAGCAACCAAGATGATTAGGGGACTGGAGACTAAAACATATGAAGAATGGTTGCAGGAACTGGGCATGGCTAGTCTATCGAAGAGAAGGACCAGGGGAGACATGATAGCAATCTTCCAATATTTGAGAGGCTGCCACAGAGAGGAGGGGGTCAAGCTATTTCCCAAAGCACCCGAAGGCCAGACAAGGAATAATGGATGGAAACTGATTAAGGAGAGATTCAACCTAGAAATGAGGAGGAACTTTCTGACAGTGAGAACAACCAACCAATGGTCTCAACCTTGGTCCCTTTAAGACTTGTGGACTTCAACTCAGCCTGGCTGAGGAACTCTGGGAGTTCAAGTCCACAAGTCTTAAAGGGACCAAGGTTGGAGACCCCTGCTTGATAAGATGGTGGGGAGCACGGAGTGGTAGCTCCAACAATATTCTCCTTTTGTTGATTGTGGATGTCAGTAAGTGCCGGTGTGGATAAACAAGATTCTAACCATTTTCTATGTGTGGAGTCCTTCATTTCACATCAGAACCTGACACATAGATTAAGTCCAAGTTCAACTTCAGACCAACAATCAAGTAAGCAATACCCCAATCAAGAAACAACCCAAGAACCATCAGTAAACCGACCACGAGGCAAGACACCAGAATATAAACTGACAGCAAACACCACTCCTGATGATGTTACCTAGTTAGGGTATTGAAACATCTGCAAGAAAATAAGAAAGCTCAAAGACCACCAAGGACCCCTCATTTCAACCCTGAGCTACAAATCTTCTCCTTTATTTTCTTCAGCTTTGATTGCTTTCCTCACCATCCAGTCAGAGTTGAAGAAGCTTCTTGATAAGAAACAAAACGTCTTCAAAGAAAACCCAGAAAGTCCAGTTGCCTCTTGAAAAAAGCACCTTTGGGATCCCATTCCTTTAGTTTTCTGGGGATATTGTGGCAACCATACAGTATAAAAGATGTTCAGAAACAGGGCATCCATTAGGCTTGTCAGAAAAGACAGATTAACAGATTAACAGAGTTGGAAGGGACCTTGTAGATCATCTAGTCCAACCCCCCGCCCAAGCAGGAGACCCTACACCATTTCTGACAAATGGAAGTCCAATTTCTTCTTGAAAACCTCGATTTCAACCATGTGGCCGAAGAGTCAGCTTCTGCATTGTATCAGCCTTGGGTGACCAGCAGATTAGCATCCCAAAGTAAGACGGATGCTCGCACTGTGCTCTTTTAGTGACATCTTCCATCAGAGCCAAATATGGCTCCTTGCCTCCAGCCAGGCAGATAACCAGTTTAGTGCTAAGTACAAAAACAGACTGTGGCAGTAAACCTGCCTAAATGTTTAAAATGCATGTGTGTTATGCTCAAAGAAGGGGACTGAAAACTCAACCCAAGTCACAAGCTATCAAGATATCAACTGAAAGTGGGGAGAATGATTGACTCTTAGCCCTAAGCCTACAAAACTACGCTGCTTCTTTTGATATCTAATTTCTACTAATTGTCCAAATCTGCTACTGAACAGGATAAACTGATTCAAGAGGGCATGCAATTACCCAGGAGACATGGGAGGAGGGTTTTTTTTTATTTATGCTTTTTTTTTTTTTTTTTTTTGCAAATGCATTTATGCAACTAAGCCATTACAAACCTCAGCACAGCATTAGATTCCACTCCCCTGGTTTTCTATATTTTGAAAAAGTTGGGAGCATATGTATCTCTATCTGTATATCTCTCTCTCTCTGTGTGTGTCTATTTATATCTACCTATCTATGGAAAAGCTGCACAAAAGTGCATATATCCCTATAAAATGCAAATCTATTACATTCAAGAAAAATGTTCACAAGTTCACACTATAAAAAAAGATGTTGAGACTAGAAAGCGTGCAGAGAAGAGCAACCAAGATGATTAGGGGACTGGAGACTAAAACATATGAAGAATGGTTGCAGGAACTGGGCATGGCTAGTCTATCGAAGAGAAGGACCAGGGGAGACATGATAGCAATCTTCCAATATTTGAGAGGCTGCCACAGAGAGGAGGGGGTCAAGCTATTTCCCAAAGCACCCGAAGGCCAGACAAGGAATAATGGATGGAAACTGATTAAGGAGAGATTCAACCTAGAAATGAGGAGGAACTTTCTGACAGTGAGAACAACCAACCAATGGAACAGCTTGCCTTTGAAAGTTGTGGGAGCTTCATCACTGGAGGCTTTCAAGAAGAGAATGGACTGCCATCTGCCAGAAATGGTGTAGAGTGTGCTTGGACGTGGGATTGGACTAGATGACCTACAAGGTCCCTTCCGTTAATCTGTAAATTATGAAGGAAGACAAGATTCTCTCCACCCCACCCACAAAAACGTTATCTATGAATTTGAAGGCGTCATAAACTGACAATATAAGTGACTGCTGAAACTGAGCAAATAAGTGGGAGATGCCAGTGGCTGCAGACATCAAGACGTCTTTGAAACTCAGCTTCAGAAGTGACTTGGAAGGAACTGACTCATCCCTGAATGCTGTTGAATTTTAACCCTCCTTGTGACACCTCAACGGAACTTATCTCTCTTTCCTTCCCTATTCAGTTGCTTCGTCTGCTCACCTCGTCTCTATCCACTTCCCCACTCCATTTCTCTTTCCTTCTGTCTACTCACCTAGGTTTACCAGATCTTAGCTAAAAAAAACCAACCCACTCTGGATCATCTCTGGATAGTAACAGTGAAGTATAGATAACCCTCTTTTCCCCCCCCAGTTAATGGTTATCCCATTTTTTGGTAGACCAGAGCTGGAAATTCTAACTTCTTCTCTTCTTCATCTTGGTTGTGGGGTTTTCTGGGCGGCGGGGTTGAGTTTCTTTGGAGAAAGTGCAGGAATAATATATGTATACAAATAACCAGATGCCCAGTGCAGGTGCTGCAGGCCTTTTGTGTGTGTGTCGGTATACATTTATTTATTTATTTATTTATTTATTTATTTATTTATTTATTTATTTATTTATTTATTTATTTATTGTATATGTATATGTGTATCTGTCTGTCTTTTCTGTCTATCTGTGTATCTATATACATACACAGACTGTGTATTTTCTGCATATATATATTCTATTTGTCAGGCCTGGAAGCCAAATTACACTATTTTATCTTTCTTTTTTGGGGAAGACAATTTTAACTTCAAGTTTGTCTTGTTTTTGAGTGAATGCTTCGTTAGATAAAATTACAAAACCGAAAGGATGTGTTTGGAGAAATGTGTGCTTTTTTTTAAAATAGATTCAGTTCCAACGAATTGAATTTGAACCCATTTGCAGAGCAGGAGAAACCCAAAATAAACAGAACTCGACAAGCTCACAAAAATAAGAAACTCAGACTGAGGGAAAGTGACCTGTCTCACCACCCTTGGTGTGGCTCAAAGATCCAAGGAGGGCTTGATAAACCAAAGTTAGATGATTGACTCTAAGCCTGGAAGAGAAGATCACGTGAATTGAATATTATATTACAGGCTGAAAAAAAAGTAATGTACTAGACACAGATATTTGTTTTCCTCTTTGTGAGGAGTTGCACAATTCTGGGGATTCATTAGCAAAGGAGTGGTTAGTCTTTTCGATGCACCAGAGTTACTGCTTTACTGCAAAAGACAAGATACTGGAATGCAATGGAATGTTCTTTGATCTGCACCAGCCCTGAAAATGGTGCGTTGCATTACAAAATCAGTTTTAAACCCCAACTCTTCAAAGTCAGACGCAGTGAAGATGCCAATACTATTATAGGAAGTGCTCTGGAGTGGATACAGTATTAATTCCAGCTTCAGTTTCAACAACTATGAAATATGGGACTATACAGGCAGTCCTTGACTTACAACAGTTCATTTAGTGACCGTTCAAAGTTACAACAGCACTGAAAAAAGCGACTTATGTCCAAGGGTGAAATTTGCTTATCTTCCCTACCACTTTGCAAATGTGCGTGCACCATCCGTGCATGCGCAAAACCTTCTGCACATGCACAGATGCTTAAAATCATCGCAAAAAAGTGACATCATGACGTCCGCATGGATGGGCGGAGCCTCCCACAGCCACCGCTACCGGTTCACCCAAGCTGGATAGAACCGGCTGAATTTCACCCCTGCTTAGGGGTTACTTTATGATAAGTAACTTTTTACACTTATCGACACTGGAGCCTCCCCATGGTCACATGATTTACATTTTGATGCTTGACATATTTATGACCGTTGTGGTGTCCTTGGGTCACGTGATCACCTTTTGCAGTCTTCTGACAAAGACAACAAGGAAGGCAGATTCATTTAACAACCGTGTTACTAATTTAACAACTTCAGTGATTCACTTAAACAAATGTGGCAGGAAAGGTCGTAAAATGGAGCAAAACTCATTTAACACATTTCTCACTTAACAACATAAATGTTGGGTTCAATTGTGGTCATAAGTCAAGGACTACCTGTAATATTGTTCATGCTTGCAAAGAATAATGAATGCTTCAAAAATAACATTTTTGACTTAATGGACTTAATGAGGTACAGCCAAAATATGCAGAATTGGGAGATGATGGCTTTAAAAGGAAATAGACCATCAAGGTGTTTGTTCCGTCCAACTTAGTAAGGAATCTTCACTCCTTGTGTCATTCACTGCAAATTGTACCCATTCTTTGATAGGCTATATATGTGTGACATTATAGAATAATAGGCTAGAACTGCTAAAATTGTCGTGATAATTATTACTAAATTTCACTGTGTGGACAAACTGGACAGAGTTATTTTTTACTGACAGTCAACGTAACTTAAAATTATATGTATTAACTGGATTGCATGTTGAAACTCAAGAATGTCACTTATACAGCATATTGCTGAAACAATTGGCTAATTTCTTCCCCCTATAATATCAGCTTGCAAATCCCTCCCCTCATATGCAACCAAATCATTCTTGCTCCTCAATTATTGGATTCAAGCTTTACTTGAGCATTGGGAGCTTAATGAAGTCTGCACTATTTTATACTAAGAATCAATTAATTGGGAGAAAATCTGTTGGGTTGCCAAATCACTTTGCAAACTGAAATGCAATCAACACCAGTATTCCCACTTCTCTTAATTTTGCAATCCAGTCCTAATTTAAAAAAAAAATGGTTTGCCCCAAAGTGGGCCATTGAGAAGAGTTGGCTTATTCCCTCACCTCTATTCACCGATGCAGGAAAACCACAAAATCCTCTTAATAACTCTAACACTTCTAGAAAAGGCTGTGATATTGTAGTGGGCCTCAACTCATGAGAGACCGACTACTGGGACTATTTGAATTAAATGGAGCCGTTTCAGCTAGGAACAGGCTTAATTGCAGTAACAGTAAGAGAGTTCAATCAGAGTCATGTGTGGCTGTTTACAAGAAGCTGTGACGGATGCTTGAACAAGGGAAAATCCCCTGAAAAAGCCAGATCCAGGCTGTGTGTACTGCAGCATGGCTGGCCTTTTCCTGCATACGAGAGGACGATGTCACTCATCCTGAGCACACTGTGTGCTGTACCGACAGGCTGCTCGGGTGGGGTTTACAGTCACACACGACACACAGCAGTAGAGCTTGTTTGGCAATCTTTGGAACTGGCCTAGTGACTTTTGACACAGATGCAGAAGAGTTAAGCTCCATTAACCCTTTCCTTGTGTCTTTGCAAGTGTTATTCCTTCAGCTGTTCACTTACCTTTTGCAAGGGATCAGAATAGATAATAACTCAGAGTAATATTAATGTCGTGATTCAGCATCCTGAATCTCCTTTTTTTTTAAGACAAGTTTCTCATGAGGACTTTAAGGTGGGAATTCTTCTTCGCCTTCTTCGCCACACTGTTGAAATGTACTCTACATCAGGGGTTTCCAACCTTGATCACTTTAAGACTTGTGGACTTCAACTCCCAGAATTCAAAGGTGGCTGAGGAACTCTAGGAGTTGAAGTCCACAAGTCTTAAAGTGACCAAGGTTGGAGACCCCTGCTCTACATGACTTTGAAGACCATCTAAAAGCTGCAGTTTTTTTTTTAAAAAAATTAATTTTTTAATTTTTATTTGAATTTATATCCCGCCCTTCTCCGAAGACTCAGGGCGGCTTACATTGTGTTAATCAATAGTCATTAGTCAGTAATTGCAAGCAGCTGTGTTAATAACAGACTGCTTAGTCTGTTGAGCCACCAGAGTTAGTCCAGAATGCAGCAGTCCACTTATTGGTGGGCCCCCATGTGCGCAAGACTGAACTGACTTCCCAACATCTTCTGGGTGTAATTCAAAGTGCTGGTTATAACTTTCAAAGCTATACGTGACTCCACACTGGAGTATATATATGACCACATTCTTTGACTTGCTTGACTTATATGTCTCAGGAAGAACCAGTGTGTGGTTCTCCACTTGTATGAGGTGTGGAGACTTATAGAAACTCTTTTTCTATTAGTGCATTTACTCTTACTTATTCTTACTTACTTACTCTTTGCAACAGCCTTGCTCCAAAAACTCGATCAGCTCACACACTGCTAGCTTTTTGTAAATAACTAAAAACTTACACATTGCTTAGTGACCGCTCAAAGTTATGAAGAACCTCTCAAAAGCTACTTATGGTCTGTTCTGATGGCTACACACACATCCATGGTCGTAGGACTGCATTTTGAGCACTTGGCAACAGGCTCACCTTTACAACCAGTTGCAGCATTCTGCAATCACATGACTACGATTTGTGATGTTTTTGATGCTGGTTTCTGGCTTTTTCAGCAGTTTTTGGCAAAATACACCCAGCGGAGTACATACATTGACTTAACAATTGTGGCGTTTGCTTAATAACCGCTGCAAAAAAATTCATAAAATTGGGTGCAGCCATGCGGGTGCCCCAACTTATGATTGTGGTAACTTACAATGGAAATTCCAGGCTTCGTTATGTTAGTAAGTCAAAGACTACCTACTGAATACTAAAAAATAAAAGTCATTTCAGATCACCTTTGGAACATGAATTATTGCCACTGGTTACTAATTAGCTGATCTGTAATTGGGGTAAACAAATCCTGTTTGGCGTAGAGCAGGGGTGTCCAAACTTGGTCCCTTTAAGACTTGTGGACTTCAATTCCCAGAGTTCCTCAGCCAGCTTTGCTGGCTGAGGGACTCTGGGAGTTGAAGTCCACAAGTCTTAAAGGGACCAAGTTTGGACACCCCTGGCGTAGAGGTTAATGCTAGAACCTAGGAAACTCCAAGACTTGTCCTGCTTCAGGCATAAGGCCAGCAGGGTGACTATGGGCCAATCAATCACTCTCAGCCCTAGGAAAGGGTCAATGGCAAACCATTTCTGAAAAAAACTTGCCAGGAAAACTGCTATGATTTCTCCAGGCAGTGTCTGAGAATTGGACACAACTGAATGAAAGAAAAATTGAGATTCGATTGTTTTTTTATTTTCATACGCAAACTATGATTCCTTTATTGTATTTTATTGACGTATTCTAAACTGCCAGGAGTCTCTTTTAATTGCAACAGATATATGGCTAGTAAATAAATAAATAAATAAATAAATAAATAAATAAATAAATAAATAAATAAATAAATAAATAAATAAATAAATAAATAAATAAATCCCAATGCATATTTGGCCAGAATGAAGCATAATACTTGAGAATTAGGCATGGGGTTCCAAGTGGTCAGGAATTGCCTCTTTGCACAATTTGGAACATTCTGCTAATGTAAACAAGGGAGTGAAAGCATGCCAGGCCTGGCTCCCAGAATTCTTTCCAATTCTTAATACAGGTAGTCCTTGACTTATGACTGGTCACTTTCAAAGTTACGACAAACCTCGCCAAAAGGAACCTACAACCCAGTTTCAGACTTCCGATGTCGCCCCTGCCCTGTGATCACATGACTACCTTTTGGTCTCTCAGCAACTGTCCTGCACTGATGACTATTTGTAGAGTTCCATGGTCAAGTGACCACAATTTATGGTATTTTTGCTGGAAGATGGCATTTACATCTAGTCTACAGCAAAAACCGGGCCACAGTAAACAATAGGTTTGCTTAATGACCATGGCAGCCAAAGACTGCGATGATCGCTTGAACAAATGCTGCAAAAAAATTCATAAAAACAGACCCAGTCATATGGTGGCCTACATGATGACTATCACAAATATAATTGAGCCTGTCCCCACTGCTAGGCTCAATTACATTTGTAAGTGAAGGCCAACTGGTAGTAACTCCAATCTATGCCTCATGATCAGGAGTAGGGGGAATTTGGAATGAAGGAAACAGCAGAATCCTCACCCACTGACTAATTGCTTCCTGAAAGTACCTACAGGAATTTGCTTAAGGTGTTCTCCAAAACATATAGATCAAGGCAATATAACTACAGTAGTGCCTGTGATAGCAATAGCAATAGCACTTAGATTTATATACTGCTTCACAGTGCTTTCTAATAGGTTTACAGAATCAGAATATCGCCCCCAATAATCTGGGGCTTCATTTTACCGACCTCGGATGGAAGGCTGAGTCTACCTAGAGCCTGGTGGGATTTGAACTGCCAAATTGCAGGCAGTCGGCAGTCAGCAGAAGTAGCCTGCAGTACTGCACTCTCACCACTGCACCACCATGGCTCATCGTGATCCCCAAATGCTTTGGGAAAAGTAACCAGGTTCTGCTAAAATGTGGATGAAAGGAAAATTTGGTAATTATATGGAGACTAACTGTAATGAATGACTTAATAATGAATGTCAATTTATTTTACATTCAGTTAAATTTAAATCAAGTTGCCCTGACCTTACCTTATTTTTCTCCCTGCTGCAGCCCCTTACATATCTCCCAAAGGCAGAATCCAGTCCCCAAAACCTGTGCATATACTTCTCTTATAAGTGAATTAGAAAACACATGCACAGCACATTTAAAAAAATTGTTTATGTGCTTTGCAACTAGGATGTGAGCTGTGGAAATGGAGCCAGAATGAACTTTCAGTCAGCAAAATGCCAATCAGAATGAAAGTGAAATTATCAGATTTACCACAGCTAAATATACCACATATATATACATTGCATAAACACATAAACATGCTATATCTGGGGTTTTACATTCAGAAATACTTCTGTATTAGAGGGAAATTACAAAAAAAACCCTCCCTTCTAATATTGCCAGACCATTTGTGTTATTCTAGCGATGAAGCGGTATAATTTGTCCTCGAAGTAATTAGAAAGACTTTTTCAAACATGATTTTATTCCATGTATATTAAATACATAAATGGAAATTACATATTGAAGTGTTCTTTCTAATGGTTCAAGTTTCTAATTTCTAGGGAAGAAGTGACACTAAAATACAGTTTGTCCTCAATTTGGGTTTGTCCTTATGAGCCACGGTGGCGCAGTGCTTAGAATGCAGTACTGCAGGCTCCTTCTGCTGACTGCCAGCTGCCTGCAATTCGACAGTTCAAATCTGACTAGGCTCAAAGTTGACTCAGCTTTCCATACTTCTGAAGTGGGTACAATGAGGACCCAGATTGTCGGGGCCAAGATGCTGACTCTGTAAATTTCTTAGAGAAGGCTGTAAAGCACTGTGAAGCGGTATATAAGTCAAAGTGTCATTCATATTGCTAATGTACAGCCATTCATTTACTGACTGTTAGAAGTTACAACAGAACTGGAAAAAGTGACTTACCACCCATCCTCACACTTACCACTATCTCCATGGTCCTGTGATCAAAATTCAGGCACTTGGCAATCAGCATGTATTTATAATGGTTGTTTCATCCTGGGGTCACCTGTTCACCATGTGCAATCAAAGTGCAACGACGGCGCTTCCCAGCCATTTTATGGCAAGCAAAGTTAATTGGGGAACCCGGATTAGCCTAATGCCCATCTAGTTCACTTAATAACTGCAGTGATTCGCTTAAGAACCATGGCAAAATGGTTGCAAAATTGGGCACAATTCACTTAACAGCCACCTTGCTTAACAGAACAGAAATTATGCTCCCAATTGTGGGCCTAAGTTGAAGACTACCTGTATGCTGGCAGTTTATTTGGCTGTTGTGATATAATATATTCCTGATTTCTGGGAACAGCAAAAGGGAAGGAAACCACTGGCTCGGTCATTTAGGTGATGAGGCTGGGGAAGATATAACACAAACAAACAAAATATCTGGAGAAGGAAAGAAAAAACAGCAATCTGCTAAAACTCCCAGAGAGCTCTATATGTGGTTGTGGATGAGGAGAAAAATGGGGAATAAACCATAGATGTGTTCTTCTACCTAACTCTCTCTGGTGTACTGCACAAAAACACCGCAGTGAAATCTGGATTTCTTTTGCACAGTTACCTTTTATTTCATTGGAGCTGGGAGAAATTCCCAGCCCAATCTCCAGTTTTCCATTCTATTGTTTGTTGTAACTGCTTATTCCCCGAAAGGCAGCATAGCTTGCTGAATGGAATCTCCCCCCATTCAGAGCCAAAATAAATTCAACCACAGGAAAAAAAACCCCAGGAATATCTTTCTGAATGTCATTTCTGAATTTTAACCAAGATAATTATTTCTCTCAATATCATGATTAGCTTTAATTAAAATATCTTCAATCCAAATCCAGTCTGAAACCTAACTTCACTCATTTTTCCACTAATGACCTTGCATCCAAACTATATACTCATGCTCATTTATCTGAACAAGAGAACCTGAGTATCTATGGAGATTCTCAGTCATCCACGTCATGGTTGTCCCAAAGGTGCTTTTTCAAGAGGCAAACGGACTTTCCGGTTTTTCTTTTAAGACATTTCGTTTCTCATACGAGAAGCTTCTTCGGCTCTCATCCAAGAGAGCTAATTGGACACTCGCTGATAACTGGGAGGAAGGTGGAGGCAAGGGAAAAGTCAACCATATGCTTTGGGCATGAAAATCCCAGATCCAGCTTTGCTTCTTCTGAAACCACTTGACTTTAGTAAAGTGTACTTTTGTTAACTATGGAACCGAGAGTCTTTCTTTTCTAACTGACCAAGTTGGGATGGCCAACAGTCAGTCTGTATAACTCCATGTAGGATCTTCAGATCTTTAGAACAATATTTCTCAAACTTGATAACTTTAATATGTCGCCAAGGGGAAGACTTGGAATTGAACACCTTAATTCTGCCAAGCTTGAGTAATATCAGTTTAGAATTTCCTTAAGGCAGGGCAGAAGTATCTACCATGATCTGTCCCCAGTTCAAAATCCTCCTTGGAAATTGCCCTCGGATACGTGGTTTGAGATCTCTATGCCAAAAAATGTAGAATGCTGGGCCAGGAAATTGAAAACTGAAGAAAAAAACCTCTGGTCCCAGTGAGCAACCCAGATTGGATCATACCACATTATCCTGCGACACATATATTTGTCCTTATTTGTGAAATTGAAAACTGTTGGTTCATGCTCAAGGCAAAATGGAAATAGGAAGACCAGAGGAGAGGGAGGGAGGATGAATATTGGATTTAGAGACTGAATGATAGATCCATTCTTATTCAGTTACCCAATCATTGTCTTTTGGAGAGATAATGAGCTATTGGTGGTGGGGGAGGGACAGACAGATAGACAGACAGATCTAAGCTTTAGAACCATAGCAGGGAAAATGAGTCTCACTGATTAACAGATTTTTGGGCAATTTCTAATAATCTTGGCTTCCTCTTAATGCTTGCTATTAGAGTAAGATCCATTGTAAGATCTAGTAAGATAAACGTGCTATTAGAGTAAGATCCAGTGTGCTCCAGTGCAGTGGAAATTGCCTAGTGATTTCACCGAGAAGCTCAATCAGTGACATCTACAGGGGAGAGGCTTGCAAGGAGCTCATGTTGACTTAAACAATAATTGCATTCTAACACAAAATCTGACCTTTTCCTTTGTGCAATGATCTTGCATGCAGAGGGTTTCCAAACTGTGAATCAGTTCCACCTATGGGAGTACAACCTTATTCAGAATTAATCACTGGAACACAAAAATAATCACTGGAATTGGCAAGCCTTCAAACCCAAACCATTCTGGGATGCTGTAGATTGAGTCTTAACCTGTTTTTCTCCATTGAGAGCTGGATAGCACTTCAATGACATCACTTAGATGGGGAACTCATCACTTAGATGGGGGAACTCATCAAATTTGCAGATGACACCAAATTAGCAGGAATAGCCAACACCCCATAAGATAGGCTTAAGATACAGAAGGATTTTGAAAGACTTGAATATTGAGAACTATCTAACAAAATGAAATACAATGGTGAAAAAAGTAAGGTTCTACATTTAGGCAAGAAAAACAAAATGTACAGGTACAGTGTATGTGGTACCTCGCTCAATAGTAGTAATTGTGACAGGGATCTTAGAGTCCTAGTGGACAACCATTTAAATATGAGCCAGCAGTGTGCAGTAGCTGCCAAAAAAGCCGACACAGTTCTAGGCTGCATAAACAGAGGGATAGAATCAAGATCACATGAAGTGTTAATACCACTTTATAATGCCTTGGTAAGGCCACACTTGGAATACCACATCCAGTTTTGGTCTCCACAACGTAAAAAAGATGTGGAGACTCTAGAAAGAGTGCAGAGAAGAGCAACAAGGATTAGGGGATTGGAGGCTAAAACATATGAAGAACAGTTGCAGGAACTGGGTATGTCTAGTTTAATGAAAAGAAGGACTAGGGGAGACATGATAGCAGTGTTCCAATATCTCAGGGGCTGTCACAAAGAAAAGGGAATCAAGCAATTCTCCAAAGCACTTGAGGGCAGGACAAGAAGCAATGGGTGGAAACTAATCAAGGAGAGAAGCAACTTAGAACTAAGGAGAAATTTCCGGACAGTTAGAACAATTAATCAGTGGAACAATTTGCTTGCAGAAGTTGTGAATGCTCCAACACTGGAAGTTTTTAAGAAGATGTTGGATAATCATTTGTCTGAAGTGGTGTAGGGTTTCCTGCCTAGGCAGGGGGTTGAACTAGAAGATCTTCAAGGTCCCTTCCAACTCTGTTATTCTGTTATTCTGTAATACTTATTCATCCCCACACATTGGCTCAGAGGCTAAGGTGCTGAGCTTGTCAATCAGAAAGGTTGGCAGTTCAGTGGTTCAAATCTCTAGTATAGGTCTCCTGCATGAGCAGGGACTAGATGACCTACAAGGTCCCTTCCAACTCTGTTACTGTTATCTGTTATCCAAGGTCAAGACATACAACTGGGTATACAGTTATACATTAAACCTGACCTGATATCAGCAGATAATCTTGCTCAACAGTTTCATGTAGATGTTGAATAGGAATGAGGTCAATGAGGAGCCCTTTGGTACCTGCCAAATAAAGGGTCCAGGGCTTGATCTCTCTTCTTAGAAGTTGCTGGGCTCAATTCACTTTCAGAGTAGACTTAGAGCCATCTCTTGTGGTTTCCACTGTCACCACAGTCACACATCACTCAATATGAATCATAGACGGAGAAGGCCTCTGAGTCCAACCTGTTCCTCTATGCGGCAATCCAAACTGAAGCATCCCTGACAACTGTTTCTTAACCTCTGCCTAAATACATATTTGTTGTTCAGACTTTCCTTCTTAAAGTTTCTATGTTCGACTATACTTTCCCTTGTGAGAAACTTATTTTTTCTCCAATTTGTTATCCTAATTTCTATTGTTGTTTGACTTATTCTAAGTGAATCCTCACTCAGATAATTTACTCAACTTTCCTTTCCTTTCCTTTCCTTTCCTTTCCTTTCCTTTCCTTTCCTTTCCTTTCCTTTCCTTTCCTTTCCTTTCCTTTCCTCTCCTTTTGCCTTCCCCTTCCCCTTTCCCTTCCCTTTGTCCCTTCCCTTCCCTTCCATTCCATTCCCTTTTCTTCAACAGAGTGAAGGATTCTATTATGTTGTAGTATATATTTTCTTGAAAGGCAGTTGTACAGTTGTGCATATTTTAGTCCATTCATGTTTCCCATAAATCATTCATCATTTTTAACTGTGCAAAATGGTAAATAACATTTTGGTCATTCTTAAGCGTTATTTCTCATCTCACTTTGACTTGATTAATTGCTTTTATGATATGCCCTGAATCCACTCTGTCCACTCCAGATATTCTGGCAGGTATATTTTAGCAGTGTATTGGCTGTATCATCAGAGAGAACAAAGATGGGGAGGAAGGGCCCAATTAAATTGTCCTGGCAAAGGATTAATAGAAATTTAGTTCAACAACAGTGCAATTTGAAAAGTCTTGTAAAAGATTTGATAAATCTTGAAAAAGATTTATACAAGTCTGGCATGTGTTATCTCCTCATAATGAGCTTGCTTTCCAAAAAAAATTATCCTACTTTGATAAAGCAAAAGGGTTGGTGCCATTAAGCTAGATAATTTCAAGGCAAAGTTTTGTTCTTCTCAATTCACACTCCAGAGTTGGAGACTGAACAAGGCACAGCTCTATAGACAGTTATTCTTAAATCTTTGAATGATACCTTCTACATCCAGCTCCTTGTTACTCTTTCCAGGCAATTATTTTAGTTGAAAAAATAGCAACACAGAGAGTTCAGGCTATGTTTTCCTTGTACTTTCTTCTTCCTTAAGCTATTAAAATGAAAAACAAATTCTTCTCACATGCATGAAGTATGATCAAGCCAGCAGGCCTTGTTTCATTTTGATATCCTTTATAGACTGATCAGAAGGTTTTTTCCAATGTGATATTCTTCTATTGGTGCTAATTATAAAGCTGTTAACTTGTATTTTTTACCTAGTTCAGTCCTGGACTTAATTTAGGCAAATGTCATGTTTAAATACAAGACAGTGAGAAGAGACATCAACAAGCCCAAGATTCTTCTGCTATTTTCCTATTTTGTGTAATACAGCCCTGTATTCTGTGCAAAGCAATAGCCCAGCTTTTAATGATTATCCCTTCCATTGTTAGTTTACAAGTGCTCAACACTCAGTGCGTACAGCAAAAAAATAGAAGTCACTTCCATTGAACTAATGAATTAAGAGTTTGCAAGTGAAATATAAGTAGAACATTATCTTCAATATTCTAGCAGTAGTGCAGGAATTATTACTTCTTTTTTTAAAAAAAAAAAACCTCAAAGATTGCGTGCACAGTTTCTGTGTATACTCTTCCTCCCCAACCATTTAAATGTTTATCCTTGAAACTAAGCAAGGAGAAATTGACAGGTGAAGTTCTCTTGGAGGTCTTACATTAACCAGAAATCACATTGTCTTGAATTTTCTCAAAGTCACTCAATGCAATCAGATACTCTGCCTTTTGGTTCAGTTTAGATGACAATAAGCTGTACACCCATACTGATTGGCTCAATAAGCTATATTCCCAAGCTCATTGGATTCTGAGCATTCTCATAAATGCACTCTTTGGAGATTACTTAAAACACAACCCCGCACAAGTGTGTGTTTCCTTCCTTCCTTCCTTCCTTCCTTCCTTCCTTCCTTCCCAATTCTTGAATTTCCTTTTTCTATGGAAAAGAATGAGTAACAATAATGGAAATCAGCTGGATGGTGGAATAGACATTCCAAAGATATAGATGGTTTGGATGTATGATCTCTCAGTTAAGGATGTCAACACACTATAAAGGAGAGGGCTTCAATCATGTAGTCTCAACTTGTATTTTATATTACTTTCCCCCACATGGAAACCCTTGGATATGGTTTTTGGGAAAGGGGAAAGAAACCACCAGCCATGTTCTCGAGGAGCAAGTGAAGTATAGAACTGTCCCGTCTACCTTGGCATCTAGAGCAGTGGTGAAATCCAATATTTTTTACTACCGGCTCTGTGGGTGAGGCTTGGTGGGTGTGGTGTGGCTTGGTGAGCATGACAAGGGAAGGATACTGCAAAATCCCATTTCCCTCCCCACTCCTGGGAGAAGGATATTGCAAAATCTCCATTCCCATCCCACTCTGGGGCCAGCCAGAGGTGGTATTTGCCAGTTCTCCGAACTACTCAAAATTTCCACTACCGGTTCTCCAGAACCTGTCAGAACCTGCTGGATTTCACCCCTGATCTAGAGCCAACTTAGCACGTGGCAATGAAAGGAAGCTGCCACTGAGTTCCTTTCTCTTATAGCTGCAGTACTTGCAGTGGGAATTTTAGAGGCCTCTTAGAGCTCTGCTTCCTCAATCAGCTGCATTCGCAATGCTCTGCCAAAGAGAGGAGGGGGCCTCAAAGTGGTTGGCTAGGAGTATCATGAAATTGGAACTGTTGATACTGCCTGAAATCCCCTAGTTGTTCATCTACCCTACTTCCCAAATCAATCAATCAAACTATCTATTTATCTATCTCTCTATCTCTCGATCTATCTATCTATCTTTATTTATTTATTTATTTTATTTGTCAAGCATATATAAGATAACAGACAAAAGTATAAACATGATTTTGAATACATGAAAAGGATTCGAGTAAAAAGGGACATTAGGACAGGGACGGTAGGCATACTAGTGCGCTTATGCACGCCCCTTACAGACCTCTTAGGAATGGTGTGAGGTCTACAGTAGACAGTCTAAGGTTAAAATTTTGGGTGTTTGGGGAAGAAACCACAGAGTTAGGTAGTGTATTCCAGGCACTGACCACTCTGTTGCTGAAGTCAAGTTTACAAACGAGTTTGGAGTGGTTTACCTTAAGTTTGTATCTATTGTGTGCTCGTGTATTGTTGTGGTTGAAGCTGAAGTAGTCATTGACAGGTAGGACATTGTAGCAGATAATTTTGTGTACTACGCTTAGGTCAGATCGAAGGCGGTGTAGTTATAAGTTGTCCAAGCACAACATTTTAATTCTGGTGGCATAAGGTATTCTATTATGAGCAGAGGATTGGAGGACTCTTCTTGTGAAATATCTCTGGACTCTCTCAATTGTATTAATGTCCGATATGCAGTGCGGATTCCAGACAGATGAGCTGTATTCGAGAATTGGTCTAGCAAATGTTTTGTGTGCTCTAGTTAGTAGTACAATCCCTGGCTCTACTTTACTCAGTGCAATATTTGGATAGCAAGTGGGCTAGCAGCCACATCTGGTGGCCCATGGGAAGTTCTGTATTAGACTTCCTCAACAACCACAGCACAAACATCAGTGAGATATGTTTAATAGATCCTTGGTGCAGTTTCCCACTAGCTATATACAACATCTTCTAAGTCATCCAATCCCTACAGCGCCAAAATAAGAGTAATGAGGACAGACTTCTATACTTTCCGAAATGCTATGACTCAAAAATGGGAAAATACCCTCAACTGTTAAAAGAGGTAAAAGATTCCTATTCTGAATCTAACCAAAAGCAGTTTCAAAACATTGTTTGGGAGGCAACTCTGGCAATTGCAGAATCAGAAGCATGAAAGGCAAGAGAGGATCAGCAATGGAGAAAGCAAATTTCCTGCCAGGGTTGTTTCCTGCTTCTTCAGGGATAGGCAGTGAGAAAAGTCCCCCAGTGACAGAAGTCCAGAATGGAGCTTAATGGTGCCATGAGATTTTTCTTATTGATATTACTGGTTTCACTTCTGTTTTGTTGCTATTTAAAGACATTGCCATTTAGATTTTGGTTTTTCTCCACCCATCCACATCACACTGGTTGCAGCTCTCTTGCTCAACTTGCCACTGGTCTTGGGACTAAACAACATAGTCAGGAGGGAGCAACAATGAGACTTAGATCAACTGTCATGCTTTTGCCTACAGAACATATGAGCTGCCATCATCACACCACTTGATCACAGGACAGTGTTATTGAACCACATGGAATCTCTTTATAGTATTAAATGTAGGATGACATCGACAAGGGAGAGCGGTATAACAGTTTCCTTTTAAGTATTTTCAACTATTCCAGATTAGACCTTTAATGCACATTCAGCTGTAAAGTCGTAATTTCAAGTGACACTGAGGATTACCTGTAGTCTTGAAATAATTTGCCTAAATAATAGATAATATTTTACAGAATGTTGGACAAACATGCCACCTGACATTCTTGGCATTGGTCAATCATGTTTCATCCAATACATTCCTTCTTTTAAAATCCTCTTTGTATTCATTCAGATCTATCTCTGTAATCATAAGGTCTAGTAACATGAGACAGTTTACCCTTCTGAACCCTAAATTAGGCAAGAAAAATCTACATTAGCAGAGCTACACAAAGAGTCATTGGTTGAGATGGGTATCTATAGAAACTGAATAAATAAATAAATAAATAAATAAATGTGTATTATGAATAAAAAAAGGTTCCCAGGAATGTGTAGTATTCAGGTGTTTTAGCATTCTTAGATGGAGCTTGCCATCTGGAATGAGGTCTCCTCTGTGATCTAGGTGTCTCCCACTTTAATGGCATTCCAGAAAACTTAGTTGCTATTCCAGGCCTGGGAGGGTAGGGTGGATATAGATGTGCTTGATATATGTCGCATATATTTTTATGGTCGGTTGCTTGGATTCTCCATCTTGTTTATTTCCTTCATTGTATTTTTATTTGCTTGGTGGTATTTCTATCTTGTTTTCTTTATATTGTGAGTCACCCAGAATTGTTATGAAATTGGGTGGCACCCAAAATCAAATCAAATCAATAAATAATCCATCTCTTCTAACCAGTTGCATTGAATTTTCTTTGGGAGCAGTTCTAAACAAGTCTAGAAATTTAGTGGCAAGATGGAAGAAGGAAGAAAAAAGGAAGAAGGAAGAAGGAAGAAGGGTGGAGAAGGAGAAGGAGGAGGAGGAGGAGGAGGAGGAGGAGGAGGAGGAGGAGGAGGAGGAGGAGGAGGAGGAGGAGGAGGAGATCATTATTACCAGCATGGTGTCCTTCACTTACAGCACATGAAATGCAATGTCATATTTTTACTTACTGGTATTCATGCAGTAAACACTACTGTTAATGACACTCTAGCATTAATTTGATTGCAGAATTCATTGATTTTTGAGGTTTGTACAAACCACAAACTAACCAATCAGAGTTGGTTTGCACAGCATGCTGAACATAAACAAGATAATTATGGTTGAACAACCCAAGTTCTACATGATGTGCAAATGCAACTACTAAGTCTTTTACTGAACAAGTTAATCGTGTTCTGTGAACATAACCATTCTATTAAATGAAAGGAACTCTGGTAAAACAACTGAACATAAAGTGAAACAGAAAATGGAATCTAGAAAAGGATTTTCAAGGCCACATCTATTAGTTCTGCAGGTACCTCTACAATATTATTTACTGTATATTTATATGCTCTAAGTTTTTATCCTCATATTCAGAGTGCGTGAGAAAACTTACCTTAATCAACAATTAAACAATGAAAGCATTTGGACAAATAAAATGATATTTGTCTGGCACTTCAAATGCAATGGGGTCAAGTGGCCATATGTTTGAATAGAGAAGTTGTTTGTGGTATCTAATGATCCCTCTCCTTTTGTGCCTACAGGACAGTGTTTCTCAAACTTGATAACTTTGGGTGGGCTTCATCTCCCAGAAATCCCTTGATGGCTAGGGAATTCTGAGAGTTGAATTTCACACAATCTTAAAGTTGCTAAGGTTGAAAAACGCAGCTCTAGAGCAGAGGTCTTCAAACTTGGCAGCTTTAAGACTTGTGGACTTCAGCTCCCAGAATATTGGGAGTTGAAGTCCACAAGTCTTAAAGCTGCCAAGTTTGAAGACATCTGCTCTAGAGCAGGGGTCTCCAACCTTGGTAACTTTAAGCCTGGAGGACTTCAACTGCCAGAATGCTTTGCTGGCTGGGGAATTCTGGGAGTTGAAGTCCGCCAGGCTTAAAGTTGCCAAGGTTGGAGACCCCTGCTCTAGAGGATGCTTGGTGAAAAGGTCCCATAACTCTTCTGACTAAAAGTTTGCATATCATCAGGAACTTCCTCTATGCGGGCTCCATCATGACTGTGCAATTCTGCAGGTTCTGTTTGTGGCAAATAAGTCTGATGACTCACAGAGTTTTTCTTCACTAGCCTCTAATCACAGAAGAAACATGCCCCAGCAACCTCTTTTTTTTGTCCTTACTAAATTTATCGTTGCCCAGCCCATACCTAAGCAGCTGTAAGCTGCCCTTAGCAGTATTTTAACAGCTTTTATCCCCTTTTGCCTATACACTTCCTGTTGTGGATGCAATCTGATATACTTCACTGGTCACTATAAAGGTGGCATGGTGAGGTGAACCTCCAACTGACCCAGGTCCTTTTGGATACTTGAGGCTAGTGCAACCAGAACATTTTCTTCTTTTCTGGTCCCCAAACAATTCTCCTTTCTAGGTCTGTTCTGCTCGGGTCATCCTGTAGGTGAGTCTAGTTCTTTGAAACCAGCCTCAAACCTGTTTCTGAACCAAGCTTGCTTGGAGATCCAGATTTCAATGAGAAGCCAGACCTCATTTGACAGACAGGGGGTTGCAGAAGCAGTTAAATCTGCTAAGCCCAAATTTAAAAGTAATCGGTGGTGGGCTGCTGCCAGTTCGGATCAGTTTGGGCGAACCGGTAGTTGTGACCTGCGCTATGCCCTCCTATTTAGCCATGTTTTGCATGCATGCAAACTGCATGTGTGAGCAAAGTGCATGCACAGAAGGCACTCATGAGAGCAAAGTGAGCGTGCATATGCTCACACTTTTGATGCTGGGTGAACTGGTTGTTAATTCATGTGCCACCCATCTCTGAAAATAACTTTCCTAACACCTAACTGGTTTGAGGGAAGAGTTGTGCTTACTTGCATTTCACAGTGCGACTAAAGTACCCTTTTACTCAGGGGTGAAATGCTACCGGTTTGGCCCGGTTCAGCCAAACCAGTAGTGATGGCAGCGGGTGGTTTGGAGAACCAGTAACGAGGGCAGCACAAGGCTCTGCCCACCTGGCTGGTTGTCGTTACTTTCTGGGTTTAACCAGGAAGTAACCTGCTTTTTACCCTCTGCGCATGCGCAGAAGGGTTTGCACATGCACAGAAAGTTTTTGCGCGCATGTGAGGTCCACACGGCGTATGCACTTCCGAACTGGTAGGGAAGATAAGTAGATTTCACCCCTGCTTTTACCTGTTAGAAACATGGGTTTAGTGCTCTTCTGGAACACCACTATACTTGTATGTAAAAATAGCCTTAAAGACAGGTTGTGAGCTGCCCACCTGCTACAGTACAGAAATTTCCTCCCCATGCCTATCAGTTATTAAAACTGGCAGGTGCATGGTGGGGTGGGATTGTGTGTTGTGGTAAGAGGGAGTCTCCTACTGTATATTGTGTAAGCTGAGTTTTCTGTAGTGCAGCAAGAGCTTCCTACTTGCTATATTGAGCAACTCCTCCCCATCCTCCCACCCCACCCCCTTGGTGTGTGCTCGGTTGTAGAAAGCAGCAAATAGTACTTTAAAAGAAAATCTGGCATCCCACAGAGTTTCTAAGTACTGTTCTCAAACAGAAAATAAGCCTGGTTTTAGGACTGTCTCTGCTAATGTGTAGCATATGTTCCTCCAGCTCAGTGAAGAAATGTTTGTTTTTAAAGAATGTGCCCACTTTTTTCTCATTCAGAATACACATTTGGAAATCAGAACTGCCTTCGTTCAGGATTTTGTCTTTCAGGCAGCTTCTTCTAGGCTCGATCTCTCCAGGTGTACTGAGTACACTTTCCTTTCTGCCTAACCGTAATTGGTCGACACCCATGGTGGGGAACCGTTGTGAGAAAACTCCTCCTCCTTATAGTTCCAAGTATTCAGATATGAGCATGGATTGCTAAAATTTCTGTCATGCATCCAGTTTTTATTGTGCAGTTTTAATTTGCTTCTTTCTTTATATTGTGCAGTTTTAATTTGCTTCTTTCTTTATATTGATTAGTTTATAGGCTACTCCAATCTGCTGACTAAGCCGCATACCAATGCAACTGGAATTAAAATCATATATGCAACCAATGATAACGTAAAATGTCCCTCTAGAACTAGGGTTTGTGTGTACACACTAATAATAATAATGATAGAACCTGATAGTAAACCGCTCCAAACTCAATTGCAGAAAATACGACTTCAGCAACAGAGTGGTCAATGCCTGGAATGCACTACCTGACTCTGTGGTTTCTTCCCCAAACCCCCAAAACTTTAACCTTAGACTGTCTACTATTGACCTCACCCCATTCCTAAGAGATATTTAAGGTGCTTGCATAAGTGCACCTGTGTGCCTACCATCCAGGGGTGAAATCCAGCAGGTTCTGTCAGGTTCTGGAGAATTGGTAGCAGAAATTTTGAGCAGTTTGGAGAACCGGTAGTGGATATTTTGAGTAGTTTTGATAACTGGCAAATACCACCTCTGGCTGGCCCCAGAGTGGGGTGGGAATACGGGTTTTGCAATGCCCTTTCCCCAGGAGTGGGGTGGGAATGTAGATTTTGCAGTATCCTTCTCCTGCCATGTCCACCAAGCCACACCACGCCCACCAAGCCATGCCCACAGAATGGTAGTAAAAAAAAATTGGATTTCACCACTGCTACCATCCCTATCCTACATGAGATGGATAAAAATAAAAGGGAACATTTCCGGGTGTCATTACTTCCTGGTTTTAACCAGGAAGTAATGTGTTTTTTACCTTCTGCACATGTGCAGGTTTTGCGCATGTGCAGAAGGTTTGTGTGCACATGTGACGTGCACAGCGCATGCACTCCCGAACCGGTAAGGAAGGTAAGTAGATTTCACCCCTGCATACCACCCTTATCCTAATCATGCCAAGGATTATCATTATGTGATCAACACCATCTCCAAGATGAACCTGACCTTAAAACAGAATTTAAATGGATCCAGATAATCTGTTTCTTTTAGGGTCTCTGCATTTATAACCCAACATGTGCTCCACTATCTTCTCCAAGGTCATATCCAATATATTTAGGAAAAGCAATGGCTTCTTGGGGAGATAGGGCAGCATCCCTCTTTCAAGGGACGGTATAACATTCCATCTCTCAAGGACCCAGCTTGTGGAAGGTTTCATAAACCAAGAGAGGCAGGGATTCAAGCTACAGGTGTCTGAGTTGATACCTCAAGAAATCCTCTTTGCTTCCTCAAAGCTTAAAGGATCAAATGCATCCCAGATAACATTGCATGATGGAGCCTCCAGTCATATTATCTGGCTCTGTATAGGGGGCATCTAGCTCCAAGCAAGTCTGAGAATCTTTGTCCTTCAGACGCCTGGAAAATTCCTCACAGTAGTCCCTAAAATGATATTTCTGCCTTTTCTTAGTAGGATATGATTCATTTATTGATGGTATTGAAAGCACTGAGGGCCCTGGACAGCAATTTATGAGTCCACTAAGATAAAAGCAGAAAAAACCATTGGTGTTTTGCTGTTCTTATCAGCATTGGACCTGGGCTCTTAGCATGCTTGATCAGATTCACTCTGAATATTGCACCTGGGCTACTCTAGGCACCTCTTGGTTTGCTTTATTCCCTGAAACCCCTAAGGAAACCAGAGAGTCCTCTTGGGTTATCAAGTCAGGAAAGGTTTGCCAGATACAATTTTGTCCAAGGCTCCTTATTCCAGCAGATGGTTAATACCTCAGAGGAACCGCCTACCTTCTGCTCTGTGGAAGCCAGACAGCTCTATTAGAATCTGGGATGGACCAATCAAACAGGCCACTCTCCTTCTGGAGGCTTATGGCATTGGTGAACTCTATAGCAATTAGGGAGTGATCCAACTCAAGGGGCAGCTGTTAATGTTGCAACTGCCGCAAGAGAAAACCCAACTCTAGTATATGGCCTCTGGCATCCATCAGGTTTGGTCTTTCACAATCTGGGAGAGATCCATGTTTGTCAAGCTATCCATGAACTCCTGAGCTGCCTCCCACCCTTCTCCCAGAGCAGGAAGATTGATCCCTGAGAACCACCCTTGCAATACGTTCCAGTAGTTCAGGTAGGGAAACCTGCAGCAGGTAGGAGAGTAGACAAGCAGAATTCCCACCTTGTCCCTAAAGCCCAACCTTACAACAGGGTCTTACATCACATCATTCCCTGTCCCGTGAATTTATGCCTGCTGCACGATCAGAAACTCAAGAGGACATATTTCCAAAAGGGAAAGATGTCCCTCTATATGCAGTCAGGTTTTGTGATATAATATTGATATGTATGAGATCTCCCTGACTCTGATTACATAGAAGGAGGGGTAGAATGTATGGAGAGCTAGAAATTCACCTTGCATTGCTTTCAGCTATGTAAAGACAGCATCACTCGAAATTTGAGGTGGAACAACTTGGGAACAAACTCACCATCCAAACAAAACATTGGCCTATGGCTGCTTGCCATCTAGATTCTCTAAGAATACATAACAGTGCCTGTGTCTGTCCCAGGGCATTTGCAAAAAAACAACAACAACAACAACAGAAGGGTTCTTTTAAAATAAAAGTATATAAAACATGAATGAAATCGCTGGAGCAAGGACTTGGTTGCCAATGCTGAACCAGCCCTAATGTGTGTCTTGAGCGAAAGCAAGTCTTATGGTGGCTTCCAGGGAGAAGATGGGATGGGGGAAATACTGGTGCTGTACGAGGTTTAGTGGTCAGGAAATGCTAAGGATATTTAAGCCTGGATGGGGGAATTCCCATCCACCACTCTTCCTCGGTCAATGAATGACTAGCAGCAGCCTTCTATGGTTCCTGGGAATGTCACTCCTCCTGCCTCCAGCTCAGATTAGTTGGTTTGATTTGCATGCCTGTGTTCCTCATGCCCAAAGCATTCATCAACCACACTGAAACCGTGTGTCATTTTCTTTCTTCTTATTATTTTTACCTTGCAGTCAGCGAGTCCAGGAATGTGGGTTCATCCCTCTTTCGTGGAATGAGCGTTGGAGACCGGTGGTTTGCTCTTTGAGCTGGAAACAGATCTCTGTCCATAGATGCTTTATCTCTCTGAATCAACTTGGAAAAGATCCAAGGGAATGAAGCTGATTGTGGCCAAGATGCAGTGGGTGACGTGGGTGATGTAGAACCAGGAGAAGGGTGGGCTCCTCTCTACTTTATCATTTACCTCTTCTGTGCAAATACATCACCATCTGACTAATGTGTCATTAAGTGGTTCAGAAAGTTCTTGCTTCATGTTCCCTGATCCAATTAAGGTTTAGTTCCACCCAATTAAGGTTCGGGTCCACCCAACCCAGTGTATTTCCTTGCACCTAGTAAGATAACAAGCAGAATTTCCCCTTCCTTGTAGCTATCATCACATCCCAAAGGAGAACTTCTTACCATGTTATGACTGGTCTCATATTTCCCCCTAGAATTTCCCAGACTTACAAGCTGGGTTCCTCAAAATGTTGCATTTTGGGAGCTATAGGGGAAAAAAAACTTTAAATGATTCGTGATTGGGATATTCCCATGTTCATCGTACACCAAATATACATGAGTTTTTTTGAGTTGCATGAAAGTTCATTGTATTACGGTAGAAGTTTGGCTGATTGTAATGTTTAACCATCCGGACTTGTTGCTTGTGTATTGATTTGTTTTAATAACAAATGCTAAAAGAGTATCATCTTCCACCCAACAACGATTAACTTTTTTTTCTTTTCTGACATTATTAGTTTTGCTCTTGAAATCTGATACTGCAATCTTATACTTACTTGCTTGGAATAAAACCTACTAAGTTCAAGATCACTCACTTCTAAAAAGTATACGATTACATCATGACTTTTATTCATTTAAGCCAGGGGTATCAAACTTGATTTCATTGAGGGCCGCATCAGAGTTATGTTTGACCTTGGGGGGCTGGGGGGGGGCTGTGGCCAGGGTGGGCATGGCCAGTTCAACATCACTCATGTCAGATGCGCCTGTGGTAGCCCAAGTGCTCTGCTAGAGAAAATGAGCTCCTGAGCTCATTTTTTGGCTGCGACGGACTTCTACAACCTTCTGCTAGTGAAAACGGAGCTCAGCGGGGCCACAGGAGGCCCTCTCAAGCTTCAGTTTCACTGGCAGAGGCACTGCGGGCTGGTCCTTCACTGTTTCCAGGGCAGCCCCATGGGCCAGATCTAAGACCCCGCGGGTCAGCTCCAGCTTCCAGGCCTTGAGTTTGACACCCCTGATTTAAGCCAAAGGTCCCCTTCATGAAACTCATGAAGTTTCAGATAGTACATCAACCCCCAAATATTTATTATATCAAAATAATTTAATAAATTCATTTTAACTAATGCTATTAACAACAACAAGTATAATCCCTTGCACGGTCTCATTGACCCTAAGGGATAGTATTGACCACTCTGGAGAACCTTGATTTAGGCTGTTTGAATATTGAATTGTTTCAATATCACTTTAATATACTGAATGGAGGACCAGAACATCTAAATCTGAACCCTAAATTCAACTATGCAAAATGTCCAGAAAAAAGAGCAGAATGGCAGAGTCTGCTAAATTAGAAAATGATGAAACTCAGTGAAAGAAATTCATGATCTGACAAATTGTTGTTTTCTAAAGCACTGAAATCCTCAACAATGTTGGCTTTTTCATAGAAAATAAAAGTCAGTGCACCTTAAAAACAATAGGGAGAGCCATGGCATATTAAAAAATTAGTTTATTAGAAAAAGGAAAGAATGAATAGAATAGAATAGAATAGAATAGAATAGAAAAGAAAAGAAAAGAAAAGAAAAGAAAAGAAAAGAAAAGAAAAGAAAAAAAATTATTGGCCAAGTGTGACTGGACACACAAGGAATTTGTCTTGGTGTATAAGCTCTCGGTATACATAAAAGAAAAGAATTCTAAGGTACAACACTTAATGATAGTCATAGGGTACAAATAAGCAATCAGGAACCAATCAATATCAATATAAATCGTAAGGATACAAGCAATAAAGTTACAGTCATACAGTCAAAAGTGGAAGGAGATGGGTGATGGGAATGATGAGAATATTAATAATAGGTATTGTAGATTAATCAGAGTATTTTTAAAAGAATATTTAATTATTATGATTAATTGGGACAACAGGTCACATCCCTTTCTTATAACACAGGAGAAAACGGTGGAGTTATCCCCTCCCCCAGAATGGTCCCTGGTACAACTCACATGTTTATCACCTATGAGCTAAGGGTCTTTTTCCCATTCAGATTTATTAATATGCTTGTGTGCAAAGTTATAAATTCAATAAAAAAATAGGTTTCAATAATTGGGAATTAAAGCCCTTACTGAGCTCAGGGCAATTAATCAATTAGCCTATGAAGGAAGTAAACTAATTTATATGCTATAGAAAAATACGTCCCAGCCTTTACAAACAACAGTTGTTACTACTAGCTATCTAAGATATTGTGTGAGTGTGTGTTCAGTCAAGACAGGGACTTGGAATACAATCAGGAACAGTTTCATACATGCACACACCTACACACACATAAACAAGTCTAATAAAAATGATCTTTCCTACCTTTCCAATAATGAGCTTGAGAAAAAAAATCTGTCCTTCGAACTAATGTTTTCACACGTTTAATTTAAATTTAGCATCTCATTCAGGTATAAAATTTCATTTTAACTGAGTGACTCAGCAAATGCATTCATACATCCTTAGTCTTAGGTCATAGTTTGAAGATGAAAGCAAGTGGAATAAACAAAGGCTCCTATGAAAAGGCTGAGTTTGACGAGAGGTTTTAAAAGTGGGGGGGGAGCAAAAAAAACAAACAAACCCCCAAATACTTATATGGAACTAATCATTGTCCACAAAAATTATGAACAGCTGCAAGAAAAGATCTCGGAGAACAAATAACCATTTTTGCAGGATGCCATAAGCGCATGTGCACTTGATTTTACAAGGGAAAAATACTATTTTCAAATTCAGTTCTTGTCCATAAGTATTGGAAGATGACCAAAGGTTTTACACTTGCACTTCCGAGCTTTCCTTGATTCCAGTTTCTTCTTTTTGTCCCTCCCTTATATTTGCACACATTGCCAGTTCTCCCTTAGAGATTAAATGTTGTTCTCCAAATTGGAAGAAGCAACTGAGACTAATATCTAAAATGGGCAGTGCAGTGGCTGTGTTTAAGACACTGGGCTTGTTGACTGGAAAGCCATCAAGCCAGGTTCGAGACCCAAGCACCATGTGTGACAGGGTGAGCTCCCGTCCTTGCCTCAGCTCCTGCCACACTACCAGTTGGAAAGCATACAAATGCAAGTAGATAAATAGGTATCACTTTGGTGGGAAGATAACAGCGCTCCATGGTATCATGCTGGTTCAATGGCCTTGAAACAGAGATGAGCACTGTCCCCTATAATCGGCAATGAGTAGCAGGGTAAAATCTTCAGATACTCCTCATTTTATAAAAAACATTTTGCTCTTTCCTTTTTTTGCTGATGTTTGTAGGTAATTTTATACCAGGAAACATAGCTCCTTATGGAAAATATCAGACCAGAAAAGAAGTGACATCACTCAGATGAACTTATTTGTCAGCTCTTGTTCCGTTTCCTGAAGTATCCTCGAATTTATCCACCAGCTCTTGTCCTCAGCCTGCTGCTGTTGAGTGTTTGTGCATGCATGTGCACAAATGGAACACAGCTTGTAAGAAAAACAGAACTATAAAGGAGTGTAATTCTTAGTAAAAAGAAACAAAACCCAGGGCAAACAACCCAGAGTGCCTGTTGCACGTAGACAACTTAGAAACATCTAGGGTCATTTGGGGCTCAGAACACTGTGGATGCCTCAGTGCTTAGTCATTTCAATATATTAGAAAACTGTAAAACCTATTGGGTTGTTTTTTTATTGTGTTTTTGCCCAGTAACATCGTGCACTGAACTCTCTTCCCCTTGGAAATTCCCATAAACTTTTCGATAGAGACTGAAGCACAGTCTGCTGAATGTGTCCTAAGTTATCAAGGACAGTGCTTTATTTGAAGATGATGAGAGGCTGCTCTTGTATTTTGGAGCTATTCTCTGCTCAAAGGGACAATTCATTTGTGTTTTAAAGATAATTAAGGCAGAACACAGTCTAAAGCTGCCTGTCAAAAGTTATGTTGAGCAACAGAATGAGAAACATAGGCTGAGTGTGCAAGGGGAGTGAAATGATCAGAGGCAGTGCCAGTTTTTAGTTGTAGTTGTTTTTAGTTGTTTCCACGTTTCTTGGGATTGCCCTATAAATTAATGAGATTTAGATTGGTCATCTTGAAAATGGGGAACTGAGGTTCTTCCCCCCCCCCTTTTTTTTAAAGCAAGACATCTGGCCCATGAATAGTTTCTAGCTCACACCTTTCCCACAGACCTATACATCACATTACATATTGCTAAATGCTTTTTTTTAATTTTGCAATTCAATGTTTGTCCTGCCCGCAACATTTTTTAAAAGTTTCTTTTACCACTATCAGCTCTGTCTTGTTTCCCACTCTCTCTTTCAATAACATTAAACTTCACAGTGAATCAGATTGGATTAGTAATCAATAATTGGATGAATCAGTCAATCAAGAAGTGCATTTCCTCTGCATTTATATTGATGTGATCTTGTTCGTCTTTCAGTTATTTCATTCCACGACAATATACATATTAGAACCAATACTGCAGACATTTAAAAGGAGATTACTAATAAACAAACAAGAGACAATGTGTTCTAACATCTCTTTTAGAAATCTTGCAGATGTAACAAAGCTCCCCCCCACTATTCCAGAAGTATACTTTGTCCTTTCTAGGCCCTTCAATGTGTGATTATTATTTTTTTCAGATGTCAGCACTGCCTCCTTTCCACCTGCGTATGTTTGTTTTTAACCTTTTGAATAGCCATGTTGGATGAGAACTTTGGGAATTAATTCTAAACTCCAACATACCAAGGAAATACCAGGCCATTGTAAATAATTGGCTTTTGGGATTCTAGCAAAATAAAAGTGGGTTATGTATGTATGTATGTTTGTTTGTGTGTGTGTGTGTGTGTTTGTTTGTTTTGGCTCCTGAGTTTTAGCAATATAGGCTTGTTACTTGTAACATCGTTCTTTGGAGAGGCAGCTTGACCTTGATGACATAGGATGACCAGACTTTGTTCCATGCGCCGTGAGCTGAAAGCAGAAAATGATTGGAGATCGGATAACAATGTGAGACATGGGCTTGGGATTTTAGTATCTTACCCCATTTCCTGTTGATATAATCAGGCCAACATGCAACAAGTCAGTAGCTGAAATGTGAGAATGAAAAGCTCTATGGGTTTTGAAAAGAAATCAACTGGAAGAACAAGACTGGGAACTGGGAAGGCTCAGATTTCACTTCTGGCTGTGACTGCAGCCCTGAGTCCACACAAGGGAACAAACTCAATGGGATGGAAGAAATTTAGTGAACAGATTCCATAGGCAGGGTATAGGTCGTATGGATTTAGCTGATGCACTAACAGCTTTGGAATGAATGTAGAGCCCCTAGAGAAGATCAAAAGAATGTGTTGTAGTCAAGGAATTGGGTGATAAATATGATTCTAATCCATCCCTGTTAGATTATGTTTAAAGATTATAACTAAGTCTTAGAGCAACATTTTCCCAAAGCCTCAAGCATTTTTAGGCTGTGGTCTAAAAAATTCCTAGCTTGCATCTGTCTAAAGCTTCTGTTAACCCATGATCTGTGTCCATATCTTTTAGGCAGTCCAAAATGATACCATGGTCAATGGAATAAAAAAACCACTGGGAGCAGTAGTGGGATTCAAATTTTTTTACTACTGGTTCTGTGGGCGTGGCTTGGTGGGTGTGGCTTGGTGGGCATTACAGGAAAAGAATACTGCAAAATCCCCATTCCCTCCCCACTCCTGGGGTAAGGTTATTGCAAAATCCCCATTTCCTCCCCACTCCACTAACCTGCTTTCCAGCTCCATTCTCCTGTGCAGAGTAACAAAAAAAGACCCAGCTGATCAGCTGAAAGGCAGCAATAGACCGACCACACTGATCAGCTGGGAGGCAGCAAATAAATTGATTGGGTGCCCCAAAACAGGGTGCATGGGGACTCCTGGAAGGGGCGAGGCAAGGGCAGGGGCAAACAAAGGTGGTATTTTCCAGTTCTCCAAACTACTCAAAATTTCCACCACCACTTCACTAGAAGCGGTCCGAACTGGCTGAATACCACCTCTGACTGGGCGGTCTGATAAGGCCTTCCCCCATCCATGTCATGACACAGGTCATCCAGGAGAGTTACCAATGCCATCTTCATCCCCAAACCAGCCTGAACTCTGAGTGGAAAGAGTCTAGATAATCCATTTACTTTTAAGATGCTGGGGAAGTTGATCTACCAACAGCCTCCTTTAAAAAAAATTGGCAAAATATGGTGCAAAATGGTCACAGCAGTCAGGTGGTAGATCATAAAACTGTTTCTTCTCTAAGAGCAAGTTCACCACCCAATATTGGTGGATAGCAGCTATCTGACACAATAACAGAGCAGAATTATGAAGAAGAATATAATATTGTATATCGAGAGTAAGGAAAAATAAGGTAAAGGTAAATGTTCCCCTCGCACATATGTGCTAGTTGTTGCACATATATAGGACAGACTTTAAAGAAAGCTGCAAAAAAAACACACCATTTATTTATTTATTTATTTTAATTTGTTAGCCACCCAACTGCAGTGAACTCTTAACATAATCAAAGAAAGCTGAGACTGGTTCGGGTGGTTGGAATTGATGAGATCAAGAGGAGAAAGAGATGAGAAGCATCAAGCACAAATGACAATGTATAAAGTTGTACATAGATGAGATATAAGCAAGAAATAAAATATACGTGCAAACAAATACCAGTCACATACTACCACGTGTGGTGGACCTGCAAAAAAGCACAGAAATTTAGGCTACAAATTCGTAGGTGGCTAGAAAAAAATAGTTAGACAACATATAGAATTCAAGCCAGAATTATTTTTATTGGTCATTATAACAGGTAGTTATGACAAAGGGACAATATACCTAATACTACATATTCTGACCGCAGCAAGAATGGTGTATGCGCAGCAGTGGAAAAGTAAAAATACCCCTTCAGAAGAGGAGATAATAAAGGAAAATACTAGTGTGTGCAGAAATGGATAGATTAACATTAAAAATAAAAGACAAAGGAGAGACAAAATATTATGACAAATGGAACAGATTCTATCAATGGATAGAAGCATGAGGGTGGAAATAGAAGATGAAAAAATAAGGCTAGGCATACTATATATCTATCGTCGTATTACGATGAAGATGATGCAGAGGTGTAATGCTCCTGCCGATCCGGTCCAAAGAGGTTATAAAAAAATGCTTTTAAAAGTAAAAAAAAAATTGCATGCCACAGCTGATCCCCCCACCCCCCACCCCCGCACACTGTTCTACTTACCCCATGCCTCCATTTGGCATGAAATGCACACACGCACCTCACATTTGGTGCGTGGTGCGCATTGCTCATGCGCACACAACAAGCAAACCGGTAGTAAACCCGCTCAGATTTCACCACTGAGATGATGGTCAAAATATTTGTACAATACTAGCAATGTTCAAATAGTACATATGTTATTTGGTTACTTTGGTTTTTATGGCAGATGAAATACCAGGTCAATCACACTGTACTCAATATAGTTATATGTAAATAATAAAAATATAATTAAAAAAGAAGTAAAATAAATGGAGAAGTGTAAGGACAGGTCTTGACATAACATAGATTTATTTACATTTTTTAAGAAACACTATTTAAAATAGGATTGGTTGTTCCTCTTCTCTTCTTGGCTATTGTCTAGAAGTGGGATTGTTTGGGATAGAGCAGGATCCAGTCATGAAAGATTTATCACTGTGAGATGGCAAATGATCTTGCTCTTTGCTCTCTGCCGTTATACCCAATTCGGAATTTTCTTTGCCTGCCTGCATTTCTTGGCTTAATCTTGGCTAAATTCTTGGCTAATTAATCATCCCAAAGGTAAAATATTAATTTCATGAAGATTAGAAATGTTCCACTCTGAGCCAATAAAGAAGACACACAAATATCGGGGTCTTGTTGGAATTTTCTGTATATAAATCTTCTCTCTGAATTTTTTCCCCTCCTTGCTATTGTTGGGAAATCAACAAGATTTATTTGAATACCTATGATCAAATTTGAAGGTGAGAAAGTGCCAAATGTTTTGTTCTGGGTGCAGCAAGTGGAGGAGTTGAAGAATGAGCAGTGAAAAAGACAAATAGGTGAATTATCACCAGGATATTAGGTTTGTTTAGTTTTATTGTTTTACACGACGTTGTAGACTCCAAAAGAAGATAACATGATTAGCATGTTTTTTATTCAGATATTAAGTTAATGGCCAAAAGTCCCTGAGCATGGCTTTATCCATACATTTAACATTAAACAAAGTATTTATCTGGGAAACAATGAAGATAAATTCACATTATATTATGAGGAACGCACCTAAGTGCTTGCATCATTTGCTCTTTATATCCTGATAGATGATGCCCAATTTTGAGTTCCTCTGGATCTCTCAAGGGGAATACTGCATCCAGTTTTGGTCTTCACGATGTAAAAAAGATGTGGAGAGTCTACAAAGAGTGCAGGGAAGAGCAACAAAGCTGATTAGGGGACTGGAGGCTAAAATATAAAGAACGGTTGCTGGAATTGGGTATGTCTAGCTTAATGAAAAGAAGGACTAGGGGAGACATGATAGCGGTGTTCCAATATCTTAGGGGCTGCCACAAAGAAGAGGGAGTCAAGCTATTCTCTAAAGCACCTGAGGGCAGGACAAGAAGCAATGGATGGAAACTAATCAAAGAGAGAAAGCAACCTAGAACTAGAACTAAGAAGAAACCCATCACAGTTAGAACAATTAATCAGTGGAACAACTTGCCTCCAGAAGTTTTAAGTGCTCCAGCACTGGAAGTTTTTAAGAAGAGATTGGATAACATTTGTCTGAAATGGTATAGGGTTTCCTGCCTGAACAGGGGGCTGGACTACTAGACCTCCAAGGTTCCTTTCAACTCTGTTGTTGCATTGCATTGCATTGCATTGCATTGCATTGCATTGCATTGCATTGCATTGCATTGCATTGCATTGCATTGCATTCTATTCTATTCTATTCTATTCTATTCTATTCTATTCTATTCTATTCTATTCTAGACGGACTCAACCATCTTTCAGATAGAGATGAGAGCTTTCAGTAGCAAAGCATCCCCTTATGCAGTAGGACACCTGGAATTTCTGTGCAGTAGGACACCTGGAATTTCTGAGAAGGTAAATTATTGCCACAGGGAATTGCAGAACCATATATCTCCAAACATATATGCAGAACCACATATTGTTTGCATATCCTCAAAATATAGAGGAAGCATGGAGGAATAAATACGAAAATTTTGATCCTAAGATACATCTAAACATTGACCATAATACAGTAGTGGCCAAAATTGTGGAAACCTTTTCAGGAAGGTGTATTTTTGAAGTTTGATGACTAATAACACCACTTTTGTGGGGGAGTTTCAAGATAATCATATTCCACTACTGGAATGGCCTGGAAATAGGCCAGACCTTAACCCAATTGAAAATCTATGGAGCCGACTAGAGAAACTTGTCAGAAAAGACCCAGCAATAAAAGACCCAGTTAATAAAAGCAATCAATCAATTGTAGTTTCACATTTTAATAGCTGCAGAACTAAAAGACTTGGTTCATTCCATGGGAAGACATTGTAAGGCTGTAATTCATGCTAAAGATTACCCAACTAAGTATTAACTGACATGGTGATATTTTTGTATATCTCATTTTTTCTATGGTGATAATTTTTGTATATCTCGTTTTTCTACGTGTTTCACTTTTCTTCTTTATATTGTAACTGCTAGTCTAATAGCAAATCCTTCATAAAAGTTATTGCATTAAAATCTTGATTAAATTATCTTTCCATTGATATATAATTTTATGGTACTACTCCCCCCAAAAGTGGTGTTATTAGCTAGTTTTAGAAAACACAGTTTTCCCAAAAGATTTCCACAATTTTGGCCACTACTGTAGAAGACTGGATTGGATTGGATTGGATTGGATTGGATTGGATTGGATTGGATTGGATTGGATTGGATTGGATTGGATTGGATTGGACTGGACTGGACTGGATTGGATCGGATAATCTGATCTTCAGGGACAGTTTTCTATGCCATCTTCTCAGCCGTGTAATAGCTTCATAGTTCAACTAGATATCTCATACCTGTAAAGGAATGCATGTGAGACTAACTTTATCATAAAAAAGCAATTAATATACAGGTGCATGCCTGCAAGGACAAGCTCTCAAAACCTGCTGGGTAATGCATTCTAACACTTTTTTTCCTGTTTATAAAAAAACCAAGGACTTCTTGGGGCAAGTCAAGTGAGAAGGCAGTTGAGTAAAATCAGAAGCCTGAAAACAGAATTTCTGCTTTAATAGGCTCTTTCAAGCATTGGAGAGGTATTGAATGATGGCAGTGTTTTGAAAATGTACTGTACATTTTAAAGGATCTGCCCCTAAATCAGACTCTTTGATAAATCAGGTATGAACCCAAAGAGGCAGAGTTTCTTCTTGTGTTGTCTCCACATTTTACTCCCCCTCCTAATATCAAAGAGCTGTTATCTCCTTGAAAACTACTTCATTATCTGATCATTTGACTTTTTTTTTTTAATGATTAATCCAAGCAGGCATTGCGTATAATGTTAGCTTGTGCCAGAAGATCACACAAACTGTTCCTAAGCTGCAACATCATACAGTTGCCAAAATGATTCACTGGGCCAGCTCTAAAAGTTATCATGTGCCAGTAATGAAAAATTAAAATGGGAATATATACTTTTTAAGTTAGTTTTATTACTATTTAATTAATTATTAATTATTGTGGGTTAAATATTGTGGGATTTCCAGATATAAACTGATGAAGTCTTGGCTAATAACACACCAAATTTGTGGTCGAAAAGAAGAAAGTGTGGATAATGTATCAGGCAATAACAGGGGATAATAGAGTAGAAGACAAAGAATTGAAGGAGATCACATACTATCTGGTTCTGAAAATCAAAGTTGAAAGATTATGTCATAAACCACAACCATGGTGATTCCAGTGGTTATCAGTGCATAGGGAACCATACCCAAAAATCTTGAAAGACACTTAAATCTCCACAGGCAAAATGTCCATCTGTCAATTGCAAAAGACCACATTGTTGGATCTGCAAACATACTACCCTGTTTCCCCAAAAATAAGACCTCCCCGATAATAAACCCAATCGGGCTTTTGAGCACATGCGCTAAAATAAGTCCCCCTGAAAGTAAGCCCTACCTGAAAATAAGCCCTCCCTGAAAATATTTAAATGCATGTGCATTTGCATTTCCATTTAGGGTTAGGGAGACAGAGCTGGAAATCAGGTAAGATGTCAAAAGTAGCCCTGAATAGCTCCACTCGCTCCAAAATAATAAGACCTCCCCGAAAATAAGGCCAAGCGCTTATTTTGTGGTTCACAAAAAAAAAGAATAAGACAGGGTTTTATTTTTGGGGAAACACAGTATGCTGGTACATTACGACATCTTAAATTCTTAGGAAGAACTTTTTGCATGTGAAGGCCAACACCAATTGCAGAACTGGCAGCTGTGACTTCACAATTTCGTGTATAAAATAGAATAGAATAGAATAGAATAGAATAGAATAGAATAGAATAGAATAGAATAGAATAGAATAGAATTTTTTTTTTAATTGGCCAAGTGTGATTGGACACACAAAGAATTTGTCTTGGTGCAAATGCACTCAGTGTACATAAAAGAAAAGATACGTTCATCAAGGTACAACATTTACAACACAATTGATGGTCAATATATCAATATAAATCATAAGGATTGCCAGCAACAAAGTTACAGTCATGCAGTCATAAGTGGAAAGAGATTGGTGATGGGAACAATGAGAAGATTAATAGTAGTGCAGATAGTTTGACAGTGTTGAGGGAATTATTTGTTTAGCAAAGTGATGGCCTTCGGGAAAAAACTGTTCTTGTCTAGTTGTTCTGTTGTGCAGTGCTCTATAATGTCGTTTTGAGGGTAGGAGTTGAAACAGTTTATGTCCAGGATGTGAGGGATCTGTAAATATTTTCATGGCCCTCTTCTTGATTCGTGCAGTATACAGGTCCTCAATGGAAGGCAGGTTGGTAGCAATTATTTTTTCTGCAGTTCTAATTATCCTCTGAAGTCTGTGTTTTCTTGTTGGGTTGCAGAACCGAACCAGACATTTATAGAGGTGCAAATGACAGACTCAATAATTCCTCTGTAGAACTGGATCAGCAGCTCCTTGGGCAGTTTGAGCTTACTGAGTTGGCGCAGAAAGAACATTCTTTGTTGTCCTTTTTTAATGATGTTTTTGATGTTAGCTGTCCATTTGAGATCTTGCGATATGATAGAACCCAGAAATTTGAAGGTTTCTACTGTTGATACTGTGTTGTCTAGTATTGTGAGAGGTGGAAGTATGGAAGGGTTTCTCCTAAAGTCTACCACCATTTCTACGGTTTTGAGTGTGTTCAGTTCCAGATTGTTTTGGTTGCACCACAAGGCTAGTCGTTCGACCTCTCGTCTATATGCGGATTCGTCATTGTCTCGAATGAGACCAATCACTGTTGTGTCATCTGCGAACTTCAGTAGCTTAACAGATGGATCATTGGAGATGCAGTCATTGGTATACAGAGAGAAGAGAAGTGGGGAGAGCACACAGCCGTGCTAATTATACAGGTATTTGATGTGATCTTGCTCAGCTTCACCTGCTGCTTCCTGTTTGTTAGGAAGCTTGTGATCCACTTACAAGTCTGTTCCGGTACCTGTAGCTGGTTTAGCTTAGTTAGAAGAATGTCTGGAATGATGGTATTGAATGCTGAACTAAAGTCTACAAAAAGGACCCTTGCATAGGTCTTTGGAGACTCAAGATGTTGTAGGATGTAGTGCAGAGCCATATTAACAGCATCATCTGTTGATCTATTTGCTCGGTATGCAAATTGCAAGGGGTCTAACAGCGGATCCTTGATGGTTTTCAAGTAGGAAAGCATTAGCCTTTCAAAGGTTTTCATGACTACAGATGTTAAAGCAACTGGTCTGTAGTCATTCAGTTCCTTGATGGTGGGCTTCTTCGGCACTGGGATGATGGTAGAGCGTTTGAAGCAAGAAGGAACATAGCACATCTCTAGTGATTTATTGAAAATATGGGTAAAGATGGGGGCCAATTGGTCAGCACAGACTTTTAAGCAAGAAGGAGTTATCTTGTCTGGGCCTGGAGCTTTACCTGGCTTTTGTCTGTGAAATAGGTCCTGCACTTCCTTTTCTGTGATCACTAGGGGTTGTGAACCCAGTGAAATGGGGTCAGTTGTAGGAGGTTTGGCTGTTGTTGGTGTGTCTGAGATGGGGTTGTGGAGATAGGTGGCTGTAGTTTCCTTTCAAACCTGCAGTAAAACTCATTCAGGTCATCTGCAATACAATAGTGATTAAGAAGTACAGCCTCCAGATTTCTCTGTTCTAGATTTATTGTGGTTAGCATTCTTCTAACAATCAGGAGTCTCCTTGTGGTGAGAGGGCCAGCAAACAAATGTAATAACAATAATAACCTAGATTATTTGTCCATGCAGAATAGTAGCATCTCTGCTTTAGTAACATTTTGGTCAGACAGAAGTCATTTCTTTCCTACAGCATGGATCTTTTTCCATGCAAAAGCGCCTGGTTTTCCACTTTCATATTGTCCTTTGTTCTTTCCTCTACCTTTCCTCTATCTCTTTCCTAACCTATTAGATAGATTTATATTATATCACCCCATTTTTCAGAGGAAAATCTTCAGAAAGCAGCTAGCAACACGCTTTAAAATCAATTAAGTCATAGAAATCCACACATTTTGCAAGAACTGGGTTGCAAGAACTTGGCATGGCTAGTCTAATGAAGAGAAGGACTGAGGTGACGTGATACCAGTGTTCCAATATTCGAGGGCCTGTCACAGAGAACAGGGGGTCAACCTATTTTCCAAAGCATCTGAAGGCCAGACATAAAACATTGGATGGAAACTGACCAAGCAGAGATTCAACTTTAAAATAAAGAAAAACTTTCTGACAGTGAGAACAAACAACCAATGGAATAGCTTGCCTCTAGAAGTTGTGGGTGCCCCATCACTGGAGGCTTTCAAGAAGAGACTGGCCATCCAATCAGAAATGTCAACTTGCGAAGCATCCTGGCATGCTCTTGAGTTGCCATCGGCAAGGGGAATGGGAAACCGATGAAGCAGCTGGCAGCCAAAGACAGGAGTGCATTCCGGACATATCTTTCTCAAGGCTGTCTCCACAGCGGCCGGAGGGGAGTGATCTCTACAACCTGTGAAATTGTTCCGTTGGTGAATGTGATTGATGAAACACTCTGGGAGGACAGGAGAAACAGGGTCATGATTAACACCGGAAATTATGTGGGGTCAGAGTTGGCTTCATTTGGGAACCTGCCGACATGGAGCTTCTAATAAATAACTGGATTTCTTTTGAAGCTTGGTTCGAGGCTCAAGATTTAATTAGGGCATCTGTCAGAACCCTGACAGTCTATACTATATGGTCTCCTGCCTGAGTAGGGGCTTGGGCTAGCAGAGGGTTGAAAGGGATTCCAAGGTCCCTTCCAACTCTGTTATTCTGTTCTATTCTAATCACAGAACTTTAGTTCTTGGCTACTTACCTGGATATTACAAGCTTTTCTGTCTTGCAAGTAGGCTGCAATAGCTGGGAAATGATATTATGTCAACAGGCATAAGTTACCAGTTATTAGAACAAGCCAGTTATTAAATGCCTCGTGTCAATCTTCCTTCATTTTTGTGTTAAAAAACTATTCCACCTTCCTCAAACCATTAAAATGGAAGTGTCTCAATTCCCCACCATGATGGCACATGCACTGGCATTCCAGTCCTGTATTTTGGGCATTGTGCTGAGCTCTGCCACTCAGCTACCACACCAGGAGACCAGGGAAAGGGAAAGGGAAGTGACACCTTAAATGATTGCAGATCATCCATACAAACCACTGAAGTGAAAGACAGCTGCTTCCATGTATCTGCAGCTGCAAATACAAGTTCACTCTTCACAATAATAACAGAAAACACTCTTGGGTCTGCAGCAGCAGGGAGACAGAAATATGCAGAGTGAAAAAGACACTGGGCAGTTCAATCCATTCTGTGATTGAATTGGAACTTGTGTTTGTTTTGTCCTGCCCTAAAATTAGACAAATGGGGACTGGAATACATGCAAATTGTACATTTCCGGTGACAGATCTGCCAAGAGAGGATCTTATGCATTTGCTTGGAAGAATGCTTCAAAATCTCTGAGCTACTACAAAAACGCTATTGTCATCTTGGTTCATGCTAATTTCGCTCAGCACGATGAGTAAATGCTAATTTCACTCAAATTCCCCTGGAGCTTTAGAAAGCAGGACTTAGAAATGCTCAAAAAGTCTAACACAAGACTAACTCAGGTATCGTCAGATACCCTAATCCAGGGGTGAAATGCTCCTGGTTCGGATTGGATCACCCAATCCGGTAGCAATGGTGGCGAGTGTTTCGGAGAACTAGCAGCAAAAATCCCTGCCCCTCCCCCCACATGCCCTGCTGAGCCACGTGATCATCAGAGGGTTGTTGTTGTTGTTTTTTACTTTTGAAAGCATTTTTTCTTCAGCCAAAAAAAATGCTTTAAAAAGAAAAGAAAAGCCTCTGACGATCAAGCAACTCAGCTGGGATCATCAGATGAACCTTTTAAAAAGAATTTTTTCTACAACCTCTTTGGCCGAAGAGGTTAAAATAATGCTTTTAAAAGTAAAAAAAAATTGGTCACATAACCCACCACTGTATGAAGTAACAAATTTTACATTTCACCCCTGCCCTAGTCCCAAAATATAATATTTGGATTTTAAAATTGGGCCTATGCAGCTGGTACAATAGGCACAGAATTGATCTGGTTGCATCTGGACTGTCTTCCCCTCAGCCATGTTCCTAACCTTTTCATGGCCTTAGTCTGATGGCTCATTGGCCCAACACAGTGTAAGTCATTTCCATTTGTTCCCGGGATAAACTTTGCAGAACTAAACAAAATGTGCATTTATTTTTCTTGATGAGAACATACAAGCAGGAGAAGCAATCATAAAGAGGCGAAAGATCACACACAATGACATTGCCTTGCGTGTATCACTTACATGCAATCACTGAAACAACAAATATAAAGTGTCAAGGCTTGCCAAGAAGTTGTCACCCATTGGTGGAAACAAACAAAGCCGGCATGGTTGCAAAGAAGCATTTGAAATAAATCATCTGGAAAATGAAAGGTTGACTCAAACAGCCCTGTATTAATAAAGGATTAGGGGGAAAAAGTAGGAGTTGAAAGCAGGGCATACAATGCAGCTTTGTGCAACATGTGTGACTATAGCAGTAGGCTGTGCAGCGTATAACAGTTTTTTTGTAGACTAGCATGCTAAAAAAAATCTGCACAGGTGCACAATAGGGAGAAACATTGACTTATTGCAAGTGGAGATGGGAAACATTTGCATCCAAAAGTAATATACTTTCCTGTGGACCATTTTGGAGGGGTAGTCAATATGCAACCTGAATGGTACATAGCATTAGAGAAACACAACTTTAACCTTTCTTGCCTTGCTATTTGCATATGCTTAAGAGGGGAATTGATTCCCTGCAATAGTTATGCGTACAATTAAGAATATAAACCTGGGCGCCGCTATTCAGGTAGTCCACCCATGTTGACTGACCTGTCTAGTGACCATGCAAACTTATGAAAAAAATCCATTTGTGACTGGTCTTGCACTTATGACCATCACCGCATCCCGCAGTCATATCAGTATGTGCTTCACAATGGGCTTCTGACGAACAAAATTAATGGAGAAGCCAAGAGGAAATCACAAGTCACAGTCTCATGGTGTCTCATTTAATGACTGTGGTGATTCACTTAATGATGGAAGTGGAAGTGACATCATAAATCTGGTGCAGTTACATTATTTTTCACTTAATGACCAAGGTGCGAAATGATGGAGTTGCCAGTCCTAATTGTGGTCATTAAACAAGGACTACCTATAACTGGCTTGTCACCAAACTGTTGCCTTCCACATTGAGTATGTTGCAACTCTTCTCGGACTCATGTCTCTTATTCAAGGAGCAGATCACAGCCATGGCTAGGGGACCTTCATACAGATTCAACTTCGTGCTAGTTGTACCTATTCTTGGAAGGCATTGCTCATGGTCACTCATGCCCTGGTCCTTCCTGGTTCAATTACTGCACTATGGAGCTGCCAGAAATTACAATTAGTCCAGAACACAGGGGCTTTTGTTCTGCCACCATAGTTTACCCTTGTTATACTGTTGTTCAGGAGCTGCACTGGCTTCCAGTTTCTCTCCAGGTAGAATTGAAAGTTGTGGTTATCATCTTTAAGTCCCAGAATGACACAGGGATATGTTGTTTGTGGGATTATCTCTCCCTGAGGATATCTGTCCATTCCACTAGATATAATAGGGTCTCTGTGTTCCAGATCTCTTCTCTTAAGCATCACCGCCTTGCAGGTTTTAGATGGCACACCTTCATAATTTCTTCTGCTTCGGAACACCTTCCTCCCACCCCCAAGATTTAGCAGGTCCCTATCCCCATGGCCTTCCCAAAAAGTATAGATACTTAGGGGTAGCACAGGGGTGAAATCCGCTACTCGTTCACAAATGGGAGCTTGTGTGCACGCACAAGCGAAGCAAGCATGTGACACATCTGCACAGGACCTTCTGTGCAGGCTCAGAGCACCAAAAACGGGAGATGATGACATCCGGGTGTGTGTGGGAGGAGCCTCCCGCCTCCGGCGCTACCAGTTCGCCGAATCCGGATTGAACTGGCTGCATTTCACCACTGGGGTAGTGTGAAGCTGGAACCCAGGGAAGTTCTAAAGGTTGCTCTGATGTGTGCATATCTATTGGCTTCGAGCACTAGAAGATTTTGTTGTTATTGTTGGCCTTTGTTTGTTTTGTTTCTCTTTTATTATTGCTTATTGACTGCCCAGGTTCATACTATACTATATAAGATAGGCAGCCATACAAATCTTTTATATAAATAAATTGAGCGACAGAGCAAGCAAGCAAGCAGGTTTAGGAGTCCTCCACTGTCTTAAAGGTGTCTCTGGGTAACTACTAGAAGCTGCTGGTTTAATTCTTTTGACACACCTTTGTGCCTGTATTATGTCCACCCTGAATCCTAGTTAATTACACACCCAGCACTAACTGCCTGAAGAAACAGGCCCTACCCCACCAAGCCGTGTAAAATAAGTTGAAAAGGCAACAAGTTTGGACCAGAAAAAAACAACAACCTTACTTCAACCTAATTTTGAAACGAATTAATCTAATATGGGTTTTTTTTAGTAAGGCAGGCAGTCATGGGGAAGGCTTTTATCAGGTGTTATCAACAAGGAATTCTCATACATTGTCATGGACCTCAAGGTATATTTCTAGTGAGAGAGAGAGAGATCTTTGAAGATCTCTAAAGTTGTGAAACTTTACCTGTCTTATGCAAGCTCATGAGATCTCATTAAAAATTTGAAAATCTCATTTGAATACATAAAAATCTTACTAACCCTTGCTTACATAGCATTTGAAACCTTACTCAGATGCCAGCATCAGCAGGCACCATCCTATCAGATGAGTCCCACCTGCTATTTGGAACTCTTCATATTCTTATGCACCCTTATTGTCTTATTGTCACTTTTAAATATATACAGATTAACAGAGTTGGAAGGGACCTTGTAGGTCATTTAGTCCAACAACCCACCCCCACCCAAGCAGGAGACCCTACACCATTTTTGACAGATGGCAGTCCAGTCTCTTCTTGAAAGCTTCCAGTGATGAAGCTCCCACAACTTCTGAAGGCAACTTCTGTTCCATTGGTTGATTATTCTCACTGTCAGAAAATTTCTCCTTATTGCTAGATTGAATATCTCCATATAGATGAACGTATTATAGGGACTGGAAATAGGCTAACCATCTACCCACCCATAAATGTAATACTTTATATTTTAAATTTGAAATCCATACAGACAGTTGTTCTCATGAAGCCACACAGGTTCATACTCAATCTGGGGGAGTGAATTTGAGACTGCGTCAAGAGACACAAGTGTGAAGTGCAGCCGAAGACATTTTTACTGTGAGTTGCATTTAGAAACTCATTGTTAGAATGAAGTGCCTTTCTCTCCCCACCATTTCATTTAAGTGCAAGCAATAAAACTGCATATTACAATCAATCCCACAGAAGCGTACAATTGCGCGTTTTTGTATACTCTGTAAATAACTTTGTATTTGTAAATAATTTTGTAAAATTTATTATGGCAGGATAAGAAAGAAAAGTCAGTGTCTAAAGATTAAATTGCAAGACGTTACATGCTTTGAAATTTGAACTGGGATTTTGTTTTGTAACACTTGGAGCATCTCAGTATGAAATAGTTGACGTTCTTCAAGAAAATATCCAGTCCTATGCATTTGCAGCTCTCTCTCTCTCTCTCTCTCTCTCTCTTTCTTTCTCTCGCTCTCTCTCTTTCTCTCTTTAACAAATAATAAAATAACAAATAACAAAAGAAAAAAAGCAAGGAAAATGGCCATTCCCCTTTCCATGTGACAGTTGGTTAGATTTTTAAAAAAGCTATTATTATATACCGTATTTTGGGGAGTATAAAATGCACTCCCCCCCCCTAAAAGAGGCTGAAAATTTGGCTGTGTCTTATATTCTGAATGTAGCTTTTTTGAAGCTTTTTTCAGCCCTAACGAGGTGAGTAAAGCGATCTTCCTACACTCAGTTGTGCTTTAGAAGCTTTTTTTCAGCCCTAACGAAGCACTAGCAAGTGAAGCGATCTTCCGTGCTTTGCCTGCTTTTCTCATTGCTGCTCCCTCTCAGCTGTGCTTTAGAAGCTGTTTTTCAGTTCTAACGAGGCACTAGCAAGTGATCCGATTTTCCGTGCTTGCTTTTCTCATTGCTTCTCTCTCCAAAGATCAGCTGTGCTTTAGAAGCTGTTTTTTAATCTCCAAATAGGGGATAAAAAGTGCGCATGCGCGTGCTGAAGCTGACCAGACTAAGGATGCTAGCCAGATGAATACCTGGTAGGCAGATTTTTTTTTCCCTATTTTCGTCCCCAAAAACTAAGCTGCATCTTATACTCCAGTGCATATATCTTTGGCAATGCCACAGAATTAAAATTATTTTATGCAGAATGTTTGGGCAGTTTATTCTGTCATGGAGGAATTCTTACCTCCTCTCACCTCCTAGATCCTAAGCTTTACTGGCACATAATTTATTATTTCTCAGGATTTTTTTTAAAGGGGGCAGATGATTTGTAGCTTTGCAGCTTTCATGTGTGCCATATTAACTAAAAATATAGGTGGGAATAATTTCTTCCCCTTCTTTGTGGAATAGGAAAGAGTGAGAGGGATTAGGCCTCTAGTATCAACAGTCATTTAAAGTGAGGCCCTGAAAGGTTTCTTTGTACTTTCCTGGAGTATTTTGGGTTCAGAAGAAACAGAAATTTTGGGAATTGCTAGCTGTGAAATTCTGTAAAGATCTTGTTTACCATATTGCAATCAGTTTGCTGGGTCTCCGTTCTATCCATTCAGCCATCCATTCTAAGAATCATTAAATTAATAGCGCTAATAAATAATAGAATACCAAAGCAACAACTATCATGATAATTATTTTTAAGTAGGTATTTTAAAATGCATAAAACATAACTTCCTGGCCCCCCCCACACACAATTTTAAATCAGCTGGTTCATACAATGTCCTTAAAAAAGCATTTTTAAAAAATCAGGGTACATATTTTAACTGCTTGGCTTTCATTAAACGGAATTCACTTGACATAACGGTCTATAATTAATTTTGAATTAATAGAAAGGATTGTTGTGTTTGAGAAGTTTTCATAAGTGGGAAAAAAAATGAGCAGCCCACTCCCGAATATTGAATTCTTTATCTCTGGAAAATAAGAAAAAAGCTAGACCCATGCCATAAAACAGGTTGGCTTTGTTCTCATCCACTCGTCTCTCACTGTAGACAAGCTGTACCAAATGGTGTTGTTTAACAGCCCACCAGACTTTTAGCCTACCAGGGATGCATGGATTTTACTCTTTCAGGAAATAGAGCAGAGACATCATGTCAGGTGTGATGAATAATAGCTGAGTCTAGCCAGAACTGCCATCAGGAACTATGCTCTTGGCTCTGTCAATGATCATCTGCACTATATTGCTGAGTATCACTGCAGTAGTTGGGCCTCCTAAAACTCTTACAAATCTCTACTGCATGAATCCCCCCAGGCTGTCACCATAAATTTCCACTATGCCAATCTATGCCGTTTCTCAATGCTTGCCATGCCAGACCTGAGAAATGAATTGCACGATCACAGCAAAGTCTTACGCAATAAGTCCTACCTTCTCTGGCAATTGCTTCCTCTATTTCTTCCTGATACACTTGCATAGAGGCTTTTTGATAAGTACATTGTATTCCCGTGTTGGCAAGTTCTCAACGACAGTTCTCAATTGACAGTATTAAAGATTATTTTGACAGTCATCTCAAGAATCTCTTCATCCTTTCCTTCAGCTGTGAAGCAAAATGCATTGCTTAAAGATCAAAAAGAAACGAAAGAAAAGAAAAGAAACAATTATTTTATTTGCAGCCAGAAACTTATCTTCTTCTACGCTTCCTTGGATAGTGAGACAATCGCGTAAAATAAAAATAATTAAATTAACTGGTTGTCTAGGGCTATGCTGTAATTGCAGTCAGTGATTGACACTCAAATTCATGAGTGTATAATATTCTGGTTTCAGGTCTCAGATAAGTTGATGGAGGAATAACAAAAACTGAACTTAATAACAGGACTTTGATGTAAGGTCTGTCTCATTTGTGTAAAGTAATTAGATAATAGCTTGTTCGTCTGTTTCCTGACTAAAGAAGAATCCAAGACCTCATTGCATTTTTCTCAACTCAGCATGAAACTAACTAGTTATACCAATGCAGAACTGATGAAGTTGGCTCATAGTCTAGGATTTCCCTACCTGGCACCCTGAAATAGTTTCCCTTTGGGATGACAAATGACTGAAACTGGAAACTTATCTACTATGCAAAATGTAGTTCTATCTGGGACTAAAAAGAGGATCTCATTATTAACACGCTTTGATTTTAGACAAGTGCCATACTACATGAAAAGTTCAGCACTGACTTTAGAAATAGGAGATGCCAAACCATCCCTGGAAACTACATCTATAACGTATCCAAATTTAGAGGATTTTAGACTATAACTTCCAAGTTGTTTGTTGTTGTTGCTGGATACAATTGAATGAGAGAGGCTCTTTGAATCTCAAAATTGGATGAAATGAAATCCTTTGCACAGGCACTAAAATAAATAAATGTTCCCATGCATGAAAAATGGTCTAATGTCATCCTGATGTGTTGTAGTTATTATTATCGTGAGGATATGCTTCATGCCGGAGTGAACAACTGATGGCTCCCACACAAAAATCAGCCCTACAACTCATGCCTAGAAAGGGGAAGAGCAAAACTGAGAAATTCCCAAATCCCTGTTCCATTCATCATTCGATTCATTCACTGTGGTCCTTACACTTGTGGTCTCCAGCCATCAAAAATTGTAGGCTTTGGAAAAATAGAATCTAGTTTATCTTCTTAATTATTGTATGAAATCATTTCTTGTCTATGTTGCATCATCAAGGTACAATTTACGTTTTATAGGCCATCTGGTTCACCATTCTACCAGAACCTGGTAAACCATCCCTAATAGCTGTCTCACTTTTATCTGAAAACCTCCAACAAGGAGAAACCATTACTATCTCTGCAAACTGTTCCTCTTTCACAGCTCTTCTGGTCAACCTCAGAAGTTCTGCCTAACATTGAAAGGCCAACTATCCTTTCTTTTAATTTCAACCTATGTTGTTTTGTGTATTCCTCAGTTTCAACAGAGGTTTACACCCTCTTGGATCTGACGTTAGATTTCTGTAACTTTCTATCACATCCTTTTAGAATTGGTTTCCTAATAATCCTAGAACCATTCCTCTAATTCTATTCCAGCTTTGCCATGTCCTTTTTAAAATGTGGTGCCAGGAATAGAGTAGAGTAGAGTAGAGTAGAGTAGAGTAGAGTAGAGTAGAGTAGAGTAGAGTAGAGTAGAGTAGAGTAGAGTAGAGTAGAGTAGAGTAGAGTAGAATAGAATAGAATAGAATAGAATAGAACTGGAAACATACTCTGAATTCATCCTAAGTAAAGATAACTTCCCTAACCCAGAGGAAGTATCATTCCTCTTCCAAGCTGGACACAATGTTTGTTAACACAGCCCAATAGGTTGCATTAACCTATTTATCAGAGCTGCGATGGCACAGTGGTTAGAATGCAGTACTGCAGGCTACTTCTGCTGACTGCCGGCTACCAGCAGTTCGGCAGTTCGATTCTCACCAGCTCAAGGTTGACTCAGTAAAATGAGAACCCAGATTGTTGGGAGAAATATTCTGGCTCTTTAAACTGCTTAGAAAGGGCTGCAAAGCACTGTGAAGTGGTATATAAGTCTAAGTGTTTTTGCTATTGCTGCTAGTTATTTCATGCTCTACTTCTTGTTCAGCTTGAAGGTCCCCTGGACAGGTCTCCCAGTTTTGTAATTTGATATTCCCTACCTAGATGTGCAAACTATCATTTGAACAACAACCTGTTGGTCCTGTCAATGGTATTTTTATTTTGTTTCCTAACAAAATATTTGTCCATAATATTACCGAACCATTTAATCAGTATAAGAGGTTGAAGTCCTGTTTCATTCTTTCAACGCAGAAAACTGTCAAGTGCCTAGTTAGAGACATATCTGTCTATCCCTGTACTATTTGTTTAAAAGGTTCAGACTGACAAGTTTCCACATCGCTTCCTATCTGAACCTTTTTAACTGCAGTTGAACTTAGACTGAGTCTTTGCTTGGGGGGAAAAAAAGTTGCAATGTACTACTGAGGGTCTTTCATTACCACAATATCCCGGTGAAGAATGCTGCAATGAATGAGCAATAATATCATGACATCATACAAGCAGGAAGAGGTTAAAACTTCTGGCTTCTTTTCCTGTTTTGAGTGGTGGTATGCCTTATATACCTCATCCATCTTCTTTCCAGCCAAAGATGGGAGATAATTGACTCCTGTTTTGTGGCCTGGCTGATGAATATTGATGGTGCTACCTCTGAATGCACATGGGGTGAGGAGATAAATAAGGAGGTCACCCACTTCCATTTTAGTGTTTTAATTAATTACAGTTATAAGATGTAATTAATTCTCAAGATTCTGAGCAGTAAGCACTGACCAGTTTAAGACCCCCCCCCCAGAGAGAGGAGTGGGTCAAGCTATTGTCCAAAGCACCTGTAGGCCAGACAAGGAATAAAGGATGGACAAGGAGAGATTCAACCTGGAAATAGGGAGATATTTTCTGACAGTGAGAACCATCTACCAGTGGAACAGAAGTTGCCTTTGGAAGTTGTGGGAGCTTCATCACTTGAGACTTTCAAGAACAGATTGGATTGCCATTTGTCAGAAATGGTGTATGGTCTCCTGCTGAGGTTGGACCTATAAGCAATGGTAGGTTGCTCACGGTTCTGTCCGGTTCTTTAGAACCAGTAGTAAAAGTGGCGGGAGACTCTGCCTACCCACCTGGATGTCGTAATTGACAATCTGTGCATGCGCAGAAGGGCGTGCGCTCCCGTTGTGAACTGGTAATAAAGGTAAGTAGAACCCACTCCTGCCTATAAGGTCCCTTCCAACTCCGTTAGTCTGTTGTGGTCCAATAGCTGAAGTTTCTGGGTGATCTTCCAGGCTCATATCAGTAAGGGACATTGTAGTAACCCAGTCACAAGATAACAAAGGCGTCAGTAACAATCTTCAGCAATTCCTATTCCAGAGAAGGCTGCAAATTGTGAAGGTGCCAGGATTAGCAAAGACCTTCTGCCTCATCTCAAATTTGGTTTAGGACGGAGTTATATAGTTGGATATAGCATATTATTGATACTTCACTTAAGATGGTTCAGTGGTGGGACTTCGGACCAGTAACTCACTCCCTCTCTCTCTCTCAGCACCTCATAGGGAAATTGTTGTGAGGGAAAGAGAGAAGGAAGGTGTGTTCATCTCGAGTTATTTATAAAAATGATAAAGGTGGGATACAAAATTAATAAGTAAATAAAATTAAAAACTTTCTCAAATTTCTCTTGGTGCTGTTTTAAGGCAGAGATTATGAGCCTTGGTGGTACAGGGGTTAGAGTGCAGTACTGCAGGCTACTTCTGCTGACTTCTGGCAGACTGCAATTCGGCAGTTCAAATCTCACCAGGCTCAAGGTTGACTCAGCCTTCCATCCTTCCAAGGTGGGTAGAATGAGGACCCAGATTGTTGGGGGCAATAGGCTGACTCTGTAAACCGCTTAGAGAAGGCTGTAAAGCACTGTAAAGCGGTACATAAGTCTAAGTGCCATTGCTATTGCTATTAGGAGCATGTTGTTGGTTTTTACTGACCATATTTTCATCCCTCTGAATTTTCCTAGGCTGCCAGTATGTCACCATGTATGAAAGGAGGAGTTATCCCATGAGCACTTTTCTGGTTATTGAATTGAAACATGGGATGCTTGAAGAAGCGGACTGTACAATGAAAGACATAATATTCACACACACACACACACACACACACACACACACATGCTTAGCCATTAAACAGCTGTAAGAACACCACACTGCTCTTGTGAGAATTTCACCTACATGCTTGTTTCCTTTAGAAGAAATCTTGCAAGTACCTCCCCTCTCATCCAATGGAATGAGAATTGGTGGAAGAAAACAAAACAGGATTTCTCTGCACTGCACGATGGGGCGCATAAGCCATCATGCAGTTCAACCAGGGAAACATGAACTTTTGAGGCCTAGGTTCACAGAAGGCAGAGGCAGGATAGGTTGAGAAGGTGAGACACGTCATGTCCTGAGGGAGGGGATTAGCACTTGTCTCATCACCGGGCAGCGTCAAGTGAATCATGGTATCATGCTGTGGGTGATAATTATGAAAGAGGCTAGAGGGGGAAGAAAAGACAGGGGAGACCAAAAGAGGACATCATACAAGGGGCTGGAAGGAAATTTGGTGACAACATTTTGGGTCATGAACTTCCTCATGATGGTGATGAACATCCAGTAGAGATGATTCACTGGACCCTGTGCTGGCATCCAAATGTACATTTATCAACAGTGCCTGGGTTTGAATACTGAAATTGTGTCATCCTACATTACCCTTGAAGTATAATTGTGCCAACAGTTCACAGTTTTAAAAGACTGCCTTCTCCATTTTCTGAATCTAATTTAAAGCACAACTGAGACTATTGAACCAGGATGTTCTGACTATTTTCTGAAAATAGTTTGAACACGAGAGTGCTTTTTTTAAATTAGTTTATAATATAAAATACCAAAATACCAAATAAAATAGTAGGAAAAATAGGGAAGGGAAAAAAGAAGGGAAAACGGTAGGAAAAAAAGGTGGGGGGAGACAAATGGCATTGACTTCCAACTCCCTTTGGTGCAGTAGAATAAGATAATAACATCAAACCTCTATTTTTTAATATATATTTTTACTTTTAGATAATAGCATAAGCTAGCCATTTCTACAACAACAAACCTATCTAATTGGTAAAACCCAAAATCAAAGTTTCATTTTTTCCACCTCAAGCACAAAGTTCAGAAGCGTGTTCCAAGTACAAACAACAGTAATTGTGGTTTTTCTTTTTCTTTTATCAAAGCAGTCAATTTAGCCATCTCTGCTAACTCCATCAACTTTTACAGCCATTTGTCCATTATAGGAATCAAAGTGTCCTTCCATTTTGTGCATAAAGTAATTTTGCTGCCATCAAAATAAATATAATACCAGGACATGAGGATGCTGTAAGCATATTAATATTATAATATACACAACAATATGAAATCACAGCTGCCAGTCCTTTAGTAGTATTTAGTACAAGGAGTGTGGCTTTTTGCAACTGACAGAAATTTTATCAATGCACAGATGTTCTAAATGCCACCTTACTGTGCCAAAAACCACAAGACCATCATGCCTATTTTATACCATAATTTTTGACATCTATTTTCAGATCTTAAGACTATACACTATGATCTTCTCCAATTCTTTGTCATCTACTATCCACCGTTATTGCCACATCAATTATCCACACTTTCAGCCACAATTAAATCTAGTGTGTTATGAGCCAAAGATTTCATCACTTGGCATTTGGAAATCCCACAATATTTTTAACTACATTTTCGACACTATATTACCACCAATTTTTATTACTGGTACATGATAATTTTTATAGATGTTCCAGTGAATCGTTTTGTATTTATGTTGTGGTTTATAATCCGTTTGTATGACATTTTTGCATGAGTTGAGAATACGATCCACTCTTTCTTCCACTTCTTCTATCAACCTGCACTTTGAATCATTTGATTATTTTTCAGTTCTGGCCTTGATGGCATTAATTTGAATGGTTTGCTCTTCAGCAGCCAAAATCAAGCCTACAGGTGTGTTTTTTTTAATGTTCTAGTTGGAAACCATTGCAAGCTTTTATCCTTATTAGTTTTCTATTATTATTATTATTATTATTATTATTATTATTATTATTATTATTATTATTATTATTATTATTATCATCATCATCATCATCATCATCATTATAAATTTGTATGCCATCCAATTCTCAGCAAGCCTGAACAGACTTATAAGAGATACTTCTATGTCTGTGAGTCCAGAGCTACCATCAGCCAACCTGGACATGCTTTTTCTGGCTAAGAGTTCAGCATAGACAATAGGTAGCTAACTTGTTGGCCGATTATTTTTTTTTAATTTGCATTTATATCCCGTCCTTCTCCGAAGACTCAGGGCGGCTTACATTGTGTTAAGCAATAGTCGTCATCCATTTGTATATTATATACAAAGTCAACTTATTGCCCCCAACAATCTGGGTCCTCATTTTACCTACCTTATAAAGGATGGAAGGCTGAGTCAACCTTGGGCCTGATGGGACTAGAACCTGCAGTAATTGCAAGCAGCTGCTGTTAATAACAGACTGCATTAGTCCGTTGAGCCACCAGGGGCCGATTATTTAGTATCTCATCCCATCCTCTCATATATGGGTCAAAATGTATGTTTCTTAGCTTTCTCACAACTTCTACCTGAAAACATGCTAAAACTGAATAAAGCTGGTGTTAGATTTGCTTCTGACATCACAATCATAACCATGTTCTTCTGCATCACTTGGAATAGGGATGAAGGACAAACAGACTATTTAAGGAAAGGAAATTTCCTTAAATTTTGTTCCATCAATTATTATATCCACAGATTTTTGACCACAGGATTCCTTCCCCTGCTACAGAATCCTTTCCCAAATTCTACCACTGAGAAACACAGAGTAATAGAACAAATGACTCCTGAAACAACAGCGGATTTCCCAAGAGCTTATGAAAGAATGATACAGATTCCTCTTTCTACACATCCTGAGTAAAAAGTTCTTGGAAACTTGTTAATCATTCTTGACACCCATTAAAATTCATAAAATGCAATGAATTGAATGAAAATGCATGGCAATCAATATCAGTCCCATTGTGTAAAGTTTAATAAGCCAATACTATGAACTTAATGATCAGTTTCCCCTTGTCCCACATTAGATGGCAAGATCTTAATTACTTCTCAGACTCAAAGGGAAAAGCACCTGTCTTGCTCTGCTGCTTTTGGCAGGGCTGAGCAAAATTTCAGTAAGGAGATTCAGAGCAAAGGTTATGTGATCAAATTATCCCGTACAGAATATATGAATATGTATGTTCTATTTATTAGTTTGCAGCTACATATCTGAACTCTGAGTGGTCTTCTGTATGTTCTTACTACAGGTGGAGAAGATGGTTGCCTAGAACAGGGGTCAGCAACCTGCGGCTCTGGAGCCGCATGTGGCTCTTTTTACCCCTCTGCTGCAGCTCCCTATCACTCAAAATATGTGTCACAACCGTCAATGTGCGACACCTGCCGGCATGCAATTTATTGAGCTTTTCAACCCCCGGTAGGCCAACCGTGGATAAATCCAAGAAAAGAAAACTTTCAGAAGAAAACAGAACATTTAATTCAACCACATATGCTAGTTTTGTGGCCGCTCAAGAAATAGTCAGGCATGGGAAGGGTTTTGTGGCTCCCGGTGTTTTCTTATCTATGGGAAATGGATCTAAATGGCTCTTTGAGTGTTTAAGGTTGCAGACCCCTGGCTTAGAAGCACAGCAACCAGTTGAGGTAGATCAATCCTGACTCATCATTTCTCAAGGCAGAACACATTATTTTTCCCAAAGCAGATCCCTCTTGATTTATATATTTGAATCCTTTCCTGAATATTGTGCTGAGCGGGAACCTAAATAAAGGTTTCAAAGTTTTGCCTTTGCCTTCAAAGTTTTGTCCTGATAATTCTAATATTATCTTTTTGTGTAGTTACAGGTCAAATGCCATTTCTCCTTATTTCAAAATTCTAGGTAGTTCCCTACCAATTCCATAATAACTACTTTTCCCCACATACTTGTAAGATTGGAGATAAAAGAAGGGTGCAGGAGATGAGATTCTGTACACCTGTACACCTGCAGACTGATAGAATACGGAAAAGGATTTTTAAAAAGATTACTGCATTTTTTGCGGTAAGGGGCAGGTTACAGGTAGTCCTTGACTTGCGACCACAACTGGGCCCAGAATTTCTGTTGCTAAGCAAGATGTTTGTTAAGTGAGTTTTACTCCCTTTTATGAACTTTCCTGCCACAGTTGTTCAGTGAATTGCTGCAGTTGTGAAGATAGTAAAATTATTGTTAAGTAAATCTGGCTTCTCCATTGACTTTTCCTGTCAGAAAACATGATCACATGACCCTGGGACATTGCAAATGTCATAAATAGGAGTCAGTTGCCAAGTCTCTAAATTTTGATCCCATGACTACAGGGATACTGCAAATGGTCGTAAGTGTGGAAAAATAAGTCATAAGTTAGTCTTTTCAGTGCTGCTGTAACTTCGAACGGTCACTAAACAAACTGTTATAAAGTGAGATTATCTGCATTTAATAATTGATGGACAGTTTGCCAGAACATACAACAGTAACAAGACAATGGATGGGTCAAGCATCACAAAATATTTCTCCCTCAAAGTGAACAAAAATCTCTTTGTTGTTTTTAGACAAACTATTGCTCTTGTTGTGTTTAAACTAAGAAAAATCATGACAGATCAAGTCTGAAAATGGAGGTTAGGAAGGAAATGCAAAATTCTGGAGTGCGCTGGGCAATCAGTGACATCAACTGGATGCAGCATGTGAGGAAATAAATGCAGAGACCTGAAAAGAAAGGACTAAAGTGGAAACAATCCAGAAGTCTATCTTGGTTGGAGGAATTGGGATGGTTAGTCTAGAGAATAGACGGTTTACGGGTGACATAATAGCAGTATTCCAGTATTTGAGGGACTGCCACAAAGAAGAGGGGGGCATTTCCAGCCTTGGGAGGGCCTCCTGGGGGTGGGAAAGGCTGTTTTCACCCTCCCCAGACTCCTAGAAAGGCTCTGGAGCCTGTGGAGAGCAAAAAACAGGCCTACCGGGCACATCGTGCCATCGTGTGCCAAAAGTGGGGGGAACGCGGGGGGGGGTTGCGTGTGCATGCCTGGGGGGGCAGGGGACATAGAACTATGGGTGTGGGCACGCATGTGCGTGACACCACCACCCCCGCGCGACCCCCGCTTTTGGCACGCAATGGCAAAAAGGGTAGCCATCACTGTTATAGACCAAACTGATTTACATAAGGCTCGCGCCAATTGCTAAAAAAGAATGTGCAAGCTTCCAAGTTCTCCCGAGTTCTTCATTTGCACACTCTTTAGTGGCACTGTGATTGGCCTAATGAAGGCATTACCCAGCTATGGCTTTAGAATAATTTCTGTTTCTAAGGAATCACTAGTCAATGATATGCCAAATCCAATCCGAACATCTGGCTCTCTGACAAAGCAGAAGGGGCATATTGTGGACCCCATCAACCAAGGAATTTCAGCTGGCAGGGTCCAGAAGAAGAGCCTTTTCTAAACTGGCTTCTCCCCTCTAGAATATCTTGCCCTCTCCCCCCCTCCCCCAGGTCAGATCTGCTCCCATCCTTTTGGCCTTCCCAAAGGCCTTGAAGACATGGCTGTGCCAACTACAGTTAGTCTGGGGCCGCAAAATTGCAGAGGTGGCTACTGGAGCAGAGAAAACCCAACCTTCCCATATGCACTTTTATTTATTTATTTATTTATTTATTTATTAAATTTTTATACCGCCCTTCTCCCGAAGGACTCAGGGCGGTGTACAGCCAGGATAAAACTCAATATATATATACAATTAAAACCAGAATTTAAAACGAAGCAAATTGCAAAAAAGGCCGACATTAAAATTTAAAAAATTAAAAAACCCTAAGACAATAAAACCCAATTTAAAAAAGTAAAAACTATTATGCCAGTCCCGCTTGAATAAATAAATATGTTTTTAGTTCACGGCGAAAGGTCCGAAGATCAGGCACTTGGCGTAAGCCAGGGGGAAGTTCATTCCAGAGCGTCGGAGCTCCAACAGAGAAGGCCCTACTCCTGGGGGCCGCCCGCCGACACTGTTTGGCGGACGGCACCCTGAGAAGACCCTCTCTGTGAGAGCATACGGGTCGGTGGGAGGCATAAGGTAACAGCAGGCGGTCTCGTAAGTATCCGGGTCTTGTAAGTACCTGGGTCCTAAGCCAAAGTTAGGATCCTAACTTTGTTCCCTCCCTCCCTTCCTTTCCCTCCTGCTCACTTTGATATTAATTCAATTTAAAATTTAAGATCCTTATTTATTTATCATTTATGGTTATCATTTATTCAATGTCTGTAAGCCATCCTGAGTTGCCTTTGGTGAGATAAGTGGCATACAAGTTTAATAAATAAAAATACAGAATGCTGACTTTCCAGTATTATCTGAAGCAACAGGACTTCTGCCTCCCCTGACTTCTAAAGTACAAATAATATTTGGACATACAGTATTATTTTGCAATTCTTTCTCACAAATGCTATCCCATCTCATACCTTCATTCAGCTGCCCGGCACTACCAAAACCAATCTCATTCCATTAAACACATTTCATCACATTGACAATTGGCTTGCTGATTTCTTGAAGCCACCTTTGTTTGAATTCCATGCATCCTTGTCCATGAAACATTGTAGTAGCTCTAAAAAATTATCTCCCCCTAATTCTTTGCAGGGTCATTCAAGATACTGATATATGATCTGAGATCTTCCAAGCACTTAATATCTTTTGGGATGCCGTAAAAAGTAAGCTCTTGGATCATGAGGTATAAATATGATATCTCAGATACTTGAGATATCTCCCCTCCCCAAAATGATAACATGCATTTTAGAAGTGTTTTTGTTAAACACACACACACACCATAATCTTTTCTGTCTGTCTTCTAGATAAACAGTGGTGATCTTTGTACCTGGCCTGTAGGTGTGTTGTCAAGGCAAATGAGATCTAGCATAGGGCCTTATTGTGTTCTTTCCCACAGCTTATTAAAGTTGAGTGTGTTTATCGTCTGTCAGTGTAATAAGGAGCACTCTGATAATACCACAAGGCCAACGTGATGCCAGTGACTCATGAAAGCTAGATTATATCCATTCATCATCTCTAGGAGACTGTTGGCTGTTCCCCCTTGTTCCGCATTGTTGCAGAAGGTTGAACCAAGTGCCCTGAAAAAGGACTATTTGGGGTACAATATGATAGCCGGTAATCCTTGGAAAGACCTTTATTATCCAGCCTTCCATCCCCACCTCTCCTTGCTTCATTTGCTGACAACACCTTGTCTAATGCAAAGCTTTGACACCCACTCATAGGGATGAGTTGTGCTGGAAAAAGAAGGCTTCAGAAGGCTTGCCAGCAAATGTTTCGGCATGATCATGAGTCAGCTGAGCTGATTTGTACTTACCTGAAACAAGTCTGTGGAAATCAATGACCTGATTCTGTCCTCGACAGACTTGTAAGGAGCCATAAACTACACAGAGCTGTTGTAAGGCAGGCAGATACGGGGGAGCAGCTGAGTCCTTGGTTCAGATTTTGCCAACACATAACATGCTAGATAACACTAGATGACTTCAGGGAAGTTGAGCTCTTTCTGTCTCTATGCTACCTTCTGCAAGATGAAGATAATAATGAGGTCCTATTTACACCAGGGATAGGCAATCTTTTGGCTGGAGGCCACAAGTAAATGATTATATTAAGAAAGTAGACAGGTATAATATGCATTATTATTATTATTATTATTATTATTATTATTATTATTATTATTATTATTATTATTATTATTATTATTATTATTATTTACACAAAAGGACAGTATACATAGCAAATGAGATAACTATGCTGGATTTCGTATCACATATCACTAGTCGAACACTTCCCAAGTGTTTAGGACTGTGTGATGTATCACGCAGTCCTAAATCATCATCATCATCATCATCATCATCATCATCATCATCATCATCATCATCATCATTATCTCTTATTCATTAAACATGAAATTCAATCAATTGAACATTTAAAAATTTATCACAAATATTATTGACTGGCTCTGATGGTTGATATGGGCTGCTGCCAGCATCCTAGGTATCAACCAAGTACATTAGTAGTAGTAGTAGTAGTAGTAGTAGTAGTAGTAGTAGTATCTGACAATCAATTGTGTTGTAAATGTTGTACCTTGATGAACATATCTTTTCTTTTATGTACACTGAGAGCATATGCACCAAGACAAATTCCTTGTGTGTCCAATTACACTTGGCCAATAAAATTCTATTCTATTCTATTCTATTCTATTCTATTCTATTCTATTCTATTCTATTCTATTCTATTCTATTCGTAGTAGTAGTAGTAGTAGTAGTAGTAGTAGTAGTAGTATCTCTTTTATTCATTAAACATGAGACTCAGTCAACTGAACATTTAAAAATGTGTCACAAATACGATTGACTGGTACTAATGGTTGAAAAGGGTTGCTGGCCAGCGTCCTAGGTATCAACCAAGTACCTTCTTAAAATATATGATGTTCCAAGTAGCACAGTTTTTTGTAGTTCTGCCAGTGTTTATTGCAGGAAGCTGCAATTTCTTGATGTGTTTTGTAAAATTCTTGGACATGGTACCAAGTGCCCCAATGACAATGGGTATCACTGTTACGTTTCATCCATAGCCGTGTAGTTTCGATGGCCAGGTTGTGATATTTCATGATTTTTTCCAGTTCTTTTTCTTCAACTCTGGCGTCTCCTGATACAGCGATATCAATAAACTGTACGCTTCAGCATTCAAAAACTGTGATATCTGGCGTGTTATGTTCCAAATGACGATCCATCTGTATTCGAAAGTCCCACAAGATCTTCACCTTCTCATTTTCTTTATTGTTGTTGTGTTGTTGTAGTTGTTGTTGTTGTTGTTGTTATTGTTGTTATTATTAGGACAGTATACACAGCAAACGAGATAACTATGCTGGATTTCGTATCACAGATCACTAGTCGAACACTTCCCAAGTGTTTAGGACTGTGTGATGTATCGGCGAATTATGCGATATTATTATTATTATTATTATTATTATTATTATTATTATTATTATTATTATTATTATTATTATTATTATTATTATTATTATTATTATTCATCGCACAGTCAGCCAGATGCTCAGACTGGATTTGGCATTTGTCTACCTATTGAGTCCTTTCCAAGGACCTGGCATGATGATGATGATGATGATGATGATGATGATGATGATGATAATAATAATAATAATAATAATAATAATAATAATAATAATAATAATAATAATAATGTTTTCAAAATGTCCAGGGAAGTAGAATTATAGAATCACAGGGTTAAAAGCAGTGGTGAAATCTGGCCGGATCTATCCAGCTCGCACAAGCCAGTAGAGCGGATGGTGAGAGGCTCCACCTACCCTCCAGGACGTCATCACGTCCCATTTTTGACCCTCTGCAGATGTGCAGAAGGCTCTGCATATGTGCAGAAGAGGCGCATGTGCTCACGTTTCCGATCCAGTAGTGAAGGTAAGTGCCTGGTTAGAAGGGACATTGAAGGTTTTCTAGTCCAACTTTCTATCCAAGACAGTAATCCTCAACTCATCCAAGACAAATGGCTGTCGACCTTCCTTCAAAACCCTCCAGTTATGGTGTCTTTTACTTCAGGAAGCAAGCTGTTTAGCTTTCACATTCCTTATTTTGAGCTTGGATCTCTCAGTGTAATGCTTCCTTTTATTAGTTATTATTTTCCACTAGAGAAAACAAATTCACACCCTCTTTCTCATGACAGCCCTTCAAGCACTGGAAAATGGCTATCATGGCTATTTCCATAGAACTTTTTCTTCTTTAGCCTAGACATATCCTGTTCTTTCAACTATTCTTCATTGGTTTTAGCCCCCAAATCCATCACCATCTTTGTTGCTCTTCTTTGCTCTGTTTTTCAGTTCCTCAAAAACAGCATTGTGATGATCAAAACTGGACATCATACTCCAGCTGTGGCTTAACCAGTGCAGCATAGAACAGAACCATCACTTCCCAAGATCTCAAAAGTGTACCTATGTAGATGATGTCCAAGATAACATTGCTCTGGCAGCTGCAACAACTGCTGGCTTCATGCTTAATCCAGATTCTTATCACAGGTACTACTGCCAAGCAAGTACTGCCTATCTAGTACTTTTGTGTGTGTTTGTTTTTTCCTATCTAAGTGCAGAATCTTACATTTTTCACTATTGAGCAGTACTTTGTTTAGCAGGGCCCATTGTTCTAGTCTATCAAGATCTTTTGAACCTTGAGCCTGTTTTCTGAGTGGCTAGCAATCACCCCAACCCCTGTCATCTGCAGATTTGATGAACATTCATTCCATCTCTTCAACTAAGTCATTTACCAAAATGCTGTAGGTTGCTTTTCTTGGCTTGACCTCATTCCCCATAAGAAAACAGTGGGAAACCACACCATGATCTTTGGTTATTTGCCACTGAATTTTGGGAACACAATCTGGGTATTGGATAACAACCAAGACTCAAAAAGGAGTACAGAGGCTGCAGTTATGATTGTGAGTTGCTTATTCCTGATATGAACGGGATAGTGGATCACTTTCTAATAAGAGATGGTCGCTCTCCTGCAGCATCTTCTATAACAGGGGTCTCCAACCTTGGCAACTTTAAGACTTGTGGACTTCAACTCCCAGAATTCTGGGAATTGAAGTCCACAAGTCTTAAAGTTGTCAAGGTTGGAGACCCCTGTTCTATAAAATGTGTCTCCACACTTTTGCATTGCAGTATTTTATTTATTTATTTATTTTATTTTATTAGATTTTTATACCGCCCTTCTCCCGAAGGACTCAGGGCGGTGTACAGCCAAATAATAAAAACCCCACAATATACACATTAAAACAAAACTTAAAACCAAGCATATTACATAAATGGCCGAAATTTAAAACAATTTAAAACCCTAAAATGCATAAAAAACCCCAATTAAAATTTAATAAAACTTTTAAGCCAGTCCCACTTGAATAAATAAATGCATTTTCAGCTCACGGCGAAAGGTCCGAAGATCAGGCAATTAGCGTAAACCAGGGGGAAGTTCGTTCCAGAGAGTAGGAGCTCCAACAGAGAAGGCCCTACCCCTGGGGACCGCCAGCCGACATTGTTTGGCGGACGGCACCCTGAGAAGACCCTCTCTGTGTGAGTATACGGGTCGGTGGGAGGCATGAGGTAACAGCAGGCGGTCCCGTAGGTACCCGGGCCCTAAGCCATGGAGCGCTTTAAAGGTGGTAACCAAAATCTTAAAGCGTGAAAGTTGTATTCACTAGAACAATTGAGTAACCACTCTAAGTACCGTAGGACATCAAGACCATATGACAAGCTTCAGGGGAAGAAAAAAAATACTTTTGACAGGCAGTGCAGGAACCTTGATGATCGCAAGTCACCAGATACTCTAGCTTTGGGAGAAATCATATCCTGTTACAGAAGCAAACAAATGGATGAGTAATTATCTTTCTTCCAGTGGACTCTGGCCGTCTTGCACCAGCTCATTACTCATATTTAGCATTATTGGCATTACAATTTCTATATAGCAAGAAATTACAAATAGTCCTTGCCTTACCACCACAACTGAGACCAGAATTTCCATTACTTGACAAGGCAGTTGTTAAGAGAGTGACACCTGATTTAATGACCTTTTTTTTTAACACAGCTGTTAAGTGAATCACTGTAGTTCTTAAGTGAATAGTTGTTAAGTGAATATGGCTTCCTTCGTGAGCTTTGCTTATTGAAATGGCAATCACATAACCCCGGGAAGATTGCAACTTAGTATGATGTGTAAACTGAGTCTGAATGAACACAATTTTTGAAGCCATTTTTTAGTTGTACTAAAACAAAGTACAAACAACCATCTCTGTCCAGAACATCAACTCCACTTGGTTTGTACTTCCATCCTTACCCTTGAGTGTGCTTGCAATTGTCCCCAACCACTTGTGGACTGACTCAATTGCCCCTTGCTAGAAAAAAAATTCTGCTTGGAAGTGGTGACAGAAGTCACCACTTCTGTTATAAAGTAGAAGTACTTCTTAGCTATAGAGCACTGCACACCAGAACAACTAGACACAAGAACAGTTTTTTCCCGAAGGCCATCACTCTGCTAAACAAATAATTCCCTCAACACTGTCAGACTATTTACTGAATCTGCACTACTATTAATCGTTTCATAGTTCCCATCGCCAATCTCTTTCCACTTATGACTGTATGACTATAACTTGTTGCTGGCAATCCTTATGATTTATATTGATATATTGATCATCAATTGTGTTGTAAATGTTGTACCTTGATGAACGTATCTTCTTTTATGTACACTGAGAGCATATGCACCAAGACAAATTCCTTGTGTGTCCAATCACACTTGGCCAATAAAATTCTATTCTATTCTAGTGCAAAGTAGCTGCTTATTTTTCCCAAACCAGGAAAAGAACTAACTGCCATTCGTCACATTTGTTGTTGTTGTTAGTTACGAAGTTGTGTCTGACCCATCGCAACTCCATGGACAACGTCCCTCTAGGCCTTCCTATCCTCTACCATCACCCAGAGTCCATTTAAGCTCACGCTGATTGCTTCAGGGACTCCATCCAGCCACCTTATTCTCCGTCGTCCCCTTTTGCCTCAATTCTTCCCATACAAGTATACTTCCCATACTAGTTGTTAATTTCAAGCTCTGAGTTTGTCTTTTCTCACACCTACAATCTTTTCTAACCATGTGGTTGAAATACTAGATTTCAGGAGGGTAATTTAAAAAGCAGATTGGCACAACAGAGGAAGTCATAGCTCTTCTATGAAGACCGGATTCAGTCTTTGATTTCTGCTGTGGCAAATGAGCAGAACAAAGCATGTTCCTTACAATAAGACAGGGATGGGAAACTATAGCCCTTTTATGGCTTGTGGACTTCAACTCTCAGAATTCCTGAGCCAGCATGTTGAAGTCCACAAGTCCTAAAGGGGCCAATTCTGGGAGTTGAAATCCACAAGTCCTAAAGGGGCCATAGTTCCCCACCTTATTAAAATTAAAATTCACTTAACAAATGCCTCACTTAGCAAAAGATATTCTGGGCTCAGTTGTGGTCATAAGTTGAGGACTACCTGTAAAACTCAGCAACATTACCTCCATACAAAACTGAGAAGAGAGTATCCAAAAATACACAATTTCGGTTACAGTAAGCTCCAGTTCTAAGAAACCAAATTAAAAGGGAATCTATTAGCACTAGACTCTATTTCCATTCCAGCCCATTGCAAAATTTCTGCTACATTCTACGTCAACAGACACCTCATGAAAGAATATTGGGAAACCCCATTTGAAAATATATTAGAAAGGAAACATCTGATAAGCACTTTAGACAGTTAGACTCTTCCCGAAGTGCTTGGCGGCTGTTCTAAGGCTTTTCCATTTGACTTTTACAGACAGCATAATATATTATGGGTGTGTTGTGTGTACCAAATGCATTCCATCTATTCTCCATCTAATGAAATGACACCTGCAGAATTTTCAGTGTCTGCTATTAAACTCAGCACTTCTGATGGTAAAATCTGAGCTTTGAGTAGGTAGATGCCTGAACTTTGAAGGCTTAACATTTTGTACACATAGTGTTATGCCATTTTTTTATTTTTGTACTTCTTTACTTAATAGAATAGAATAGAACAGAACAGAACAGAATAGAATTTTTCATTGGCCAAGTGTGATTGGACACATAAGGAATTTGTCTTGGTGCATATGCTCTCAGTGTACATAAAAGAAAAGATATGTTCATCAAGAATTCTAAGGCACAACACTTAATGATAGTCATAGGGTACAAATAAGCAATCAGGAAACAATATCAATATAAATTGTAAGAATACAAGCAACAAAGTTACAAACATACAGTCATAAGTGGAAGGAGATGGGTAATGGGAATGATGAGAAGATTAATAGTAGTGCAGATTTAGTAAATAGTCTGACAGTGTTGAGGGAATTATTCGTTTAGCAGAGTGATGGCATTTGGGAAGAAACTGTTCTTGTGTCTAGTTGTTCTGGTGTGCAGTGCTCTGTAGCATTGTTTTGAGGGAAGGAGTTGAAACAGTTTATGTCCAGGATGTGAGTGGTCTGTAAATATTTTCACAGCCTTCTTTTTGACTCGTGCAGTATACAGGTCCTCAATGGAAGGCAGGTTGGTAGCAATTGTTTTTTGGGGTAACCACAAGATGTCCTATGATAGGGATAGGAGAATGTATGTATGTATCTTTGTAGGTACGTATTTTTTCACTTCTTTATTATTTTTATAAACAACTCAAAACAGTGAAAGTACCTAATACACCTTCCTCCTCCCATTTTCCCCCAAAGAGTTCTAACAATCTTTTTTCTTTATCTTACTAGTTCCTCTGTCCAATTTCTCCATTTCAGTTGAGCTAAGAAATATTTTTACATTAATTTCATACTCGAAATAAATACAATTGATCAAAAGATTAGATTAATATGTCTTCCGCACCTTTGTAAGCATATACAGATACATCATTAATTGATAAAAAAAAAGGGAAGAAAAAAGCAATATTTCCGCATTGTGGTTTGGTAACTTTTAGATATCTAATCTAAATAACCAATTGTAAAACAATATTTATTACTGTACATTATGTATAGATGAGGTCACATCTTGATATTAATGCAATGCAGTCTACCGAACACTGTCAGAGGTTAGTGTTAAGTATTTAATATTTCTGAGGTAGGTTGTACTACAGAACTACTGGAAATTGTGCCTCTCTTTCTACCTCTAAAATATATCTATTTCTACATTATTAATGTTTAGGACACCACTGAGCACTTGAAACTTCATACATATTTGTGTAGAATTGCTTTAGTTTTCCTAAGCTTTTTATTTTTATTTATTGGATTTTTATTTATTCTTATAAATGCTATAAATTTTATGTAAGCCACCTAGAGTTTAAAGTAACAGAATTACAGAGTTGGAAGCGATTTGGAGGTCTTCTAGTCCAACCCCCTGCTCAATTTCAGACAAATTGTTGTCCAATCTCTTCTTAAAAACAACCAGTGTTGAAGCACCCACAATTTCTGGAAGCAAGTCTTTCCACTGATTAATTGTTCTAACTGTCAAGAAATTTCTCCTTAATTCTAGCTTGGCTGTCTCTTTGATTAGTTTCCATCCATTGCGTCTTGTCCTGCCTTTAGGTATTTTGGAAAATAGGTTGATCCCTCTTCTTTGTGGCAATTCCTTAGATATTGGAACATGCTATCATGTCACCTCGGTCCTTCTTTTCATTAAACTAACTTATCCTAATTCTTGCAACCATTCTTCATATGTTTTAACCTTTGTCGCCTAATCATCTTTGTTGCTCTTCTCTGCACTCTTTCTAGAGTCTCAACTTTTTTTTTGTATCGTGGCAACTGAAATTGGATACAATATTTCAATTGTGGGCTTACCAAGGCATTACAAAATGGTAGTAACACTTCATGTGATCTTGATTCTATCTCTCTATTAATGCAGACTAGGATTGCATTGGCTTTTTTGAAGGCTGCAGCACACTGCTGGCTCATATTTAAGTGATTGTCCACTAGGACTCCAAGATCTCTATTGCTGTTACGACTGCAAAAACGTGGGTGGGAATATAATTGATTCAAGAAACAAATTAATGCCGAAGTACATTTATGCTGTAATTAGGTACATGTTTTTCTACATTTTCTGTAAGTCTGTTTCATTTTCTTGGATCTTTCTAAGTTCTACTACTGTTAGAGGATTAGGACTGGGGGAAAGAGATATAATTTTTTCACCATAACTAAAATGCAGCTAAAATGCCCTCACATGTAACCTTCCTATTTAGTAATGAACTCAAATGTGTGTACACTATACACAAACACAGTCACACATTTGGATGTCCCAAAGGTCCTTTTTCAAAAGGCAATTGGACTTTGTTTTTCTTTGGCTTCTCATCCAAGAAGCTTCTTTAGTTCAGCTAAAAAGCTTCTTGGATGAGAATTGAAACATCTTCAAGGGAAAAACAAAATCCAGTTGCCACTCGAAAAAGCATGTTTGGGCCAACCATGACCCGGATAACTGAGACTCTTTATAGACATTTACACAAATTGGAGTTTTATCTGGGAACCTTGCCATTGAAGAGCAAGACTTTGGGGCATTGATAGGAAGGTGCTGTGGAAGATATTGCATTCTGACTGAATTGAAGACTAGCTCATGTTAGCCAACTGTCATATTTATTTTAATCTGGGATGGAGGACTTCCTGCCTCAGTCTGGACAACCACATTCCCTGCCCTCTAGGTGTATCCTAACACTGTCCACAAGTTGAATTCAGGGGTGGGCTTCAAAAATTGTAGCAAGGGGTTCTCTGCCCAGTTGCTGGGTGGCCATGGCCATGTTGGGTGTGGCCTAGTTGGCCACCTGCACCACAGTGGGGGGGGGAGCTTTTTGCCCTTCCAGGGCTCCAGCGGCTTCTTTTGAGCCTCCGGGAGGGCAGAAATGGCCTCCCCAGGCTCCAGAGGCCCTCTGAAGGCTGGAAACGGGCCTATTTCTGGCCTTCCCGAACTTCCGGTAGGCCATTTTTTGCCCTCCATGAGCCTCCATGTGCGCCCTGCACTTACCTGCATCCAAAATGGGCCGCATGGGGACTTCTGGGAGGGGTGAGACAGGGTGGCCAGCCAGGAGTGGCATTCGGGGGGTTCTCTGAACTTCGCAGAATCTTAGCTAGAGGTTCTCTGGAACCCCTGCGAACTCCCAGCAGCCCACCTCTGGTTAAATTATAATTTGTCCTTCAGATATGAGATATAGAGATAATAGAACTAATATCCTAAGAGCAGGGAGTTATAATAAGAAGAGGCAACACTGTGGCAATTCATATTTAACTACATTTTATTCAAGAACTGAATTATTCTAGACTCTAGACTTCCAGACTCTTAGACTATAGAAAGAGTGTAAAGAAGAACAACAAAGATTAGAGGATTGAAGGCTAAAACATGAAGAACAGTTGCAGGAATTGGGTTATGTCTAGTTTAATGAAAAGAAGGATTGAGGATGACATGATAGCAGTGTTCCAATAGCTGCCACAAAGAAGAGGGGATCAACCTATTTTCCAAAATATTGCAATGAAGCAATGGATGGAAATTAATCAAGGAACAAAGCAACCTAGAACTAAGGAGAAATTTCCTGACATTTAGAACAATTAATCAGTGGAACGACTTGTCTCTAGAAGTTGTGGGTGCTCCAACACTGGAGGTTTTGAAGAAGAGATTGGACAACCATTTGTCTGAAATGGTGTAGGGTTTCCTGTTTGAGCAGCGGGTTGGACTAGAAGACCTCCAAGATCCCTTCCAATTCTGTTATTCTGTTATTTACCTCCATCTGTTTGCTTAAAACATTCACTTTAACCCAGAGGCTGGAGAGGATGCAAAGCATTATTTCTCAGATTTTGAAGCTTAATATCTCTTTCCTGATAGAATAAACAGTGAATTGACATATGTAAAAAAGTCTCCTACATTTATCTGAACAGCTGCACCTGTTCCAGCTGCTGGCAGACAGAAAAAAGCTCCAGCTTTATTGCTCTTTATGAGCTTGTTCTAATTTTCTGCTGAAGTCAGCCCAACCTAATCAAGCAGAGTGTATGAGGCAAGGTTCATGAAAGTTTTTGCTCTTAGTAAGTTAATTATGTTCAAATTAGAGACAGGCTTTTGATTGGCATCTGATGTGAGAATGCAATGAATTAAAGCACTGAACACACATCACACATTCCAAGCTATGGAAATAAAGATATGCCTAAGAGTTAAAAAGTCTTGTACAAAACATGATGCATCTTTTTTCCTCTAGGGAACAATTGTGGGAAAAAGAGAGAGGCTTTTAAAGTAGGACTGGGTTAAGAGGAAGTGGTGTGACAAGTTCCCAGTTGTCTTTTGAGAAAGGTAGAGGATTTGATCCTGGATTGTAGGCTAATAGAGTCTGTCTGTCTGTCATCCATCTATCTATCTATCTATCTATCTATCTATCTATCTATCTATCTATCATCTATCACATTTATATGGCTGCTCATCTCACAAAAAGCATCTCAGGGCACTGTGCAACATAAAAAATTAATGTTAAGCATACTCATTATAAAAATATAAAACTCATTGTTAAAATGAAAAAAAAACACTATAAAAACCTAAAATTGTTGTGGAGATGAAGTCCACAAGTCTTAAAGCTGCCAAGTTTGAAGACCTCTGAGCTAGGCCTTGGTAGATGGGGGGTGAATCTTCCTGAGATTGCTATTACAGTCAGGGGTGAAATGCTCCTGGTTTGGACTGGATCAGCCGATCCAATAGCGATGGTGGTGGGTGGTTCGGAGAACCAGTAGCATAAATGCCTGGGGCCCCCCACCCATGCCCACCCAATGCCCAGTCGCCCGCTTGCTCACTTGCTGCTTCTTTTAAAAAATGCTTTTAAAAGGTAAAAAAAGAGGCTCTGATGATCCCAGCTGAGCTGCCTGATCGTCAGAGCCTTATTTTTTTACTTTTAAAAGCATTCTTTTACAACCCGTTTGGCCAAATAGGTTGTAAAAAAATGCTTTTAAAAGTTAAAAAAAAAATCACACACACTCCACGCGCTGTTCTACTTACCCTATGCCTCCTTTTGGTGTGCACTGCGCCCGCGTTTCCCTTGCATTTGGTGCATGGTGCGCATGCGCATGTGCAGCGTGCATGCGCAACCAGCAAACTGGTAGTAAACCAGTTCAGATTTCACCACTGCTATTACTCAAAAGATGGAAAATAATGGTGTGTGTGTGTGTGTGTGTGTGTGTTTTGATATTTAAAACAAGGAAATGGTATAAACCGATGGTCCTCTTTCATTTCTTCCATTTTCTGATAAATGAATGTCCTGATTTTATTCGGAGCATCAAAAAGCAGCCAGAAAAATCACACTGAGGGATAACTGAATTCCCATGCTGTCCATCTTGCAGGATCAAAGGGCCTCAAAGATCTCAGAGCCTATACAGTATGGACGTTCCAGACAACATACTCTTCTAGACACAGATTTGGAAATTGGTGTGGTACATTCATGCTCAGCATTTCAGTAGACACAAGGCTCTATAAATAATTAGTCTTGGCTCTGACTCAGTATCTCCAATAATCCCTCTAGCCTAGCATCTTTAGTCCTCTGAAGAAAGATAAATAAACACTCAGCATCTCTTTCTAGCCTGAGAACACTGGAAATAAAGCACCCATCAGTTCTGGGCTTTTGTTGATACGAGATCATTCTGCACCTGCCCTGGTTCCTACAAGAATATTGCTACTTTTTGACAGATGAAAACCAATTAAGTAATCCCTGTGAAATATGCATAGCTCTCTAGTAATACGGGAACTCATAAAGAATCTTGTAAAGAAAAAGAAGATATAACTTCTCATAGCCCTCTGAGTGGATAAATGGTCACATGTAATGGTTAGAATAGAATAGAATAGAATTTTTATTGGCCAAGTGTGATTGTACACACAAGGAGTTTGTCTTGATGGATATGCTCTCAGTGTACATAAAAGATAAGATACGTTCATCAAGGTACAACATTTACAACACAATTGATGGTCAATATATCAATATAAATCATAAGGATTGCCAGCAACAAGTTATAGTCATACAGTCATAAATGGAAAGAGATTGGTGATGGGAACTATGAGAAGATTAATAGTAGTGCAGATTCAGTAAATAGTTTGACAGTGTTGATGGAATTATTTGTTTAGCAGAGTGATGGCCTTCGGGAAAAAACTGTTCTTGTGTCTAATTGTTCTGGTGTGCAGTGCTCTATAGCGTCGTTTTGAGGGTAGGAGTTGAAACAGTTTATGTCCAGGATCCGAGGGGTCTGTAAATATTTTCACGGCCCTCTTCTTGATTCGTGCAATATACTAGGTCATATATATATATATTACTAATATATTAGTATATTAGGTCATGCCATGTGGTTTTCTCCATCCTGCTACTCCAAAGATATGATGGTCTCTTAGAATTCTAAGCAAGTTGTGGTGCAGAATATCTAAAAAAATTGGGAAAAGGCTGATACCATCAACAGGGAAATTATACATTGAAAGAATGAGAGGAGTAGATTTATTTATTTTTTTTAAAAAGAAGGTTGTTGAGAAGGTGGTCACACAGCTTCAGAGAATTTGGAGGAAACAGATTATCTGGACTCTGGCTCTTCTTGATCTTTCGTAGTATCTTTTCATAGTATCTTTCTAGGCCAGCTCTGTGGGTTGGAAGCAGGGGTGAAATCTAAAAAAATTCCCTATCAGTTCTGTGGGCGTGGCTTAATTGGTGGGTGTGGCTTGGTGGTCAGGTGACTGGGTGGGCATGGTCAATAACAATAAATAATAAAAATAATAAAGTACACAAAACAATAAGAGGTACCAAAAACCAACTTTCATACTTTACACACACACAATACAACACAACTGACTCACACACAAAGTAAAAGCAGCTGCACCAAAATGGCCCCTGCAACAAGCAGAAACCTCACACAGCCACAAAAAGCTCAAAAACCAACTTTCATACTTTACACACACACAACACAACTGACTCACACACACACACACACAAATACAGCTTTGTGAGATTTTGTGTGTTTGTGTAGTTAGAGTGAAACACTACAGAAACACACCAAATCTCAGAAAGCTGCACAAATATTTTATTTTATTATTTTATTTTATTTATATTTTTAGATAAAAGCAGCTAAATTTAAAACTTCCTTAACTTTAAATTGCTGTCTAAAAAATAAATAAAACTCCTTAAAAAAACCCAATTAACTATTTTTAAAGCTCCCCCCCCCCCTTATTTACCCAATTTAAGGGAGGCAGATTGAGTTGCTCACCGATGAGATGGATTGCAGGCAGGCAGATTCAGTTGCTAGCTGATGCAACTGATTGCATCAGCTGAAGCAAGGCTTAATGAGCCTGAAAGAAGCAGCAAGTAGGCAAGTGGGGACCGGGTGATTGGGTGGGCACAGGCGGGAGGAGGGGGCAGGGATTTTTGCTACTGGTTCTCTGAACTACCCACCCCCATCACTACCAGATCGCCTGATCCAGTCATTTCACCCCTGGTTAGAAGGTATAGTTTTTCATTGTTTCTCCTTTCTTTGGGTCGGTTTGGGAGTTGGGAGCCACGTGAGCCCTACCATACAGTGTGTATGGTAGGGGAGAGATCTACCCCATGGTTTCTTGTTTATCAGGGTTTTATGCTCTTTTCATTCCCATTTAACATACACATGAAGTTGCTGAGTGTGTTCATCCAAAAGAACACTAATATTGTTAAGTTCGGGCAATGATGAGGCAGGAGACGATACAAGTGACAACAGCTCTTTGGTTTATTGTGATCCCAGCAGCCACCAACAGGCAAAACCCCTCTTTAAATAGTATTTTGGCTGAGGCATCAGCCAATCAACAACGTGCCATTTCCCGCCCAAATTTCCCTCCTGAAATTCAAATACATTACACTTCTCCCCTCCCAGAACACATTGTATCATATTTACATAGTTTTTTTTGCATAACATTTGCATGTTATTTTTCCACGTAGTCACGCAAGTAGACAGGGCGTCTCCTAACTCTTTCTGACATGCGCAATTCATTCCCTGGGAGTGAGTCGAGCTGGTCGGAGGGACTGTTTGTTCCTCTCAGCTCCTCCTCTGGGCCCTCCGGCCCTGGATTATTGGCAGAGTCATCCCTGCTGTCCTCTGGAGGAGCCAGTTGGCGTCGCTGGACTTCTTCAGACTCAGCTAAGTCCTCCGATCGCCTCAGGGTTAAGTTAGCTGTTGGTTCAAATATTGGGTAGTCAGGGTCTGGCTGTTTGGTTTCTGGATTGTTTTGTATTCTTTTTGGTAATTGATCTATGTGGCGTCTCCACACTCGGCCATCTCCCATGTCCACTATGTATGACTTTGGGCCCATCACTCCTACAATTGTTCCCTTTAGCCATGCTGGGCCCTCACTATAGTTATGTGCCCATACCGGGTCACCTGTTGTCATTGTTCTGGTTCTTCCCTTTGTGTTTTGGTACCCATCAGGGGAGTATGTTGGGTTTAACCGATCTAGGGGGCACCGGAGTCTTCTACCCATTAGTAACTCCGATGGGCTGCGGCCGGTGGTCACACAGGGAGTTCTATGTTGGACTGCCAGGAAGGTATCAATTTTGGATTGCCAATCTCCTGGGCTAATTCTAGATAGCGCTTCCTTGGCACTGCGTACGAAACGTTCTGCAAGTCCGTTCGTCGCCGGGTGGAAAGGCGCCGAGAGGACATGTCGGATGCCCTCTTCTGCCAAGTACCCCTCAAACTGGGTGGCCGTGAATTGTGGGCCATTATCGGACACTAGAGTGTCGGGCAACCCGTGTGTCACAAATAGATGCCTCAATACTGTGATTACAGCTTCCGCTGTTGTGGTTTTCATGAGTAAAATTTCTAACCACTTCGAGTAGGCATCTACCACAATTAAGAAGGTCTGCCCATGGAATCTATATGGATCCTGGACCAAGGACCCTGGGGTTTCTCCCAATCCCTTATGAGGGCTGTTGGGGGTAGTGGCCTTGATTCTTGACATGCTTGGCATTTCCCTACCCGGTCGCTAATGTCTTTATCCATTTGTGGCCACCACACGTAACTTCTCGCTAGGCTTTTCATCCTCACAATCCCCGGGTGGCCCACATGCAATAGTTCCAACACATGCCCTCGTAATTTCTCCGGAATAACCACTCTATCCCCCCATAACAGACAACCCCCTTGTACCGACAGTTCCGAACGCTTTTTTGTAAATTCTTTGAAACGATCCCCCGGTGCAGTGGGCCATCCCCTCTGCACCCAACCGATCACAGTTCTTACGACAATGTCTTTGTAAGATGCCCTAGTCACTTCCGTAGATGTGACTGGGCCAGAGTCCAAAGAGTCAATTAACAAGACGGGCGTCCCTGGGGTCGGGTCTTCAATAGTCTCTGGCAACAGGCATCTACTTAAAGCGTCCGCATGTCCCAAATCTTTGCCCGGTCGGTGAGACAGTTTGTACGAATATGCTGCCAGGAAAATAGTCCAACGGGTCAGCCTGGGTGATAATGCAACCGGTGTTGGACGGTCCCCCGCCAAGAGTCCCAATAAAGGTCTGTGGTCTGTGACTATTTCAAATTGCCGCCCAAACAGGTACTCGTGGAATTTTTTAACCCCAGAAACTATAGCCAGGGCTTCCCGGTCTAGTTGGCTATAGTTCCTTTCCGCTGCGGACATCGTGCGGGAAAAATATGCGATAGGGGCTTCTGAACCATTCGGTAACCTGTGGCTGAGGACAGCCCCTACCCCATAGGGTGATGCATCACAAACTAGTACTAGTGGCAACGTCCCATTGTACTGAATTAGAAGGCTATCGCTGGACAAGAGATTCTTAACGCCTTCAAATGCCTTAGCCTCAACCCTGCCCCAAGTCCAAACAGATTTTTTCGCTAGCAGTTTATGTAGCGGTTCGGCTACCGTTGCCTTATTTTTTAAAAATACTGCATAGAAGTTTACAAGCCCCAAAAATGCTTGTAATTCTGTTTTGTTTTTTGGGGTTGGAGCTTTCTAATGGCTCGCACTTTGCTCTCAGTTGCTCTCAGATAAATAAGCCTTCCTTATTTATCCGGTAACCCAAGAATTCTACAGATTCAACTCCTATCTGTCATTTGTTGAGTTTAACCTTAAGCCCCGCAGACCTGAAAATGCCCAAAACCTTCCGCAATTTGACCCTAATTCTTCCAAGTTTTCTGCTGATACCAGTACATCGTGAAATATGGAACTACTCCCGGTAGACCTTGTAGGAGTCGTTCCATTAGGTTTTGGAATAACCCGGGGGCTACACTAACTCCGAATTGAAGTCGAGTGCATTTAAAAGCGCCCCGATGTGTGACAATCGTCTGCGCTTCGTCCGTTTCGCCGTCAACTGGTAATTGTTGGTAGGCTTGGGCCAGATCGAGTTTGGCAAAAACCTGTCCCTGTCCTAACAAATGTTGCACTATGGGGTAAGCACTCTTTTGCAATGCTTTGTTGAGCGCTGCCTTATAGTCAGCACAAATCCGGACTGATCCGTCCAGCTTGACTGGGGTCACTATTGGTGTCTCCCATTTTGCATGGTCGACGGGGACTAGTATTCCCTGGCTTATTAATTTGTCTAGTTCCCTGTCAATCTTGGGTTTGAGGGCAAATGGGACCCTCCTAGCTTTTAATCTAATGGGAGCCACCTGGGGGTCCAAATTGAATGAAATGGGGGTCCCCACGTACTTGCCCAGGCAGTCTTGGAAAACGTCCTCGAATTCTCTCAATAATTCGTCCTTCAGGTTGACTCCACTTCCATGCCCAAGGCTCTGAACCAGTCCAGACCTAGCAAACTGGGCAGGTTTCCATCTACGATGGTGATCGGCAGGGTTTTCTTGAATTGTCCATATTTCACTCTGAGTTAACAAAAACTGAGCCAAAGAAAATGTTGAAGAGGTTTGCTTTGACTGTTTCGTCATTGCATTCTTTGTTGTTAGAATCTTTTACTGGTGGGATGGATCTTGAGTCTTTAAGTTTATTGAGTCTTTAAGTTTATAGTCATACAGTCATAAGTGGAAAGAGATTGGTGATGGGAACTATGAAACGATTAATAGTAGTGCAGATTCAGTAAATAGTCTGACAGTGTTGATGGAATTATTTGTTTAGCAGAGTGATGGCCTTCGGGAAAAAACTGTTCTTGTGTCTAGTTGTTCTGGTGTGCAGTGCTTATAGCGTTGTTTTGAGAGTAGGAGTTGAAACAGTTTATGTCCAGGATGCGAGTGATCTGCAAATATTTTCACGGCCCTCTCTTGATTCGTCAGTATACAGGTCCTCAATGGAAGGCAGGTTGGTAGCAATTATTTTTTCTGCAGTTCTAATTATCCTCTGAAGTCTGTGTTTTTCTTGTTGGGTTGCAGAACCAAACCAGACAGTTATAGATGTGCATATAACAGACTCAATAATTCCTCTGTAGAACTGGATCAGCAGCTCCTTGGGCAGTTTGAGCTTACTGAGTTGGCGCAGAAAGAACATTCTTTGTTGTCCTTTTTTAATGATGTTTTTGATGTTAGCTGTCCATTTGAGATCTTGCGATATGATAGAACCTAGAAATTTGAAGGTTTCTACTGTTGATACTGTGTTGTCAAGTATTGTGAGAGGTTTCCCATTCCCATTTAACATATACATTCCCATTTAACATATACATGAAGTTGCTGAGTGTGTTCATCCAAAAGAACACCAATATGCTGATTATATCCAGCTTTACGTCTCTAACACGGGCCAAGTAAGTGATGCTGAGGAAGTTCTGTCTCAATGTCTGGAGGTTGTGAGGATTTCGATGAGAAAAACAAGCTTCCACTTAATCCTGACAAGATTGAGTGGCTGTGGATAGGTTAGGGCTTGCTGGATCATTTTATTCCATCTTTGGTTTTAGACAGGGCTGGACTACCCCAGACAGAATTAGTGTGTGACCTGAGGGTCCTCCTGGGTTCACAGCTCCTGTTTAAAGAGAAGGAAGTAGCTGTGCCCAGAGAGGCTTTTACACATCTGTTTTGTACACCAGTTGAGCTCTTTCTTGAACTGGGAGGCACTGCTTGAAGTCACTTATACCTTAAATCATCTCCCAAGTGGATTATTATAGTCCATTCTACATGGGGCTATCTTTGAAAACCATCCAGAAGCTGCAGTTGACCCAGAAGGCAATGGCATAGGCATTAGAGTTGCACTTTGATATGACGTTATAGCATTGTTCTGTAAGCTGCACTGGCTTCCAGTGTGTTTCTGAGTGAAATTCAAGATGCTAGTTATCACCTATAAATCCCTCCATGGCACTTAGCCAGATGATTTGTAGGATTTTCTCTCAGTAATACTTTCTACCAATCCCAACAGAAGGAACACACTCAGATCCCTTCAATTAAAGCATATCATTTTGTAGAACCTTACAAGCATGTCTTTTCTGTTGCAACACCTGCCTCTTGAACACAAATCTCCCATGATTATATTAACACCAAACCTCCATCATTTCATAAAGTACTGAAGACCTGAATATGTCACAGAGCCTGAGGGAAGGGAGGCTAGATGGCCATTGAGAGATGTTTATCGTATCAAAGATCTCGCAATGGGCTGAGTTTTATCTGGTTTTATCTGTTTGATGTGGGTTAATCCAACCATTGTAGGTTTTTAACCTTTGTTAAAAGTGGGTTTTTTAAAATTCTTTTAAAGTGGTGTTGGTCATCCAGATTCTGATGATCTTACCTAGTTAAACAGTGGTGGGCTTCAAAAATTTTTTACTATCAGTTCTGTGGGTGTGGTTTGGTGGGCATGGTATGATTGGTGGGTGTGGCTTGGTGGGTGTGGCACGGGAAGGATACTGTAAAATCTCCATTCCCTCCCCACTCCAGGGGAAGGATACTGCAAAATCCCCATTTCCTCCAGATCAGCGGGGACTTGGGAGGCAGAGAATAGATAGGGGCAGGGGCAGTCAGAAGTTTTACTACGGTTCTCCGGACTACTCAAAATTTCTGCTACCGGTTCCTCCAGAACTGGTCAGAACCTGCTGAAACCCACCTCTGTAGTTAAGGGTAATGAAGCATGCAAGGAAACATGCAAGCTCAGAGAGCTCCAAGGGGCCCTCAATAAAAGCTGTATATTGGTACAGTCAGAACCAATGACTGAAAAATGATTGGCTTTCTTCTTTGGAGTTGTTCAAGCTGAGGCTGATCATCTCCCAGTCAGGGTTGGATTCTAGGATTGGGCAAGAAGTTACTCTATGGTGCTTCTAATTCTGTGACACTGTTGTTACTGTGTTACTGTACATTGTTTTCGTTTCCTTGCACTTTCCAGAATCTAAAACAAGGGAAAATAAAACTTCAGCAGTGACATATTTCAAGAATATATTATTTCATTATTTGATATATTTGATATATTGCATTATTTTCTGCATGTGAGAAGAGTGATCTGTTCTTTAGAAAAGAAAAGATATACAGATAAAGTTTCTGTCCACTTCTACATTTGCTCTTTCTGCAGTAGTGGCTACAGTGGGGAATTAAAGTTAAAAATCCTTAGGAATCAACTCATAGCCCTTTGTAATTCACAGATTTTTTCCCCCAGTTGTTCTCAGTGAAAAGTAAAATCAACCCCAAATAGATTTTATCAAGATTTTTAAGATTTTCTGGCATTGTATGGAAGATCCACTGGATCTTCTTCAGTATTTGAGCTTCAACAGCAGAAAGCAACATAAGCTGAATAACAGAATTGGAAGGGATCTTGGAGGTCTTCTAGTCCAACCCCCTGCTCAGGCAGAAAACCCTATACCATTTCAGACAAATAGTTGTCCAGTCTCTTCTTAAAAACTTCCAGCGTTGGAGCGTTCACAACTTCTGGAGGCAAATCATTCCACGGATTAATTGTTCTAACTCTCAGGAAATTTCTCCTTAGCTAGGTTGGTTCTCTTCTTGATTAGTTTCCATCCATTGCTTCTCATCCTGCCTTCAGGTGCTTTGGAAAATAAGTGAGCCCCTCTTCTTCCTGACAGTCCCTTAATTATCGGAACACTGCTATCATGTCACCCTAGTCTTCCAACGTTTGAATTCCCTTTGAACTTGAAGAGAACCTCAAAAGATCTCTGGCCAAGTATAAACCTATCCATGATATAGAGGGCAAAAAACCCCCAAAATCCTCCTAATCTGCTTCAAATCAAAGCCCCATCAAGTTGAGTCTCGGTTAATCAAATATTATGCTTTCCTGCAGCTGAAATATTCAAGAGCTCTTGGCTTGTCCAGGTATTTTGTCACATGTACAGGAATATAAAGGGACTGAAAGAATGACTTGTCTCTTGTTTTGTTTTGGAAAAGGTGTTGCCAGGGATAATGCTGGGGCGTACACAAGGGTGTGTTGATGCTGGGCCTTTCTGGATGAGTCTGTCCTCAGGCTGAATACAGCTCCTTAATGCCCTTAACTACCTAGATGGTCTAGATAAAGCTCAGCTGGAAATTTACTGAGTTGCTAGAGATTTTTTTCAGTTCACTATGACTTCCAATTTGTCATGCTGTCTCTTGCTTCCAAAGAATCAGAGAAGCAACTTTCTATAGCAGTGCTGTAGAAAAGCAAATCTGTGTTCCTCTCTCAGGGGTAGGCAACCTTAAACACTCAAAAAGCCACAAAGGTCCTAACCAGAAGCCCCCTGTTCATTTCTGGAGCCGACCGGAAGTCCAATTCTCCTCCTAGCTCTGACCGGAAGTCTGGTTCCCCACCATAGAGTCTCCTCCTACTGTGGCGTCCTTTTTCCTCTACCTGTCCTAACCAAAAGCCCTATCAATTGTGGAGCTGACAGGCGACAAGGAGCTGCTGCAGAAGGATGAAAGAGCCACATGCGGCTCCAGAGCCATGGGTTGCTGACCCCTGCTCTATATAGAAGGTTGCATTCCAAGACAAGATGGGGGGGGGAGGATAGGGTGCACCCAAGTTTTTAAGGATTGAAGCTCTGTGCCATAAATCAATGAAGATATGTTGTATATAGTAGCTTTTTTTTTCCAATGAGAAATCTTTGCCTTTGTGGTGTGCTGTTTTAATTTAAAGTGCTGGATTAGCTGCTGTATGAGCCACGGTGATTCAGTGGTTAGAATGCAGTATTCCAGATAAACTCTGCCCACAGCCAGGAGTTTGATCCTGACTGGCTAAAGGTTGATTCAACCTTCCATCTTTCCAAGGTTGGTAAAATGAGCTTGTTGGGGGCAATATGCTGATCTTAGTAAACCACTCAGAGAGTGCTGTAAAGCACTATGGAGCGGTATATACAGTAAGTTTAAGTGTTATTGCTTTTGCTATTAGGGCGAATATTGGTTCAAGCCTCCCTAAGCTATGAAAATTCATTGGGGGACTTATGCAGTTTCAGTCCAAACTACTTTACAAGGTTGTTATGGGTATAAAATGAAGAAGGGCCCTCATGTAAGTTGCTTTTAGCTCTTGGAGGAGAGTAGGATATCAACCAATCAATCAGGCAATCAAGTCAATCAAGTCAATCAAGTAAATTAGCTAAAACCAAAAGTCCAAATATATCATATTTCTCTGGCCATCAAACCAGAAGGGCCTCTGGTGGCTCAGCAGACTAAGTCTGTCTGTTATTAACACAGCTGCTTGCAATTACTGCAAGTTCTAGTCCCACCAGGCCCAAGGTTGACTCAGCCTTCCATCCTTTATAAGGTAGGTAAAATGAGGACCCAGATTGTTGGGGGCAATAAAGTTGACTTTGTATATAATATACAAATGGATGAAGACTATTGCTTAACACAGTGTAAGCCGCCCTGAGTCTTCGGAGAAGGGCGGGATATAAATTCAAATTAAAAAAAAATAGTTGGTCTTCCTGTAGAGCAATTCATGTTATAATGGCTAGAATCAGGCATCCCACAAAGCAGAAGGATCCATGCGCCTTATTGCAGTCTAGACCAATATAAATCTACATCTCTACAGATCTACATACACCAAGGAGTTTCCATGAGAGCAGGGACTTTGAAGAAAGCTTGAGTGCATCCACCTTCTCTGTAGCCTCTAAGATATGATTGGCAGATGTGACAACATTGGAGAAACAGAATCTATTGTTCCTTCTTCCAGTGAGCCTGTACAGTCACTTACTGCAGCTTACAGGAGGAGTTCTCTACAGCAGGGGTCTCCAACCTTGGCAACTTTAAGCCTGGAGGACTTCAACTCCCAGAATTCCCCAGCCAGCTGCTCTACAGAATCATGTATATCTTCATCATAAAATCAAATCAGCTTTTCAGCTATTGATCTATGATATTTGACATCCTTATTTTTCAGACTTATATGCAACTAGTTAGAATATCATATTAGTAATGCCCTAGAATGTATCACAACAAGAATGTTTGCCTGTAATAAAATTTGAAAGGTCACTTTAATATCTCGAGAGGCCAAAATTATGCTATATGCAAATTCAGAGGCATCACCTTGTAGGGGATAAAGGCAGTGTAGAAATGTAAATAATAATAATAAATCACAGCAACAGTTCCAGAAATGAGATTTGATACTGCAAATTACTTTTGATGCTAATCCTATTTAGACCTGAGCAAGATCTGCGGCATTCATGATACATTTCCAATCTGAGACCGTGTAGATATTTGGGGTCTACAGCTTCCAGTATTCCCAGTTAGCCTGGCCAAATTTGGGAGTCAGATTGAGGAAGGGTATCCTAGACTTTTAACTCATGATGTTGCTTCTTCCCAAAGGTTCTGTTAATTGCTAAACTGCCCATAATTTCTTCTAATGATATTTCTCAGTTGCATTTAAGAATGATAAAAAAAATAGAGGAAACCACTCTATTACTGTTACACCTTTTTATTTTCTCTTTAGTTGTGGCATGCTATCTGATCTTGGGATTGTTTTGCCTGATTTAGCTGCTCGGTTCTTCAGGGCAGGGAACGTGTCTTGTCTAGTTTTCAAAGCACCTCCATTTTGATGGTATTTTATTAGTGTTTTGTTTTTAATTATAACAACAATTATACTGTGAGAATCCTTTAGGGCTTAGTTCATGAACTAAGCCCTGCATCCTTGGGATAAAAGCATATGGACACCAACCAAACCCTGAAGCTTCGTTTGATGTTAAATGTTGACAAATTTGAACCAGCAAATAAAATTTCCATAGATGGCTCCTGTTTGGAACAAAAAGCCGTATAATCCATGTGGGCGATAATAGAAGTGTTTGCCTTTGACTGTAACATGGCCAACTTCTTTCTATAAGTTCAGTTCCTACCTGTAATTCTCATTCAGCCCAAACTAGAATTAAATAGCCTTTGAACTGAGTTAATTCAAGATTATAATTAGAATGTATTAAACTGTTATGCTGCCTGACTCTCAATGACCTTGGGTGGCTCATAATAGTCAACAAAGAAATTACAGTAAAATCAATAAAACATAAAGATAAAAGATGGGAGGTGCAATGAAGGGATGAGAGGATTCACTCTCTCTTGCCCAGAGCCTGGATGAAGAACCAGGTCTTCACGGTTCTTCTAAACAACAGCAGAGTGCGGACCATCTAGAAGATATTGAGGAACCTTATTCTAATCTAGAGGGAAGGTACAGAGAAATCACACTTCCAACACCTTGAGAGATGCTGTTGTTTAATCAAAGGAATGTGGAGCACACCAACCCTGCAGGATTAAATCTGCCAAGCAGATTTTATGAGAGACAGGGGTCCATTAAGGAGCCATATCCTTAAATTACACCTGGAAGCCAACCAGCAACTAGTGCAGAGGTACCTATTTTATGCTCACACTGCCAGAGGAGATCAATTAAAGCTTCAGATTGGTCTTCAAAATCAGCCAATGTAGAGAACATTGCAGTAGTCAAGCTATAAGATGACTAAGGCATTAAGGGCCTCTTGATCTAGGAACCTGTGAACATCTGATGGAATTGTGCAAAGCTGTTCCTAGCCACTATTGACACCTCCTCAAACAGGAGCTCCAAGTCCAGGAACACCCCCAGGCTGCATATCAATCGTGACATGCTACGCCATCAAAGGTCAAAGATGAAATATTTTCAGATCTGGGTAGCTCAGACAAACACAGATTCTCAATCTAGATAAGGTTGAGTCAGGGACAGTTCCTCCTCATCCATCCAGCACAGCCTCCAAGCACTGGGACTGAACCTCATCAGTCTCATTGGGTTGACCTGGTCTAGAAAGATATAATTGGGCATCATATGCAAATCAATGGGACTAAACCTGAACCTGAAACTCAGTCAACAATTTCATGTAGATGCTGAAAAGGAAGAGAGAGAGGTTAGAACTCTGCAGCATCACACACACAGGAGAAACCTGGGGAGTAATCTTTGCCCCCCTCCTCACTGTCACTGGAACTGGCCCTGGAAAAAGGAAGCTAATCACTGTAAAATGATGTGTCCAATCATAACCCTTGGAGCTGGAGGATACCATAGCAAAAACCACTGAAAAATCAAGGAGCATAAGGATGTGCCATCCCAACTCCAAAACAGACCATCAGCAAGCACGATCCAAGCTGTGTCAATACTAAATCCCAGCTTGAAAACTGACTGAAATGAATCTAGCTAATCTGTTTCTCTCAGGGTTTCTCATCTGGTTCCCTCAAGGCTCTCATCAACTTCAGACTAACTACCTTTCAACAATCTTACTGCAAAACAGAAGGTTGTAAACTGTCACTAGTTTGGATCCAAGGACAGCCTCTTGAGGACAGGGTGTACCACCATCTGTTTCAAGGTAAGAGATACTACTACTCCCTCGATAGTATGAACTCCCTGCCCTTTCAGGTGACATCCTTAGCTGCCTTTATTTTCCAGAAGAGGCCAAGCTGACAGCACAGAGTCCTGTCCACTTGCTTAGGAGTCACCATCTCAGACTTATCCCACATCACACCCCAGACCAGGGGTCTGCAACCTTAAACACTCAAAGAGCCATTTGGACCCATTTCCCACAGAAAAGAAAACACCGGGAGAGACAAAACCTGGGTGGGCATGGCCAACTCAACGTCACTCACTTCTACCAGTCACATGACCCCCTAGCCACGCCTACCCAACCATTAGGGCAGAGAAGCAGTTGTTAAAAAACATCAGGAACCACAAAAGGCTTTTGACTTCTCTGTCTCTCCCCCCTCCCCCTCTCTCCCCTCCCCCCTCTGTATTCCTCTATGTCTCTCTCTCTCTCCCCCCCTCTCTCTGTATCTCTCTGTCTCTGTCCTGGTCACTTCTCCATCCCCCCACTGTCGCCCTTACCTTCTCAGGCCAGGTGAGGAGTGACTGGGAGGGGAGGGTGAGGGGCGGGACCAGCCAGTGGTGGGATCACCTGACAGGGAGCCATAGCAGAGGGCCCAAAGAGCCGCATGTGGCTCCGGAGCCACAGGTTGCTGACACCCACCCCAGACTGTGCTCCTGACACTTTAGCTGCTCTGTCCAGTCAGAACATCTTAAACTGTATTTCAGATTGTGGCCTAAACAAACTACTATGACCAGCACCCATCTCTTCTTTAGTTGTCTCATTGACATAAAAAACATAATGCAATCCCTTGCCAGGGAACAGCATCATTAAACACTTCAAGCTGTAGAAACTAATTGTGATTTGTTCACAAAGTTTCTGGAGGAATGTATTTATGACAAGTAAACAGATTTGAAAATGATTTATAATTTTAGTGCAGCATCCCATTAATGATTATGGCCCACATATGAATTGTTCCTTCTAGAGAGGACCGTAAAATATAACAAAAATGCTCGTATATTTATTTGTCAAAATAATATAGCCCATTATTCTTCCAAAGCCTGGCATTCCAAAATTTCTCTGCCCAACAAAATGGCATCTAATCTAGTGTCTCATTTTACATATAAAAATGGAGAACTGTATATCCTAATTTACAGGGGGCACTCTTGTAATTAATCACATCTTTTGTATAATGGGCTATTCATTCCATATTTCATTTAAAAATCAGGAACCATAAGAAAAACAACAAAGACCTTGATCTTGTCCATCAGAAGTTACTAGCTCCTGGAGAATATCATAAGGAAGCACAAAAGTCACTTGACTATGAGAAGTAGCAGAGATGTGAAGGCAACACACCACAACCGGAAAAACTCTCTCTGAGAGGAAACAAATCCATGGAAGCTCTCAAAAAAAGATCAGAAAGCTAATAGGGCTTAAACGTTTACAGATTCTCCACCTAAAGAGTGATCCACAGCCACCCAATGCTTCGAAGAAACCCAACACATATGTTGAGAAAAAAGAGGTGTGTGATCTTTATGAGAAGTTTTCATATCAGCTGTATGTAGATTGCAAGAAGTCTTCTTAGTAGTCATGTCTACAATGTGACAGTGAGTTTACGAGTACTATTCATATCAATCAACAATTATTCTTTCTCAAAGGTTCATGTAGGGATGGATGACCCAGCTAGAAGAGACCTTGAAAGACTCCAGAAACTGTGAATCCTAGAGAAGGAACAGAAAGGAACTGGAAATATAAACAATGTTTTCATTAGTCCTTCTAACTGAGGAGCAAGGCACAAGAAGATAGAATCTTAAAAATCAACAATGGCCTAGTCATGAAGGATTCATGAGAATTGATGGGCAACATCTTAAGAAAACTGGGAAAGAAATGTTTGGAGGCTGCCTCTCCAATTTCCTCAGGATAGTTTTAAATAGAACAAAAGGAGAAGATGTGAAAAACCCATAACTGAATACCCTGTAAAGCAGGGGTCTCCAACCTTAGTAACTTTAAGACTTGTGGACTTCAACTCCCAGAATTCCTCAGCCAGCTTTGCTGGCTGAGGGATTCTGGGAGTTGAAGTCCACAAGTCTTAAAGTTTCCAAGGTTGGTGACCCCTGTTGTAAGGTATCACATGACCCCCACACACTTTTATGACTTCCTTTGCTGCAGTTGTTAAGTAAATCCTACATGGTCATTAAACGAGACATCTGTCAGGGTTCCAGGCCTGCCACAATACTACCATGGGAAGTTGGGAGTGGGGAATTGCATGAGTGAAGTAGAATTAGCCATAACAAAACTTCACTCATGCGATTCCCCACTCCCAACTTCCCATGATAGTATTGTGGTAGGCCTGGATCCTGAAGGCACCAAGGTAATATGGCTTTCCAGGCCTGACAACATCGTGTGAATGTGACTTCAAATCTCTTATTTGTTTCCTCACTAATTTTGCTTGTTCGAAGCGCTCTGTGAAAATTGCAAATGGTGATCATGTGACTTCAGGACGCTGGAACTATTGTAGTTACAAGCCAGTTACCCAGGGCCTGGATCATGATCATGTGTCCATGGGGACCCTGCAATGGTTTTAAGTGCAAGACCTAGTCTCATTGTCATAACTCTGAACAACTGCCAAATGAATGGTCATTAAGTGAAAACTACTTGTACTAAGTTTGGCCCTTAGCACTTGGAAGGTTAAAATATATTCAGAGGAGCAGACTCATAAGAAAGTATGTGCATTCTGTACTGTAAATAAAGAAAAACTTGCATAGATATTTAAGAAATAGGATTATGATATTCTTTGCAAAAGTGTCTGGGAAAGAGTAAAAAAAAAGAGGAATAAAATTGAGACCATTATGAGAATTAATCAGAGGTTTCTTGGGTTGGCAGCAGAGATTTTTCAGTATCCAATGACCAATATTTCAAAGAGGCATATAATGTGATAGTGAGAATTATGAGTTCATCTACCATGGAATCTTTTGCAATTCTAACTATTAAATTTAGAACTCCAGAAAGGATGCAAAATCCTATGAAACAAGATCCTGAAATCACAGTGGCAAACAATTGCTATAAGAAGAAAATATGGAAGAATTTTGAAAAGGCCATATGGATACCTGCAGAGCTCTCTAAAATGCCAATCAGAGAAAGGGACATACATAGGAAATGGAAGGAGACATACATTTTTCTGAAGTAGTGTAGGGTTTCCTGCCTAAGCAGGGGGTTGGACTAGAAGACCTCCAAGGTCCCTTCCAACTCAATTATTCTATTCTATACATATCCAAATTAAAAATAAACTATGGGAACTATATCGGCTAAAGCTTGCAAGAGATACCAGAGCAACAATAACAACAACTATAATGATGAGGGGAAGGGTGTAATTTGGGTATATTTGAAACAAAAGGAAATTGCAAATCCATTGTGAGGAGAAAGGAGAAAGTTGGTAATGGGTCTGGATGGAAAGTCAGAATCTGTTTCAAGAAGTTTAATCGAAAAGCCCTGATAAGCCATCATTACAAGTATATATCTTCATAAGACAGGAACCGGAAAATACCTCACAGAAGCAGCTGAAGGCAACTCCTGAAAAGGCAGAAAATGCATCTCAGAATAATCCTGCCAACACAGCAGACATAACCACTGTAACCCTTAACTTTTATTTTGCATCTGACTTCTTTCAGCAGGAAAATGGCGTCCTAGCTGATGATGGTTTTGCCACTGGGGCAGGAGAAGCTGCCAGCTTTGGCTAATCAAATATAAGGCAAGAAGAGAACCTAATTCAAGGGCCAGATGGATTACATTGTACAGTACTGAAAGAATTAGCAAAGATGACCACTCTTGATAATTAGTCAGAATTAATCCTTCCATCTCCTCCACCATCCTCCTAGAAGCCAATGAGACTTCTTGGATGAGAAGCAAAATGTCTTCTTTCCCAGGAAAAAACGGTCCAGTTGCCTTTTGAAAAAGCACCTTTGAGAAACCTATCACTGGACTGACTGAGGATCTCCACAGACACTCTTGATAATCTTTGAAAACTCCTGAAGATCTGAGAAAGTCCCAGAGAGCAAATGGTACTTCTATTTTCAAAAAGGGAAAGAATGACCTGAGAAATTGCAAACTACAAGATGGGTCTTCCTTATTAGTGACGCGTAATGTTTGCTTTGTTGTTGAATTGCCATCTTCTGATTATTTTGTAACTAACTTTGTACTGTTTGAGTTATTATTTTTTGTATTCCGTTGTTTTGATATGATTTATTACTGAGTCAGAGAGAGAGGGGGGAGGAAGGGAGGGAGATATGATAGATAGATAGATAGATAGATAGATAGATAGATAGATAGATAGATAGATAGATAGATAGATAGATAGATAGATGAGACAGAGACAGAGACAGAGACAGACAGACAGACAGACAGACAGACAGACAATAATAGCTGTTTTTAAAAATCCACATGGAAAGTGGAATGGCTTTTTTCCCCTTTTGTTGTTTGCTTTTCCTCCTGACTTCTTAGTGTAACCTACAGCCTACGTCCTACTTGGTCATCTCCCATATAAATACTAATTAGTCTTAGTCCAGTATTGTTTAAATTTTGAGATCAGGCAAGGTCACTCAGATGGGCAGTCGCTGATTCTTGAACAAAAACAGCTGTCTCTTAACTTCAGCCCAATTTCACGTAGCCTTTGGCCTAATTTCAAAACCCCCCTGCAAATAATCAGTTTGGATCTCTGCTGAGAATAGTCCTTCCTCGCCTGATGCAAAGAGAGAAAGACAGAGACAGAGACAAGAGGATACTAAAAAAAAGAGAAAAAGTCAATGTTGGCTTAACCTCCTACCCACATTTTCATTTATTTTATGTAAAATAATATATTTGTTACTCAAGAAAGCTGATCACAATTAAGGGAGAAATTCAGATAACAGAGAAACTCGAAATAGAGATTTCAAACAATTGCAAACAGTTAATTAAAAAAATTAGATATGTTAATATTTTCAATATTACAATGTGGTGAACTTGGGGCTAAATACATAGGGTTAATCATTATATGTTTACATATATTAGTAATGCATTTTATGCATGCTAACTTCAAAAAATGCCCTGGATTTGCAGAAGACATTTATGCTATGAAATGTTCAAAATGGGCACAATGGGGTTAGGAAAAAACAGTACTAAAATCATAAAAACAGAATATGTCCATTGGATAATCACAAAATACAAGTTAAACTCTACATGAAACACCATGTCCCTGAACCGGTTTCTGGACAAGGAAAATGAACCAAGAAATAAGAATCTCTGTACAAAGTGTCCAGGGATTGAAAGCCTGGTTAAGAGGATGGGTCTTAGCCAACTGGTAAAATATTACCCGGTAATATGATAGAACATAAATATTTTTGTGAGACATGATGACACTTCATAACTGTATCAGTGGTGGGTTGCCCCCGGTTCAGACCGGTTCTATAGAATCAGTAGTAAAACCAGTGGGAGACTCCGCCCACCGACCCAGATGTTGTCATAGGTGATCTGCGTGTGCGATCCCGTTGAAACCGGTAATAAAGGTAAGTAGAACCCGCCCCTGAACTGTATCATTTGCATGATGTCCTCACATGTCCTCATTTAAATATCAGTGGGCCGCTATGCCTGAAATTTATTTATTTATTTATTTATTTATTTAAATTTGTATACCGCCCTTCTCCCGAAGGACTCAGGGCGGTTCACAGCCAGGTAAAAATACATAATAAACTATAAATACAATTAAAATACTATTAAAAGACTTATTAAATTGGCCAGAATTAAAATTTAGAAATAAAACCCATTAAAAACCCATAAACTTAAAAAAACTAACCCAGTCCAGCACAGATAAATAAGTGAGTTTTAAGCTCACGGCGAAAGGTTCGGAGGTCCGGAAGTTGACGGAGTCCTGGGGGGAGTTCGTTCCAGAGGGCGGGAGCCCCCACAGAGAAGGCCCTTCCCCTGGGTGTCGCCAGACGACACTGTCGCGCCGACGGCACCCTGAGGAGTCCCTCTCTGTGAGAGCGCACGGGTCGGTGAGAGGTATTCGGTAGCAGCAGGCGGTCCCGTAAGTAACCCGGCCCTATGCCATGGAGCGCTTTAAAGACGTTCACCAAAACCTTGAAGTGCACCCGGAAGGCCACAGGTAGCCAGTGCAGCCTGCGCAGGATAGGTGTCACTCGGGAGCCACGAGGGGCTCCCTCTATCACCACAGAGCTGTATTCTGACTAACTGTAGCCTCCGGATGCCCCTCAAGGGAGCCCCATGTAGAGAGCATTGCAGTAGTCCAGACGAGACGTCACAAGGGCGTGAGTGACTGTGCACAAGGCATCCCGGTTCAGAAAGGCGCAACTGGCGCACCAGGCGAACCTGGTGGAAAGCTCTCCTGGAGACGGCCGTCAAGTGGTCTTCAAAGACAGCCGCTCATCCAGGAGAACGCCCAAATTGCGCACCCTCTCCATCGGGCCAATGACTCGCCCCGACAGTCAGCCGCTGGACTCAGCTGACTGTACCGGGATGCCGCATCCACAGCCACTCCGCCTTGGAGGATTGAGCTTGAGCCTGTTTCTCCCCATCCAGACCAGACGGCTTCCAAACACCGGGACAGCACTTCGATAGCTTCATTGGGGTGGCCCGGTGTGGAAAAGTACAGCTGGGTGTCATCAGCGTACAGCTGGTACCTCACATCGAAGCCACTGATGATCTCACCCAGCGGCTTCATATAGATGTTGAACAGAAGGGGCGAGAATCGACCCCGGCACCCACAAGTGAGGCGCCGGGTCGACCTCTGCCCGTCAACACCGTCTGCGACGGTCGGAGAGATAGGAGGAGAACCACCGATAGACGGTGCCTCCCACTCCCAATCCTTCCAACCGGCGCAGCAGGATACCATGGTCGATGGTATCGAAAGCCGCTGAGAGGTCTAATAGGACCAGGGCAGAGGAACAACCCCTATCCCTGGCCCTCCAGAGATCATCCACCAACGCGACCAAAGCCGTCTCCGTGCTGTAACCGGGCCGGAAGCCGGACTGAACGGGTCCAGATAGACAGTTTCCTCCAGGTGCAGGGAAACTGATATGCCACCATACTCTCTACAACCTTCGCCGCGGCGGGTTGGAGACCGGACGATAATTACCTAAAACAGCCGGGTCCAGGAAGGCTTCTTGAGGAGGCCTCACCACCGCCTCTTTCAAGGCGGCCGGAAAGACTCCTCCAACAAAGAAGCACTCGTAATCCCTGGAGCCAGCCTCGTGTCACCTCCTGAGTGGCCAGCACCAGCCAGGAGGCACGGGTCCAGTAAACACGTGGTGGCATTCAATCTACCCAGCAACCTGTCCATGTCCTCGGAGTCACAGGGTCAAACTCATCCCAGACAACATCACCAAGACCGCCTCAGATGCCCCGTCCGAATCGCCACAATTTTGACCGTCCCTAAGCTGAACGATTTTATCGATAGATAACCGTTAAACTCCTCAGCACGCCCCTGCATGGTCATCCCGCCCCCCCTGGTGAAGGAGGGAGCGGGTCACCCGAAACAGGGCAGCTGGGCGGTTATCTGCCGACGCAATGAGGGAGGAGGCGTAGCAACACCTCGCTTCCCTCAGTGCCACTAGGTAGGTCCTAGTATAGGATCTAACTAGTGTCCGATCAGCCTCTGAATGGCTGGACCTCCAGGAACTCTCTAGGCGTCTTCTCCGCGCTTTCATCCCCTCAGCTCCTCGGAGAACCAAGGAGCCGTTGGGATCTGCGCCGGGTCAGAGGCCGCAGAGGCACGACACGGTCTAAAGCCCCAGCCGCAGCCCGCCCCAGGCTGCGGCTAGTTCCTCTGCCGTGCCGTGAGCCAGACCTCAGGAATGGCCCAAGCTCCGTCCGAAACCTCTCTGGGTCCATCAGGCGCCTGGGACGGTACCAACGTAGTGGTTCCGTCTCCCTGCGGTGTTGGGTAGCGGTCAGAAAGTCCAGGCGAAGGAGAGTGATCTGACCATGACAAAGGTTCTGTGACTATATCTCTCAAGTCCAGATCCTCAACCACTGACCAGAGATGAAAATCAGGTCAGTGTGCCTCCCCGATGTGAGTGGGGCCATCCACTACTTGAGTCAGGTCCAAGGCCGTCATGGAGGCCATGAACTCCCGAGCTACTGTCGATGATGACGGGCCGGCAGATGGCAAGTTAAAGTCCCCATGACTAAAAGTCTGGGGTCTCCACTGCCACCCGGCAAGCACCTCCAGAAGCTCGGGCAGGGCAGCTGTCACGCAGCAAGGAGCCAGGTACGACCAGCAAGCCCATCTGACATCTATGACCCCACCTCACAAAGAGGATTCACACCCGCAATCTGAGGTACAGTGGTCTCCTCGGCTCTAGACTCTCTTTAATAATAACCGCCACCCCCACCACCCCTACCCTGGCCTCGGCTGATGGAATGCGGAAACCGGTGGGCACATCTCGACCAGGGCACGCCCCTTCAGTGCCCAACCAGGTCTCCGTAACGCCTGATGCAAAGAGAGAAAGCCAGAGACAGAGACAAGAGGATACTAAAAAAAAGAGAAAAAGTCAATGTTGGCTTAACCTCCTACCCACATTTTCATTTATTTTATGTAAAATAATATATTTGTTACTCAAGAAAGCTGATCACAATTAAGGGAGAAATTCAGATAACAGAGAAACTCGAAATAGAGATTTCAAACAATTGCAAACAGTTAATTTAAAAAATTAGATATGTTAATATTTTCAATATTACAATGTGGTGAACTTGGGGCTAAATACATAGGGTTAATCATTATATGTTTACATATATTAGTAATGCATTTTATGCATGCCAACTTCAAAAAATGCCCTGGATTTGCAGAAGACATTTATGCTATGAAATGTTCAAAATGGGCACAATGGGGTTAGGAAAAAACAGTACTAAAATCATAAAAACAGAATATGTCCATTGGATAATCACAAAATACAAGTTAAACTCTACATGAAACACCATGTCCCTGAACCGGTTTCTGGACAAGGGAAATGAACCAAGAAATAAGAATCTCTGTACAAAGTGTCCAGGGATTGAAAGCCTGGTTAAGAGGATGGGTCTTAGCCAACTGGTAAAATATTACCCGGTAATATGATAGAACATAAATATTTTTGTCAGACATGATGACACTTCATAACTGTATCAGTGGTGGGTTGCCCCCGGTTCAGACCGGTTCTATAGAATCAGTAGTAAAACCAGTGGGAGACTCCACCCACCGACCCAGATGTCGTCATAGGTGATCTGCGTGTGCGATCCCGTTGAAACCGGTAGTAAAGGTAAGTAGAACCCGCCCCTGAACTGTATCATTTGCATGATGTCCTCACATGTCCTCATTTAAATATCAGTGGGCCGCTATGCCTGAAATCCCCTCAAGTAAAGATTTCAATAGTTTAAACACTGAAAAGCTCTCTTTCTTCTATTGAGAAGAGTTTATCCTTGCTGATCACTCCTCTAAGGTTGCTCGCTTGTACCTGGAGGTTCCAAATAACTAGAGTTATTATTGTAGAGGTATCAAACTGGGCCCTGTGGATTTGTCCATTCACTTTTTAAAATAGAAGTCCTCCCAATAATAGATTCTTGAGGAGATGCTAACTGTTTTTGGCAAAGCTCTATGGTCGAAGGTCTTTAGAGAATTCTGGTTGAGTTCTCCAAGCAAAACAGAATACAAAGCTGCTAAGGATCTCCTACACCAGGCCTGTCAAATCCCTGGGCCATGGGCTGGATGCAGCCCGCAGTGGCCACGCCCACACCCAGTTTAGTGAAGGGGGGAAAGTCCCAATACATCACGTGACACTGCCATGAGTTTGACACCCCTGCCCTACGCACTGCTTCCATGCCTGCTGTTCATCTGCCTTCCCTGTATGCCACATCTGACCAATCACATCAAATACCTGTACAATTAGCACAGGGGCCCCCCAAGGCTGTGTGTGCTCTCCCCACTTCTCTTCTCTCTGTATACCAATGACTGCATCTCCAATGATCTATCTGTTAAGCTACTGAAGTTCGCAGATGACACAACGGTGATTGGTCTCATTCGAGACAATGACGAATCCGCATATAGATGAGAGGTCGAACGACTAGCCTTGTGGTGCAACCAAAACAATCTGGAACTGAACACACTCAAAACCGTAGAAATGGTGGTAGATTTTAGGAGAAACCCTTCCATACTTCCACCTCTCACAATACTAGACAACACAGTATCAACAGTAGAAACCTTCAAATTTCTAGGTTCTATCATATCGCAAGATCTCAAATGGACAGCTAACATCAAAAACATCATTAAAAAAGGACAACAAAGAATGTTCTTTCTGCGCCAACTCAGTAAGCTCAAACTGCCCAAGGAGCTGCTGATTCAGTTCTACAGAGGAATTATTGAGTCTGTCATTTGCACCTCTATAACTGTCTGGTTCGGTTCTGCAACCCAACAAGAAAAACACAGACTTCAGAGGATAATTAGAACTGCAGAAAAAATAATTGCTACCAACCTGCCTTCCATTGAGGACCTGTATACTGCACGAATCAAGAAGAGGGCCATGAAAATATTTACAGACCCCTCGCATCCTGGACATAAACTGTTTCAACTCCTACCCTCAAAACGACGCTATAGAGCACTGCACACCAGAACAACTAGACACAAGAACAGTTTTTCCCAAAGGCCATCACTCTGCTAAACAAATAATTCCATCAACACTGTCAAACTATTTACTGAATCTGCACTACTATTAATCTTCTCATAGTTCCCATCACCAATCTCTTTCCATTTATGACTGTATGACTATAACTTGTTGCTGGCAATCCTTATGATTTATATTGATATATTGACCATCAATTGTGTTGTAAATGTTGTACCTTGATGAACGTATCTTTTCTTTTATGTACACTGAGAGCATATGCACCAAGACAAATTCCTTGTGTGTCCAATCACACTTGGCCAATAAAAATTCTATTCTATTCTATTCTATTCTATTTAGCATCTTGATCAACTGCAGTGATTTGAGAAGAAGGGCTAGTATATTAAGGAAGAACAGGTAATAGAATGTGTAGCTGCCACACTGAAATAACCTTTGACCCTGATGTGCAAAGCATATGTGGTGTTTCATGTCTGCGACATATCCAGAACATTTTATTTATTTATTTATTTATTTATTTATTTATTTATTTATTTATTTATTTATTTATTTAGTCACAACAATATACATCAAAACACATGTCTTGTTCTAGAAGGTTTAATTCCAGGAAAGATAGGATGATCCCTAGAACAGGTAGAGCAAGATGGTCTAGGAGAACATCAATACATTCCACAGTTCCTTCCATTTGTAGAACAGATAAATTTTGTATGTACTTATATAGAAATTTAGCTGTATTAAACAACCAAGTCAGTAACATACCAAGCAGTTGCATTTGTACAATGTTCTAAGTTTTGATTCACAAATGAAGGCAAATATACGTGTCCCAGGATGACGATGCAGGATCCAATCTGGGTCAATCACTGGGACCAAAAGTTTTGATATGTTTTAGTACTGTACTAGTGTCTCTATAGGACGCGATGGCTCAGGGGCTAGGACGTTGAGCTTGTTGATCGAAAGATCGGCAGCTCAGCGGTTCGAATCCCTAGTGCCGCCATGTAACGGGGTGAGCTCCCGTTACTTGTCCCAGCTTCTGCCAACTTAGCAGTTTCGAAAGCACGTAAAAATGCAAGTAGAAAAAATAGGGACCACCTTTGGTGGGAAGGTAACAGCGTTCTGTGCGCCTTTGGCATTGAGTCATGCCGGCCACATGACCACGGAGATGTCTTCGGACAGCGCTGGCTCTTCAGCTTTGAAACAGAGATGAACACCGCCCCCTAGAGTCGGCAACATCTAGCACGTATATGCGAGGGGAACCTTTACCTTTACTTTAGTGTCTCTATAGTTTACAATGATGGATACATCCAATTCATGTGGTTAGGTTATTGTTCAACATAATTATGCAAAAACCTAAAGGGGTTCTGTCCATAACGAGGCTAAGCATGTGATGTGAATAGAAGTTTTGATTGTGTCACTGGCATCCATCCATCAAAAGAATGGATACCAAATGTGGAATAGGTGCCTGCTTCTTCTGCAACTTTCCTTACCACTATTCCAGATTTGCCCTGGAGAGTTTTATATATGGAACAAAAGGGGCAAAGGTACTGGGTGAAGAAATGGGGAACTTAAGTCCTGTTTTGCAACGGAAAATCTGCTGATACTATGAAGCTCTGGCTGCAGCCCTGAATATTACTCTATATTTTAAAATATATCTAATAATAGCTTTCACATTTTAAATATATTCCATGATTAGCTGTTTTGCAATTCTTTCCAAGTGAGTGAAAAGGTTACTGTCTCCCCAAAAGCTCTCCCTCCCTCCCTCTCTCTCTCTCTCTCTCTCTCCCTCCCCCCTCCCTCCCCCCACCCCCAATTAAAGATGCTGGAGCCCTGATTGTTTTAGGAATTGTGCAATTGTGCCAGAAGGGCTACTTTTAACTTCACATATAAAGCAGTACAATTGTGCACACAACTGAACATGGATATACTCTTAGTTATTAAGGGATTTGCTTTTCAGTAAACATGGATTTTAGATGAACATGAACACAAAACATTCGAGCTACTTTTAAGGCAGTCTAAAGACATATTTTCTTTTTAAAAATGGAAATTCCCAAACTCCAACTTATGCAGTCTTTTGACAGAATTGCAGCTACTAATCTTTCTTATTGAAGTGATACTTATGATGGTTAAAATGTGCAGTGCAACCATTCCTTACCTGTAAAAGCTAATTAAGGAATTTGCAGTGTCTTAATCTTTTTTGTAATACCTTTACCCATTTGAAGACAAGCATGCATTTATAAGGCTCCCATTGTAAGATGGTTGATAGGTCATTCAAGGAAATGTTTCTACAGCTGTATCAGTGTAAAAGGCTCAACGAAATTTACAAAAACATAAACCAAGAAGTGAAATGGAACAGACAAGCTCTAATAGGGAAGAGCCGAGGTGGTGCTATGGTTAGAGTGCAGTACTGCAGGCTACTTCAGCTGACTGCTAGCTACAGTTCAGCAGATCGAATCTCACCGGCTCAAGGTTGACTCAGCCTTCCATCCTTCTGAGGTGGGTAAAATGAGGACCCAGATTGTTGGGGAAAATATGCTAATGCTGTAAACCGCTTAGAGAAGGCTGTAAAGCACTGTAAGGTGGTATATAAGTGCTATTGCTAATAAACTACAAAGACTAAAATCATAATTTTATTTATTTATTTATTTATTTTATTTATTATAGGACATGGACAGGTTGTTGGGGAGGTTGCACGCCACCACGTGTTTACTGGACCCGTGCCCTTCCTGGTTGGTGCTGGCCACGCAGGAGGTGACACGAGGCTGGCTCTGGGGGATTATTAATGCTTCCTTGTTGGAAGGGGTTTTCCCTGCCGCCTTGAAAGAGGCGGTAGTGAGACCTCTCCTCAAGAAGCCTTCCCTGGACCCAGCTATTTTGGGAAATTATCGTCCGGTCTCCAACCTTCACTTTGTGGCGAAGATTGTAGAGAGTGTGGTGGCATGGCAGCTACCCCAATACCTGGATGAAGCTGTCTATCTAGACCCGTTCCAGTCCGGTTTCCGGCCCGGATACAGTACGGAGACAGCTTTGGTCGCGTTGGTGGATGATCTCTGGAGGGCCAGAGACAGGGGTTGTTCCTCTGCCCTGGTCCTATTAGATCTCTCAGCGGCTTTTGATACCATCGACCATGGTATCTTGCTGCACCGGTTGGAGAGTTTGGGAGTGGGAGGCACCGTTTACCGGTGGTTCTCCTCCTATCTCTCTGACCGGTCGCAGACGGTGTTGACAGGGGGGAAGAGATCGACCGCGAGGTGCCTTACTTGTGGGGTGCCACAGGGGTCGATTCTCTCGCCTCTCCTGTTCAACATCTATATGAAGCCGCTGGGCGAGATCATCAGTGGCTTTGGGGTGAAATACCAACTGTATGCTGACGACACGCAGCTGTACTTCTCCACCCCGGGCCACCCCAACGAAGCTGTTGAAGTGCTGTCCCGGTGCTTGGAAGCCATACGGGTCTGGATGGGGAGAAACAGGCTCAAGCTCAATCCCTCCAAGACAGAGTGGCTGTGGATGCCGGCACCCTGGTACAGTCAGCTGCAGCCACAGCTAACTGTTGGGGGCGAGTCACTGGCCCCAATGGAAAGGGTGCGCAACTTGGGTGTTCTCCTGGATGGACGGCTGTCGTTTGAAGATCATTTGACGGCCATCTCCAGGAGAGCTTTTCACCAGGTTCGCCTGGTTCGACAGTTGCGCCCCTTCCTTGACCGGGATGCCTTATGCACGGTCACTCATGCTCTTGTTACCTCTCGCTTGGATTATTGCAATGCTTTCTACATGGGGCTCCCCTTGAAGTGCACTAGGAGGCTTCAGTTAGTTCAGAATGCAGCTGCACAGGTGATAGAGGGAGCCGCACGCGGCTCCCATGTAATACCACTCCTGCGCAGGCTGCACTGGCTGCCTGTGGTCTTTCGGGTGCACTTTAAGGTTTTGGTCACTACCTTTAAAGCGCTCCATGGCTTAGGTCCTGGGTACTTACGGGACCGCCTACTGTTACCTCACGCCTCCCACCGACCCGTACGCTCACACAGAGAGGGACTTCTCAGGGTGCCATCCACCAAGCAATGTCGGCTGGTGGCCCCCAGGGGAAGATCCTTCTCTGTGGGGGCTCCTACCCTCTGGAACGAACTTCCCCCTGGCTTGTGCCAATTGCCTGACCTTCGGACCTTTCGCCGCGAGCTGAAGACGTATTTATTTACTCGCGCGGGGCTGGCTTAAATTTTAAATTTTTAAATTTTAAATTTTTTAGATGAATTTTAAGGGTTTTTAGGTTTTAAATGTTTTAAATCTCGGCCAATTATATAATAAGTTTTTTAATTTTTGTTTTAATTGTACATTGTTATTGTTTTTTATTCTGGCTGTAACCCGCCCTGAGTCCTTCGGGAGAAGGGCGGTATAAAAATCTAATAAATAAATAAATAAATAAATAAATAAATAAATAAATAAATAAATAAATAAATAAATAAATAATTAATATCTATGGGGCTGCCACAAAGAAGAGGGAGTCAAGCTATTCTCCAAAGCACCTGAGGGCAGAACAAGAAGCAATCGGTGGAAACTAATCAAGGAGAAAAGCAACCTAGAACTAAGGAGAAATTTCCTGACAGTTAGAACAATCAATAAGTGGAACAACTTGCCTGCAGAAGTTGTAAATGCTCCAACACTGGAAATTTTTAAGAAACTGTTGGATAGCCATTTGTCTGAAATGGTGTAGGGTTTCCTGCCTGGGCAGGGGGTTGGACTAGAAGGCCTCCTTCCAACTCTGATATTACTACTACTACTACTACTACTATTACTACTACTACTACTATTATTATTATTATTATTATTATTATTATTATTATTATTATTATTATTATTATTGAAAAGAGAAAGTTGCAAAGTTGACAAGATAGGAGCCATTCAAAATCGATGGCTACAGCAAATAGGGCTTGTTTGCCGTGGAGTTTAATCTTGCCTCCTTACAGAATGAAATGTGAAGCCAATTGTCATTAATTGGTCTTGAAATTGCGGGGAGAGAGGGAAGAAAAGCTGTTTCATAGTAAAACGGTTTATTGAACTTGCCCATAGGCCTGCTCTTTCGTTAATATATCATGCAGAATTTTTTGTATTTTTCATTTTTTTTCTACTTTTCAAGAATTAAAGGCAGAAAGGATGTTGAAGAATTATAGGCAGAAAAACTGTGATTATGCAATGCATCACAAATGATGCCATTTCGGCACTGATGAGATAGATTGATGTCCTTTGTGATATTCAGCAATAAGAAATGCACTGCTGTTATTTGGTTTATAATTTTGCAAAAGTTTGACGTTTATTTATTTGTTATCATTAATTGATTTCTCTTTAAATTGCTGACAATGATTTGATATTATTTGATTAGATTTTGTTATTTGTTTTTTAGCATTACTGTTATTACAATATTGTTTGCATTTCTTAAATTTATTTATACTTATCATAGACATTGTAATTGGTACAAATTTTCTGTCAATTTTTTTCAAAGTGCCACGATTCTCTATTGATTGGTCAACATGAAAACAAAATAAATGAAGTAATGAATGGAAACATTTTAAAATGTCTGAATTTCTCTGTATGTTTTTGGGGCTACTTATTATTAGAGGTGATGGATGGAGTTGTCTTTGTGCTAGGTCACTATATATCTTTTCATCAACTCCTCCTTGGCTATCCAGATGCAAACATTTGACAAAGCCAAGTGGGAGCATCTATGGAGATTCTCAGTCATCCAGGTCATGGTTGTCTCAAAGGTATTTTTTTTTCAAAAGACAACTAGACTTCCTTTGGTTTTTTCTTTGAGGACATTTCACTTGTCATCCAAGAAGTTTCTTCAGAACTGCAGAACTGAAGATGCTTCTTGGATAAGAAACAAAACATCTTTAAGGAAAAAACAAAGAAAGTCCAGTTGCCTTTTGAAAAAACACCTTTGAGACAGCTCTCTCTTTTAAACTCCTGGCTTTTAGTTTTCTGGTGGATTCTGGAGATACATTTATTATATTGGTGTTCTCTTCCCTGGCAAAGTGTTACCCATCCAGAAACGGGTCTACCCATGCAGAAACGTCAAAGTAGATGATGAGACTAAAGGAAAAATGACAGGCTTCTGGCTTGAAGATCTTACATAATAATGGAGTTCATTTATCCCAAGAATCATATTTCCTTCAACTGTTCCTCACTTTCCTTCATAAGGCCTTTTAATCCTGCAAAAATAGGAGAATACACTTGTCTTTAGTGATAGGATTCTTTAATTTTTTTTAATTCCTTCCTTCCTTCCTTCAATTTCTATAGATTGATTCATCTCAAGTCTCAACCAATGACTTTTCCCTCTGCATTCCCACATCTTACTTTGTCTCTGTCCAAGTTTTTGTACAGCATGGTTGGGCAATTGTTTGAGGCGTGGATACATCTGAATCATGAAAGCGTGTGCTCTCAAAACCAAAGCAAAACAAAAATGGTCAAGCACTGGGAAAGGGGCAGAAGATGAGTGCACTTGAGTTGGGCATCCAAGGATAGTCTCGAAATATCCATTTATCTTTCTCATAATATAACCTATTAAAACTAGTTCCTCGGTAACTGCAACACTTCAATTCTGAAGACCAAAAAATATTTCAAGGCAGGTAATGCCTCCTTCAAGAAACTGGATTATTTCCTGGCCATACCCAGTAACAGCAGAAAACCCAAGAACACATGGATTGCAGTTTGAAAAGGGCACCACTGAAGTGTCTTGGGAGAAGCAGGTAGTCACCATTGACAGCACAACCCAAGCATGGGTTGGCATCATGGGACTCCTGTAGAAACCTGGGAAATGATGCAGGGTTTTTAAGGGGACACATCAAGGGCAGTATTTGTGACCATACTTCATGTAAACATACTTCAGCTCCAAAGCTCTGTACACCCATATTGGTTCTTCTCATTCATTCTATCACCCAAGAATGTGCCTTGCACCCCACCTTTCCGTGACTGTTAGGCATGCTTCCAAACAAAGCACTGGAGAGTAGCCACCCATCATTTTACTTTCAGAAAAAGCCTCAGGGACCGACATCCGTAAATGAAGATGCTGCAGGTTAATTAACATTCGTAATGAAAGGCAAATGTAATAGGGAGGCTAGAAGGCACCAAGGTAGGTGGCCATGTGCCTTAAACCTGCTCTATAGTGTGTTTCCTCATTTATCCTGAAATTTCCATATGAGTGCTCAGCAAAAGTTGATTAAATCTGGCCTCATGATAAATGCTACCTTTTACATAATAAAACTCAGAAAAAGAGATAGACAAACAGTGGCAGGAATAGGGAAATTATAGCAAAGCGAGGAATAGGGGGATTTTAAGAAAAAAGTGAAAGAAGAGGGGGATTTCAGGAAAGTGAGAGAGAGAGAGATTACACTTCATTTCTTTGCCAAAGAGTTGCAGTGGTAAAACTTGAGTCAATGAAGATTATTTTTTGTCCTTCCTTTGTGATAGCATGGATTCTCTCTGTCTTTAACCAGGTTGGTCTATAGATAAAATTGTATTTTTGGCTAGGTCTGGAATTCCTGCTTTTTGAGCATGCTCAGATTATCTGAGAAGTTTAGTAAGAACTGATACCACGATTATTTTTTGGGGAACCAGCCCTGGCACAATCTTACCTTTCTGATCTCCCCTTCTGGCATGTAAACACTTGAGCTTGTTATCAGAAGGAACAAGTGGAGCCTGCTACAACATATTCTCCCCTTCTAATAAAAGTTTTATAAAATAAAATTAACCATGCATTTGTTGTGTTTCTTTTTTTTTTTTTTTTATTCAAAAAGTTTTACAAAAATTTTTTTCCCCCTTTCCCCCCCTCCTCCCCCCTCCCTTCGCAACCCCCCTCCCCACCCCCGACTTCCCGGAACGAGCACAAGGTATAGTTAAAAGTAAAACAAACATATGCTAAAAAGTTTTCGTCCCAACTTAATTATACCCCTACAATCATCAATTCCTAACTTCCCCCAAAAGCAATCAAAAATAATACATCATAATCATTCAAAAACAGTCTGATAACTCTTAGTCTGATATCTACGTTGAATATAGTCAATCCATTTTTTCCATTCCTTTAAGTATCTTTCTTGCGTATTGTCTTTCAAAAAGGCTGATATCTTCGCCATCTCAGCCAAATTGGCAACTTTCAATATCCATTCTTCTATTGTTGGTACTTCTTTTTTCTTCCAATATTGTCCTATTAGTAATCTTGCTGCAGTTATTAGATTTAAAATCAATTTAGTCTCAATTACTGTACAATCCGTAATAATTCCCAACAAGAAAAATTGCGGCAGGAACTTTATCTTCTTTTTCAGAACATTTTGTAAAATCCACCAAATTTTTATCCAAAAGGCCTTTATGTCCTTACAAGTCCACCAAATGTGAAAATATGTAGCGTCATCACAATTACATCTCCAACATTTTGCTTGCATTTCTGGATACATACACGATAATTTTTTAGGATCTAGATGCCATCTATAAAACATTTTATAAAAATTTTCCCTCAGATTCTGTGCCTGCGTGAATTTAACATTTCTAACCCAAATTTTTTCCCACGTTTCCAATAATATTGGCTCCTGAAAATTTTGTGCCCACTTTATCATACAGTCCTTTACCAAGTCCCTTTCAGAATCTATTTCAAGTAACACATTATACAATCTCTTTATATGCTCCTGAGACTGATTTCTAATTTGCTTTACCAAATTTCCCTCGTTCTGCTCTATACCAATTTTCTGATCTCCCTAGATGGCACGTAGTTGCTCATATTGAAACCAAGTATAATTTTTCCCTTCCTCTCTTAATACTTGCAGAGATTTTAACTGCAAATTACCTCTTTCAGTATACAAAAGATCTTTATATGTAATCATTTCCTGATTCTGTTCTATGTTTATATTTTCTACTGTATGTCTAGGACTTGCCCATATAGGAACCTTATAATTTAGTTTATAAGAGTATTTTTTCCAAACACATGAAGGGCATTTCTTAGCACATGATTTTTAAAGGCCTTATCCACTTTTTTGTCATAAATTAAATATGCATGCCATCCATATAGCAAATCATAACCTTCTATATTCAAAATTCTGTCCTCTGTTAAATTAAACCAATCACTTATTGCAGAGAGCAGCTGCTTCATAATATAATTTAAAATTAGGCATTTTAAACCTCCCTTTCCGAGAATCTTGAATTATTTTCATTTTAACCCTAGCTTTTTACCTTCCCATATAAATTTGTTAATTCCCTTCTGCCATTCCTCAAGATTCTTATCTTTCTTAATTATTGGTATCATCTGAAAGAGGAATAAAAATCTAGGTAAAACATTCATTTTAATAGCAGCAATTCTCCCCAGCAAAGATAATTGCAATTTTTTCCAAACAATCAACTCCTTCTGAACTTTTTGCCATAAAACCTCATAGTTATTCTTATACAATTTCACATTTGATGACGTAATATAAACCCCTAAGTACTTAACCTTCTTTACAATTTCAAATCCTGTTACTTCCTCTAGTTTTTCTTTCTGTTGTCTGGCCATATTTTTATTATCACTTTTGTCTTTTTCTGATTTACCTTAAACCCTGAGACATTCCCATATTGATCAATTATTTCCAACAAAGATTTACTAGAATTTATAGGGTTTGTTAAAGTAATCACCAAATCATCTGCAAAAGCTCTTAACTTATATTCATACTGTCTAACTCTAATTCCCTCTATCTCCTTTACTTCTCGTATTTTATCCAATAATGGTTCTAGAGTTAAAATAAACAATAATGGTGATAAAGGACATCCCTGTCTTGTTCCTTTCGCAATCTTAAAAGGTTCTGTTAAGCTACCATTGATTATAATCTGTGCTGTTTGCTCTCCATAAATTGCCCTAATTATTCTTAAAAAACCATCTCCAAATTGCATCTTTTCTATTAATTTAAATAAAAAATCCCAATGCAATCGATCAAAAGCTTTCTCTGCATCGTGTTTGTGTTTCTGTAAAGTCCTGTTGAACTTGGAGAAACATCCTTCTTAGCACAACCTAACTTTGATGAGTTCTGTTGACATATTTGAGTTTACTATTAAAACAACTGAATATTCACAGTATTTCCTACAGCTCTCATTTGTCCTCAAGAAACCTTTCCTGAACGGAGAGAAATCCTTTGCTTTTATACAGTATTTAACAGACAGAGCAAACAGCTAACCTTCAGGTGATGACCTTATGGTAGACTAGCAAGTTCAGAACGTGCTCATGAAGTAACTGTCAGCTTGGCATTAAACTAGATAGAATAGTCATATAAGGTCAATAAGAAAGAGACAGAGGCTCTTCTGGATTAGAAAGGCACAGTTCATCCTGTAGCAGATATGCCTCAGTTGTAGGAATGTTATGATAAAGTCTCAGAGATCAAATGTGCAGTTCTTTAATCCTGCAAGCAATCTCACAGACACAGGAGTAAAGAATTTTGACCATAGAGTATTGCTGAAATTCCAGCAACACTTATGGATTCTTATCCTAGTTTATTTGTTTCTTGGAAAAAACGAGTGGTTCTTGGTGGTCTCTGAGCTTGATTGTTTTCTTGCTTGCACTGATGATGTTACCTAGTTTGAATAATGAAATGTCTGCAAGAAAACAACCAAGCTCAGTGAGCAACAAGGAGCCCTCATTTCAACCTGTGTGATCCCAGGCAACCAAGCAGCTACTTTAAGGCGCTGCAGAGAAATGCTACATTTTGAAGTAAATCTGATTGACCTGCGTGGCCATAATTAATATGCTGAACAAACTAGAGCAAAAGGCACTGACTGAATTGCACCCTTCTGACATATTGGTAAAATGCATCAGCATAATAAAGGCCACTAATCTGCATCACATCTGAGGTTGAATCAATGAAAATATAGAAACAATGGCTATTATTTAACTTGAGGTACAATACAGAGTACAATTTTTATATCTGGAGAAGAACTAGGCGTAGTAGGCCACTACATATATCTTGGCCAATGGAGCTCAATGGAAGGTGATACAATAAAGGAAATTGAATGGTGTGTTAAATGTGGTTGGCAGGCATTTGGCAAGCTAAGCGTAGTTTTGAAAAACAGTGCCTAAAAAGTTTTCAGTCAGTGTGTGCTACCTACTCTAACATAGGAAGAACGGTTGCAGGAACTGTGTATGTCTAGTTTAATGAAAAGAAGGACTAGGGGAGACATGATAGCAGTGTTCCAGGACAAGAAGCAATGGATGGAAACTAATCAAGGAGAGAAGCAACTTAGAAATAAGGAGACAGAACAAATAATCAGTGGAACAACTCACTTCCAGAAGTTGTGAATGCTCCAGCACTGGAAGTCTGAAGTGGTGTAGGGTTTCCTGCCTAAGCAGGGGGTTGGACTAGAAGACCTCCAAGATCCCTTCCAACTCTGTTATTCTATTCTATATGCCAATGAAACTAACCTCAAAAGTGATACAAAAGCTATAAGTGGCACAAAGAACCATGGAAAGATACATGCTTGGCATTAAAAGACAAGATAGAAAGACCTGCACATAGATTAGAGCAGGGGTCTCCAATCTTGTCAACTTTAAGACTTGTGAACTTCAACTGCCAGAATTCCTCAGCCAGAGTTGAAGTTCACAAGTCTTAAAGTTGACAAGGTTGGAGACCCGTGGATTAGAGAACAAACGAATTAGTGAGAAACCAACACTGTTAGAATTAGATGTTCAGAAGATTGATAGTGCAAGGGAAAAATTTAATGAAATCTAATAATTCATTTTCTTGATCCAACTTTTGCTAATTTTGATCCAATCATGCCTTTAAGCCTACACAGTACTTTGAAAATAGTAATTAATGGAACTGTCACTACATACAGTACATGGAACAGGCAGTGCAAATCTGTTTTACCTATGCAATGGTAGAGGGTATGCAGTTGGGGATAGATATATTTGCTTTTGTTTTTGCACAGGGAACCTGCCATCAAGCAGAGAGCTTCCACAGGCCATATTTGATATCCTGGGATGGCAGCTAGCCATGGTAGCTCTGCTAATTTTCAGTCCTTGCCCAGCCCATGAAACTCACCTCACCCAAAACTTGTTTAAACTTCTCCAGCTGTTCTTGGCATGTATTGAGATTTCATTAAACTGATGCCATCAACTCCCACACATAGAACAAGTGAAAGAGAGGGGAAGGTTAAAAACGCACAAAGAGGGGCCCAATTTAGGACAAAAAGACAGTTTTTGTGTAGAGGAGGCCTCTCAGAACTTGGCTGCAAACATCTGTAGAATCATTAAATGGCGGCAAAGACTTAGAGTTTCTATCTAGCAAGCATCCAGATTTTTGCAGTGGAGGTCTGGAAGCCCTATTCTATGAGTGCTGAAAAAAATCAACGTCTGTTGATTTGTCTGTTCTTCACATTGCCAGTCATTTCTGATAGTGGAATCATGCAGGACACCCTGCTGCATGGACAATTCAGGGATACTTTTACACCAAGTGAGACTTTAGAACTGGCTTTTCTCATCCTGGAACTTTCCAGTTGGGACTACATTTCCCAGGAACCCTTGTCAGCAGGGGAGGGCTGCTGGGGGTTCACAGGGGTTTGGGAGAACCTCTAGCTAAGATTCTGTGCAGTTTGGAGAACCCCCAAATCCCACTCCTGGCTGGCCCCACCCTGGCCCCACCCTGGCCCTTACAGGAGTCCCCACGCAGCCCGTTTTGAATGCAGGTAAGCATAAGGTGTGTGCGGAGGCTCAGGGAGGGTGAAAAACTGGCCTACCAGAAGTTTGGGAAGGCCGGAAACAACCTCCAGAGGGTCTGGGGAGGCTGCTTTTGCCCTCCCGGAGGCTCAAGGAAAGCCTCTGGAGTCCAGGGAGGGCAAAAATGCCCCACCCCACCAATGTGATGTAGAAGGCCATGCCCACCATGGCCACGCCCACCCAGCAACCGGGCAGAAAATATCTTGCTAAAATTTTTGAAGCCCACCCCTGCTTATCAGTACAGGCAAGCTAGTTGGGAACGACTAAAATTGCAGACCAACACATAAGAAATAGAGGAAAGAGAGACGGCTGTTTCTGAAGAAAGCCCCAGCATTAACCTTTTCCCTGAGAAACCTGGACTTAGAATTGGCTCTATTTCATTGCCAAAGTCTTACAAGTTTGTGGTTTTTCTTGCAGGTGAGATAATGGCATTTGTGATTTGGATGAAAACAAATGTAACTACTTTTCTTTGAAGGTTCAGGATCTGAAGCAGTTTGGAAGCACTTTCTTTAAAAAAAAAAGCCACTTCAAATAGCAACCATATGTCGAAAGAAGCCAGCCGTTTGTCTACATAAACCCTCTTTCAAAATATGCATTTTTAAAAACTGATGCACAATAACCATTCAAGTTGTTTGTGTGAAGTCATCGTGCATGCAAATGTTCCTTGTCCTCCTGTGGATACCTATATATGACAACATTATTCAAATCAGTACAAGAATATATAACATCGCATTGGCTGCATCATTGAATATGCTTATCAATAGATAGTGAAACAATCTGTTGCATTTGCATGGCCCTTACCACATGAGTAGGATCGTTACAACCACAAAAAGCAAAACTGCCATGATGGAATAGTTTGTGGTTTTGATGCATTTGCTAATCTGTATCTGTGAGAGGGATCTTGGAGTCCTAATGGACAACTATTTAGATATGAGCCAGCAATGTGCAGCAGCTGCTAAAAAAGCCAACACAGTTCTGGGCTGCATAAACAGAGGGATAGAATCAAGATCACATGAAGTGTTAATACCACTTTATAATGCCTTGGTAAAGCCACACTTGGAATATTGCATTCAGTTTTGGTCGCCACAATGTGAAAAAGATGCTGACACTCTAGAAAGAGTGCAGAGAAGAGCAACAAAGATGATTAGGTGACTGGAGGCTAAAACATATGAAGAACGGTTGCAGGAACTGGGTATGTCTAGTTTAAAAAGAAGAACTAGGGGAGACATGATAGCAGTGTTCCAATATCTCAGGGGTTGCCACAAAGAAGAGGGAATCGGGCTGTTCTCCAAAGCACCTGAGGGTAGAACAAGAAGCAATGGGTGGAAACTAATCAAGGAGAGAAGCAACTTAGAACTAAGGAGAAATTTCCTGACAGTTAGAACAATTAATAAGTGGGACAACTTGCCTGCAGAAGTTGTAAATGTTCCAACACTGGAAATTTTTAAGAAAATGTTGGATAGCCATCTGTCTGAGATGGTGTAGGGTTTCCTGCCTGGGCAGGAGGTTGGACTAGAAGGCCTCCAAGGTCCCTTCCAACTCTGTTGTTATTATTATTATTATAATACAGCTAGTCTCAGGTCTCAGGCCAACAATCTATATGGACAGCTAGGAACTTCTATTTCTCAAGGAGTTGTAGAGCAGGGGTCTCCAACCTTGGCAACTTTAAGCCTGGTGGACTTCAACTCCTAGAATTCCACAGCCAGAAAGCTGGCTGTGGAATTCTGGAATTGAAGTCCGCCAGGCTTAAAGTTGCCAAGGTTGGAGACTCCTGTTGTAGAGACATTCCCCTTTGAATCAAAAATTGATATCAGGTTTGGGTTTGATATTTGATATTTTAAATTCTTTGAAAATCTTTCCAGGTTCTTCTACTTCCTTGTTATCTACGACTCCAAAACCAACTGCTTTCGAAGGCTAAATATTTTCCCTTCAATTCCATCCCTTGTGAGGATTTGCTTTGGAGAGGGAGTTGGGTTTGTTTGTTGGTTTGTTTGTTTAGGACAGAGACCAGAATTGTTGTCTTCTTCCTCTCCACTTCTGTTAAACATGGAGTTCTCCTCTTTTGCAACTGATAAAAGGCAGTGGAGGTTGGGCGGAAGGGTAGAGTAATCTCTGGAAAGAGAAGGGGTTCTTCACAATGATTCTGATAAGAAAAATAAGATTGGCGGCCCTTTTGTTCCACTTTTACATTTTGCAATTAGACCATCTGATTTCACTTCCATTAGCAAAGTTTATATATTCATAAGGTCGCCACATCCTCCCTAGAAACATCTTTTATCAATTTTTCTCCCTTCATCTCTCTCTTTCCTTTTTGGCCTCCTGATGTGCTTTAGTTACAACAGCCATCTTCTCAGCCACAGCAAGATGGAGATTAAAGCTCTTACACTGTAGCTATAGGCCTGAGGCATTGAAAGTATTAGGGATAATTTTCTGAAATTATTGATTACCTCCATTTTTATTTGCAATTTCAAGTGGTGTATATGCAGTTCAAACTTGAGTATAATACTTTAATGAGAAATACACTGTATTATCAGCTGATGTGACATGATGAGAAAATCTCTGATCTCTAATCTGAGTCTGTCTTTCTATCTATCATCTATCTATCTATCTATCTATCTATCTATCTATCTATCTATCTATCTATCTATCTATCTATCATCTATCTTCTCTATCTTCTCTATCTCTATCTCCATCTATCTACCTACCTACTACCTACCTACCTATCTTTTTTCTCTCTCTCTCTCATCTATCTATCTACCTATCTTCTCTCTCTCTCATCTACCTACCTACCTACCTATCTGTCTATCTATCTATCTATCTGTCATCTATCATCTATTTTCTCTCTATCTCTAGCTATCATTATCTATCTATCTATCTATCTATCTATCTATCTATCTATCTATCTATCTATCTATCTATCTATCTATCTAATCTATCGATCTACCTATCTTACCTATCTATTAAGATTATTATTATTAATTAATATTATTAAGATTATTATTATTAAGATAGATATTAATTACCTAGCTATATATTAAGGGGTGTGCATAAGAGCACCAACGTGCCTACCGTTCCTGTCCTATTGTTTTCCTTCATTATATCCAATTAATATAGTTATTACATACTCATACTCATATATATGCTTATATATTGTATAATTATTTCATGCTTATGCTTATATATACTATGTGACAAAAATAAATAAATAAATAAATAAATAAATAAATAAATAAATAAATAAATAAATCTATCCAAACTTTGGCAATTTTGTGTGGGCTTCAATTCCCAGTTGGCTGGAGGAAGACTGGGAGTTGAAGACCCTACATCTTAAAGTTTCCAAGGTTGAGAAACATTGGTCTATGGAGTTGCTTCAGTTCTACAATTATCAATAAAGCTGCATGTGAAATTTTGCCTTGAGTGATGACATAAGGTCATTTAAAAAAAAGGGAACATCCTTCAAGCCTAATGAAATGATGTATGTAGTGTGGTGTAGTATGATGTAGGTAATATTATATAGTATGCAGCATGATGTTGTCATACATATGATGAACGGTTGTTGGAACTATGGAAGGTATGTCTAATCCAATGAAGAGGACTAGGGTTGACATGATAGCAGTCTTCTAGTAATTGAGGGGCTATCACAGAACAGGGGGGGTCAACCACCTCTCCAAAGCACCTGATGGGAGGACAAGGAGTAACGGGCGGAAGATTGTCAAAGAGAGATCCCATTAGAATAAAGGAGAAATTTCCTGACAATGGCAACAATTCATTAGTGGAATAGCTTGCCTCCAGAAGTTGTGGGTGTTTCATCACTGGACATTTTCAAGAAGAGATTGGACAACTATTTGTCCAAATGATATAGGATTTGAAGACCTCCAATATTCCTTCCAACATTGTTATTCTGTCTTCTATACTGTCTTGGTCTATGTTCTGTTAATAGATATGATTCTTCTTTCCTCTTTACTTTTAATGCAAAAGAATGAATGTGCTGTTTCAAAACACCCTTATCTTAAAAAAGCAAATCAGCTGTCCTGATTTTCTTCAGGAAGAAATTTATTCTTTGAGAACAGAAAAGTTTGTTTTGCTAGAATATTTTCTGCATGCCTGTTGTGAATCACAGTATTAAACTGAAATCTCTCCTCTGAATGTATTCCTTTAATCAAAAAACTGTTTTAATTCTTGGCTTGAGTCAATGTTTGCTTCCTTCAAAGACTCATCAAAAAGCGAAAAACAAATGCCAGTGGCACATAAAATTTACCTTTCAGAATTCAAATTTTCAACATTTGAAAAATGTTATTTAAATGTTTTACAAGACATCACTAAAGTATACCTTTTTAAAAAGTTTGCTTTTAAGGAGCTACTTTATAATTTTGGATTTTTTTTTTTTAACTTAAACTCTGGCTGCTGACAAAGTTTAAGGCCACAATTTTAAAGAGCAACTTGCCAGATGTAATAGGAGTATACTTAGGTAGTGCTTTTAATACTCCCCTTCCCCCAAGAAAAATAATTTGGAAATGTGGAAATAATAAACAATAATGCCTATCAAAATGATGCAAACTGCTTCGTTTACAGGAACAACTTTAAGAGCAGTTTAATAACTAACAGAGATTTTGTGGGTTTCTCCTTTCATTCTGGTCATCTGGAAACCCTGCCTGTGGTATTCAGAAGATAACCTCTAATCCAGATGCCACCCACGTCAGCAAGTGGTAGAATTCAGGAAACATTTTCCATTCCTCTTTCTTCTTTTTCATAAAACTGGGCTAAGAGTACATGAAACCAGCATGTTGCCTTACAGTTAATCCACATCAAGCACTCTACTTCCATTTCACCTCAATGGCTGACTACTTCATAGTTCAAGTTTCAGCTTTCATATTTCATATTTTCGTTTACATACAGAGGTTGCTTTCAGCAGGTTCTGACCAGTTCTGGAGAACCGGTAGCGGAAATTTTGAGTAGTTTGGAGAACCAGTAAAAATTCTGACTGGCCCTGCCCCCATCTATTCTCTGCCTCCTGAGTCCCAGCTGATCGGGAGGAAATGGGGATTTTGCAGTAACCTTCCCCTGGAGTGGGGAGGGAGATTTTATAGTGTCCTTCACCTAGCACACCCATCAAGCCATGCTATTACCCACCAAGCCATACCCACAGAACCAGTAGTAAAAAGAATTGAAACCCACCACTGCCCACATAGATAATGATTTGAATTGACTTTCCTGATCAGAAAGGCTGCATTTGCAGAAGAGTGTCTGTGTGCCATCAATCCTATTAATTGCTGTAATTTGACATAACCATACCACGTTTCCCCAAAAATAAGACCCTGTCTTATATTTTTTGAATCCTGAAATAACTGCTTGGCCTTATTGACATGCACTCAAAAGCCTGATTGGGCTTATTATCAGGGGATGTCTTATTTTGGGGGAAACAGGGTACATGCAACCAGCATGTGGGATTACGAAGTAGCTAGACTCAGAATAACAGAGTTGGAAGGGACCTTGAAGATCTTCTAGTCCAAACCCCTGCTCAGGCAGGAAGCCCTATATCATTCCAGACAAATGGTTGTCCAATCTTTTCTTACAAAACCATGGTGGCGCAGTGGTTGGAATGCAGTACTGCAGGCTACTTCTGTTGACTGCCAGCTGCCAGCAGTTTGGCAGTTCGATCCTCACCAGCTCAATATTGACTCAACCTTCCATCCTTCCAAGGTCAGTAAAATGGGGACCCAGGTTGCTGGGGACAATATGCTGACTCTGCAAACCGCTTAGAGGGGGCTGTAAAGCACTGTGAAGTGGTATATAAGTCTTAAGTGCTATCGCTATTAAAAACATCCAGCTTTGAAGCATTCACAACTTCTGAAGGAAAGCCGTTCCACTGACTCATTGTTCTAACTGTCAGGAAATTTGTCTTAATTCTACATTGCTTCTCTCCTTGATTGGTTTCCATCCATTGCTTCTTGTCCTGCCTTCAGGTGCTTTGGAAAATAGGTTGACTCCCTCTTCTTTGTGGCAACCCACAAAGTGTTTGTGGAACACTGCTATTAGTCCTCCTTAGTCCTTCTTTTCATTAAACTAGACATACCCAATTCCTGCAACTATTCTTTATATGTTTTAACCACCGGCCGCTATTCATCTTTGTTGTCCTTCTCTGCACTCTTTCTAGAGCCTCAATATCTTTTTTTGTATAGTGGTGACCAAAACCAGATGTCGTATTCCAAGTGTAGTTTTACCATGGCATTATGAAGTGATATTAACACTCCATGTGATGAAATCCCTTCTGATGAGAATGTGATTAGGAAAATATTAGAATGTGCAGAAATGAACAGATTAACGCTTGCAATTAAGGAGAAAGAACAAACTGAATACTACAGTATATGATATGGGAAGCATTTTATCAATGGTTAGAGAATAAAAATGGAAGTTGGAAATAAAAGGAGATTAAAGAAAAGTAGAAAATATGTAAAAATAGAGATGTAAGCAGTATGATAATTGTTATTATGATTATTAGGATGTTTATGCTTAATATTATTATTATATTCTTATTAGAAGATATATTAAGAGAGAAAAATGAATAAATTTACTATGTTCAATTGTTCAATATACTACAATTGTAAGATCAGAGAATTAATATTAATGTAATGAATGATGCTGTAAATTTTGATGGTTATTGCACAGAGATATTTGTACCCAGACAACACATTGTTTAAGGGAAGATGGAATGTTTATATTTAAAAATATAAAAACTTTATTTAAAAAAACACACTTCAAGTGCTTTTAATTCTACCCCTCTGTTAATGCAACCTAGGACTGTGTTTGCTTTTTTTTGCAGCTGCAGCACACTGCTGGCTCATATTTAAGTGATTGTCCACTAGGATTCCAAGATCCCTCTCAAAATACTTGCAAGGACATAAGAATACAGAAGGAGAAAACAAAGACGATCTTTGAAAAAAAAATGTAAAAAATATTTGTAGCATATGCATTTCTGTTTTCAAGGCAACACATGCCCTTCTTCAGAATAAGGTCCCTTACAAACACGAACAACATTAGTGCTAATGTAATGTTGAACAGCAGCAGATTGCTACACATTATGCTTTTTTCTAGCTTCACTTCTGCTTCTATGTTATCTGTTCCTAAACAGTGTTCTTCCGATGCAAATCATTGGCTCTTTGGATTCTGTATCGTGTTCAGAGGAAGTGTGATGTGCTAACACATGGAACAAGGGGGAAAAAATTACAGTATGAGCTGCAAATTAAAGGATGTTTTGCCATTGCTGAATTCAAGTGTTATCTGCTCATCTTTCACTTGGCAGAAAATGAGATTTGCATGACAGTTGCTGTCCAAACCTGTGTTCCAAAGCCTCCACAAAACTTTGTAACATGATATGTTATTGAGGGAAGTAGGAGCAAAATGGAAATATTAAAAGTGAACGTAGGAGATGGAGGCCTGGTAACAATTCCACCAGGGAAAACAGTCCATTCCTTTTGCTGAAAGATTATGGGGGGAAATCTTCCTGTACTTCCAAAGGTGGTCCCATCACGGATTTTTTTTTCTGAATGCTTATTGTTAAGATATTTGAAGTACAGACAAATTAGAAAAAAGCAGGAAGGGAAGGGAAAGGAAGGGAGGGGAGGGGAAGGGAAGGGAAGGGAAGGGAGGAGAGGAGAGGAGAGGAGAGGAGAGGAGAAGAGAAGAGAAGAGAAGAGAAGAGAAGAGAAGAGAAGAGAAGAGAAGAGAAGAGAAGAGATAAAAAATAAAAGCAAGATGATACCCAAATAACTGCTAGAACTGGATTTTTTTTAAAAAAAGAAAGTTAAAAAATAAATGATATCCCTTCCATTTGTATCCCGAACCAAATGTTTGAAATTTTGCATGAAACATCATTTTCTATTTTATTTCCATGTCTAAACTTGCCTTGCGATGTGAGATATTATATATTATATCTCAAGGAACATTTCTTCTTTGAATATCATTAAGCTTCTAGGGTTGAGATATATAGTACTGTCAATTTGCTATTGCAATGTATTTTCCAATTTTAGTCACCCTGTCTAAGAGGCAGCAAACTCCAGTCCAGCCTGGTGGACATCAACTCCCAGAATTCCCCAGCCAGCTTTGTTGAAGTCCACCAGGCTTAAAGTTGCCACGGTTGGAGAGCCCTGTTCTAAACTCTGTTCTGAAGCATTTAGAAGACCTTCTAAAACCATTATGAGGATGGGGTGGCTGCATGACAAAAGAAGAGCAGACTCTTTGTTCATGCAGTGCTTTTAACCCAATGCTGCAGTGAAAATTTTGAATTTGACCTACTGGTCACATTTTCATTTCAAAGTTCTTAGGATAACATTCTCTTCTCTGCTATTGTCACGTTTGATTTGCAACATTCCATTTACTCAGATGGTTTTTCACTTTTCTTCCTGAAGCTTGCATTATGATACACCCATTCATTCTGGCTTTTCTCAATTATCTTCCTTTTCTATTTTTCCCCCACTTTTACCAGGCATATCCTATAAATATTTATGATCAATACCTTTCCCCACTCTTCTGTGAATCCTGCTCCATGCATTTAGCCATAAATATATACAGCTATATATGGCGATTATGCAATTAAAAACAGCAGACTGTCATATCCCAGAAATAATTGAAGGAAGGTTGGATGGGAAGAATATGAAAGTGGGCAGAAGAAAATTAGGAATGGGCTGAGAAACCGTCTGAGATATTTACTATTGCATGATGTGGCAAGGATGATTTCCAATCCTTTTTCTGTGACTTTACACAAGGTAAGCCGCTCAGGTTGCATTTAAGCAACTCATGCTTTGAAAACAAGACCAAGAATATGGCTGGCAATAACAATGAAAGAGGCTCCAACCAAACCCACATCTCTTATTTTTTTAAATTACATATTTTTGAGGACAGTAGGATGCCCAATTACTTTTAACTGATAAAGCACAGTTCTGTTTTAATGTTGGATGAATGCCTATTGGCTTAATATACAACGTCAATCTTTGTGTGACTATAGACTGTAGACCATGCCTAGACCATGTTATCTTCCATGACCATGTCATGGAAGATAACAGAGAGCAACAAAGGACAGGGCAATGATGAAATACTATCACTGGAGGGGGTAAAGCCATTTTTTCTCTATTTACCATGAGCCAAGGAGGATAATGTGGAACACAGTGACTCAGTGGATAAGATTCTGAGCTTGCCAATCGAAAGGTCAGCAGTTCAGTGGTTTGAATCCCTAGTGCCATGTAACAGGATGAATGCCCATTACTTGTCCCAGCTTCTAGCACTTCGAAAGCACATTAAAAATCCAAGTAGAATAAATAGGGACCATCTTTGGTGGGAAGGTAACAGCGTTCCATGCGCCTTTGGTATTTAGTCATGCCAGCCACATAACCACAGAGACGTCTTCAGACAGTGCTGGCTCTTCGGCTTTGAAACGGAGATGAGCACCGCCCCCTAGAGTCGGGAACGACTAGCACATATGTGCGAGAGGAACCTTTAGCTTTTCCTTAAAGGGGATAGTGTTCCTTTATAGACAAGCTTTAAGCTCATCTGAGACAGCAGAAATGGATTTTTTCTTTTCTTTGGGGAGCTGAATTTTCAAGATTCAGAGGGCCCTGACCTTGCAGGTCTTTTGGAAGACCATGAAAATCTGGGTCAAGATGTGATTGGCTTCCACACAGGTGTCTGCCTTTTTGAAAAATGATTCTTATATGCATTTTGATATTTTTAGTCCTGTGGTAGCTACCAATGTCCCTTGGTAACCTTTTCCTCTAGTTTTCAGCCAAGCAGCCTTAGGGGATGAAGGCTCTGGGAATCATAAGAAAGAGACTGAAAGCTTTATGCTAACTATGGGCCATAAATGCTCACTTAGTAGAAAAGATAGAGGTAAAGACAAGAGCCCGTTTGGCATAGTGATTAAGACATCAGGCTAAGAACTAGGAGACTGTGAATTTGGATTCCCTTGTAATTCCCTTGGTGTACAGCCTAAATGTCTCTTGTTGCAGTTGGTCTTTCCCTTTCCCACCAAACTCACTGAAGCAGAACAAAGAGGGTGCTAAATCCACTGGCAAATCCCTCCTCCAGTGCGAGTTATTTATTCCTAGCCAAGCCCTACATCTCTTCCTCTTATCTACCCACGGTTTATTTGTTTTTGTGATATCTCTCCAATTACCAGACTTCTTCAAAGGATAGGGTATCATTTGAATCCAAAGACACCTTCAATGACCCCCCCCAAAAAATGGAGTTTATGCCTCTTCAGATCTTACAGAAGTGATATATGTAGACCATGAACTCTCTAGATAAGTCCTGCCTCTTCTGGCATTACAGAAGAGGAGTTGGCTGCCTATATTCAGAGGAAGGTCTGCAAAAACCAATCTTTCCCACCCCCCACCCATGTGATTCTAGGTGCCCTGGTTATCTCTGCACTATCTTGTCCAAGGAGAAAAATAATGTTTGAATGGCAATGAAAGCAGGGTTTAATTGGAGAATTCCCATGGTATCTAAGACTACTATATGATATATGGACTATCTTTAGCTACATAAAGATATGAGGCAGATACAGGGAGGAACTTGAACCAAGTGGTTCAGCATATAATGTGAAAGATGAATCTTTATACATAAGAACTCCTTCTCGCTAACCCCCAGCCCCCACACACACTACCAATCAATTTATCAGATCAGCACAATGAATATGTTGGTTGGCCCAAGGCTGCAGGAACCAACATGGGAGCACTGACTATTCATATATAACCAAGACATTTGTCTCTGAAGCAAACAGAGACTTACTGTATTCTGAAATCAGCAGATTGTGAGGGATTAGGCTTACTTTCCAAGTATCATTGTCTTAACATGACAAAATAAAAACCGGACATTTAAAGGTGGGATGATGAGTATTGCCTTAATTTTAAACAGCTAACATTAGCATCTATTTGTTCTGCAGCACAACCTGAATAACCAGTTGTCTGAGAAGCATGACTCTTGAATGTAGATTTTACTGGAAGCAACTGAGATAAACTGGTGAAGGCCTGATCATCATCCTTGGGATTTTTTTATTTTTATTTTTTTGGGTCTGAAATGCATTCTTAGTGCTTGAAGTCAAGAGAAAAGGAGGTAAGAATGGAATTTTTCTTGTTCCAGCAGAAGAAGAGAAGACAAGTAATAGGTAAAGGAGAAAGAATCAGGAGAGGGGAGTCAAGGGACAATTTACAGATTTTGGAGCTCAGTGTAACACCAGGATTGGAGACCTTTGCATGCAACTTTAGATTAATGCTGCATTGTGGATTTTTGCAAAACAAGGTGGGGAAGGAGGCAGTTTGCTTTAGAAGATGTAGCCCTTTGCACTAAAAAAAAATATCTGGAACACAACAGCATCCTTCACTACGCATTAAAATTCTGCTTAGGACAGTGATCCTATGAGCTTGATCTTATTTTCAGAGGTAAACTAAGTTAGCCTACAGATGAACTTGGCTTGTTCAAAATTCCCCAAGCTATCTGTTGACAAATATGGCATTATAATAGCCTCAGAATGAACTGCCCATTTAAAAAGAAGTACATAGTGCTTTCTTGGAGTGGAAGAACAGAGTAGACCACCGTAACGTTTTGAATGAAGCTCATGAACAAGCTTCAACTGGAACCTGAAAAGTTGCCTGAATTTGCTGGTATCTAAGGATAGGAGGAAAAGTAGGCTACCGGGACCTGGCTGATCAAGACCCATAACTATAGGGCTGGACTGGGTTGTATCAGTTTCAAATTCTACAGCTTGTTCTATAACCCCTAACCCTTAGAGCTGATGGGTCTAAAATGTAGAGAGTGTTAAAGAGTAAATAGGTATCTAATGCATTTCACCTTCCCCTAACTCTACAAAAATTATCATAGTCCACTCATTTTGGAATGCAGCCATTTGACACGCTATGCAAAATCTGCCATGGATCTCATGCCAACTGTGCATCCTCCCTCCCTCCCTCTCTCTCTCTTTTGTGGATATTTGTTGAAGCTTATAGAAAATTTAAGTTCAGTATTAGATAACTAGAAGACATCAGATAAGCTATGGATGGACGACACATACTGAAAAGTATGTAACGTACCGTGGCATGTTTTTTGTTATGAATACACATAAGACACTTATGAATGACCTTGCATGGGTTGGTTCTTGCCATTCAGAACCAGGATTGCTTAATGAAAAAATAAAAAGGATCATTCTGGTAGAGAATCAGGTTTGGTAGAGTTAGAACTTCAGGGAAGACAGTCGAAAAGTAGTGATTCCCCTGCAGAAACTTGACTAATCCAACCCCAAAAGTAACCTAATCGTATCAATTGCAGCCCACCAATCAATCAATTGCAGCCCACCAATCAATAAGGTACAACTTTTCAGCTTTCCAGCCTGTCCACCAGTGATGGTTTCAAAAAAATTTATTACCGGTTCTGTGGGTGTGGCTTGGTGGGTGTGGCATGGCTTGGTGGGTGTGGCTTGGTGGGTGTGGCAGAGGAAGGATACTGCAAAATCCCCATTTCCTCCCAATCAACTGGGACTCAGGAGGCAGAGAATAGATGGGGGCAGAGACAGTCAGAATTTTTACTACCGGTTCTCCAAACTACTCAAAATTTCTGCTACCGGTTCTCCAGAACTGGTCAGAACCTGCTGAAATCCACCTTTGCTGTCCACCCGTCCATGATTCCTATAGCTAATAGAGAATGAGAATTGATTGTCAACATCATATACTAATATTAAATAAATGTAATTAATATAGCAAGAGAATCAGAAAATTATTTTACGGATCCAAAGTTGGGCAGGCATATTGAAGCTGCAACTCATCCATTCTAAGTTGCCCAGAGTCTCTCTGGATAGTGAAGTGGGTGGCATATAAATTTAATAAAATAATAAAATAAACTATAGTGAATATGCATAGTTCGGGATTGGCATATTGAATTCCTGGAGTCCTCTGAACTTCGTTTTGTGGATGAAGATGTTTCATTACCCTACTAGGTAACATTCAAATTCAAATTCTGGATACAGCTGAAAAAGACCTTGGAGGTCTTCTAGTCCAATCCATTGCTCAAGCAAGAGACCCTATACCATTTCAGACAAGTGGCTGTTTTGTCTGTTTATTCTTAAAAACCTCCAATGATGAAGCACCCACAACCTCTGAAGGCAAGCTGTTCCACTGGTTAATTGCTCTCATTTTTAGGAAGTTTCTCCTTAATTCCAGATTGCGTCTCTCCTTGTTTCTTGTCTTGCCACCTGGGGTTTTGAAAAATAAGTTTACCCCCACTTCTTTGCAGTAGCCCCTCACATACTGGAATACTGCTATCATGTCACCCCTAGTCTTTCTCTTCTCCAGACTAGCTATACCCAAATCCTGCAACCGTTCTTCATATGTTTTAGTCTCCAGGCTTTTAATTATCTTAATTATTCTTCTCTGCAGTTTTTCCAAAGTCTCAACATCTTTTGTGTAATGTGGTGATCAAAACTGGATGCAGTATTCCAGGTTGTGGTCTTACTAAAGTTTTATTATCATCATCAAAGTGGGTCTGCCCTATGGTTTAAGTACTGGATGACAAACTATGCTAGAGGAGATATGGGTTGCTTTCTACTTGTACGCTTCCTGTTTCACCATTACAGGAGAACAGAATAATGAACAGGAAGGACCTTCTTTATTTTCTTATGAGACACATTGTTGGCTAGAGCAGTAAAATGTTGGCTAGTTAGGAAGATCTAGGAGGAGTCCCAGAGAAAGGACATTAGGGTGTTAACAATTTTGTTCCTTCAGAGAAGGCAACCTCGCACTTGCTTTCAGTCCTATCAATATTAAGCCCATTCTAGCTGCTGACCCTATATTGCACAATGCTAATTGTGCACCACAATTCGAAAAAAACAAAATATAACCTCCTCCTGTTTTGCAACAATGGCTGCTGTGCAGCTTCCGTGGACTCTTCTAACCATCCCATATCAGCAAAACCACAGCACTGCTTGAAACTTTCTTCTTTTTTCCTTGGTGTTCTTGTGAAAGAGGAAGAGGGCCTGCTTAACCCGTAACACAAGGGGCTCCTCCCAAACTATGCTGGCTTTCACTCTGTGCTTGCTACTAACTTAGGGCATGAACATCCTTACATTTGCATAAGTAGCTACAGTTATTTCTGATTTCCAAGGCAGTAGACATGAATATTTTAATTTTAATTTCCCCAAAATGGAAAGTGTTTTGATGGTTATCTTTAGTGCATACATTTATTCTCTTCTGTCACCTCCTTCATCCCTGAACAAATAGGTTGTGGGGGGCTGTTGGGGAATAGTTGAAAAACTTATCTGACCATGGATTAGGATGTAACAAAAAGAAATGGGCATCTTCCTCTCCAGGGTTGATGGAGCTGTCACCCAACCTTCATGTCTTCTTAAACATCCATCAAAATTAAATGGCTAGAAAGTAAGTTGGCCATATCTACTTTTATATTTGAATGGACTGAAATAAATGAAATTGTAATGAATTGCAGTACCTACATATTCCCCTGTTGTTTTTCACCACTGTTTTTATCATTCTTTTATGTTTGCTTATTGGCTGAATGTTCTTCAGATATTTGCAGTTCTATTTGGTGTCCTCCGTTCAGAAGATAATCAGAAGGTGGTGCTTAGTGTGTCAATATTTGATACATAGTTCAGTGAACGTAGTGAAGAAAAATGGGACTAAACAAATAAGGACTACACTAAAAAAAATCTTGGAATGAGGTCCATTTTTTTTCTGGAATTGTTCTATGTTAATATATATTTAAGTTATAAATATATAAACCTAGTTTGTGGCATCACTCACACAAACACATATACATGCATTTAAGTTTTGGTTGACCTGTAAAAGCTAATCAAGTTTGGATCTAATTAGCATTTAAATGCCAGGTCTGTAGGCTGACTAGGAAGTTGAGGGTGGGAGAGAGAGAAAAAAGAGAAATGGAAATCACATTATTGTTCCTAGTAGTATTATTATTACTAAGAAAACCATATTGGTAAAGTCACCAGAAGGTCAGCACAATTCAAAAAAAAAAACCTTCACCTTTTAAACTTGTACATATCACAGCCAGTGGTGGGATTCAGCCAGTTTGCACCAGTTCGGGAGAACCGGTTGTTAACTTTCTGAACAGTTTGATGAACTGGTTGTTGGAAGAAATCATTAGGGAAGAGAACCAGCTGTTAAATTATTTGAATCCCACCGCTGATCACAGCCCACTTGATCCATGAAAATGGATGTGAAAATAAATTCCAAGCTATTTTACACACTGTAAGACTCTTGTTGCTATAAAGGGCTAACACAACTATCTTTCTGGAAACCAAAAAACACTCTGAATATATTATTACAGCTATCTGCCATTCCCTCTTGCTTTCTCCTCTCTTTTGTCTCTGGTATATTCAACTTGAATAGAATAGAACAGAATTTTTTTATTGGCCAAGTGTAATTGGACACACAAGGAATTTGTCTTGGTGCATATGTTCTCAATGTACATAAAAGAAAAGATATGTTCATTAAGAATTCTAAGGCACAACAGTTAATGATGGTCATAGGGTACAAATTTAACACTTAATGATACAACACTTAATGATAATCAGAGGGTACAAATAAGCAATCAGGAAACAATCAATATAAATATAAATCATAAGGATTACCAGCAACAAAGTTACAGTCATACAGTCATAAGTGGAAGGAGATGGGTGATGGGAACAATGAGAAGATTAATAGTGCAGATTTAATAAATAGTTTGACAGTGTTGAGGGAATTATTTGTTTAGCAGAGTGATGGCGTTCGGGGAAAAACAGTTCTTGTGTCTAGTTGTTCTGGTGTGCAGTGCTCTATAGCATCGTTTTGAGGGTAGGAGTTGAAACAATTTATGTGCAGGATGTGAGGGATCTGTAAATATTTTCACGGCCCTCTTCTTGATTCGTGCAGTATGGTTCAATCAGCACCAATCAGTAAAATACCAATTGCTGATAATTGGTGTGGGTTACTATGGATAAGAGAAGAATAACTTTAAAGAGAGGCAGTAGACTGAGACATTGATTGATGTGATTTCTCTCTTGTGGGGAAAAAAAAGGATTTGATTTTTCTTACTTAGGTTTTTCTGACCCTTGGGTTTGAACCCAAACTCTAAGTTTTTGTATTTTTGGTTTTAAACTATTGTACTCTGTCCAATATCTGTCAGAAATGGGTTACCCTATAAATATTTTTTTTTAAAAAAAATAGATAATATGTTGTTCAAAAGCATCTGTTCATCTAGAGTGAGGTTATCTTTGGTTTCTGCCGTACTAGCACACAAATTTATAACGGAACACACAATGCATATTTTACAGAAGAAGAGACTGGAAACAGTTTTGCTTTTTCCTAAATGTTCATCATGGTGATGAAAATAATACGCTTGTTTGTCACCTTATTGTGATGACACTGCCTAGCCTCTCCATACTCCTAGAGCAAGGTACAGTAACGTAGAGTAAATGACCAACTATTGCTCCAACAGACTTGGCTTTTTCTAAGTATTCAGCGTCTTTTCTGTTGACAGAAACAGTTAATGATTACAGACTGGGTCAGCCTGCCCTACTGCTTCTGAAGCAGCAGTACTTGGCATAAGCCATGTTTTCCACATCCAGAGGAATGCACAATTTATGCACCCAGAAAAATGTGGGCTGTAAGTACCTGAGCACTACAAGATAAGAAAATGGTGGGAAGTGGACTGTACCACTTCAAAGTCTGGGAAAGTCTTGGGAGGAAACATTTTACCTGCCGGAAACCAAGAAATACATAAAACCCTAAGACTTATTCTTTTGCCTTGGCTGGGACAAATTATCATTTGGTTCTTCCTCTCCCAGCACTGTCTCTCTCAGAAACCATTGTTCCTGCATTATCTACAGAGTTAAATTTTCAACTAAGCGCAGTGCACCTGTTCAGATGTTCAGCCTGCTAGTTGATCCCACTCATTCTCCTCTCCCCCCTTATTTCTTATACCTTGTATGCACCCATGTACACAAGCATGTGCAATGCACGTTGTGCATCCACACAAAATTTTCTGAGCATGGGTTCTTTTATGGCCCCTCCCTACTCTAGCAATGCTAAGATGGGCTGGAGTGCTCTGGTGTTAAATGACTTCTGGTAAATTCAAATTTGCAGACTTTCGATCAAGTGGAATCAAAGGTAAAGAGACATTTGTCTATACTCCGTTTGGTGGTTGTTACTTCTCCTGGTTTGAGGTTGGACAAATTTAGGATCTCCCAGTTCTTTTGACTCACCTCTCCTGTCCCCTTTGAAGTATTTCCAAGGTTCAGATTACATGGCTCTGAGATCCATTTTTCTTAAAAGGAAAAAAAAAAGACAAGCCAAGAGTCCTGGAGTTGGAAAGAGGATACTTAGTAAATCAAAAGTCTTTTCTCCTGGGATTGCATGGAAGCGATGAAATCCTGGAAGAAGACTGGAAGTGATTTAAGGCTGGGGTCCCCAACCCCCAGTCCACAGACCAGCATTCGTCCGTGGCCTGTCAAAAACCAGGCCATACAGACAAGTGAAGCCCCATCCACGGGATGCAGACAATACATAAAACCACATCCCCTCCAATCTGTGGAAAAGTTTAATGAAAAGAAGGACTAGGGGAGACATGATAGCAGTGTTCCAATATCTCAGGGGTGGCCACAAAGAAGAGGGAGTCAAGCTATTCTCCAAAGCAGCGGTCTCCAACCTTGTCAACTTTAAGACTTGTGGACTTCAACTCCCAGAATACCTCAGCCAGAGTTGAAGTCCACAAGTCTTAAAGTTGACAAGGTTGGAGACCCCTGCTCCAAAGCACCTGAGGGTAGAACAAGAAGCAATGGATGGAAACTAATCAAGGAGAGAAGCAATTTAGAAGTAAGGAGAAATTTCCTGACAGTTAGAACAATTAATCAGTAGAACAACTTGCCTGCAGACATTGTGAATGCTCCAACACTAGAAATTTTTAAGAAGATGTTAGATAACCATTTGTCTGAAGTTCTGTAGGGTTTCCTGCCTGGGCAGTGGGTTGGACTAGAAGACTTCCAAGGTGCCTTTTAACTCTGTTGTTGTTGTTGTTGTTGTTGTTGTTGTTGTTGTTGTTGTTGTTGTTATTAAAAACATCTCTCCATGGAATTGGTCCCTGGTGCCCAAAAGGTGGGGGGCACTGATTTAAGGAGTTGCAGACAAAAGATCTGTTTGCAAAAGTGCATCTTTTGGCTTCCATATAAGAAAGGCTGCTAGCCCATTCTTTAAGCCCTTTCCTTAAGATCATGTCCATGCTCCTGCTTTATGTAGGAGTTCAGAATAAAGCATCTTTAGTAGATGACTCTCTAGGCTTTGTTGAATGCGACCAACAAGAAACCTATACTTCTTGAGCATTGGTTCCATCTTCAAATTGCAATTACATCTTTGAAATCTCATAAAGTCCCTTTCTCTAAAGACCAATGATGCTGCTTTGTGCATAAACTGGCATTCAATGACTGACTTCAGTATGTCAGTCATTACTTTATGTAATGACTGACTTTATTATTCAGAATGGACATCTAGATTTCCTCCTTTTTCCATCAGTCCCTTTTCTCTAGATTTCAGATCTAATGGATTGTATACTAAGCTTCTTTCTATTTTGTGCAGCACCGAGACAATGTTAAGGACTATATAAAATAATGTAATTATATGGCTATTATATTTTCTAATTCAAAACTTAGCATAACTGGAGTGCAGAACTAAATCATTTCCTCATGATGGGTTGTTTTTCTACTTCTGGGTAACTTTTCCCTGGGAGAACATTCTGAGTCTCCCACGATCCATTGATTGGCAGAAGTACTTTGTGTTGGCTTCAGGCTTCTAGTAAGTTGAAGTGTAGATAGGCCATGGATAAGTATATAAACACCAAGGTAATCAGAAAGATCTGTATCAGAATTAAATGTGTAATTCCAGTAAAGAACAAACAAGAAGCTTTTCTATAGAAACCTGTTTTTAGCTTCCTGCCCCCTCTCCTTAACTGAACCAACCACAATTATTTTGCTAGCTAATATTGTCAAGACAAGATAGGACATGCAATTTCCTGCCAAATCCCAGCCTTCTTCAAAAATTATTCATGTGGTTTAGATGCTGAAGATTAGGACTCAGTGAGACATCCTAGATAAAACACAACAATGACATGACCAAACCTTTCTGCAAAACTTCATCCAAATTTTATCAGCTTTAAACAGGGGGTTCACTTTTCCTTTATTGTTTATTTATTCCATAATTAAGATGTTGCTATATGATTTTAAAAGTGCTTTCCAGAAGATTTTAAAATTATGCTGATTGAAAACAGCATGTTTGTGAAAATTTGAAGGGACAGTAGCTCATGAAAGAGAACTCATTGACACAAACCCAAACTTTCAGATGTGTTGAAAGTGTAGACGTCAGGAATTCTCCAATCAGTATGCTTGTAAACAATCAGCATGCTTGTAGAAGAATGGCTTCAATTGTTTGTAAACTGGATCATTATTGGCTTATCTAGGCCAATTGTCTATTCCAAGGGTCTGCAAACTTGGCTGAGGAACTCTGGGAGTTGAAGTCCACAAGTCTTAAAAGAGCCAAGTTTGCAGACCCCTGATCTATTCAATTCAGTTTATTTCAGTCATAGACCAGAGCCTGGAACAAATAAAAACACTCAGTAAATATACTATTAAAAATTCTAGTATAAAATAATAAATAATCCAGTCTGTCAATTATACATGGTCTAACTTTACTAAAATTACAATGCGTAAACTGTGTGGTCCATTGTCAGTTTAATACTAAAAGGGAAAGGAATAAGCAGTGCAAAGGGTTTGCCACATTTGTTGTATAAAATAACTATGGTGAATTAGACACGTGTTTCCAATGAATCCCCAGTGCTGCTGCGCAGGACTATATAGTAATATCATTACTATATCATTACTTAAGATTTTAAAACTGCTTTCCAGAAGGTTTAAAAATTATACTGATAGAAAACAGGAATTATTATCATTTTAGGGTGATGACACCCTGGACATTTCCATTTCTCCATTGTTACATCTTCTCAAATCCTATAAAATATTTGACTATCAGCCTGCAAAAAGCCTTAGTGCAAAGTCGACCATGAAACACTGTGAATCTCGTATTGTTTGGTCCAGCTGACTTCTTGCATCCAACCAGTGCTCTGATGCCTACAAGCTCTTATTTGTCCGTTGGGCAATGTCTTAATATTTACAGTACTTGCGTTAATTTTTATTTATTCATCATTAATCGTTATAAAAATTAACGATTAATGATGGATAATAGTTTGTACATAAATATGATGTTGAAAAATGAAAATTTAAAAAAAATTATTATTAAAATATTTACAGTACTTACTAGAAGGGCTTTAGCCAACTGGGTGTTACAGCCTTTCCTTTTCTTAATACAACACTGGTGGCAAAAACTAGTGAAATGTTGGTGGTAATAACATCCCAGGAACCAGAAGTTGTTGACAGTTGAAAAAGTTTCACAGCCAAATTCTTCAGAACTTCAGTGTTGCAAGTTGAAACTGCACATCTTGTGTTTCCTGCAGCACCAGACATTGGTTCAGTTTCCCACTGATGTCAATGGCATAGAATCATAGGCTGCAGTGTTGATCCGAGACCATATTGAGATGTCCCCTAACATCGTTCTATCATATCTGAGTTGTAAAAATCCAGATGAGTTGTACATGGTTGCAAACAGTTATATAATTCTGTGTGTATCTGGTGTTACTTAGTGGTCATCCAGAGTTTTGAACATCTGTAATTCTGACCTATTTAAAATAAACAGTGGATGAATTTGATAATAGACTATATAATAGACCATAGAATGTAACTTCTTTTGACTCATACACTCATCTCAAGTTCATACTGAACTTTCACATCTTATTAGCAGATGCCCCCAAGCTTCCAGAAGATACTTGCAATGAAGTATCTTTAACCAAGGTTAACCACAATATGGTTGTGGCATTACATTGCAGGAGTCTTTTGTGATGGTGAGTGGAAAATCCCATAATTAAGATGTACTAAATGTTCTATCATTGGACATTCTAGCTCCAAAACAGAAGAGTTTGGAATAAAACATTTGAAAGTTGGGCCTCATCTGGAATACTCAGAACAGTCCATTTAAGAATCAGAACATTCTATGACTATTTTGCATTCCTCCACCCATGAATGGCTATGGTGGTTCAGTCTGACGGGTTCTAGAATTTACACTTGGAATTGGAAAGCAATGCATAGTTCTTTTTGTTTTGCTGATCCCATTGGCATTAGAATCAACAGGTGCTAAGTCACATTATAACAGATTTCCCCATTCTGATAGTATCTTTGCATTTACAAAAAAATACATTTACAAAGGTGATATCTTTATATTTACATTGCAGCTATTATTCCAGGTTTGCATTTAAATGTACCAGTTAACATAAGGAATTTTTTTTAATGTTTGAGACTCCCTTGTTCTCTATTTGAATAAAACACTTTCTCTTTTAGGAGAAGACAAAAGTAGATGCATCAGCTAAAGTTTGAAGGGACAGTAGCACATGAAAGTAGCACTCATTGACACAAACCCAAACTTTCAGACGTTTGGAAGTGTAGATGTCCAGAATTCTCTAATCGGCATGATTGTGAGCAATCAGCATGGTTGTGGAAGGATGGCTTAAGTTGTTTGTAAGCTGGGTCATTATTGGTTTATCTAGGCCAATTGACTAATTCACATAGAGTTGCTTAGAATGGGAATCAGAAGTTGCTTTGGATATGATACCATCAGTTACCAATGACACAAACTGAAACATGCTCATACAAGAGATAATGATCGGGTTGTAGCTGCAGCTTGCATTCATTGGTTTAATCCATTGGGAAGAAAAATCCACATGGGTAAATGAAGCCTTTGGGATTTGGGGTTTTTTTTTTAAATAAAAAAATTCTTGCTAGATTCTGTAGCTTAATTTTTTTGCATCTACTCTGGACTATTGCTCAACCATAGAAATAGCAGCATATAATAAACATAGAGGCATTGTTCCAGTGTATAGCCTATCATAGATAAATGCTGTATCTAAATTTAAATATGCAATATAACGAAAGCACACACAGCCCTAAGTCATAGTTTGCTATTGATTGTTTGCTAAGTAACTCAGTTCACATGTAGCGCTAAGTTATAAATCACACTTTACCAATGGTAAGAGATGGGTCCACACAACCCTAAGCCAAAGAAGCAATGTGAAATTAAGGAAAAATTTCCTAATAGTGAGGACAATTAACCAGTGGGATAATTTGCCTTCAGATATTGTAGGTGCTTCATCACTGGAGGTTGTTAAGAAAAGACTGGACAACCACCTATCTGAAATGGTATAGGGCAGTGGTGGGTTTCAAATCCTGTCACTACCAGTTTGCTCATGGGTGCGTGCGTGCTTGCATGCTTCTGCGTGCAATGCTTCTGCACATGCGCAGAAGCGTCCAGATGGGTGGGCGGAGCCTCTCGCTGCCACAGCTACCAGTTTGCCCGATCCGAGGTGAACCGGTAGCAACCCACCACTGGTATAGTGTCTCCTGCTTGAGCAGGGAGTTAGTCTAGAAGACTTCCAAGGTCCCTTCCAGCTCTATTTTGATTGACATTCAAAACAAAGCATATTTAAGCTTGGTGAGATGTGTACACTTGGTCATTGAGTAAGGCCCAATTCTTCCATGCCTCTTTTTCCTAAGCAGTTGCATAATAAGGAAGGAATTCCTCATCAAGGAATCCAACAGGAATTAATTCAAGTGGGATATACTTTTAACTAATTTGGAGCAAGTTTTCTAATTTGGAGTAAGACTTGACCTTCATCTCTGGGGTAACTGATAATTACAGGGTTTTTTTTTTCACCTTTTATTTGTTTTATTTATATAACATTCAATTTTCATCAAACAGTGTGTATTCTGAGTATAGTTATGCTTAGATAGTCATATTACACATCTTTGTTGTGAATTACAGTTTTTGTGGTTTTAAAATTTTCAGTCAGACAGCAGATGGGAAATGAAGGGTGAATACGGCTGTGTTTTGCATCTTAAAAGTCATTGAGAAAGCTCGCTCTGTGTTAGGAAGTTTTTGTTTTCTTTTGTTTTTACCCTCTATTTTGTGAAACATTGCATGCCAGACATTCTCCACTTTGAGCCAGATTTATATTTAGTACTGCAAGCGATTGCTAAATATAAGTAACGTGAATGATACTAACTGCTCTTCATTCCACAAGTTAGCACAAGGGGATGATGTGTTTTTGGCTGGAACTTCGATTAGAATTCCTGGATGGCTGTTCTTCAGCCAAGAACATGCATAAATATGGATTTCAAAGAGTTCTGTAAAGCACTTTGGAATCCGTTTGTTTCAGATGGGAAAATGAAGCGCATTGTGTGCCAATGATTCACAGATAAAACAGGGGGCTTTTTGTTTCCTAAAACTGATTACATAAAGATTGCTACCTGAGGGCACTCCCAACTCTTGAATCTTGACGATTGAATTCAAGTTTGCACACAGATGTTGGTAACCTTGTTGATGTATTTGGATCATTAAGCAGAGCTTGCTGGAGGGGTTCTTAACTTAGGCCACAGAAGAGGTTACACATGCAAAAGCCTTAAGGGACCTCTCTGCTCCTCCAGGTCCTTTAGGACTGCAACCTTTGTGAAAATAGACAGTAAAGTTGGATAATGGGGTTTGTAGTCCAGGTCCAAACCTGGAAAATCACAGGTTTCCCATTTGTATCAAGGAAGGAAGGAAGGATTGAAGGTGGATTGAAGGTGGAGCTCAATGTCTTTGGGCATGTGCCAAGATCCATATTCTAGCTGGGGTCTATCTTAAGTTTTCCAGTCAGTGATTCTTATCCTTCTCTTTGCTATGTAAACCCTAAAGCTATCAGGTGAAGAGAAGGGGTTTCATCTGAAAGCTGCATATGTTAAAATAGCAGAATTAATTGAGTGAATTTGAATAGAAGAAAAGTACCCTCAATCTACTGTATCATTTCTGAAGGCTATTTTTCCCCCTCAACAGTATGGTTAGTATATTTTGCAATAGCTTCTGTTGTGGTTTTTGAAGGCACGTCTATGAGCAAAGTGATCAGACTAGGAAAATGCTGAAGTTTAATTTATAATGGCCCTAGCCATACTAACCCAAAAGAAATGCAATTTAGACGTGAGCAAGCTGGTGGTAAATGATTGTGGCCTAGTGGTAGAACGTTGCATGAAAACAAGGACTGCACAAAGTATTCCAAAGAGGTGCTACAAGGCATGTTAGGAAGACTAAAGCATTCCATCCAAAGCAGTAAGCAGCTGCAGCTTTGAAGCATGGCTACTTCACGGGCAGCCCCAGCAGATGTGTTCCTTGTTGCCTGCATGATCAACAGAGGCAGCTATGGAAGAAGTTTATGAGCTTCCTAAAGGACACAGCTGGTTCAACTCTTCCAGAAGGCCTGCTTTACTCATGCTATCATCGTTTGCAAAATATCTTTTGAATGACTGGCGCAGCCCCAATGCAAACAGTCTGAATTTTAGTCATCGTCAGTATCTCCAAGAAAGGCTTGGCAAGCATATATCCAGCATGGGGGATTGTAAAAGCTGTAGTTCTGCCATATCTGGAGAACAAGAAGTTCCCTACTTCCAATCTGCATTGTTGTAAATATTAATTTTGACATATCAATACTCTTGTTGTTTTGCTGGAGGAGCCTCCCAGATTAAATCTATTCTTTAGCACAATCATGCAAAAGTTTTGGTTCAAAAATAAGAGTACAAGACGTACATATATGATGGTCAACCAGCCATCTCTCCACTCTTCAATAAAGCAAATACAGGGAACTGTTAAGCACTTTGTGGCATGCTCAAACTAGGCCTCTTATATTGCACTAAGGTTTTTTTAGCCAGGACTTATTGAATGAATTACAGCCTGTGATTCAGAAACTGAATGAGTGGGTTCTTATACAGATTTATGCCAAGGGTTTTGTATGACAAAGGGATAAGTTATTGTATGTGCTAATCTTCATTTTGATGTTGTCTTTCCAATTTATCATTGATTAGCACTAACCTCACACAGTAATAAGATGCTACCATATAATTAAGAATTGCTTCAAAGTCTACCTGGATGTATTTAAAGGGGCAATGGATGTGTATTAAAATTGAGGAAAAAAGCAGAGGGTAGCATTTATGCTTACTGAACTGAAATCATCTCTGAAACTACTTACCTGTGATCCTTTGGCCCTAAAAGCAAATATTAAAAATACAGTCTAAAATCTGTAAGGTGACAATAGTCAGAAATTGCTGCCCCATGGGGTAAGCTGTGGCCCTGCAGCTTCCCAGTATATGATAAGAAAGGCTGACCATGTGGGGACAGAGCGTTACTGTGGTTTCCCAACAAAAAAATGTTTCTGCATGAAGGGTTGGAATTTTATTCTACCTCCATTGCACAATCTCCTACGCTGGATCAGATGTCTTGCAAAATGGTGAAAGCCCATGAAATTTCAGCATCCTGGCACAAAAAAGTGCTTTTTTTTTTTTCCCAAGAGGCAACTGGACTTTCTGGTTTTTCTTTGAAGACGTTTCGCTTCTCATCCAAGAAGCTGAAGAAACTTCTTGGATGAGAAGCGAAACGTCTTCAAAGAAAAACCAGAAAGTCCAGTTCCCTCTTGAAAGAAGCACCTTTAGGACAATCATGACCTGGATGACTGAGAATCTCCATAGACACACTGGCATAAATTTTTAGGAGGTAGAAGAATCTTCCCAATTTCTTGTGATGGCTGTTTACCATGTTGCCAACTGGTAGGCTGACATTACCAAAGAAGACGGTTAATTCTTCTGGGAAGAAAGAATTAAGAGGGCTTCCTGTCTCTTTAGCACTTTCTTTGAGTAATAACATCCAGCCACAGTAGAAGCCGTCTTGTATTTATCAACTTGCCCTTTTATCCTAATTGTCTGAACTTCTTGTTCCAAGCTCCTGATTTGCTGCACACATTTGCCTGCAGCTCTGCACGACTGCCTATGTCTGTTTTATATCTTACCTTGCCTACCTTCAGTCTAAGTTGAAAAGTCCTCAGTGCTCTCCTTTTATGTATTGAATAATTGAAATATTACTAAGATGCTTTCTTAAACAATATATTATTCATCTCTGTTGATTGCTCTAGACCAACCTGACGCCCTCCAGATGTTTTGGACTTAAATCCAACTGGAGATTGCTTGTCCCAGTCTAGAGATCATATAACCTGGATTGACACAGTAGTGTAAACCAGAGGTCTCCAACCTTGTTCCCTTTAAGACTTGTGGACTTCAACTCCCAGAGTTCCTCAGCCAGCTTTGCTGGCTGAGGAACTCTGGGAGTTGAAGTCCACAAGTCTTAAAGGGAACAAGGTTGGAGACCCCTGGTGTAAACACAACACAAGGAAGCCTACAATTTCACACTGTTGTACCTAGTGAAATCCTGTATGAAATTTCATCTGGAGCAAAATTTGAGAGCAACATATGTGATTCCTGGGAAAAATTACCAAGGAACTTGGCCCCAGCAATATTTTTAGGAGATCTGTACATGCCATTGTCTTGTACTAGGCAATCCAGGACATCCATACAATTATTCCTCCAAGGGTCTTAGTAACAGAATGGTCCTTACCATCTTCCACATATTATCACCAAGGATGGCAACTTAGCTTCCAGGGGAAGACTGTTCCAGAGTATGGGTGCCATCACTGAAAAAAAATGTTTGTCTGAGTCCATTGACATAAAGTAAAGTATAACATAAGACAGGCGCTGACATTTTTTTTTAATAACAGTGATGTATGACTGTTGCTTGTATCCTTATGATTTATATTGACTGTTTCCTAATATGATTTGATTGCTTATTTGTACCCTGTGACTATCATTAAGTGTTGTACCTTATGATTCTTGACGAACGTATCTTTTCTTTTATGTACACTGAGAGCATATGCACCAAGACAAATTCCTTGTGTGTCCAATCACACTTGACCAAAAAAATTCTATTCTATTCTATTCTATTCTATAGTGGTAATAGAGAAGTTATCTTAACAATTCTAAACTGAAGAGATCATTTGTACTATTCCATTTATCATGTTTCTTTTTAGGGAATAATAATAATAATAATAATAATAATAATAATAATAATAATAATAATAATAATAATAATAATAATAATAATAATAATAATAATAATAATAATAATAATAATAATAATAATAATAATAATTTAATTTGTATACCGCCCTTCTCCCGAAGGACTCAGGGCGGTGCACAGCCAAAGTAAAATATAAAACGAACAACACATACAATACTAAGAACAACCCTTAAAAAATTTATTCAATTGGCCAAATTTAAAATACAGTAACACCCTATAAAATTTACAAAAATTTAAAACCCATAAAAGCAAGTTAAAATTTTAAAAATCAAGCCAGTCCAGCAAGACGGAATAAATAGGTTTTAAGTTCGCGGCGAAAGGTCCTAAGGTCGGATAGTTGTCGAAGTCCAGGGGGAAGTTCGTTCATCAGGGTAGGAGCCACTACAGAGAAGGCCCTCCCCCTGGGGGCCGCCAGTCAACATTGCTTAGCTGATGGCACCCTAAGGAGTCCCTTCCCCAGAGACACACCGGTCGCTGGAAGATAGAAGATGGCAGTAGACGGTCCCGTAAGTACCCTGGTCCTAAGCCATGGAGCGCTTTAAAGGTAGTCACCAATACCTTGAAGCGCACCCGGAAAACAACAGGCAGCCAGTGCAGTCTGCGCAGGATGGGTGTTATATGGGCGCTCCGAACCGCTCCTTCTATCACCCGCGCAGCTGCATTCTGGACTAACTGAAGTCTCCGGGTGCTCTTCAAGGGGAGCCCCATGTAGAAAGCATTGCAATAGTCCAAGCAAGAGGTAACGAGAGCATGAGTGACCGTGCATAGGGCATCACGGTCCAGGAAGGGACGCAACTGGTGAATCAGGCGAACCTGATAAAAAGCTCTCCTGGAGACGGTCGTCAAATGGTCTTCGAAAGACAATCTCCCATCCAGGAGAATGCCCAAGTTGCGCACCCTTTCCATCGGGGCCAATGACTCGCCCCCAACAGTCAGCCGCAGCTGCAGCTGACTGTACCAGGGTGCCGGCATCCACAGCCACTCCATCTTCTTGTTGTTGGAAGTGTTCAAAAAAGAGGAACCAACTTCTTCCCTGGTCCAACACTTTAAAGTCACAGGACATGATATTGACTTTAAAAAGACCAGAACTATCGCCAAAACTGAACACTTTAACAACAGAATAATCAGAGAAGCCATTGAGATAGAAAAATGCCCACACAGCATGAACAAACGAGATGATACCTCCCGTCTACCAGCCATTTGGAAACCCGCCCTTATTGACAAACGAGTCCCTAACACGAGGAATGACACCAGACCCACACTCACGAGGTCCACACAGGATGTCACCACCGCACATCCACCCAGAAAGCAGACCCAAACCCACACTGATCATGAAGCACGACCAAGGACCAGAAGCCAGACCGCAGCTGCAACATTAGCCATTTCAAACCCCTCCAATCCATACATGCAGCAGACTGACACCCACTATGAAGATGTAGCACCACCACAAAGCCAAACAACAGCTATGCAGCTCACTAGCTCAAATCCCCCTGCAACACAGACTAAATTGAACACAACCAAGCCCCCACCAAAACAGGACACACCCCCAGCCAATCAGAGCACAAAAAAAACCTCCATCCAATCAGAGCACAGCCAAGCTCCCACCCAATCAGTTCAAACCCCCACTAGCAGTTAAAAGGAAGAAACAGCTGCGATCACACATTGCTCCCAGAGGCACGGTTGAAGCCTGAAGATGACGAATGAGACTTCGAAACGTTGCCAAGACACTTCCAATTTTACATAGGAGAAAACCCAATAACCAAAGACCTACATACAAACACCCACACACACACATATATATATATATATATATATATATATATATATATATATATATATATATATTTGTTTTCTGAGGTTTTCATGGTGTTTGTATGTAGGTCTTTGTATATATATATATATATATATATATATATATATATATATATATATATATATATATATATATATATATATATATATATAGTTTTCTGAGGTTTTCATGGTGTTTGTATGTAGGCCTTTGGTTATTCAGGTTTTCTCCCGCATAAAATTGAAGTAACTTGGCGACGTTTGACAAGTCTCATTCGTCATCTTCATCTTCGTCATCTTTCGTCATCTTCGCCATCTTCATCTTTCAAACCCCTCCAATCCATACATGCAGCAGACTGACACCCACTATGAAGATGTAGCACCACCACAAAGCCAAACAACAGCTATGCAGCTCAGTAGCTCAAATCCCCCTGCAACACAGACTAAATTGAACACAACCAAGCCCCCACCAAAACAGGACACACCCCCAGCCAATCAAAACACAAAAACCTCCATCCAATCAGAGCACAGCCAAGCTCCCACCCAATCAGTTCAAACCCCACTAGCAGTTAAAAGGAAGAAACAGCTGCGATCACACATTGCTCCCAGAAGCACGGTTGAAGCCTGAAGATGATTTAATGAGACTTCGAAATGTTGCCAAGACATTTCCAATTTTACATAGGAGAAAACCCGAATAACCAAAGATCTACATACAAACACCCGCAAAAACCTCAGAAAACACACACACACACACACACACACACACACACACACACACACACACACACACACACACATATATATATATATATATATATATATATATATATATATATATATATATATATATTTGTTTTCTGAGGTTTTCGCGGGTGTTTGTATGTAGGTCTTTGGTTATTCAGGTTACGCGAGAAAACCCGAATAACCAAAGACCTACATATATATATATATATATATATATATATATATATATATATATATATATATATATATATATATATATATATATATATATATATATATATATATATATATATATAGTTTTCTGAGGTTTTCGCGGGTGTTTGTATGTAGGCCTTTGGTTATTCAGGTTTTCTCCCGCATAAAATTGGAAGTAACTTGGCGACGTTTCGACGAAGTCTCATTCGTCATCTTCATCTTTCGTCATCTTTCGTCATCTTTCGTCATCTTCATCTTTCAAACCCCTCCAATCCATACATGCAGCAGACTGACACCCACTATGAAGATGTAGCACCACCACAAAGCCAAACAACAGCTATGCAGCTCACTAGCTCAAATCCCCCTGCAACACAGACTAAATTGAACACAACCAAGCCCCCACCAAAACAGGACACACCCCCAGCCAATCAGAGCACAAAAAAAACCTCCATCCAATCAGAGCACAGCCAAGCTCCCACCCAATCAGTTCAAACCCCCACTAGCAGTTAAAAGGAAGAAACAGCTGCGATCACACATTGCTCCCAGAAGCACGAAGCTGAAGCCTGAAGATGACGAATGAGACTTCACGAAATGTTGCCAAGACACTCCCATTTTTACGTGGGAAAAAACCCGAATAACCAAAGACCTACATACAAACACCCGCGAAAACCTCAGAAAACACACACACACACACACACACACACACACACACACACACACACACACATATATATATATATATATATATATATATATATATATATATATATATATATATATATTTGTTTTCTGTGGTTTTCGCGGGTGTGTGTATGTAGGTCTTTGGTTATTCAGGTTACGGGAGAAAACCCGAATAACCAAAGACCTACATATATATATATATATATATATATATATATATATATATATATATATATATATATATATATATATATATATATATATATATATATATATATATATATATAGTTTTCTGAGGTTTTGGTGTTTGTATGTAGGCCTTTGGTTATTCAGGTTTTCCCGCATAAAATTGAAGTAACTTACGACGTCAATTAAGTCTCATTCGTCATCTTCATCTTCGCCATCTTCGTCATCTTTCGTCATCTTCATCTTTCAAACCCCTCCAATCCATACATGCAGCAGACTGACACCCACTATGTAGATGTAGCACCACCACAAAGCCAAACAACAGCTATGCAGCTCACTAGCTCAAATCCCCCTGCAACACAGACTAAATTGAACACAACCAAGCCCCCACCAAAACAGGACACACCCCCAGCCAATCAGAGCACAAAAAAAACCTCCATCCAATCAGAGCACAGCCAAGCTCCCACCCAATCAGTTCAAACCCCCACTAGCAGTTAAAAGGAAGAAACAGCTGCGATCACACATTGCTCCCAGAAGCACGAAGCTGAAGCCTGAAGATGACGAATGAGACTTCGTCGAAACGTTGCCAAGACACTTCCAATTTTACATAGGAGAAAACCCGAATAACCAAAGGCCTGCATAGATAGATAGATAGATAGATAGATAGATAGATAGATAGATAGATAGATAGATAGATAGATAGATAGATAGATGATAGATAGATAGATAGATAGATAGATAGATAATGTATGACATGTAGGATAGGGATTCCAAAACATTCAGAATGTTGGCATAAATAATCCAAACTAAAAGAACATTGTTGACTATATATGAGCCATACCAGGCAAGATCAACCGAGATTGAGCGCAATGCCATAGTCGATTATGTAATAATAATAATAATAATAATAATAATAATAATAACAACAACAACAACAACAATAGCAACAACAACAGCAACAACAGCAACTTCAGAGTTGGAAGGGACCTTGGAGGCCTTCTAGTCCAAACCCCTGCCCAGGCAGGAAACCCTACACTACTTCAGACAAATGGTTATCCAACATTTTCTTAAATTTTTCCAGGGTTGGAACATTCACAACTTCTGGAGGCAAGTTGTTCCGCTTATTAATTGTTCTGACTGTCAGGAAATTTCTCCTTAGTTCTAAGTTGCTTCTCTCCTTGATCAGTTTCCACCCATTGCTTCTTGTTCTACCCTCAGGTGCTTTGGAGAATAGTTTGACTCCCTCTTCTTTGTGGCAACCCCTGAGATATTGGAACACTGCTATCATGTCTCCCCTAGTCCTTCTTTTCATTAAACTAGACATACGAGTTCCTGCAACCATTCTTCATATGTTTTAGCCTCCAGTCCCCTAATCATCTTTGTTGCTCTTCTCTGCACTCTTTCTAGAGTCTCAACATGACCTGAGTCCCCCGGGAGATAGGGCGGTATAAAAATGCGATTAAATAAATAAATAAAATCTTTTTTACATCGTGGCGACTGAAACTGGATGCACTATTCCAAGTGTGGCCTTACCAAGGCATTATAAAATGGTATTAACATTTCACATGATCTTGATTCTATCCCTCTGTTTATGCAGCCTAGAACTGTGTTGGCTTTTTTGGCAGCTGCTGCACACTGCTGGCTCATATCTAAATGGTTGTCCACTAGGACTCCAAGATCCCTCTCACAGTTAGTACTATTGAGCGAGGTACCACATATACGGTACCTGTGCATTTTGTTGGTTTTTTTGCCTAAATGTAGAACTTTACTTTTTTCACTGTTGAATTTCATTTTATTAGTAGCACCCAATGTTCAAGTCTGTCAAGATCCTTCTGTATCTTGAGCCTATCTTCTGGAGTGTTGACTATTCCTGCCAGCTTGGTGTCATCTGCAAATTTGATGAGTTCCCCATCTATCCCCTCGTCCAAGTCATTGATGAAGATGTTGGAGAGTATTGGGCCTAAAACAGATCCTTGGGCTATTTCACTGCATACTTCCCTCCATCTGGATTTAGTTCCATTGAGGACTACACGTTGAGTGCGGTTGGTCAGCCAGCCATCTGGTGGTGGTGCTGTCTAGCCCACATTTTGATACTTTTTCCCTACTGTAACATACATTAAATTTCAGTTTGCTTTTCTTGAAACCCATGGTAAAAGCTAGAAGGCCACTTGTCTGAGATGCCTTCATTTGAATTCTTGCAGAAGAATTGGGTTCACTGACCTAAAATGTCTCCATGATGCTCTAAAGGTGTATTTCTCATTTCATGTTCTTTGCTCACTCTAACATTCTGACTGTGCAAGATGCCAACATGCCCACAGCTGGGCACTGAAGTGCACAGAACTACAGGCACAACTACAATTATCCCCAAAGGGTGTGTATCAAAACAGCCTAGCCTAGACTGAGCATTGTCCAGGGTCATAGAAAGGTGATGAAGATGTGTAGAAAATTCAGCAACAGGGGTGGTGGTAGAATGAAGTTGCTGGTATTCTGAACAAGGAATTCAGAAGCTTATCCTGCAATCTTCTCTCACAGATATCATGGCTTGGTTCTTTTTTGCTTTCACTCTGAAGCTCACTCCAATGGCTGAAGAAGAAGAAGAAGAAGAAGATGAAGATGAAGACAAAGACGAAGAAGAGGAGGAGGAGGAGGAGGAGGAGGAGGTGGAGGAGGAGGAGGAAGGAGAAGAAGAAGGAGAAGGAGAAGGAGAAGGAGAAGGAGAAGGAGAAGGAGAAGGAGAAGGAGAAGAATTCTTTATTGGACAAGTTTGATTAGACACACGGTCGCTGGAAGATAGAAGATGGCAGTAGACGGTCCCGTAAGTACCTGGTCCTAAGCCATGGAGCGCTTTAAAGGTAGTCACCAATACCTTGAAGCGCACCGAAAACAACAGGCAGCCAGTGCAGTCTGCGGGATGGTGTTATATGGCGCCCAACCGCTTCTATCACCCGCGCAGCTGCATTCTGGACTAACTGAAGTCTCTGGGTGCTCTTCAAGGGGAGCCCCATGTAGAAAGCATTGCAATAGTCCAAGCAAGAGGTAACGAGAGCATGAGTGACCGTGCATAGGGCATCATGGTCCAGGAAGGGACGCAACTGGCAAATCAGGCGAACCTGATAAAAAGCTCTCCTGGAGACGGTCGTCAAATGGTCTTCGAAAGACAATCTCCCATCCAGGAGAACGCCCAAGTTGCGCACCCTTTCCATCGGGGCCAATGACTTGCCCCCAACAGTCAGCCGCAGCTGCAGCTGACTGTACCGGGGTGCTGGCATCCACAGCCACTCCGTCTTGGAGGGATTAAGCTTGAGCCTGTTCCTCCCCATCCAGACCCGTACGGCTTCCAGACACCGGGACAGTACTTCAATAGCTTCGTTGGGGTGGCCTGCGGTGGAAAAGTACAGCTGCGTATCATCAGCGTACAGTTGGTATCTCACCCCAAAACCACTGATGATCTCGCCCAGCAGCTTCATATAGATGTTGAACAGGAGAGGTGAGAGAATCGATACCTGCGGCACCCCACACATGAGGCACCTCGGGGTTGATCTCTGCCCCCCTGTCAATACCGTCTGCATCCAGTCAGAGAGGTAGGAGGAGAACCACCGATAAACGGTGCCTCCCACTCCCAACCCTCCAACCGGTGCAGCAGGAGACCATGGTCGATGGTATCAAAAGCCGCTGAGAGGTCTAATAGGACCAAGGCAGAGGTAACCCCTATCCCTGGCCCTCCAGAGATCATCCACCAACGCGACCAAAGCCGTCTCCGTACTATATCCGGGCCGGAAGCCGGACTGGAATGGGTTTAGATAGACAGTTTCATCCAGGTACTGGGGTAATTGACGTGCCACCGCACTCTCTACAACCTTCGCCGTAAAACGAAAGTTGGAGACTGGACGGTAATTTCCTAAAACAGCTGGGTCCATGGAAGGCTTCTTGAGGAGAGGTCTCACCACCGCCTCTTTCAAGGCAGCGGGAAAGACCCCCTCCTGCAAAGAAGCATTTGTAATCCCCTGGAGCCAGCCTCATGTCACCTCCTGCGTGGCCAGCACCAACCAGGAGGGGCATGGGTCCAGTAAACATGTGGTGGCATTCAACCTACCCAGCAACCTGTCCATGTCCTCGGGAGTTACAGGGTCAAAACTATCCCAAACGGTCTCAACAAGACGAGTCTCGAAACTCTCGCCCAGATCTACCCAATTTTGATCCAATCCATCCCGAAGCTGAACGATTTTATCGTATAGATAATCAAGAACTCCTCGGCACGCCTTGTTGGTCCTCCCGCCCCTCCTGTTGAAGGAGAGAGCGGGTAACCCGAAACAGGGCAGCCGGGCGGTTATCTGCCGATGCAATGAGGGAGGAAATGTAAGAACACTTTGCATCCCTCAATGCCACTAGGTAGGTCAGCCTCAGAACGGCTGGATCTCCAGGCACTCCATCTTCCTCAGTTCCTCAGCTGGTTGAGACCGCCGGTCAGAGGCCGCAAAGGCACACACGGTCCAAAGCTCCAGCCGCGCCTGTTCCCAGGCTGCGCTGGTTCTTCAGGTGCACGGGCCAGGTTCTCGGAACGCCCAAGCTCTGTCAGGAACCTCTCTGGGTCCATCAGGCGCTGAGTAGCGGTCCAGAAAGGCAGCGTATCTTGAAACTATGTGGATTGAAGCAGCAGTATGTGTGTCTGTGTCTGTGTCTGTATGTGTGCATATATATGCATATATATGCATATATATATATATATATATATATATATATATATATATATATGTTTTCTGAGGTTTTCGCGGGTGTTTGTATGTAGGTCTTTGGTTATTCGGGTTTTCTCCCGCGTAAAATTGGAAGTGTCTGGGCGGCGTTTTAAGTCTCATTCGTCATCTTCAGGCTTCAACCGTGCTTCTGGGAGCAATGTGTGATTGCAGCTGTTTCTTCCTTTTAACTGCTAGTGGGGTTTGAACTGATTGGGTGGGAGCTTGGCTGTGCTCTGATTGGATGGGGTTTTGTGCTCTGATTGGCTGGGGTGTGTCCTGTTTGGGTGGGGGCTTGGTTGTGCTCAAATTAGTCTGAGTTGCAGGGGGATCTGAGCTAGTGAGCTGCACTGCTGCTGTTTGGCTTCGTGTTCGTGGTCGTGCTACATCTTCGTAGTGGGTGTCAGTCTGCTGCATGTATGGATTGGAGGGTTGGAAATGGCTAATGTTGCAGCTGCGGTCTGGCTTCTGGTCCTTGGTCGTGCTTCCTGATCAGTGTGGGTTTGGGTGTGCTTTCTGGGTGGATGTGTGGTGGTGACATCCTGTGTGGACCTCGTGAGTGTGGGTCTGGTGTCATTCCTCGTGTTAGGGACACGTTTGTCAATAAGGGCAGGTTTCCAAATGGCTGGTAGGCGGAGGTATCATCTCGTTTGTTCATGCTGTGTGGGCGTTTTCTATCTCGATGGCTTCTCTGATTATTCTGTTGTTAAAGTGTTCAGTTTTGGCGATAGTTCTGGTCTTTTAAAGTCAATATCGTGTCCTGTGACTTTAAAGTGTTGGACCAGGGAAGAAGTTAGTTCCTCTTTTTGAATGAGTTCTTGTGTTCTTCAATGCGTGCACTTATTCTTCTGTTGGTTTGTCCAATGTATGTGGTGGGGCAGGCGGTGCATGGGATTTCATATACTCCTTGATTTTCTAACTCAATTTTGTCTTTGGGGTTTCTTAGGATGGTGGGTATTTTTTTGGTTTGTGCAGAATGCTGTCTTGATGTTATGTTTGTGGAGGATCTTGCTGATTCTGTCTGTGGTGCCTTTTATATATGGGAGGAGGGCTGTGCCATTTTCTTGCTCTCTGTCTTGGGTTTTAGTGGGGGGTTCTTTTTGGATTAGTTTGGTAATCTTATTTCTCTGGAATCCATTGGATGTTAGTACGTTTGTGAGAGTGTGTAGTTCGGTTTTTAGGTGTTGTTCGTCAGCTAAGCATTTTGTTCTAGAGATGAGTGTCTTGGCTACGGAGTTGATCTGTGCTGGGTGGTGGTGTGAGAGTGCATGCAGATAGCGGTTTGTGTGTGTTTTCTTCTGGTAGATGGTGTGTCCTAGGGAGCCATTGGGTTTCTTGTAGACTAAGACATCTAGGAAGGGAAGTTGGTTGTTAACTTCTGTTTCCATGGTGAACTGTATTTTGGGGTGTAGGCTATTGAGGTGTGTGAGGAAGTTTTCAAGTTTTCTTTCCGTGTGGCCAGATTATGAAGGTGTCGTCTACGTCTGAGCCAGAGTTTGGGTTTGTGATCAGATTTTTCTAGTGCTTGGGTTTCAAAGTGTTCCATGTAGAGGTTGGCAATGACAGGTGAGAGGGTGATCCCATGGGTGCGCCTTCTATTTGTTTGTATTTTGTCCGTTATAGATGAAGTATGTGTTGGATAGGCAGTGGTTGGTCAGATCTAGGATGTGCTTGGGGGTTATATTTGTTTTGGATAGCTGTCAAGGCTTCTTTGATTGGCACTTGGGTGAAGAGGATATGACATCAAAGCTCACGAGTAGGTCGCTGGGCTGTAAGTTTTGTTTCTTTATGATCTCTATGAACTGGAATGAGTTTTTACGTGAGGCGATGGATTCTGCATAGGGCTGTAGTTGTTTGGTGAGAAATTTGGCTAGGTTTTGTAGAGGTGAGCCTATGGAGCTGACTGTGGGTCTGAGTGGGGTTCCTTCTTTGTGTATCTTGGAGAGGCCGTAGAGCTTAGGGCATCTGGATGATTTCTCTCTGGGAATGATTCTTTGTTGGATTTCTTCGCTGATGGGGAGGCTTTTATTTTGGATCTAGTGGTTTTCTAGGTAGGTGGTGGGGTCTGTTTTTAAGGGCTTGTATGCAGGGTCTTGGAGTAGGTTGGTTAATTTGGTTTGGTAGTCAGATGTGTTCATAACCACCGTGGCGTTCCCCTTGTCTGCTGGTAGGATTATTATGCTGGTGTCTTTTTTCAGGTTAAGTAGTGCTGTCTGTTCCTCTTTGGGTAAGTTGCTTTTGGGTGGCTTGCTGCTGCAGAGGATGTTGGTGATTTCGAGTCTGATTTTGTTAGCGTCATCGGGGTTGATTTTGGTCAGGCTGGTTTCAACTCCATATAATGGTCTCAGTGGGGATTTATTTGGGAGTCACTGCAAAGTTGAATCCTTTGCAAAGGACATCGGTTTCAGCTTTGGTGAGGATCCTGTCTGAGATGTTATGCACTGTTTGTTTCATGTGTGGCTGTGAGGGTGGAGGGTTTGTTTCTGGCGTTCTTGTAGTCTTGAGTTTGTTGGTGTGTGTGTCTGTCTTGAGGGTGGTCTGTGTTTCGCTCTCAGACGAAGTAGTTGTTTGGATTTGTCCCAAAGTGCAGGGTGGATCTTGTTGCTGAGTTTGAGGTGAAGTGTGAGGAGATCTTTGTTGATTTGATCTAGGAGGAATCTTTTTGTGTGAAGTTCATTTCTGATTAGGGCCAATTCTGTTCTTTTTAGGCAGAGTTGGAGTGGAATTTCAATTGGAAGCATGTGGGGATTAAATTTTGATCTCGGCAGTTTCGTAGGAATGCAAGGTCACATAAAATGGAAGCTCTTTGGACTTCTAGTTTTTCATAGGTCCTGGTCAGATGGTGGATTTCCTCCCCGTAGAGGTGCAATATTTGTTTTCTGAGGTTTTCGGTGTTTGTATGTAGGTCTTTGGTTATTCGGGTTTTCTCGTAAAATTGGAAGTGTCTTGGCGACGTTTCGACGAAGTCTCATTCGTCATCTTCAGGCTTCAGCTTCGTGCTTCTGGGAGCAATGTGTGATTGCAGCTGTTTCTTCCTTTTTAACTGCTAGTGGGGGTTTGAACTGATTGGGTGGGAGCTTGGCTGTGCTCTGATTGGATGTGGGTTTTTTTGTGCTCTGATTGGCTGGGGGTGTGTCCTGTTTGGGTGGGGGCTTGGTTGTGCTCAAATTAGTCTGAGTTGCAGGGGGATCTGAGCTAGTGAGCTGCACTGCTGCTGTTTGGCTTCGTGTTCGTGGTGCTACATCTTCGTAGTGGGTGTCAGTCTGCTGCATGTATGGATTGGAGGGGTTTGAAATGGCTAATGTTGCAGCTGCGGTCTGGCTTCTGGTCCTTGGTCGTGCTTCCTGATCAGTGTGGGTTTGGGTGTGCTTTCTGGGTGGATGTGTGGTGGTGACATCCTGTGTGGACCTCGTGAGTGTGGGTCTGGTGTCATTCCTCGTGTTAGGGACACGTTTGTCAATAAGGGCAGGTTTCCAAATGGCTGGTAGGCGGGAGGTATCATCTCGTTTGTTCATGCTGTGTGGGCGTTTTTCTATCTCGATGGCTTCTCTGATTATTCTGTTGTTAAAGTGTTCAGTTTTGGCGATAGTTCTGGTCTTTTTAAAGCCAATAGCGTGTCCTGTGACTTTAAAGTGTTGGACCAGGGAAGAAGTTGGTTCCTCTTTTTGAATGAGTTCTTGTGTTCTTCAATGCGCACTTATTCTTCTGTTGGTTTGTCCGATGTATGTGGTGGGGCAGGCGTGCATGGTATCTCATATCCCCCTTGATTTTCTAACTCAATTTTGTCTTTGGGGTTTCTTAGGATGGTGGATATTTTTTGGTTTGTGCAGAATGCTGTCTTGATGTTATGTTTGTGGAGGATCTTGCTGATTCTGTCTGTGGTGCCTTTTATATATGGGAGGAGGGCTGTGCCGTTTTCTTGCTCTCTGTCTTGGGTTTTAGTGGGGGTTCTTTTGGATTAGTTTGGTAATCTTATTTCTCTGGAATCCATTGGATGTTAGTACGTTTGTGAGAGTGTGTAGTTCGGTTTTTAGGTGTTGTTCGTCAGCTAAGCATTTTGTTCTAGAGATGAGTGTCTTGGCTACGGAGTTGATCTGTGCTGGGTGGTGGTGTGAGAGTGCATGCAGATAGCGGTTTGTGTGTGTTTTCTTCTGGTAGATGGTGTGTCCTAGGGAGCCATTGGGTTTCTTGTAGACTAAGACATCTAGGAAGGGAAGTTGGTTGTTAACTTCTGTTTCCATGGTGAACTGTATTTTGGGGTGTAGGCTATTGAGGTGTGTGAGGAAGTTTTCAAGTTTTTCTTTCCCGTGTGGCCAGATTATGAAGGTGTCGTCTACGTATCTGAGCCAGAGTTTGGGTTTGTGATCAGATTTTTCTAGTGCTTGGTCGTGCTTCCTGATCAGTGTGGGTTTGGGTGTGCTTTCTGGGTGGATGTGTGGTGGTGACATCCTGTGTGGACCTCGTGAGTGTGGGTCTGGTGTCATTCCTCGTGTTAGGGACACGTTTGTCAATAAGGGCAGGTTTCCAAATGGCTGGTAGGCGGGAGGTATCATCTCGTTTGTTCATGCTGTGTGGGCGTTTTTCTATCTCGATGGCTTCTCTGATTATTCTGTTGTTAAAGTGTTCAGTTTTGGCGATAGTTCTGGTCTTTTTAAAGTCAATATCGTGTCCTGTGACTTTAAAGTGTTGGACCAGGGAAGAAGTTGGTTCCTCTTTTTTGAATGAGTTCTTGTGTTCTTCAATGCGTGCACTTATTCTTCTGTTGGTTTGTCCGATGTATGTGGTGGGGCAGGCGGTGCATGGGATTTCATATACTCCTTGATTTTCTAACTCAATTTTGTCTTTGGGGTTTCTTAGGATGGTGGATATTTTTTGGTTTGTGCAGAATGCTGTCTTGATGTTATGTTTGTGGAGGATCTTGCTGATTCTGTCTGTGGTGCCTTTTATATATGGGAGGAGGGCTGTGCCGTTTTCTTGTTCTCTGTCTTGGATTTTAGTGGGGGGTTCTTTTTGGATTAGTTTGGTAATCTTATTTCTCATTCCAGTTCATAGAGATCATAAAGAAACAAAACTTACAGCCCAGCGACCTACTCGTGAGCTTTGATGTCATATCCCTCTTCACCCAAGTACCAATCAAAGAAGCCTTGACAGCTATCCAAAACAAATATAACCCCCCCAAGCACATCCTAGATCTGACCAACCACTGCCTATCCAACATATACTTCATCTATAACGGACAAAAATACAAACAAATAGAAGGAGCACCCATGGGATCACCCCTCTCACCTGTCATTGCCAACCTCTACATGGAACACTTTGAAACCCAAGCACTAGAAAAATCTGATCACAAACCCAAACTCTGGCTCAGATACGTAGACGACACCTTCATAATCTGGCCACAGGGGAAAGAAAAACTTGACAACTTCCTCACACACCTCAATAGCCTACACCCCAAAATACAATTCACCATGGAAACAGAAGTTAACAACCAACTTCCCTTCCTAGATGTCTTAGTCTACAAGAAACCCAATGGCTCCCTAGGACACACCATCTACCAGAAGAAAACACACACAAACCGCTATCTGCATGCACTCTCACACTACCACCCAGCACAGATCAACTCCGTAGCCAAAACACTCATCTCTAGAACAAAACGCTTAGCTGACGAACAACACCTAAAAACCGAACTACACACTCTCACAAACGTACTAACATCCAATGGATTCCAGAGAAATTCAACATTCAGAATGTTGGCATAAATAATCCAAACTAAAAGAACATTGTTGACTATATATGAGCCATACCAGGCAAGATCAACCGAGATTGAGCACAATGCCATAGTCGATTATGTAATAATAATAATAATAATAACAACAACAACAACAACAACAACAACAATAGCAACAACAACAGCAACAACAGCAACTTCAGAGTTGGAAGGGACCTTGGAGGCCTTCTAGTCCAAACCCCTGCCCAGGCAGGAAACCCTACACTACTTCAGACAAATGGTTATCCAACATTTTCTTAAATTTTTCCAGGGTTGGAATATTCACAACTTCTGGAGGCAAGTTGTTCCGCTTATTAATTGTTCTGACTGTCAGGAAATTTCTCCTTAGTTCTAAGTTGCTTCTCTCCTTGATCAGTTTCCACCCATTGCTTCTTGTTCTACCCTCAGGTGCTTTGGAGAATAGTTTGACTCCCTCTTCTTTGTGGCAACCCCTGAGATATTGGAACACTGCTATCATGTCTCCCCTAGTCCTTCTTTTCATTAAACTAGATATACGAGTTCCTGCAACCATTCTTCATATGTTTTAGCCTCCAGTCCCCTAATTTGTTGCTCTTCTCTGCACTCTTTCTAGAGTCTCAACATGACCTGAGTCCCCCGGGAGATAGGGCGGTATAAAAATGCGATTAAATAAATAAATAAATAAATAAAATCTTTTTTACATCGTGGCGACTGAAACTGGATGCACTATTCCAAGTGTGGCCTTACCAAGGCATTATAAAATGGTATTAACATTTCACATGATCTTGATTCTATCCCTCTGTTTATGCAGCCTAGAACTGTGTTGGCTTTTTTGGCAGCTGCTGCACACTGCTGGCTCATATCTAAATGGTTGTCCACTAGGACTCCAAGATCCCTCTCACAGTTAGTACTATTGAGCGAGGTACCACATATACGGTACCTGTGCATTTTGTGGTTTTTTTTGCCTAAATGTAGAACTTTACTTTTTTCACTGTTGAATTTCATTTTATTAGTAGCACCCAATGTTCAAGTCTGTCAAGATCCTTCTGTATCTTGAGCCTATCTTCTGGAGTGTTGACTATTCTTGCCAGCTTGGTGTCATCTGCAAATTTGATGAGTTCCCCATCTATCCCCTCGTCCAAGTCATTGATGAAGATGTTGGATGTATTGGGCCTAAAACAGATCCTTGGGGTATTTCACTGCATACTTCCCTCCATCTGGATGTAGTTCCATTGAGGACTACACGTTGAGTGCAGTTGGTCAGCCAGCCATCTGGTGGTGGTGCTGTCTAGCCCACATTTTGATACTTTTTCCCTACTGTAACATACATTAAATTTCAGTTTGCTTTTCTTGAAACCCATGGTAAAAGCTAGAAGGCCACTTGTCTGAGATGCCTTCATTTGAATTCTTGCAGAAGAATTGGGTTCACTGACCTAAAATGTCTCCATGATGCTCTAAAGGTGTATTTCTCATTTCATGTTCTTTGCTCACTCTAACATTCTGACTGTGCAAGATGCCAACATGCCCACAGCTGGGCACTGAAGTGCACAGAACTACAGGCACAACTACAATTATCCCCAAAGGGTGTGTATCAAAACAGCCTAGCCTAGACTGAGCATTGTCCAGGGTCATAGAAAGGTGATGAAGATGTGTAGAAAATTCAGCAACAGGGGTGGTGGTAGAATGAAGTTGCTGGTATTCTGAACAGGGAATTCAGAAGCTTATCCTGCAACCTTCTCTCACAGATATCATGGCTTGGTTCTCTTTTGCTTTCACTCTGAAGCTCACTCCAATGGCTGAAGAAGAAGAAGAAGATGAAGACGAAGATGAAGACGAAGAAGAAGAGGAGGAGGAGGAGGAGGAGGAGGTGGAGGAGGAGGAGGAGGAAGGAGAAGGAGAAGGAGAAGGAGAAGGAGAAGGAGAAGGAGAAGGAGAAGGAGAAGGAGAAGGAGAAGAATTCTTTATTGGACAAGTTTGATTAGACACACAAGGAATTTGTCTTTGGTGCATATGCTTTCTTTCTTCAAAAGAAAAGATACATTTGTCAAGAATCATAAGGTACAACACTTAATGATAGTCATAGGGTACAAATAATCAATCAAATCATACTAGGAAACAATCAATATAAATCGTAAGGATACAATTATCCTTACAAAGTTACAGTCATAAAGTCATAAGTGGGAGGAGATGGCTGATAGAAACGATGAGAAGATTAATAGTGATGCAGACTTAGTCAATAGTTTGACAGTGTTGAAGGAATTATTTGTTTAACAGGGTGATGGCGTTCTTGTGTCTAGTTGTTCTGATGTGCAGTGCTCCATAGCCTCATTTTGAAGGTAGGAGTTGAAACAGTTTATGTCCAGGATGTGAAGGATCTGTAAACATTTTCACAGCCCTCTTTTTGACTCGTGCAGTATACAAGTCCTCAGTGGAAGGCAGGTTGGAAGCAATTGTTTTTTCTGCAGTTCTAATTATTTTCTGAAGTCTGTATCTGTCTTGTTGGGTTGCGGAACCAAACCAGACAGTTATAGAGGTGCAGATGACAGACTCAAAAATTCCTCCGTAGAACTGGATCAGCAGCTCCTTGGGCAGTTTGAGCTTCCTGAGTTGGTGCAGAAAGAACATTCTTTGTTGTGCTTTTTTGATGGCATTTTTGATGTTAGGTGTCAAGAATTGGGGCTTAGAAGTAATGCTAGAAATTGACCTCAACTATTGGGAGTAAAAAGAGGTTATTGGTGATTCACAGTGATTCTCCTCTCATGGAAGTCTGTCATTATGGGTATGTCCTCAAGATGTTTCCCTCCACTTAATTAAAGAGACTGATAAGTATCTAGGTGGAGTTTGCAGATATGTCCAGAATGAGCAGCTTAGGCTGGTTCACTGCACCTATTGTTGAACGCCAAGATATACTATCTGATTAGTGTATTCTATGTGCCTATTATAACACTATGTCATCATTGTACATGGCAACTTATAATTAAAGCTGAAGCTCGAAACAAAACTATTTGACATGGGATGTGTTGCCTTAAATGCTTTCATGGTTACTTTGAGTTTGGTCTTCTGTATTATAGATTAACCTCTCCTGCACTCATAGTTAGCTGCTGGGGGATTTTGTTCATTTGCTTCAGGTGTGCTTGGCAGAAGAATACCATCTGAACTTGGAGGTATGGGCAGTTATATAAGAAAAAGAGGAAAGGAGGGAGGGAGGGAGGGAGGGAAGAAAAATATCAGGTGCAGCACCGTAATTTCCCATAAGAAAACTTATCTGATAGGCACGTGGGAGAAAGCTCCAAGGATAAAAATTATGCAGGGCTGTTTGGGCAGGGAGCAAAGGAAAATGAGGAGAATGGCACCTCCTTTCTGTAGAATAGAATCCATAGATAGGGTGAAGTGGAGTGTGATTTGTGGTTCTCAAAAATATTAAGCCAGCTTTTCACTGTCGAGTGGTGATAAAATCTATTTTAAACTTGAACGGGACAAAACGGTTTAATTTATGTATGCTGCTCTAATACTTTTGGTAAGATTATTCACCACTTCCTGACCTTCACCTTCTGTAACTTCAGTTGTTTTCATATTTGGTAACATCTCATGATTCACTGATCATCAGGGTTTTATTTTTTTTTCCTTTTGATTTGTCCGACCTCCTACTCAGATTTATCTCTATTTATACCTGGATGGGTACTGCAATAATATTATACTAAGATCCATCTTTTTTTTTTATAAGTGGACATCTATGTAATTAGGATACTTTTACAACTATGCACAGTCTCATAAATATTTTTGTTCATATCCTAGGAAAACAAAACTTGCAGATATAAGTTTAAAAAAACCAAATTAAATGACTTAATTGGCCCAAAAATAATACCATGCTCTTACGGTATGCCTTATACAAAGCTCTTCTTCCAAAGAAACTTTATAGAGATTGCACAGATTATCATATAGAGAAATAGAGTGAACAATTAACCTACTGAATAGATGTGAAGCACTGTCAGAAAATAATGTTCTATTTGAAGCTGGAAAGTCAATGGTTTCATGGTTGATAAAAGACTTAATAAAAGACACAGAGGAATGACACAGCTGGAGAACATAACAACAGCCAAAATCCATAGATACTTGATGATGCACTGGAATCTATGAAATGTTGGCCTGGTAGACTGATCCTGTCTAAAAATGTGGACTTAAAGTTGGACTTGCTGGTGACTGTACTCTTTGGAAAATCTGTACAAAGGCAGTCCAGCTTCTATATCAAAATCTAGTCATTTAAAGAAGAATTTATTGCAGGAAGCAAAGCTATTCATCTTCACATATTCACATGTTCTCTGTGCCTAAAAAAATAGCTGGAATATCACAGGGTTTAATATTTTTGCAATACTTTTCATAAATTTCTAGTTCCAGTAACTGCAACCCACCTTTTAAGATGGTATGCCAGATCAGCAAAAAATAATATTTTCTTATAGTTCTTATATTATTTCTAGTTCGTTTGCAAGGACTTTTCATGTAATGTTTGTAACCATGATCTCCACAGATAATGGAAATCTTTTGCATGTATGTGCAGATCTGAAGAGCTAAACTAAGATCCCTTAGTACAGCCTGTGCTTGTGTGGTCGATGTCATCTTTCTCACTTTCTTAGAAACAGCTGGCATGAAAGGTAGACTCCGACCCATCAGCTGTTCCATATAGGGAGCTGCTCATTTGTGGTTGTTGAGGTCTACCTGTAATAGAAATCTACAACAATAAAGGCAAATCTGAAATATAGGAAGTGTATTTACTTGGGTGTTATAAAAATTTGGAAGATGGTTTGATGATCTGCAAAACCTTAAAGATATGTGCTCTCCTTTTGAAGGAGACTATATTAGATAGATAGATAGATAGATAGATAGATAGATAGATAGATAGATAGATAGATAGATAGATACCGTGTTTCTCCAAAAATAAGATCCTATCTTATATTTTTTTGAACCCCAAAATAAGCACTCGGCCCTATTTTCAGGGAGATCTTATTATTTTGGGGCACCTGGAGCAAGATGGGGCTCCTCTTGCCATCTTACTTGATTTCTGTCTCCCTAACCCTAACCAGAGGAAATAGTGGGGACTGGCTGCGCATGCGTTTAAATATTTTCAGGGAGGGCTTATTTTCACGCATGGGCTCAAAAGCCCAATTGGACTTATTATCATGGGATGTCTTATTTTCAGGGAAACAGGGTAGATAGATAGATAGATAGATAGATAGATAGATAGATAGATAGATAGATAGATAGATAGATAGATAGATAGATAGATAAAATGAATGAATGAATGAATGAATGAATGAATGAATGAATGAATGAATGAATTTATTTATTAAATTTGTATACCGCCCTTCTCCCGAAGGACTCAAGGCGGTTCACAGCCAATAAAATACAAAAATACATATAGCACAAGTTAAAAACAGTATAAAAAACTAATTCAGTGTATAGCCTAAAAGTTAGAATACAATTAAAAACCCCATTTAAAAACCCCAATTAAAACCCCAATTAAAACTACATTTAAGCTAGCCCTGCACGCTGGAACAAAAGCGTCTTCAGCTTTTTGATCCGGAGGTCAGGAGTTGACGAAGCCCCGGAGGTAGCTCATTCCAGAGGGCAGGAGCCCCCACAGAGAAGGCCCTCCCCCTGGGGGTCACAAGCTGACATTGTTTGGCCGACGGTACCCGGAGGAGGCCCTCTCTGTGGGAGCGCACAGGTCGGTGGGAGGCTACTGGTGGCAGTAGGCGGTCCCGTAGATAACCCGGTCCTAAGCCATGGGGCGCCCTAAAGATGGTAACCAGCACCTTGAATTGGACCCAAAAGACCACCGGAAGCCAGTGCAGACTGTGCAGGAGGGGTTTCACATGGGAGCCACGAGATGCTCCCTGTATCACCCACACAGCCGCATTCTGGACCAGTTGGAGCTTCCGGGTACCCTTCAGGGGGAGCCCCATGTAGAGAGCATTGCAGTAGTCCAGGCGGGATGTAACAAGGGCATGAGTGACCGTGCAAAGGGAGACCCGCTCTAGAAAGGGACGCAACTGGCGTATCAGGCGAACCTGATAAAAAGCTCCCCTGGCGACGGCTGTCATATGTTCTTCTAAAGACAGCCGTGCATCCAGGAGGATGCCCAGATTGCGAACCCTCTCCGTGGGGGCCAACGACTCGCCCCCAACAGTCAGCGATGGAATCAGCTGACTGTACCGGGCTGCTGGCATCCACAGCCACTCGGTCTTGGAGGGATTGAGCCTGAGCCTGTTTCTTCCCATCCAGACCCGTACGGCCTCTAGACACTGGGACATCACTTCGACGGCCTCGTTGGGGTGGTTGGGGTGGAGATATACAGCTGAGAATGAATGAATGAATGAATGAATGAATGAATGAATGAATGAATGAATGAATGAATGAATGAATTCTTTATTGGCCAAGTGTGATTGGACACACAAGGAATTTGTCTTTGGTGCATACTCTCTCAGTGTACATAACAAGACAAGATGCATTCATCAAGAATCATAAGGTACAACACTTAATGATAGCCCATAGGCAGTGGTGGGATTCAAGTATTTTAACAACCTAATGATTCCTAATGATTAACAACCTAATGATTCCTTCCAACAACCAGTTTGCCAAACTGCTCAGAAAGTTAACAACCGGTTCTCCTGAAGTGGTGTGAACTGGTTGAATCCCACCACTGGCCATAGGGTACAAATAAGCAATTGACTCAAACAATCAATATAAATCATAAGGATACAGCAACAAGTTACAGTCATACAGTCATAAGTGGGAGGAGATGGGTGATAGGAATGATAAGAAGATTAATAGTAATAGTAATGCAGACTTAGTGAATAGTTTGACAGTGTTGAGGGAATTATTTGTTTAGCAGAGTGATGGCTTTTGGGAAAAAACTGTTCTTGTGTCTATTGTTCTGGTGTGCAGTGCTCTATAACAGAGGTCTCCAACCTTGGCAACTTTAAGACTTGTGGACTTCAACTCCCAGAATTCCTCAGCCAGCATTGGAGACCCCTGTTCTATAACGTCATTTTGAAGGGTAGGAGTTGAAACAATTTATGCCCAGGATGCAAGGGATCTGTAAATATTTTCACAGCCCTCTTTTTGACTTACAAGTACCAAGTAGGTAGGCTAAGAGTTCTAGCTAGCTGAAGCATCAATGCCAAGTTGCATACACCAAAAAATCATCTCCTCCATCTCCTGCCACAGGTTTTGTGTCCTGCAACTTAACCATCTCTAGTTTCTGCACTGTGATGCATAAGACTTTGTGATTGTACTATACATTTCTCTGAACATCAGATAGTCTTTTTCTTGCCAGCAATCTTCTTCCGAGCTATATTTAATGAAATCCATTCATTGTCCCACTTTGTTTGATGAGACAAGCAGAATTATATGAAATGTTCATTGTTATTATGTGTTGTCACTGCATAGTGCAATTTTAGATACTTAATAAAATGGTGATATCCCAGGGAATGTCATGTACTCCGATGAGACAACAGCTCACTGGAAGTGAGCTAAGGAAACACAAAATCTTTAAGAAGAGATCCAGTTTAGCTTATAGAATAGAATAGAATAGAATTGAATTGAATTTTTTATTGGCCAAGTGTGATTGGACACACAAGGAATTTGTCTTGGTGCATATGCTCTCAGTGTACATAAAAGAAAAGATACCTTCATCAACAACACAAATGATGGTCAATATATCAATATAAATCATAAGGATTACCAGCAACAAAGTTACAGTCATACAGTCATAAGTGGAAAGAAATTGGTGATGGGAACGATGAGAAGATTAATAGTAGTGCAGATTTAGTAAATAGTTTAGTAAATAGTTTATCACTTTGGGATGTGATTGGCAAATGTTAGCATTTCAAAACTTTGGAAGTTTATACTCCAAATTATTCCTATCATAGAAAAGAAAATGCACTGAAAGTCCCTTCCTCTTTAAAATCAGTAAAATTGCATCTCCTATTCTTATGTTCTTCTGCAGTCACGACATAAGCCTAAGATTGAAAATCAGGCTTGTCAGATGCTACATCTTTTCTATCCTGCTCTATGGAGTGGAGAGTTGGTTTCTAACAGCAAACTACTTGAATAGAATAGAATAGAATAGAATAGAATAGAATAGAATAGAATAGAATAGAATAGAATAGAATAGAATAGAATAGAATAGAATAGAATTTTTTATTGGCCAAGTATGATTGGACACACAGGGAGTTTGTCCTGGTGCATATGCTCTCAGTATACATAAAAGAAAAGATATGTTCGCCAAGAATCATAAGGTACAACACTCAATGATAGTCATAGTTTACAAATAAGCAATTAGGAAACAATCGATATCAATATAAATTGTAAGGATATAAGCAACAAAGTTACAGTCATACAGTCATAAGTGGAAGGAGATGGGTGGTGAGAATGATGAGAAGATTAATAGTAGTGCAGACTTAGTAAATAGTTTGACAGTGTTGAGGGAATTATTTGTTTAGCAGAGTGATGGCCTTCAGGGAAAAAACTGTTCTTGTGCTTAGTTGTTCTGCTGTGCAGTGCTCTGTAGCATCGCTTTGAGGGTAGGAGTTGAAACAATTTATGTCCAGGATGCAAGGGATCTGTAAATATTTTCACAGCCCTCTTTTTGACTCGTGCAGTATAGAGGTCCTCAATGGAAGGCAGATTGGTAGCAATAGAAGCATTTGAAATGTGGATTTACAGACGGCTGTTACGTATAAGCTAGGTTGACAAAATCAGAAATGAGGAGGCAATAAGCCATCTGGGAAAACCAAGGGAAATCATCAAAATCATTAAAAAGTGAAAGTTAGAATATTTTGGACATGTGATGCGACACCCGGAAAAATACGGCATACTTCACTTAATCCTCCAAGGAAAGCAAATGAAGTCCAGGCAGAAGAAGAACATCATGGCTTCAAAATCTAAGGGACAAAATCTAAGGTTTGGACAAAACTCAGCAGCACTTTTTCATGCAGCTGCTGATAAAAATAAAATCACCAACATGATCATCAACGTCCGATGACAGATATGGCACAAGAAGAAGAATTCTTATGTTAGGTAAGATCCAATACTATTTGTAGAAGGTGAATCAACGCACTAACTAGTCACCATGTCTGCATGACCACTAGAAGGTACCTAAATTCTTAATGAAGAGTGGAGAACAATGAGTGAATTAAGATTTTTAATGAGCTGCACTTTGCAAACTTCACATCTAGGTTGTGGGTAGCAGCAACTAGACATGAGGGAGCGCCTGCTACTTCCTTGGGACAAAGGCAGAGGTGGGTTTCAGGAGGTTCTGACCAGTTCTGGAGAATCAGTAGCAGAAATTTTGAATAGTTCGGAGAACCAATAGTAAAAATTCTGACTGGCCCCGCCCCCATTCTCTGCTTCCCAAGTCCCAGCTGATTGGGAGGAAATGGGGATTTTGCAATAACCTTCCCCTGGATTGCGGTGGGAATGGAGATTTTACAGTATCCTTCCCCTTCGCCCACCAAGCCACACCCACAGAACCGGTAGTAAAAAAAATTGAAACCCACCACTGGACAAAGGATGCATCCGGCACAGACAAAAGTAAAGGCTTTTATTCCGAAAACATCCTCCCTGCTTCACAGAATCTATTGGTAGGAGTAGGAAGATGACTGTGTCTTCTGTTATATAAACCTTCTATTTTTCTGACTTCATCATCTGCCTTTTTCAGTTCAGAGGAGTAGCATTTGGGAAAAGACAGGATCACTGCATCAAAATACCACAAGGGCTGAACATATCTAGAAACACACACCATCCTTAAAATCATCCTTAACACACCATCCTTAAAATCATGCAAATTCCCAGAAATGTTGCTCTGGTGTTGTTGTTTTTTACTTTTTAAAAAAATTCTGTATCTTTGTTACTGGAAAGATCATAATGTGAGCAGAGATCAGACCCAATGAAGGCAGTATTATTCTACTGCCAATTTCCCCAATTGGATGCCCTTTAGATCTGTTGAACTTCAGCCCCTGTGCTTCCCAGAAAGTATATCCGAGGGCCATGTTGGCTGGAAATTTGAGGAGTTAAATTTTAACTTTGTTCCTATAATATATAGAAAAACTAAGTGATACTCCTAATTTCTGCATAAAGTATTGAAGAATCACTGTCAGTTAAAGAATGTACACTGGGAACTTATGTTTGAATGTACACTGTATGTTTGTAGTTTGTATGTACATACTAAGAGCTTATGCACTGGAGACAAATTCCTTTTGTGTCCAATCACACTTGACCAGGGGTCTGCAACCTTAAACACTCAAAGAGCCATTTGGACCCATTTCCCACAGTTAAGGAGCCACAAAATCCTTCCCGTGCCTGGCCATTTCTTGAGCGGCCACAAAACTAGCATATGTAGTTGAAATAAATTTTATTTATTTATTTATTTATTTTTGTCACACAGTATATATAAGCATAAGCATGAAACAAACTATACAACACAGAAGCATATATATGAGTATGAGTATGTAATAACTATATTAATTGGATATAATGAAGGAAAACAATAGGACAGGAACGGTAGGCACGTTTGTGCTCTTATGCACGCCCCTTACAGACCTCTTAGGAATGGGGTGAGGTCAATGGTCGATAGCTTTTGGTTGAAGCTTTGGGGATTTTGGGAAGAGACCACAGAGTCAGGTAGTGTATTCCAAGCATTAACAACTCTGTTACTGAAGTCATATTTTCTGCAATCAAGATTGGAGCGGTTAACATTAAGCTTAAATCTATTGTGTGTTCGTGTATTGTTGCAATTGAAGCTGAAATGTTCTGTTTTCTTCTGAAACTTTTCTTTACTTGGATTTATCCATGGTTGGCCTACCTGGGGTTGAAAAGCTCAACAAATCGCGTGCTGGCAGGTGTCGCACATTGGCGGTTGTGACACATATTTTGAGTGACAGGGAGCTGCAGCAGAAGGGTGAAAGAGTCACATGTGGCTCCAGAGCTGCAGGTTGCTGACCCCTGCACTTGACCAATAAAGAATTTTGTTCTGTTCTGTTCTGCTCTGCTGTATTTCACTCTACTCTACTCTACTCTACTCTACTCTACTCTACTCTACTCTACTCTACTCTACTCTACTCTACTCTACTCTACTCTACTCTACTCTACTCTGTTGGGCTAAATAAACCCACATTTTCATTGGGGACAATAAGACTATTTAAGAATTCTTACTTTTTCCAGGTAAGTGAGTGCTCACTGCCTTAGCTCAGAAGACTCACCATCTTCCAAGCTGCTGAAACCTTTCTACTTTTCTGAAACCCAGAATCAAATTGAAAATCACAGACCCAAATCCAATCGTACATGGTCCTATAGCAAATCATGCCTAACTTACTGAAGAGATTTGCTGCATAATTTCAATGAACAGATTCCAATAGCCATTAAATCCCACCAGCATAGTGAATGCTTCTTTCAATAAATGCACAACAACACACTACCACTTGTCTTCTTTTTCTCCTTCTTCTTCCTGCTATTTTTAATGTCTGTAGTTTCCCCATTGTATACTTTTCTGAGGAATCTTTTGATGAATGTGGTTTCCGTGGGCTGCTTACTGGAAGGTGTTTTAAAACTGTGGTATTGGTTTTACTCAAGTGGAGAGCTTCAAAGTCCAACTACAAAGAAGCACAGGTCTGATAGTAATCCCTTGAAACAGTAAGACCAGACCCACAAAACTTTAGTTTGTAAAAAGTTTTTTTTTATTTTGTTACAACAGTATACGTAAACATCAACATAAAACAACAACACATCATAAAAAAAAACATATATATAAGCAAAAGTATGCAACAGCTATGTTAATTTGATATAATGAAAGGGAACAATAGGACAAGAACAGTAGGCACTTTTGTGCTCTTATGCACACCCCTTATAGTCCTCTTAGGAATGGGGTGAGGTCAATAGTAGACAGTTTTTGGTTAAAGTTTTTGGAATTTTAAGTAGAGACTATAGAGTCAGGTAGTGAGTTCCAAATGTTAACAACTCTGTTACAGAAGTTGTAATGTATCTTTAAAAGTTTTGGCGGGAAAAAAGCACGTTGCTGATTGGTTGAAGCCCCCGGCTAAACTGTATATAAAGAGAGGTTTTTCCCAGCACTTGCTGCTGGGTTCACCATATAGTAAAGAGCTGTTGTCACTATCCTGGTCTCCTGCCTCGTTATTGCCCGAATCTAACACTGGCGACGAGGATGGGATATCGAGGCTAAGAGCGCCAGGAAAAGAGCTGAACTCACCAGGAAGACGCGAACCCAGCAAACAAGGGGCGGAAAGCAGCGATGTCCGGCTACACACCGCCAGCGCCATTCGACCCATCTAAGGAAAAATGGGAGTCATACATGGCTCGTTTCGAGTGCTTCCTCAAGGCGAACGAACTTCAAGGAGTTTCAGACAACAGGAAACGAGCGTATTTCCTGAGCCACTGCGGTCCAGAAGTTTTCGACACCGCAGAATCCCTGGCGGAGCCAACGCCGGTACAGTCGGTACCGTGGCAAACTCTGCAGACTTTACTGAAAGCCCATTATGCACCAACGCCGTCCAAGTATGTGCAACGGTTTGAATTTGGGGAGCACAGACAGCAAGAGGGCGAGTCCATCAGCGCATACATGGCCGCCCTGAGGAAAGCCTCAAAACATTGCGAGTACCGAGACTTGGATGAGGCATTGCTGGAGCAACTCATCCGCGGGGTCAAGGACATCCGTTTGCGGAGGCGGCTGCTGTCTAAAAGCAACCTAACGCTGGCAAACGCCTTGGACGAAGCCAGGGCTCACGAGATGTCTACCCAAGCGGCGGAAACTCTACAAAAGCAGGTCGCACCAACAGCTGGTGCGAAATCAACCCCGGTCCACAATGAAGAGGTCCAGGCCGAATCGGACGGTGAGGAAGAGGAAGGAGTCTTCCACACCGGGAGGCCGGAGAAAGATGACCGGGGTGACTGCGCGAGTTGCGGAGGGCAACACCAACGACAACAATGCAAATTTAAGGATGCGACTTGTCGGCGATGCGAAAGGAAGGGCACCTAGCACAGGTCTGTCGAGCACCCCAACCTTCCCGCCAAAATTCAAACTGACCAATCAGAGCGCTGGAACGCGGCGGCCCGTGATTGGTCAGTTCAAAAAGGCGCGTTGAATCAGACTGTCGTGAGAGTGGGTCACGCATCAACACGCCTAGAGAAAAAAATCTTTACAAAGGCAAAGATTGAGGGGGTGCCGTGCCGATTGGAGGTGGACACCGGCTCATCGATCACGATCATGTCCTGGGACACTCTCGTGAAAGCCTTACCCGCCATCGCAAAGCGCAAGCTGCAACCACAGAAACTAAAGGTACAAGACTACCAAGGGAATCGCATCCCTGTTCGAGGGGTAACGTCCGTCCACGTCGAGTATGGACAATACAAGAAAACTCTGCCCATCACCATCGTTGATGGGACCCTACCAAGCTTGTTGGGACTGGATTGGTTCCGAGCATTGGGCATGGGAGTGACTGGAATCTTCAGAAACGAAGTCGACCTTAAAGACGTACTCATGAAGGAATTTGAGGACGTTTTCAAAGACTGCCTGGGCAAGTACACGGGGACCCCTATCTCTTTTAACTTAGACCCACAAGTTGCCCCTATTCGTTTAAAGGCTAGGAGGGTCCCGTTCGCCCTAAAGCCCAGAATCGACCGGGAACTGGACAAGCTAGTAAACCAGGGAATTCTAGTGCCAGTTGACCATGCTAAGTGGGAGACCCCTATAGTCACCCCAGTCAAACCGGACGGGTCGGTCCGGATTTGCGCTGACTACAAGGCAACGCTTAACAAAGCATTGCAAAAGAGTGCTTACCCCGTTCCGGTGGTACAGCACTTACTACACTCATTGGGGCAAGGGCAGTTTTTGCCAAGCTAGACTTGGCCCAAGCCTATCAACAGCTACCCGTAGATAGCAGCACAGCCGAAGCACAGACAATTGTGACTCACAGAGGGGCTTTTAAGTGCACCCGGTTACAGTTTGGGGTTAGTGTGGCTCCAGGGTTATTTCAGAACCTCATGGAGCGGCTATTGCAGGGACTACCAGGGGTGGTACCATACTTTGACGATGTACTGGTATCCGCTGAGAATCTAGAGGAATTAGGGGTAAGGTTGCGAAAAGTTTTGGGCATTTTCCGGTCTGCCGGTCTCAAAGTTAAACTGAACAAATGCCAGATCGGGGTTGAATCTGTGGAATTCCTGGGCTACCGGATAGACAGGGAGGGGATTCACCCCACTGAAAGCAAGGTACGGGCCATCAGGAAGGCCCCGGTTCCAAAGAACAAAACGGAGTTACAGGCATTCTTAGGTCTGGTCAATTTCTACGCGGTATTTTTGAAAAATAAGGCAACAGTAGCCGAGCCGCTGCATAAATTACTAGCAAAGACGGCTGCATGGTCTTGGGGAAAGGCGGAAGCTAGGGCATTCCAAGGGGTAAAGAATCTCCTATCGAGTGATAGCCTCCTTATCCAACACAATGGCACGCTGCCATTAGTGTTAAGCTGCGATGCATCTCCCTATGGGGTGGGGGCTGTGCTCAGCCACAGGTTGCCAAATGGCACAGAAGCCCCTATTGCATATTACTCCCGAACCATGTCATCAGCTGAAAGGAATTATAGCCAGCTTGATAAGGAAGCCTTGGCTATAGTCTCCGGGGTAAAGAAATTCCACGAATATGTATTTGGTCGTGATTTCGAGATCATCACCGACCATAGACCTTTGCTAGGCCTGTTGGCAGGCGACCGCCAAACACCCGTGGCACTTTCGCCCAGACTGACCAGATGGACTATCTTCCTAGCGGCGTATTCCTACAAACTACTACACCGGCCAGGGAAGGACTTAGGGCATGCGGACGCCCTGAGCAGATGCCCGTTGCCAGAGACTATCGAAGACCCCACTCCGGGGACACCAGTTCTGCTAATTGACTCTTGGGACTCTGGCCCAGTCACATCCAAAGAGGTGGCTCGGGCTTCGTACAAGGACATTACAATAAGGACTGTAATTGGTTGGGTACAAAGAGGTTGGCCGCTGCGCGGGCGGCGTTTTAAAGAATTTGTAAAAACGTGGGAACTCTCAGCTCAAGGGGTGCCTGCTATGGGGGATCAGTGGTGATCCCGGAGAAATTGAGGAAAAAGGTATTGGAGCTCCTTCACGAAGGCCACCCAGGCATCGTGAGAATGAAGGGTCTAGCCAGAAGCTATGTGTGGTGGCCCTTAATGGACTCGGAAATTGCTGAAAGGGTAGGGAAATGCCAGGCCTGCCAGGAGTCCAGACCGCTACCCCAACGGCCCCGATTCGGGAATGGGAGAGACCCCAGGGCCCTGGTCTAGGATCCATATCGATTTTGCCGCCCCTTCCACGGCCAAACCTTTCTGGTAGTAGTCGATGCCTACTCCAAATGGCTGGAAATCATTCTCATGAGATCCATGACAGCCGAGGCCGTGATTTCAGTCCTACGGCACCTATTCGTAACCCACGGGTTGCCCGACACTTTAGTCTCCGATAACGGCCCGCAATTCACGGCAACCCAGTTTGAGGGATACTTGGCAGAGGAGGGCATCCGCATGTCCTCTCGGCGCCTTTCCACCCTGCGACGAACGGCCTTGCAGAACGCTTGCTCGAGCGCAAAGAAGCATTGTCCAGAATCAGGCCAGGCGATTGGCAAACAAAAATCGATACATTCCTAGCAGTCCAACACAGAACCCCCTGTGTAACAACTGGCCGCAGCCCGGCAGAGCTATTGATGGGTCGGAAACTCAGGTGCCCACTAGACCGTTTAAACCCAAACTATACACCAGACGGTTACAAAGGGGCACACGGTAAAACAAGAGGGATGGCAATAGGCGACCTAGTGTGGGCACACAACTACAGCGAGGGCCCGACCTGGTTAGCAGGAAAAATCCTAGAGATAACAGGTCCAAAATCATATCTAGTAGAAATAGACGATGGCCGGGTATGGAAGCACCACATAGACCAAATAAGGAAACGCATAACCGGTAAATCAGGGTCAGACGAAACAAGCCCTGACGAGCCGATGTTTGAATCCACAGCTGACTCAAACCCGGGGCAAACGCGGGACTTATCTGAGTTCCAGGAGGTCCAGCGACGCCAACCGGTTCCTTCTGAAAACAGCAGGGATAACGCTGCAAATAATCCAGGGCCGGATGGCCTAGAGGAGGAGCTGAGAGGAACAAACAGTCCCTCCGGTCAGCTCGACTCACTCCCAGAGAATGAATTGCGCAGGTCCGAAAGAGTCAGGAGACGCCCAGTCTACTTGCGTGATTACGTTGAAAAATAAGATGTAAATTTTATGTAAATAGTGGTAAAGTGTTTTCTGGGAGGGAAGGAGTGTAATGTATCTTTAAAAGTTTTGGCGGGAAAAAAGCACGTTGCTGATTGGTTGAAGCCCCCGGCTAAACTGTATATAAAGAGAGGTTTTTCCCAGCACTTGCTGCTGGGTTCACCATATAGTAAAGAGCTGTTGTCACTATCCTGGTCTCCTGCCTCGTTATTGCCCGAATCTAACAGAAGTCATATTTTCTGCAATCAGGTTTGAAGCGGTTGACATTAAGTTTGAATCTATTGTTTGCTCTTGTATTATTGTGATTGAAGCTGAAGTAGTCTTTTACAGGAAGGATATTGCAATAGATGATACTCTGTGTTAAACACAGGTCATGTCGGAGCTGGCGGAGTTCTAAATTTTCTAATCCCAGGATTTCAAGTCTGGTGGTATAAGGTATTTTGTTGTTTTCAGAGGAGCGAAGAACCCTTCTTGTAAAATATTTCTGGACGCGTTCGTTTGTATTAATGTCAGAGATGTGGTATGGGTTCCAGACAGATGAGCTGTATTCAAGAATAGGTCTGGCAAATGTTTTGTATGCTCTGGTTAGTAGTGTAGAGTTTTTGGGAAAGAAGCTGCATAAAATTAGGTTTACAACTCTTAGAGCCTTTTTTGCTATGTAGTTGCAGTGGGTTTTGGCACTTAGGTCATTTGATATGACCTAATTGCCAAAGTTACCAGTAAGATATTAAGCATTTATATTCATAGTTGTTTTAAGGATACAAGATTGGCAGGTAAGAAATTAGTACATTCAGAAACTATTATAAATGCATATGAATGAAGTGTACCCTTCATGCCCCCCCCCAAACCTTCACAATCACAGAAATGAATGGACTTTGGAAACACACCAGCAAACTGAAGCCACTATGATAATGTTAGCTTTTTAACATCACCTATTTCTGCCTGTGCTTCAAGGTTATGTTTTATCTCACATTTTAATTCTAGACCACACTCATGGTAATGAGTTTATTAACCGGTAGTTGCATTTGCAAAATATATATATATATATATCCCACACATGAAAGAGACTCTGGTGTAGATCCTATGAATATCAAGAGCCTTCTTCTCACCAGTGGATGCTAACAAGAGCCTCCAGTTAATCAGTGACCATAAGCACGAAGGAATGTTTGGGATATACTGTAGAAGTTGAGCCTGTCATAATTTTCAACTATGACCAAGTCAAAAGGCCAAGCACTGTCTCAGTGGATGGGAGTTTTGCCCATTATGAAATTCTTGTTACATCGGAGGGTGATTCATTCCTTTTTCCATCTCACCCAGCCTGTCATCATTTCCTTAAAGAATATACGACCCGAGCCTCAACAGTAAATGATAACTCCTTAGTCTTTAAGGGGTAATTCCCACTTTAAGGCAAACCAGATTGCAACAGTCTAAAGAGAGAATGTGTGTAGTTAGAACAGAATCTTAGCCTGTTTTATAGAATGAGGCTCTATGCAGAATTATCCATTTATTTACCTTACTTATACTCCGCTTGGCACTTTCCAGATGTGACAAATTGCTACCTGCTACCATCAACTCCAGCCAATGGCCATGTCAGCTGAACTGACATCCAATACATCTAGAAAGCACCAGGTTAAGGAAAGCAGTGGGATGATTTAAAGTAATAGCTTTCATTTTAAATGATTTCCTTTTGTAGCAGAAGGAAATAGATTTGAATTTATTTATTGTATTTGTTTCTGTTGTCATATAGCTATGGAAGAGAAATGGCATACTTCAATTTTGTGTTCATGTGATATAAAGGCTTTTCTTTATCCATTCCCACTGAGATTTAATTGCAAGATTTCTAACATGGATGCCAGAGAACAATTTTTAATATTTATGTGCCAACATGGTCACATATTCTCCAATTCTAAGTGCTGCAAATTTCAGAATGTAAGAACACTTAATTCCCCTTCAGAGCTGTGCCCCTAAGGAAAATTCATAACATGCCTTCCAGCGTAGACAAGTAGATTGATCGATCCTGCTTTTCTTTTATTATGTTCAAAGGATTGGAGAACATTGATTAAAACCTCCAGCTTGAAACACAGACATTAAAAAAAACTAATAACATTTCACATTTACATTTCTGAGGCATGATTATAATTCTGTGGGAGCCAATTATTTATTTCTGCTGTTCAGCTTCAAAATCCACACTGGATTTTGACAATGGTTCTGCTGCATCCCACTGAAATGTAACATTTGATTTTTTTAAAAACTAGAAATGCGGATCATCTGGGATCGAATTGCTAGGATAATATAGTCCCTGGTCTCTGTTTGATCATGTCCTTTTGATTTTCACCTTGCTAGTTTGGGATGGTGATTAAGGCAATGTTTCTCAATTTTGGTAACTGTAAGACATGTGGACTTCAATTCCCATAATCCACTATCAGCAATGCCATGCTGTTTTCTGAGAGCTGAAGTCCACATATCTTATAGTTGCCAAGGTTGAGACACACTGGATTAAGCATCAGGCTAGAAACCAAAAGACCATGGGTTCTAGTCCCACTTTAGGCTCAGCTAGGTGACTTTAGCCAGTCATTTTCTCTTAGCCCTACAAAGGAGGCATTGGCAAGCTCTTTTGAAAATCCTTGCCAAAAACCAGGAGGGACTTGTCCAGGCAATTTCCAAGAATTGGACGCAATGGAACAGAACAAACAAACAAAATCTAAACCTCTACCCACCTTAAAATTTGAAGAGGGGACAATTTGATAGAGGATAGGCTTTCTTGTTACAACTGAAATGAATGCTACCTTTTTTCCACCACAGATAGAAACAGGAGCATGATTTAGATCAGAAATAGAGCAAAGGTAAGATGGTTGGTTACAGGCTCCCTATGTTTAAAAAAATTCCATCATACAACAAATGAGTAGAATTTCATCAGTCACAATCTCCAAAGGGAAGAAAATTCCCTTTGCTTATGTTTAATTGATCTACTACAAACAGTGCTTCATATGGGAGGAGAATTGAACCCCTATTTAGCAGTCTTGAATTTGTCCAAAATGTTTCTCTCGCTTCTGGGTGAATCTTGAATGCTCCCCCACCCAAAAAAAGGATAGCATATTCTGCTTTCTCAGAGCAGAATATATTCCCGACACTGACTCTAGTTCAAATTCTTTGACCCCTTTCTGCCCTGAAGAATGTTCTTGATGGTTATCTGCATAAATATGAAACACATGGCAACTGTTCCACATGATTACTTGCTTCGTTCATTCATCCGCTTGTGGTGTTAGCCAGATGGAATTATTTCTCATGAAAAATCCAAAGCATGGGGTTGTTTTTGTTTGTCAATACTCTGAAATAAACATGGGTTGGCTTTTAGGCATGCAAAAATAACCTCATTATTTGAGGAACTCAGCCATGTAGTTGCAAATATCATTGTTAGGTTGATGAAAGGGAAAATGATATGAATTAGTAGTAAGCCTTAAAGACAGGGCTTGAATAAGATATAACTGCAACCTTGAATGAACAGGCGTAGCATTCGTGCCTGTTTTGTCTCATAAATTCATACTCCGAAACACCTGTCTTTATCTCTTGAGAGAGGCTTTCCATAAAACAAGATTAAACTTGTCCCAACTGCTTGTTATTATTTGTAGGGTACTCCTACAGTTCTAGATCCTTTGATGATGATGATGATGATGCAATATTCTTACTTCACAGAATGACAGATAGTTATTCCACTGAAATTTACATCAATTTCTATGCAAAATCTAACAAGTTCAGCATTCTTAAATGTATAAGGTTCACACATATGTGCAATCAAATTTAAGGTTTTCAAGATTCAAGTTGAGATTTTGAATTAATGACTATTTTATTCCATTGCGCTGAACTGAGTCAGAAATTAGTTAATGTGTTCTGGGAACATCAAACAAGAATCAATTGACCCTACAAACCACCCCCAGATATTTTCATCTAACCAAAAGCAAACTCAGTTATATTCAAGGTTAAACAAACTCCACTTAGCTATTTGTGTTTTGGGAATAGCTATCAATCAGATGACCCAATTTACTCACAAATCCTTCCAAGAAAAAGAATAGGAGAGAGAACATGGTTGAAAAATCAAGTTTCAAGCTCACTGCCAAGGCCTCCAAAATACCTATGAATTATGGTGGGTGACCAAACTATGCACAGTGATGTTTTTAGGGGTGATCAGGAAAGGAGTTTTCATCACACAGTTGCAGCCACCAGCTTGAGTTTTTAAACTCCCCTATACACACCCCTGGTTTGTTATGAGATGCATAGGTCTTATAAAACAACAAATAAAATTATGTCCACTGGCAAAAAAAAGTCTGAAGACACTGAGCAATTTATACTCAGTGTATAAATTTATACTTAAATTTATAAACAAATTTAAATTTGTTTATAAATTTAAATTTATAAATTTAAGTTTATAAATTTAAATTTAAATTTATAAACAAATTTAATCATATATATAGATAGATAGATCTGGGTAGATCCAGGCGAGGGTTCTGAGGCCCGTCTTGTTGAGGTGGTTTGGGATGACTTTGATCCTGTGACTCCCGAGGACATGGACAGGTTGCTGGGTAGGCTGAACGCCACCACATGTTTACTGGATCCGTGCCCCTCCTGGTTAGTACTGGCTACTCAGGAGGTGACACGAGGCTGGCTCCAGGGGATTACAAATGCTTCTTTGCGGAGGGGTCTTTCCGGCCTTGAAAGAGGCGGTGGTGAGACCCCTCCTCAAGAAGCCTTCCCTGGACCCAGCTGTTTTAGGGAACTACCGGCCAGTCTCCAATCTTCGCTTTATGGCGAAGGTTGTAGAGAGTGTGGTGGCATGTCAGCTACCCCAGTACCTGGATGAAGCTGTCTATCTAGACCCATTCCAGTCTGGCTTCCGGCCCGGATACAGTACGGAGACAGCTTTGGTCGCACTGGTGGATGATCTCTGGAGGGCCAGGGATAGGGGTTACTCCTCTGCCCTGGTCCTATTAGACCTCTCAGCGGCTTTTGATACCATCGACCATGGTATCCTGCTGCGCCGGTTGGAGGAGTTGGGAGTGGGAGGCAACGTTTATCGGTGGTTCTCCTCCCACCTCTCTGATCGGACGCAGACGGTGTTGACAGGGGGGCAGAGATCGACTCCAAGGTGCCTCATGTGTGGGGTGCCGCAGGGGTCGATTCTCTCACCCCTCCTGTTCAACATCTATATGAAGCCACTGGGTGAGATCATCAGTGGCTTTGGGGTGAGATACCAACTGTACGCTGATGACACCCAGCTGTACTTTTCCACCCCGGGCCACCCCAGTGAAGCTGTCGAAGTGTTGTCCCAGTGTCTGGAAGCCGTACGGGTCTGGATGGGGAGGAACAGGCTCAAACTTAATCCCTCCAAGACGGAGTGGCTGTGGATGCCGGCACCTCGGTACAGTCAGCTGCAGATGCGGCTGTCTGTCGGGGGTGGATCATTGGCCCCGATGGGGGAGGTACGCAACTTGGGCGTGGTCCTGGATGGTCGGGTGTCCTTTGAAGACCATTTGGCGACCGTCTCCAGGAGAGCATTTTATCAGGTTCGCCTGATCCGCCAGTTGCGTCCCTTCCTGGACCGGGATGCCTTATGCACAGTCACTCATGCTCTCGTTACCTCTCGCCTGGACTACTGCAATGCTCTCTACATGGGGCTCCCCTTGAAGAGCACCCGGAGACTTCAGCTAGTTCAGAACGCAGCTGCGCAGGTTATTGAGGGAGCGGCTCAGAGCTCCCACATAACACCTATCCTGCGCAGACTGCACTGGCTACCTGTTGTTTTCCGGGTGCGCTTCAAGGTATTGGTGACCACCTTTAAAGCGCTCCATGGCTTAGGACCGGGCTATCTACGGGACCGCCTACTGCCGGCTTCTATCTCCCATCGTCCGCACGCTCCCACAGAGAGGGACTCCTCAGGGTGCCGTCAGCCAGACAGTGTCGACTGGCGGCCCCAGGGGAGGCCTTCTCTGTGGGGGCTCACCCTGTGGAACGAACTTCCCTCGGACTTGACAATTACCTGACCTTAGGACCTTTCGCCGCGAACTTAAAACTTATTTATTTCGTATGGCTGGACTAGCCTGATTTTTATTTTTATTGGATGGGTTTTTAAAATTTTGTTATTCTACGGGGGAGTACGTTTTTTAACATTTTGGGCATTTAAATTAGTTTTTTAAGGGATGTTTTTAATTATTGTGTGTATTTATATTTTATCTGCCTGTTCACCGCCCTGAGTCCTTCGGGAGAAGGGCGGTATACAAATTAAAATATTATTATTATTATTATTATTATTATTATTATTATTATTATTATTATTATTATTATTATTATTATTATTATTATTATTATTATTATTATTATTATTATTATTATTATTATTATTATTAAATATCCCAATGTGGTTGCAACCCCTTTAACACAGGAGGAAGAGAGAGAGAGAGAGAGAGAGAGAGAGAGAGAGAGAGGGAGAGAGAGAGAGAGGAGAGGAGAGGAGAGGAGAGGAGAAGAAAGAAAGAAAGAAAGAAAGAAAGAAAGAAAGAAAGAAAGAAAGAAAGAAAGAAAGAAAGAAAGAAAGAAAGAAAGGCAGTTATTTATGAAATGTAGATTTGACCAAGTGTAATGCTAACTATGGATTATCCGCAATCAGTCCTTGATGATTTGCTGAACTAGCTTGAGTGAATGTCCAACATTGTTTTGACATATGATACTATTAGTGTTTATGTAAATTTATCGTTCTAAAGAAAACACATATGACAATGACTAATTGAGAAAAGAATACATAGTCCACAGTATGGACTAGGTAAAAAGGAACATCGTGTTTTTCCAGATGGATTTAAGTGATGGGCATGGATTAAAGTACTTCGATATCTCATAGCAGCAGAGAACTTTTGACCAAGGTTTTAATACTGAGTTGGTCAGTCACCAAGAAGATTATGAATCATGATAGCAATAGGATTCATCCATTCATAACTGAGAATTATGAACTTAGACTTCAATCTTGCATATTAAATAATGCGTAACTAGAATGGGGGGATTTTCTTTGGGCAGAGGGGAAAAGGAACAGAACAGTCGATGCTGACCGTTTGGCAAACAGTTTGAAACTTTTGAAACTTCCAAGATTTTCCCTCCTGGATTTGTTGGGTCCAAGACAGGAGCTGCTCATGCTACACTTTCTCTTCCAAAAACCCGAAAATAATTAACTCATTCCTGAATTTTGAAGCAAGTCAAATAGGACTGGGTTTCCTTTGTGCTTGTTCTTGTGCTCCATCACACCATCTCAGTATGATGGATTGATTGATTGATGGATGGATTGATTGATTGATTGATCTATATTAAATGAGTTAGACTTAGATGTAGAATAAGACTTAGGCTTAGACTGTGGCAGTACCTGGTCAAACTTATCTGGGCTCCCAAATTAATTAGGCTTGGGTCTGGCTAATTAGAGATTAGAGACTAGATTAGAGACTACCAGAGACTACCAGAGAATGTCAAATGGTAGGCTGGACTACGAAGTAGATAAAATTGTCATTAACAAGTATAGTTAACTATCCGAAAAACAACCTGCCCACAGTTGATCCAAAGGTACTTTTTCCAAAAGGCAAGTGGACTTTCTTGGTTTTTTCCTTTGAAAATGTTTTGCTTCTCATTCTTGGATGAGAAGTGAAATTTTTTATGAAAAAAAACCCAAGAAACTTCAGTTACCTTTTGGAAAAAACACCTTATTGCAGGGGTCACCAACCCTGGTCACTTTCTGAGGAACTCTGGGAGTTGAAATCCACAAGTCTTAAAGTGGCCAAGGTTGGAGACCCCTGTCTTAGGGACAACCATGATCTCCATAGGTGCCCAGAGTTGCTTGAGAGTGAAGTGGACAGTATATAAATTTAATAAATAAATCCTAGGGTAATAAAGGCCAATAGCAAAGCACTTCTGTACTGCTGCTTAGAATACAACGTATCTATGAAGTCACCAGAAATTAAAACTGACTTAGATAAACTTCATATTATTTTAAATTAAAAATAAGTAGATCATGTTCTCCTGGGCCTTGTTCTCTGCCAAAGGAATATAACTTTGTAAAAGCTACTCCTGTTCCTCCTAAATACCTCCTAAATAGTATTGCATTATTTTTATTGACAATGTGTTGGTCTATACTATACTTTCTGTATGTTTCTCTGAGAAAACATCTGGTTATCTTGATCTCTGCCTTCAGCATGCCACTCTCTGATTCAGGCTTCGCCCACCCACATTAACCTGTTACCATGCATCATCATTGCTGCCTGGGGGGACCACCTAGTGGGCTGAGAAGCAGCATGCACATCACTGCTCTGCAGTGTCCAAAACACAATCCAGCGTCCATCAGCCAGAGTCTGTGCTAATCACATCTGCCATGCGGCTGGTGCAAAAGAAATGCTCTAAACACGGTAACTGGAGATACTGGTACTTACATTCCAAAAGCAAATCATTACAGATTATTTGGAAGGGACCTTGTAGGTCACCTAGTCCAACCCCATCCAAGCAGAAGACCCTACACCATTTCTGACAAATGGCAGTCCAGTCTCTTCTTGAAAGCCTCCAGTTATGAAGCTCCCACAACTTCTGAAGGCAAGCTGTTCCATTGGTTGATTGCTCTTACTGTCAGAAAATTTCTTCCTATTTTGAATAGGGAGAGGTTGAATTTCTCCTTGATCAGCTTCCATCATTAATCCTTGCCTGGCCTTCAGGTGCCTTGGAAAATAGCTTGACCCCTTCCTCTCTGTGGCAGCCCCTCAAATATTGGAACACTGCTATCATATCTCCCTGGTCCTTCTCTTTACTAGACTAGCCATGACCAGTTCCTGTAACCGCTCTTCATACAGTTTAGTCTCCAGTCCCCTAATTATCCTGTTCGCTCTTAGCATTTTGTATTTTGGAGCCATTTACTGGATTGTGGAACCAGAGCCTCTGATCTCTGTTTGCTAAAGTACTTGGTTTGAACAACTGACCTTTCCTTGTTCCTCCATCTGCCTCATTTCCATGTAAGTGATGGTCCCTTCTCACATGAAAATGAGCCTGTCTCAGCCACTTCAGTTCATATGTGAGCATTGTTTGTCACAGATGACATGGCGAACCACAGAAGTCAATAAGGCTGCAGCTCCTCCTTTCCTCTCACGCTGCGTGAGAAAGATTCCCTTGGTGATTTACACAAGCACACACGTCCACACATATATTGGAGCCACACAGCACTGCAAAGATGCTTCAATGTGGCTGTATTCATACAGCTCACTTAACTAGGACAATAATGACCTTGTTAATCCTAAACTTTATTATATTTCTACTTGGGATGCTTGCAAAAGCAGCCAGTCTCATTTGTTTATAGTTCAACACATTGTGCAAATCCAGGCAATAGATCAATTTGATAATTGAATATGGATATTGTTTTAACACAATCTATGTGTACAGATGTTTGTTCCTCTTGAATGCTTCATGTCTGAAGGGGTAACATCCAGGGGTGGGCTTCAAAAATTTTAGCAAGGGGTTTTCTGCCTGGTTGCTGGGTGGGTGTGGCCATGGTGGGCATGGCCTAGTTGACCTTCTGCACCATGGCGGGGGGTGGGCGTTTTTGCCCTCCCCTGGCTCCGGGGGCTTTCCTTGAGCCTCTGAGAGGGCAAAAATGGCCTCCCCAGGCTCCGGAGGTCCTCTAGAGGCTGGAAATGGACCCGTTTCTGGCCTTCCTGAACTTCCGGTAGGCCCATTTTTCGCCCTCCCCAAGCCTCTGCACGTGCCCTGCATTTACCTGCATCCAAAATAGGCCGCGTGGGGACTCCTGGGAGGGGCGGGGTGGGTGGGGCCACCCAGCCCTCCCTGCCAGGAGTGGGATTTGGTGGTTCTCCAAACTGCACAGAATTTTAGCTAGAGGTTATCCAAATCCCTGCAAACCCCCAGCAGCCCACCCCTGGTAACATCAGATCATTGTTTCTCAACCTTTGCAGCTTGAAGATGAATGAACTTCAATTCCCAGAATTCTCCAGCTATAACACTGCATTAGGTGTTCCAAAATCAGGAAGTTGTGATTGAACTCTTTTTTCCAAGTTCTCCTCTAGATAACAGAACAAAAATTATTCATCTCTTACTGCATCTTTTAGCCTCTGCATCTTTTTCTGTCTTGGTCCCCTTCATGACAGCCAATGAGATGGAGCTAAGGCAGGGAAATATGAATAAAGATGATATCAGAACAATATGGAACAAAGTGGCTTAGATCCTGTGGAGGTGGAGAACATGACATGAGGCTGTCATTTGGATTGGCACTCCCTACCTAGCCCAGTGTTACTCAATCTTGACAACTTTAAAGCATGTGGTCTTCAACTCCCAGAATTCCACAGCCAGCACATCTTAAAGCTGCCAAGACTGAGAAACAGTGTTCAAGCCTTGGGAAATGTTGGGTCTTGTTTCAAGGTACTGTGCATGGGTCTGTGAAAATTAGAATCGCTTAATATTGTTTGGGTTGTGATGGTTGCTTCATGGGCAAAGCCACTTTCTCAATGCAGGTTAGAATAGATCCTTGTGTTTAGGACAAGGAAAGGGAGATTCTACAGCAGTATGTCTCAGCCTTGGCAACTTTAAGCCATGTGAACTTCAATTCCCAGAATTCCCCAGTCAGAATGGGAAGCTAGCTGTGAGCTAGCTGAAAGCCAGCATGGCTAGTTGGGAATTCTGAGATTTGAAGTCCGCATGTCCTAAAGTTAGCATGGTTGAGAAACACTGTTCAAAACCACAGGAGACCTTTGCCTCATATTATCTGTTTATATTTTAACTGGTTTGTTTTGATGAGCCACCTTCAGTCTTAGTTAGAAGTTATGTGTGTTTTGGTTTTCTTCATTTAGGTGCAAGTATTGTACGTTTTGATTTCTTATCCGCAGGATGCATTTTTAAATGCCTTGGGATAGAAGATCGATAATAGGGCTTTCATCCTTTCATCCCACTCAAGTGAAGCTCAACCATTCCTCTCTGGAGCAGTAATTTAAGCCAACAGTTGCAAAGTGTGTAAGAGCACAGTGACTGAGAGGAATCCATTTATGACAGGAGACTAGTGGTCTCTCTGCTGATAGATCCAATTTTCTGCTTGACATTTGCTTCTCTTTAAAAAAAAACAAAAGAAAGAAAGAATGCACTTTTCTTTCCAAGCAGCGAAGAAATAGGACATTGGTCAGCAATTCACAGGACAGTCATTAACGTACCAAACCTTTCCAAAAAGAAGAGGAGGAAGAGGAGGAGGCACATCTTCAAAATGAATTGCTCACTTGAAAGTGGAAGTGCAATATATCTTAACCATAATGACTGGTTAACCTATGTGCTCACTCCCTGCTGTATAGGTACAGCTAATTAGAGATGAGCCACATCTTATGGGTCTTATCTTTACAATGGACTTTCACTAGATAAACATCAGATAGAAGAAAGTTGTACACCTTATAGCTTCAGAGTCACATCCATCGTGCCCCAACAAATGTATATCTTAGATGCTTTTCAAAAGTTGACATCAAATAGCAAATTTTAATGGGATAAGGAAGATATTTTTTTTTTACTATCTAGGACAGCATGATACAGCCACCAGGAGGCTGGGAGTCCTAGTGTTGCCTCAGGCACAAAGTCTGGGTGACTTTGTTCTTTCCCTCTCGGCTCTAGGAAGATGGTAATGGCAAGCCACAACTGAAAAACCTTGCTAAGAAAACTGCAGGGACTTATCGAGGTAGTTGTGTCAGAACTCAAGACTGACTTGAAGGCACAAAATAAAACAAAAACACTGAAATTAAATCTTGGTTTGAAAGTGTTCTGATCAGTCGTGGTATTCAAATTTTTTTACTACTGGTTCTGTGGGCGGGGCAAGGTGGGCATGGTTTGACTTGGTGGGTGTGGTGTGGCTTGGTGGGCATGACTTGGTGGGCATGGCAGGGGAAGGATACTGTAAAATCCCCATTTCCATCCCACTCCAGGGGAAGGTTGCTGTAAAATCCCCATTCCCTCCCCACCCCACTAACCTGCTTTTCAGCTCCTGTGCAGGGCAACAAAAGAAGACCCAGCTGATCAGCTGGAACTCTGATCAGCTGGGACTTGGGAGGCAGCGAATAGATGGGGACGGGCCAATCAGAGGTGGTATTTACTGGTTCTCCAAACTATTCAAAATTTCTGCTATTGGTTCTCCAGAACCTATCAGAACTGGCTGAATGCCACCTCTGGTTCTGACTCTGAGGCTTCTTTCCTTGCTCAATCATTTACAGGTCTCTGTTTGGAACAGATTATGAAGCTCCGAAATAAAGGATGAATTCAAAAAGTATTGATCTGTGCATGCTGCAACTCCAAATCCCCACTCTATTTGGTATCCTCTACAAATAGGCCAACTGATTCCATTGTATGTCCTAGAAAAAACACCAGTGTGGAAACACTGTCTGGACATCTAGTTTAGTTTCTGGACATCTAGTCTAGACAATACCAGACAATCACAGGGTGCTATATGTAAAAGAAAACGGAGACATCTAAGTTACTATTTAGTCTTGGGGGGAGGAATCTCAAAATAATCACAGAGACTGATTTAAAACACAACTGCTTAACTTTGTATGGCTATTCTTTGGAGCCTGTTTGTTAAAAGATGATAATTCTTTTATCAGTCGGGTTTTAGAAGATCTATAAGGAGGTATATATTTTATGCACTCAGTCACCCCAGCCTGATGCTCATAAATTTATTCCAACTACCTTGTCATTCTCATGAATACCATGCATATTGGCACTTGCCTATTGTCTTCTACATAGCTGGAGCTATAGATCTTGGCACCAGATGTTGCTTAATGAGCGATTGCTTCACAAATCTCTGATCAGCAGCCAATTGCTAAAATCTTGACGGATAAGCCAGGCACATGTATCCTTTAGAAGAACTGGTGTTCCAAGAAGTCTATCTACACATGAGTTGACCTAGATATTGGGACACTTTTATCTAGGCCCCAGTTGGTACATTCAAAGTCTAAGTGTGTTGTGGTAAACTCAGATTTGTTTGGTCAGAAGTGACATAGATTTGTCTATGTCTGTTGTGGGCATAAATACATGTAGTTTTCACATTTTTCTGCCACAATCCAGAATTATAAAGCGAGAGTTCTTACATTAAGCTTTTCTTCTCTCTTACTGGTTCTCCCCCTGGTAAAGTACTTTTTCAGGCTGCGGGAGGGTGCATTCTCTTTGGTTCTCATTTAATTCAGAGGGCCAATTGGTTTTGAGCAATAAAACATTGATTTTGTATGAAAATGTAGAATAGGTTTTACTTAGAAATATATCAACAAAAGGAAAATATAAAATTTCCCTCAGCTCCTGGTCACCTAATAGATATACTAGTGGTTGGGTTCAAAAATTTTTACTACCAGTTCTGTGAGTGCGGCTTGGTGGGTGTGGCTTGGTGGGCGTGGCAGGGGAAGGTTACTGCAAAATCCCCATTTCCTCCCCATCAGCTGGGACTTGGGAGGCAGAGAATAGATGGGGGTGGGGCCAATCAGAATTTTTACTACCGGTTCTCCAAACTACTCAAAATTTCCGCTACCGGTTTTCCAGAACTGGTCAGAACCTGCTGAAACCCACCTCTGGGATATACCCATATGGTTTTTATGGCAGAAGTATAGAAAGTTATTGCAGTGATTTCCTTCTAGAATGTTTTTTGACTTGTCAGACCATTTTACAAGTCTGTAACTTCTTGATGGTCCCCTGTCAAAATATTCACCAGGCTCAATCCTGCTTAGTTTCTGAGCCAGGCAAAAGCAGCCAGATATCAAACATGCTGAGATACATCATCAAAGCTCCATGCTTATTTCTTCAATGATAGTTTGTTATTTCTTCTTTTCTTCATGTACGGATTGTATCCTTTCTTTCCCCATTTATCAAATGCCCCTGTCTTCTTACCCCAGTCTCCAAGTTCTTTTATTTTTTCTCTTATAAAGAAACATCTCTTATAAAGAAGTATCCATTTAACTCTTTCTCACATTCCTCAAAAGCAACGATGAACCATTTCATCACAGCTATTATGAATGTATCATAGCACTAACTTTGTTGTGAAAAGATACAGTCATGTGTTGACCACTAATCCACTTATATCTTTCAGCATAATCCAAAATTCTGGATAACAGCAAAATATTCACACACTTGGCTGACTGAGGTTTTCTGACAAACAAACATGACCTCCCACCAATATAAAAAGGTTGCTAGCTCTAGATTATGCACTGATTCATACCTACACATCTTCAGTATACTATGCGTGTGAAAACTGACTGCCTCAGATTATAACCTTAATTTTCCCTTTATGCGATCATGACACAAACCAGCCCAATTTATAGTTAGCCATTGTGTCTGCACTATGGCGTGCTTTCAGTGACCCATCTTAAGTATTTGTGTAAAGATTATTTGGGAATATATATAATACTCTGAACGACTCTTTCATTCTGTCTTAACCAACAATAAGATCCATCCATGAAATTTTTACACTGATCCATTTTTCTCCATTCATTCTGCACATTATATTGGCATTTCAGTTATTTTATTTATTTTATTATTTTTTATTTTTCATATTTATATACCGCCCTATCTCCCTAAGGACTCAGGGCGGTTCACAGGCAGTTAAAATACATATAAATACAATTAAAAAACGACAATTAAAAAACTTATTCTATAGCCCAAATTATTAAAAACAGTATAAATAGTAAAAACCCCTTAAAACCAGTTACTTTAAAATCTAATCCAGTCCCGCGCAGATAAATAAGTGTGTTTTAAGCTCGCGACGAAAGGTTCGGAGGTCCGGAAGTTGACGAAGTCCTGGAGGGAGTTCGTTCCAGAGGGTGGGAGCCCCCACAGAGAAGGCCCTTCCCCTGGGTGTCGCCAGATGGCACTGCCTAGCTGACGGCACCCTGAGGAGCCCCTCTCTGTGAGAGCGCACGGGTCGGTGAGAGGTATTTGGTAGCAGTAGGCGGTCCCGTAAATAGCCCGGCCCTATGCCATGGAGCGCTTTAAAGATTGTCACCAACACCTTGAAGCGCACCCGGAAGGCCACAGGTAGCCAGTGCAGACTGCGCAGGATAGGTGTCACACGGGAGCCACGAGGGGCTCCCTCTATCACCCGCGCAGCCGCATTCTGGACTAACTGAAGCCTCCGGATGCCCCTCAAGGGGAGCCCCATGTAGAGAGCATTGCAGTAATCCAGGCGAGACGTCACGAGGGCGTGAGTGACCGTGCATAAGGCATCCCGGTCTAGAAAGGGGCGCAACTGGCGCACCAGGCGAACCTGGTGGAAAGCTCTCCTGGAGAAGGCCATCAAATGGTCTTCAAAAGACAGCCGTTCATCCAGGAGAACGCCCAGATTGCGCACCCTCTCCATCGGGGCCAGTGACTCGCCCCCAATAGTCAGCCGAGGACTCAGCTGACTGTACCGGGATGCCGGCATCCACAGCCACTCTGTCTTGGAAGGATTGAGCTTGAGCCTGTTTCTCCCCATCCAGACCCGTACGGCTTCCAAGCACCGGGACAGCACTTCGATAGCTTCATTGGGGTGGCCCGGTGTGGAAAAGTACAGCTGGGTGTCATCAGCGTACAGCGTACAGCTGGTACCTCACACCGAAGCCACTGATGATCTCACCCAGTTAGAACATAACCACACGTATCCTGGCAGTTTTCAGGAAATCTGTGGAATTATTCATCAAACCATGTGAAAGAAAATGTATGAATAGATTCCTCACAAAGAAATTGGCATGATGTGTGAACATTGAACAGTGCTTCTGCTGCAACCTGCAGGCTTTCCAATTATCAATTCTTACACCACTTTTATACCTATGTGTGATTCTTCAAGCTATTTCGTAGAAATGGTTCTATTCATCAATTGTGTTGTAAATGTTGTACCTTGATGAACGTATCTTTTCTTTTATGTACACTGAGAGCATATGCACCAAGACAAATTCCTTGTGTGTCCAATCACACTTGGCCAATAAAATTCTATTCTATTCTATTCTATTCTATTCTATTCTATTCAATTCAAATATCCAGAGCTTTAACATGATGTCATTTTTTTCCAGTTCACTGTCCCTTCAAGGAAATTTTCACAAAATATTTGGGGGGGGCGGAATCTGAGAACATGATCTGTTTAGCAATCTGTTTAGATTGACATGGAACCCAAATTTTTCCTTCTGTGTAAATTTTTTAAGGCTGATTGGCCATGTTGAAGTGGATTTCAGCACGAGGATCATCACAAGTTTTTGATTAGATTGCGTTTGTGGGTACTCTAAAAATGATATATTATGAAATGAATGAAATTATGAACAATGGTGGGTTGCTCCCGGTTCGGTCCGGTTCTGTAAAACCGGTAGTAACACTGGCGGGAGGCTCCACCCACCGACCCGGATGTCATCAGGAAGTTTCTGTGCATGCACACAAGTGCGCATGCGTGTGCAATCCGGTTGCGAACCAGTAGTAAAGATAAGCAGGACTCACCCCTGATTATGAACCATCTCTTTCTAGGCTTTTATTAGATTACCGGTGGGGTTTTTTTTTTGTTTTTTGAAAGAAAGTATTTTGTCAAATGGAGAGAGAAACAAAGAGAGAGAGATTCAAAACTGAAAACAACATGAAGGCTAACTTATGTTTCTTCCTTTTTGTCCTTTATATTCAGATTACCTTAGTAACATCTTGATAAAACCTATTAAAAAGAATTATGGGAGGGAGAAGGGAAATACTTGCCCCTTTTGAAGACTGGCATTACTTCATTTTACATATGACTAGTTGTAACTATTATCACCAGGTAAACATGGCAGCAGAACAGACCAGATCTTCTAGTCCCAACCACCAGGGTTGCCAGGTAGCACACAAGTCTTCTTTCCTGTTAATAGCTCTGAAACTATGAAAGGACATGTCACTACAAACTTTCACAGCTCTCTTCCTCCCGCTTGCTGGAGCATGAAGACGCTCATGTTTGGCAAGTCAGAAACTTTGTTAAGACCTTCCCTCACAAAGGCAATGCTCTAGCACAGGAGTGTCAAACTCGATTTCATTGAGAGCTGCATCAGAGTTGTGTTTGACCTCAGGCAGTGGTGGGTTGCCCCGATTTGGACTGTTTCTTGCAAACTGGTAGTAACTGGGGGGACGCTCTGCCCACCGCCCCCGACATCGCTCGCGCACGTGCACAGTCCCACTGCAAACCAGTAGTAAAGGTACATAGAACCCACCCCTGACCTCAGGGGAGGGGAGCATGGCCAAGTGTTGGCGTGGCCAGCTCGACGACACTCCTGTCGGGGATGGCTGTGGTGGCCCGAGCACTCTGCAGTGAAAACAGGCTCCTGAGCTCCGTTTTCACTGGCAGAGGGTTGCAGGAGGTCATGGCAGCTGAAAACAGAGCTCGGGAGCACGTTTTCACTGGCAGAAGCACCACAGACCGGCCCTTCGCTGTTTCCAGGGCAGCCCTGCAGGCCAAATCTAAGTACCTTGTGGGCTGGATCCCCAGGCCTTGACTTTGACACTCCTCTGCTCTAGCAGAAATCAAGACTCAGCATAAGGGAAAATAGTGGAGGGAACACAAAGCAACCTGAGCTGTTTTTGGTTTCTCAAGTGGGCAGACTGTTCTCCCTTTACGTTGCAGAAAAGGAAACTCTTACTGAAGTCTAACAATAGAATCATCATTTGTTAGGAATAGGGCAATATATAAGCTTGTCATGGACAATATATATATATATATAATCTCATGAGGTTCCTCAAATATCTGGAGAAGACTTACAATTGTTAAGAGGAAGAGTTTTCCATAGACTTTAATCTTCACCAAAAAGGAATACTTCCAAAAACATATATTTTTATTTATTTTATTTATTTTATTTGTCACAACAGTATATATAAGCATAAGCATGAAAATAACTATATAATATATAAGCATATATATAAGCATAAGTCTGTAATAACTATATTAATTGGATATAATGAAAGGAAACAATAGGATAGGAATGGTAGGCACATTTGTGCTATTATGCACGCCCCTTACAGACCTCTTAGGAATGGGGTGAGGTCAATAGTAGAGAGTTTTTGGTTAAAGCTTTGGGGATTTTGAGAAGAGACCACAGAGTCAGGTAGTGTGTTCCAAGCATTAACAACTCTGTTACAGAAGTCATATTTTCTGCAATCAAGATTGAAGCGGTTAACATTAAGTTTAACTCTACTGTTTTCTCTTGTATTGTTGTGATTGAAGCTGAAGTAGTCTTTAACAGAAAGGACATTGCAATAGATGATTCTGTGTGTTAAACACAGGTCCTGTTGAAGGCGGCGGAGTTCTAAGTTTTCTAAACCCAAGATTTCAAGTCTGGTGGCATAAGGTATTTTGTTGTATTTAGAGGAGTGGAGAACTCTTCTTGTAAAATATTTCTGGACATGTTCAATTGTATTGATGTCTGAAGTGTGGTATGGGTTCCAGACAGGCGAGCTGTATTCAAGAATTGGTCTAGCAAATGTTTTATAAGCTCTGGTAAGTAGTGTAGTGTTTCTGGAGAAGAAGCTACGTAAGATTAGGTTTACAACTCTTAAAGCCTTTTTTGTGATGTAGTTGCAGTGGGCTTTGGTACTTAGATCATTGGATATGAAAACTCCAAGGTCTTTGACAGGGTGGGGGTCATCTGTAAGGTAATGTCCATCGAGTTTGTATTTAGTGTTTAGATTCTTTTTTCCAATGTGTAAGACAGCATTTGCTGGTTGAGATTTGGAATTGCCAAGTTTTTAACCATTCTGACACAAAGTCAAGGTCTTTTTGAAGGGTAGCTGTATTGTTGGTAGTGTTAAATAGTTTGACATCATCAGCGAAAAGAACACAATTACTTTTAATATGGTCACAGAGATCATTAATGTATAATATGAAGAGTGTTGGTCCAAGAACACTACCTTGGGGAACGCCGCTATTGACAGGCACAGGATTTGATAGGGCACTGCTTATTTTGACCACTTGTTGTCTGTTTGACAGGAATGCTGATATCCAATTGTGGAGGGGTCCGGAGATGCCGTAGGATTTTAGTTTGAGGAGAAGTTTGTCATGTACCACTGAGTCAAAAGCTTTACAGAAGTCTATGTAAATTGCATCTATTGTTTTGTCTTGATCAAGATTTGTAGTCCATATGTTTTTGCAGTGAAGAAGTTGTAAATTATATGATATTTTTTTTCTGAAACCAAATTGTTTATTAGAGAGTAGATTGTTTGTTTCTAGGTGGAGGATAATGGATTGGTTGATGATAGATTCCATAACTTTACAGGTGACACAGCATAGAGAGATTGGTCTGTAATTTTCAACTAAGCTGGGGTCTCCTTTTTTGAAGACTGGGATGACCGTGGCTAGTGACCAAAGTTTGGGAAGGGAACTGGTCATGAAGGCTTTTCCAAAGATTATGCTTAGGGGTTCTGCTATATTAGTGGAAAGCTTTTTTAAGAAGTATACACATAGTCCTATAGATAGGGATGGTTTCAGTTTGTGAAGAGCTTTTTCAACATTTTCTTCAGTGAAATCTATATGTGTTAGGTCGTTGTTGGTGCAGTTGGGGAATGTCAGGTATGAGCCATTACCGTTAACAATATTTAAAATATTTTTAAATATTTTATATATTTAAATATTTATATATTTAAAATATTTAAAAGTGAAATGTATTAATATCTTTAGAAGATGGTAAATTTGTTGGCAATTGCCTATATAGTATGTGCATCACTGCAGCTTATTCAATGAAGAACATTCTAGGCTGGTGTAGCTCCACCAGCCCTAACAGGAAGAAGTAAACAAAAAACAAAAAAACCTTACTGTCCTTGAGAAACTTTTTGTGATATCAGAGTCTATCTGCATTCTGAATTGTCTTCTGGTCTTGTTTTTTCAACCTAATTTCTTATTCGGTCCTTGTTTGCCCCCCTGATTGATTTTTGGTGTTGACTGCTGCTTGCAGTGACTTAACTCACTCCAAATCACTGACCATTGATCAGGGGTGGGCTTCAAAAATTTTAGCAAGAGGTTCTCTGCCTGGTTGCTGGGAGGACGTGGCCATGGTGAGCGTGGCCTAGCCAATCTCCTGCACCACAGCAGGGCCCCCCGATTTTTTGCCCTCCCCAGGCTCTGGAGGTTTTCTTCAAGCCTCCGGGAGGGCAAAAATAGCCTCCCCAGGCTCTGGAGGCTGGAAACAGGCTTGTTTCTGGCCTCTCCAAACTTGCGGTAGGGCCTTTTTTCACCCTCCCCGAGCCTCCGCATGCACCCTGCATTTACCTGCATCCAAAATAGGCTGTGTGGGATCTCCTGGTGGGGGGGCATGGTGGTGAAGGCAGATAGTAGTGGATTTGGGGGTTCTCCAAACTGCACAGAATCTTAGCTAGAGGTTCTCCCGAACCCTCGCGAACCCCCAGCAGCCCACCCCTGCCGTTGATCAATCCTGCCAAACTGGAACTTTGAGATGTAGAGGCTAAAGGGGTACAATGAAATTGAATAAATAAATAAATGTGTTCACTGTGTTGGACTGTGTACACACTCTTAGAAATCTGACACTGTAAATGTCAATATCTAAAATCTGTGAATTAAAGTTCTTTGAGATCTTATGAGCTACAGGTATAAGCTGTTTGGTTTGTGAATGAGGTTGTATTCCCTTGACAATCTCATATATGTCTATGATTTATTTAACCCAGTTTTCCAGTTTCACATAAGACACTAATCTATAAACAAAGTACAGGGGCGGGGTTGACTTAAATCACAAGGCTAAATGCGCTTAGCTAGTTTGTGGTTTGGTGTGTTGTGTGAACAAAGCCTGAATGTTAAATCTTGCCCAAGAATCCAAACATAAGCCAAAGGAGGGCAAGAGAGTCAGAATACCAAAGTATTTCATGTAAAACAGTTCTTCTCAACCTTGGCAAGTTTAAAACACATGGACTTCACCTCCCAGAATTGGCTGGGGAATTCTGGGAGTTGAAGTCCACGTGTCTTAAAGTTGCCCAGGTTGAAAAGCACTGATTTAAAGTATTCTCAGTTTTCAGCTCCAGCAGAAACCCATCTCACAGAAGGCAAGCTTGCGGAACCCCCTTCCCTCCCCCCCACAAAACCCCCAAATGATGTGCCTAAAATCCTGCCTACAAGAGTGAGCCACAAAATGCAAAGTCTCTGCCTGCTTTGAGCAGTTCTCTTTCTCATGCAGAATCACCTCCCCACCTCTCTCACCCCACATTCCCAGCATACAAACTGCATGAGCCAATCACTCATTTCCCACCCACAAACTGTCACACACGTATACATACTAACTCCTTGAGATAAAACACACCCAACCGTTCGAAAGACACACCTAGATCCTTTCCCGGCTTTCTCCCTTTCCCTATTAGTTAGCTAGCCTCCCCATTCTTTTCCTGCCCCAGTATTGGTTTCCTGGCTACCTACACCCCATGTGTCAGATTGTTTCAAACAGAGTTGGAAGGGACCTTGGAGGTCTTTTAGTCCAACCCCCTGCTTAGGCAGGAAACCCTATACCACTTCAGACAATTTTTTTAAAGGTCAAACTCCTTAATGAATAGAGACTCACTGTGTTTGCTGAAGCAATTTTTTATATTGTTTTCTAAGATATCACATCCCTAAATTATAATGTATGACCATGTCCCCTGTCCTGTTAGCTTGATGTTCATGTAGATCAATGCCATCATAGGTCAACTGAGAAGTGATGTACCGTAGAACTAAAGGGAACTCACATTAAGTATGTATTTGCTACTTAATTTTTTAACACTAGTTCTTGTTACAGAATTATCTATGGGTTGGGTATTTTCCTAACCAATTCTTTTTTATCTTAAACCTTGGCAGCATCCTAAATCTTGGACAATTATGTCCCTGCCAAGCAATCTCCTATATTTGGCTACTCATGGTCTCACCCGTCACTAAAATCTTACACTGGATTTTGTATTTTAGTTTGCATTACTGTATAATTAAACCATAAATACTATTTATCCAATTCCTTTTGTGGTTGTGAGTGTGTGCTTTTGCTTTGAGTCAGTGCTTACTCTGTGCACCTCCTTGTAGCAGTAAAAATATTGATGGTTTACATGGATTTTAAATATCTTTAAAAATCATGATTTGTGGAAAATTTTTGTCTGAAGTAGGGTAGGGTTACCTGCCTACGCAGGGGGTTAGACTAGAAGACCTCCAAGGTCCCTTCCAACTCTGTTATTCTGTTCTATTCCATTCTGTTCCATTCTGTTCCATTCCATTCCATTCCCAGTTGACAGAGCTGGTTTTTCTGAAGTGCACATATAAAATTATACATGAATAGAATAGAATGGAATGGAATGGAATGGAATGGAATGGAATGGAATGGAATGGAATGGAATGGAATGGAATAAAATACAGTAGAGTAGAGTAGAGTAGAGTAGAGTAGAGTAGAGTAGAGTGGAGTAGACTAGAGTGGAGTGGAGTGGAGTGGAATGGAATGGAATGGAATGGAATGGAATGGAATAAAACAGAGTAGAGTAGAATAGAGTAGAGTAGAGTAGAGTAGAGTAGAGTAGAATGGAATGGAATGGAATGGAATGGAATAAAATACAGTAGAGTAGAGTAGAGTAGAGTAGAGTAGAGTAGAGTAGAGTAGAGTAGAGTAGAGTAGAGTAGGGTGGAGTGGAGTGGAGTGGAGTGGAGTGGAATGGAATGGAATGGAATGGAATAGAATAAAATAGAGTAGAGTAGAATAGAATAGAGTTGAATTGAATTGAATTGAATTGAATCTCACCCTCAATTACCCTAAGCCATGCTCAACCCTACAACTTGACCAGTCAGTTACAGTGGAATCAGTTCTTTCCACCTTTTTTATTTAGGATACAATGGCACTTCCAGAACCCTGATTGAGATCCTTGTAGGTGACGGGAGAATGAGTTTTCCAAGTTCTGAAGCTCTGCATTATGAAAGCAGTTCATCACTCCTCAAAACATCCACTGATTACCTGCCATCCTTCATTTATCTTAAACTTCTGAAGAAAAGGTATCACGTTTTTGGTGGCCAAGCATTTCTGTGTCAATCATCATCATCCACAAGAATGACAATTAGTGATCAGGACAAAGGGAAAGCGCCTGCTCTAGATATATCACTGTGGTGGGTGGAAGAATTAAGTGTGGAAGTGTTCATTTCTGAGTGTGGAAATGAGTGGGATCCCAATCACAATAGTAGGAACTAAATGGTGCAAAGTGATTCATTGGACTTGATACTACTCCAAGAACAGCACTTGGCATTACCCTTTCCATATATTCAATATCTAGAGGTGGGTTGTGTTCACACAGAACTAACCAGGTCAATTTAAGGATGCTATGTTTTGTTGGTTTACATATCAGTTGGTAATTCTTTTGTGGCTTAGCTTGTTTTCTAAATACAAACTGTTTTAGTTCATTTATGGTATAACATATGGTACAGACCCAGAATATAGGTTTATTTAATAACCAGGTTAAACATCTTATGTGACCATACTCATTCAGTAACATTAATTGTACTGAAACTTCCAGATAGATGATATGAATTGTGGTGTATTTTTTATATAGGTAGGACACCACTGTACACAGACATCACAAAGGACTATATCACACCATTCTCTTCCCCTGCTTGTGTTATAGAACACATGGACTTTTATATACAGTATCTGTCTCACCAAACAAGCATGCTCAATCCTTTTCTAATTACTTTAATTACTAAAACATAGCCTACAAGCAGGTATATTTTCATTCACATGGATACATCGTACCGGGTGAAATCCAGCAGGTTCTGGAGAACCGGTAGGGGAAATTTTGAGCAGTTCAGAGAATTGGCAAATACCACCTTTGGCTGGCCCAGAGTGGGGTGGAAATGGAGATTTTGCAATATCCTTCCCCCAGAGTGGGGAGGGAATGGGGATTTTGCAGTATCCTTCCCCTGCCATGCCCACCAAGCCACACCCACCAAGCCATGCCCACAGAACTGGTATCGTACTACATCGTACTTACCAAGAAGGAAGAAAGAGAACACCCTTCTTCCCTGTTGCCTATGCTCAGTCATTGCACCAAAGATGCAGAATTTTGCAAGGTACATCTAGAAACATACATCTCCCATTTTGGATTGAGATGAGATCCTGAAAAATTGAGAGAAAAAAATCCATCCTAAGTGAAAGGTACTGTTTTTTATGTCAGGGTGAAAGGGGAACTAAGCAAAATAGCTTTTTCTGTCAGCTAATTAATACAACTTCAACCGGGTAAGCTTGGACACGTTCCTGGGTTCTTGTGATGCTCCTTCTGATTTCTTTCAGCCAGATTGTTTCATCATGCTGCAAAGAAACATTTTTTCCCATTGTAGCATTGCAACATTAATTTATCTTCCTGACAAGTGTATAAATCTGGCTCATAAAACTTCTGGGGACACAGATCTTATTGGCAGCCTGCTATAAGAAGAGTGGGGGGTGGAGGAAAGTTGTAAATCTTGTTTCAAGACCTGCGATAATTACTAGTGTCTTTGGAAGTCATGTGAATGATCAAACGGCCCCCTGTTACTAATGAACTGCTGTTGCAATCAGATAGTAAACCCGTGGTATTTATAGAAAACAAACAAGTCCCCCGTGCTTGTTTTGAAGAGGCAGAAGACTTCGGACGGCCTTAATAACAGCTTGATTCTCTCACTCCCCCTCACCGAATCCTGACTCTGATTGGGTTACCATCCAGTGTTCTTGGTCAGGGAGCCAATCAGAAAACAGCTTATGAATTAAAAAAAAGTCAGTGTGAGACTAGTCAGTCAGATTTAGGGATGAGGCAGTTTTCTATGCATGGATTTCTTAATGCTGAGGAGCACGGTTAGCCATCCCCCAACCTGGTGTAGGATTTCCAGTACTCTTCAAAAGGTTGCGGCTGAACTGTGAATTTTAGTGGAACAGAATGAGAAGATGATCGGATACATGGGGAAAAGTAATGTCTTCCTCAGTGTATTTAATTTAATGGGGGGAGGGGAAGCAACTTTGAGATAACTATGACCTGGATGACTGAGAATCTCCACAGACATCAATTAAATCAAGTATTGATTTCAGCCTATCCCCATTTATTTTTTTATAATACGACTGCTCAGAGGACATGGTGAGTCTGCCCTCCTCCCAAAGGTTGTGCACCATCCTTTTAGAGAATTTAGAAAATTCTCAATCTTGGCACCTTAAAGATAAGTACACTTCAACTCCCAGATTTATTCAGCCAGAATAGCTGACAATAGCTTACAAATCCATATTTACACCAGTAGTGGGATTCAAATCCTGGCGCTACCGGTTTGCTATCGTGAGTGCGCGGGTGCACACACTCGCTTTGCGAGCGCACAGAGCATTTTTGATGACATCTGGGCGGGTGGGCGGAGCTTCCTGCTGCCGCTACTACCAGTTCTCCCAAACCGGGGCGAACCGGGAACAACCCACCACTGATTTACACTCAGACAAGAACTAACAAGGATCAAAGACAGAACAGGGAAGAAAGCACCAATGTAATATACAAGATCAATTGCAAGAACTGTGACCAGTGATATGTTAGATAAACAGGAAGACAATTAAAACCAGAATTCATGAACACCAGCTGACAGTTAAACGGCATGACCAGAAGTCCCTGATCTCCATCCACATCAACAATGAACAATAACAGTTAGACTGGGGCAAAGCCAAAATCATTGACCATGCAAAAACTCTTCATGCATTGAAACCTGGCACTCTGCAAATGGATCCATCAACAAACACATTGACTTAGAACCAGTATACACACCTATAAGGAAATGGACCATTCGAACAACCAATCAACAATGGAACCGCCCATCCCTCTCATAACTGAATTTCACTCCTTGCAAACAACCAGTCACATGACCAATTGTTCGCAACACCACACAGGACCTATATAAACAGAAAAGAAACTGAACAAGATGCTTCACCCAAAACCCCTCTGAAGATGTTACCTAGCTTGGTAATGAAACATCCAGGAGCCAAGCAGCAAGCTCTGAGAACAAACCACTGCCAAAATAGCAGACAAGGTTGGGAAACATTGTTTTAGACCCTAAAACAAGGAAAGAGGCAGTTCTTTCATTAGAAATACCTTTCAATGCAAGGATATCTAAACTTTCAAGGTCCACAAAACTCTTCCTTGGGCGGTGCCCTTGAAACCTGAAAGGAAAAATAAATTAATTGCTCTGTATCCTGAAGTCAGGGAAGTTTCTCTACCAATTCAGGGTTGGTTTGTTTTTTCCTTCTTCTTAAAATAAAATATTTGACGACCTAGCAGTAATTGTGAATAGCTGTAGGAGCCTTTCCTAGACTGGGTTCAAACTTTCTAAGCATTCACATAGCCCAGATCAGTTAATGACCTAACAATTGTATGCACCAGATGTGAATCTTGTTAGTGCTAATCCTGATTAGGATTTTTGTATTTTAACAAATGCCACCTACCCGACCCATTTTAGTTAGTTGTTTGAATGTACCAAACTCAAACAAGGAGTGTGCTGTGAGAATGGAGTGGTTTGAGATACTAGAAATATCTCTTGATTTTATTGGTCTGGTTTGTACAAGGACATAATAAATACTAGCAAATCAGGCTACTTGCATCCATGGGCTAACTCCGACATGTCACTTACAGTTCTGTGAACGTCATTCAAACATTCACAGTAAAAAGCAGACACAAAGGTCAGTGGCACTATGGCATGCAATAAAGTAGTGTAGTAATTAACCTTTCCTTCTCTCTCTGTCAAAAATAATCCTGGCAAACTTCTGGTAGTCTGCAGAGTGTCTTTCATTGTGGAAAGACTGAAGCCCACATCCCAAGGAAGGCTCTTGGTTTGCCCTTCTCCTTGTTATTCGCTGAACCCTTGGTCATACCGACAATTCCTGTTGTTGTCACATTGCTGCTGTCTTATTATTTCTTCCCAGCAAAGGCATCTTTCATAGGGAGTCTTCAAAGCAAAGGGTTGTGGTGAGGAGGTCAGAGGGAAAAAGCGGAGCTGATGCCCACTTCACAGCCTTATTGGAGAGATCCTCAGAATTAAACACTGAGATAAATTATAAGAGTCTATGGCAAATCTAGAGAGTTTACTAAAAAGCAGACACATCACCCTGTCAACAAAACTGCATATAGTCAAGGCTATGGTTTTCCCAGTTGCAATGTATGGCTGTGTAAGTTGGACCATAAGAAAGACTGAGTGCCAAAGAATTGAGGCCTTTGAACTATGGTGCTGGAGAAGACTCCTGTAAGTCCCTTGGACTGCAAGGCGAACAAACCGGTCAGTCCTAGAGGAGATCAACCCTGACTGCTCTTTAGAAGGCCAGATCCTGAAGATGAAACTCAAATGCATTGGCCACCTAATGAGAAGGAAGGACACACTGGAAAAGAGCCTAATGCTGGGAAAGACTGAGGGTAAAAAAAGAAGGGGACGACAGAGAATGAGGTGGCTGGATGGAGTCACTGAAGCAGTCGGCGGGAGCTTAAATGGATTTCAGAGGATGGTAGAGGACAGGAAGGCCTGGAGGAATGTTGTCCATGGGGTTGCGATGGGTCAGACACGACTTCGCAACTAACAACAACAAAAAATGATTGTTAGGGGTGTTTTGAAGCATTCCATAAAGGATCTTTAAAATGATCTTTTAAAGGATCCGGAGAGAAGCTGCTTTCGAGAATGAAGTATTCACTCCAATGCCTCAATTTGGCACTGGTCCAAAGTCACTTATAGCCATGTCTATCTATCACTGAAGCCAAAGTGTATAACACCCATTTTCATTGCCATTATATTGATGATTGGATATACTGAGATACAGTATAATGAAACACAGGAAAATATCTCCTGATAAGTGAGCATCGTGGGACCATCTGCTTGAGACAGGAAACTTTGAGAAGAGCTGCATAGCCAGGTCTTCCCTCATCACCCATGTCAGTCTGCTCAGAAAATTAACTTGTCTCATAAGCCACATGAGTAGCAGGGAAAAAATGGCACTTACCTTGTTCTCGGACATTGTCCTTGGACAGTGTTGCAATTTGGATCCAAGGACATCAGTGTAATAACTAGACAGCATCTAGAACAACATTTCTCAATATCAGCCATTTCCAAGTATGTGAACTTCCACTTCCAGAATTCCACAGCCAGAATGACCATTGCTGAGAATTCTGGAAGAAGCCCATTCATCTGGAAATGGCCAAGGTTGGGAAACACACATCTAAAAGGTGTGTCCACTCAGGAAAGACTTCTACATGTTTTTCCCAAGAGAATTTCAAACCCTGGAGAATCATAGCTTTTTTAACAGCTTACCAGGTGATGGGATTGACTGCATAGCTTTTTCCCATACCTGTCAGTTCTTAGGTGTCCTACTTTTAAATATGGGTTTAGTGTTCTTCCGAAAGAATGCTAAATCTATATTTAAACATACCACCTCCCCCCTTGTTTCCCCCAGCAACTGATGGATGACAGGGCCATGTTCAGAGGCAGGGGCCTTTCCCTTCCTGCATCTCTTCACCTGCCCACTATCAACTATTAGTCAGGTTGAATTCTCTTAAAAAGCTAAACTGCCAAGTTCAGGAAACAAGCCCTGTTTGAAAGAACTAGATTTACTCATTACCCATGGGGATCAAAGGGAGCAAACTGATGATCAAAGGAAGGCAGAAGGCTGTGGCTGCTGGAACATGTTTGAGCTATGGTGAGATGCAAGTTAGGAAACTCTCCAATATAGAAACTTGTACCTCGCATTCTCAAAGAAGCAAGAGCATTACATCAGTAGCAGCAGAACACTTCCATGTTATGGAATAAATTGCAAAGTTGTATAAACAGGTGAATTTAGAAATATATGGGTTTTACATTCAACTGAAAGTAGTACTATTTTGACTGCATCTCAAATGTTGCCAACCAGGAAAAGGAAACTTTGTGTACTATCACAATCAATCAGAATAGAGCTGGAAGATTCCTTGGAGGTCTTCTAGCCCTACTCCTTGCTCAAGCAGGAGGCCCTATATAATTTCAGACAAGTGGCTGTCCAGTCTCTTCTTAATAGCCTCCAGAATTGAAGCACCCACAACTTCTGGAGGCAAGTTGCTCCACTGATTAATTGTTCTGTCAGGAAGTTTCTCCTGAGTTCTACATTGCTTCTCTCCTTGATTAGTTTCCACCCTTTGTTTCTTGTCTTGCATTCTGATGCTTTGGAAAATAAGGTCACCCCCTCTTCTTTGGTATTAGTAGCTCCTTAGATATTGGAACACTGCTATCATGTCATCCTTAGTTTTTCTTTTCTCTGAGTAGCCGTATTCATGCCCAATGGTTCCTGCAACCATTCTTCATATGTTTTAGTCCTTCATCCCCCTTCTTCAGAGTTTTGGGGAAAATGATGGCTGGGGTCTCACAATATCCCTAGGCTAATTATTTTTTTTTAAAAAAAAGGTAGATTCATCATTTCAGAATTATGTCTATCTAAAAAGAGCTACACTTGAGGTAGCACTCTGACTGCTCTTTAGAAGACCAGATCCTGAAGATGAAATGCAAATATTTTGGCCACCTAGTAAGAAGGAAGGACTCACTGGAGAAGAGCCTAATGCTGGGAAAAATTGAGGGCAAAAGAAGAAGGGGACGACAGAGAATGAGGTGGCTGGATGGAGTCACTGAAGCAGTAGGCGTGAGTTTAAATGGACTCCAGAGGATGGCAGAGGACAGGAAGGCCTGGAGGAACGTTGTCCATGGGGTTGTGATGGGTCGGACACAACTTCACAATAACAACAGACAACTTGTGGTCCATTGGGTCATTGTATCAGAGATATTTCCTTACCAGTTTCATAAGTGCCTTAAACAATGCTTCTAATCTACTGCCTTCACTGAAAAAGTTCTTAAAAACTCAGGGAGATATTCAGAGATGCATCTGCCTTGAAAATATCGCAAGCTGAATTGTCTATCATAGTCAAACATCAGGCTTTTGACCACAGAAATTGTATTTGACATTCTGTACTATATCATAAAATGTTTTATGGCAAAGTTAATGTCATAAAATATGTTATGATAATTTTAATGCCATAAAATATTTTATGATAATTTTAGGCCATAATAATGTTTTACGATATTTTATAAAATTTGCCATATTTCAATTCAGTTCCAGGTTTTGGACACGTTTTATAAGTTAGCCCATTTGAGGTACCTTGGTTCAAAAATTATTGTCCTACAATGCTCCATTTTATCCAACTAAAGATTATACACAAACAAACAGGAATGTTTTAGAAGTATATAGATTTATAATGCTGGTGATCATTTACATATATGATTTGACACTGAGTTATATCAGGGACTTTCTTCCAAGAAGGTCTCTGACCAGACTGAACATCAAGGGAACACCTGCTAAGGATTTTGCACCAGGGGTGAAATCCAGCAGGTTCTGACAGGTTCTGGAGAACCGGTAGTGGAAATTTTGAGAACCGGCAAATACCACCTCTGGCTGGCCCCAGAGTGGGGTGGGAATGGATATTTTGCAGTATCCCCTGCCACGCCCACCAAGCCACGCCCACAGAACCAATAGTAAAAAAAATGGATTTCACCACTGTTTTGCACTACGTGAAATAAAGGGGGCTCGGGGTAGAAGGCAAGCTTTTGTAGAAGTAATCCCTCTCACCCCAATTATAGAATTCATTGTCTTAGGAGATGCAAATGGTCACCACCCTTGTCTCATTCAGGATGGCCTTTAAATCCATTCTCCTTTAACACGCCTTAAGACTTAGAATGATTGTGGGCATTACTGGTAATTACTATTATTATTATTTATTCATTAAACATGAAACTCAGTCAACTGAACATTTAAAAATGTGTCACAAATACGATTGACTGGTGCTAGTGGTTGATACGGGTTACTGCCAGCGTCCTAGGTATCAACCAAGAATTTTCTTAAAATATATGATGTTCCGAGTAGCACAGTTTTTTGCAGTTCTGCTGGTGTTATTGCAGGAAACTTCAATTTCTTGATGTGTTTTGTGAAATTCTTGGACATGGTACCAAGTGCCCCGATGACAATGGGTATCACTGTTGTATGTTTCATCCATAGCTGTGTAGTTCCAATGGCCAGGTCACGATATTTCATGATTTTTTTCTAGTTCTTTTTCTTCGACTCTGATATCTCCTGGTACTGTGATGTCAATAAATTGTACGTTTCAGTTTTCGACAACTGTGATATCTAGCATGTTGTGTTCCAAATGACGATCTGTCTGTTTTTCGAAAGTCCAACAAGATCTTCACCTTCTCATTTTCTATAACTTTTTCCACTTTATGTTCCCATGACTTTTTGGATACAGGTAAGTCATAATTTTTACATAATGACCAGTGAAAAGATGATGATGATGATGATGATGATGATGATGATGATGATGATGATGATGATTTATAGTACTGATTTCACTGTTGTTTTAGTTTGTTCTTGTATCTATACCAAAAGCAAGAATGGTCAGACTGGGATGGTTTTAAAATGACATAAAGAAATGAAGAAGCCATCATTTCTTTCTAGTTTGCATTGGTCATACTGCATTTAGAATATTCCATCCAGTTTTGGGTTCTGAATTAGGAAGCACATAAACAACAGACAGGGTGTTCAGAGGAGACAGTAGTCAAGATGATAAGGGAGGTGGGAGGAAAAAAATCTGAGAAATGGTAGGAGACATTAGGTATCTTTAGGTTGGAGAAGAAAATGGTGATAGTTGTCTTCAGGTATGTGAAGGAGGGCAAACATGCAGAAGATGAGGTAGAACTGAACAGTTGTTCCAAAGACAGGACAAGGAATAATGGTCTTACACTACTAGGAAATAGATTTCAATTGGACATTAGAAACATGTCTTAGCAGTATGTGATGACCCGGGATGCGACACAAAGGCAACACAGCCAGAGAACTGAAATGAATCCTTTTATTATCACCAATTGTGCCCCCAATGTCCCTTTCAACTGTCCGGCCTGGAGAGAGCTCTTCCACCAACCTGTAAGAGTCTTTGGCTGGCAATACTTCAGTCCCAAACGTTGTAAAAGAAAACTTTCAACAAAAAATCCAACAAGGCAAGACCAGGTAATTAATCCTGCAGGGCAAGCAAAATAGGGAATTCCAGAATTGAAGTAGCATGGCAGTAAATAAAATCAGTTGGGAAGATGCCAGGACTTCAGATAAACTCCAGATGAACTCAGTGTTTGTTCCCGACAACCACCCCTCCCATTTGCCTTTCTTTTTAAACTTCATCAACAGATGTGCCTGGTAAAGAGGATCAGGTCCCTTTCCTCCCTCGTAAGCCACGCAACCCACCTTGCTCTCTTCTCTGTTCCTCCCTGCGCTGCCTAGGATGAGGAGGGGGTGGGCCTTGGTCTTCAACTGAACCCCCTCTCCCTTGTTCTACCTCTACCCTGCTCTGCCCAGCCTGACTTTGCACTTGCCCAGTTTCTTCCACAGCCAATGGATCCACTCTCTCACTCTCTGTCAGCTGTTCCTCTTCCCCTTCAGATTCAGACTCCGACAGGGGCATGATACAGTAAGAGTAGAATGAACCCTCTCAGGTAGTGGTGGTCCCAGCTTTACTCAAGGTGTTTAAACAGATTCCCTTTCAACTCTTCCATTTTATTATTTTAACTTGAATTTCATCCTCTCGTCATGTGAACCCACCCTTCTATTGCAGCTATCCACTAAGGGGATATTGTGGATATAGGGGGTTGTGCCACCCCCTGGATGTAGCACCCACAGAAGAACATTTCCTCATGATGTCATGCTGGACGATCAGAGAAAGAATCCTCTGTATTTACTCAAGGGTGTAAATAGAGGTTTCCATCCAAGAGATATTCTAGTCTCTATTCCTTTGGGGAAACTCTATGCATGCATGTCTATAGATTTTAGTTGCATTCAACATCACATTTGAATCATTAATTTTTTGGACTTGTACAATATACTGTCCCATTCGTTAATCAAATCAGTCTGAGTTCATAGAATATATGAAGCAACAAAAAGTAAACCAAGTTTAATGATAAGCAATGTACTTTAATTCTCAAGAAATAGTGATGGCCTCTGTTCACCCTGAGGCAACCCAAGCATAGAGATCAACCCCAAGAGTGCAAATAGCATATAGCCTCTACTCTTGTATGGACTTGAATTAGGTGGAAGGACTTCTATTGTTTGTTTCTATTTAGGCGCTACCCAATACCTAACCTACTGTAAGCAGCTCACAACAACAAAAGCCTAATAAAAACAACAAACAAGATGGGATCCAGTCACTCAGTGAAGAAAACATATAGAAAAGTATATTTCGATCTAGTTATCAGTCTGCATGCAGTCTGCATTTGACTGCTGATGTATTTAAATCCCCAGTATCTTCTAAAAAGGGGTGGGGGTGTTGGAAAAGCATGAAAGACCCACTCAAATATACCATATTTTTCAGAGTATAAGACGCACCTTTTTCCCCCAAAAAAGAGGGTGAAAATCTGGGTGCGTCTGACACTCTGAATGTAGCCTCGCCCAGCTTCTCAAATGGAGGTTTCAGAGGCTGAAAATAGCATCAGAAACGAAGCGTCAGAAAAAAAGCCTCCAAACAGAGCTTCAGGAAAAAAAGCCCCCAAATAGAGCTTCAGAAAAGAAGCCCCCAAACAGAGCTTTGGAGGCTTTTTTCCTGAAGCTGTTTCGGAGGCTTTCAAAGGCAGGAAAAAAAGTTTTTTCTGAAACAGAGTTTCAGAAGTTTCAGAGGCCGAAAAAAAGCAAAAAAAAGCAAGGCACAGAGCTCACAACCAAGGAACATGTTGCTAAAATTCACCTCTGGGAACACCTGATTGGGGGTTTTCCAGGAGGCCGATCCACCTGCCAATCAGCTTTTTTATTATTTTCCTCCCCAAAAACTAAGGTGCATCTTATACTCCGGTGTGTCTTATACTCCGAAAAATACGGTACTTCATCTCCCTCACCCCAGATAAAGACAAAACATCGATTTTGAAACTCAGTGGCTTACCACTGTATAATCAGGCCTGTTTGGTGCTCCTTGAACAGAAACTGGACTTGTTGGAACAGCCATTTTGCCTGTTTTAACACTCCCCATCCTCCCAATGCCACTGCTTTAGACTTTAATTACAAAGCAGTATTTTAATAAGGTAAAGGTAAGGTTCCCCTCGCACTTTCCGACTCTAGGGGGCGGTGCTCATCTCTGTTTCAAAGCCGAAGAGCCAGCGCTGTCCAAAGACATCTCCGTGGTCATGTGGCCGGCATGACTAAATGCCAAAGGTGCACGGAACGCTGTTACCTTCCCACAAAAGGTGGTCCCTATTTTTCTACTTGCATTTTTTACATGCTTTTGAATTGCTAGGTTGGCAGAAGCTGGGACAAGTAAGGGGAGCTCACCCCGTTACGCAGCACTAGGGATTCGAACCATTGAACTGCCGACCTTTCGATCGACAAGCTGAGCGTCTCAGCCATTGAGCCATTTTAATATAATTTTAATTATTAAAATTTTAAAAATTGAGTATTTTAATAGGGCAGCCCAAATAACCATTAGGTGGACAATCAGCAGTATGACACACACTCTCTTTCAAATTCCATATAGTAAATCTGTTTTATATTTTTTTAAAAAACTGTTTACAGTATGTGTTTATAGCATGGCCAATGTTACTTCGTTGCAGAAAGTTTCTTTTGCAAGACTATTTGATCTCAGGGATACAGAGAGATCAAAACACTTATGGACATCATTCTCACTTCTTTTTTCCCACAAATAATTTTGGAGTGTCCGTTTGTATCTTTTTTCCAGACTACCTTATCTCCTTCATTTTTGTCATTTAAGTCAGAAAGATAAATCTGCTGGAAGGAAGGACTGAAAGCTTATACGTTCGGTCTACAGATAGGCAAGATCATTTGCCTCCCAATTTCAAATCACTTTAATTTCTTCTGAAATGTGACGTCAAAATGAGGGCACTGCTCAAATGTTCAGTTCTAGGTGTCCAAATACCTCAGCCCAACTTCGATGCTCCAGAATAGAGACTAAAAGCAAAGAAAAAAGGCTGGTCTCGTTTAGGTATGGTATGGGAGCAGGAAGCCAAAAGGGAGCGGGAAATCCTGCTCATGTCAAGTGCTTTGGCTTGGTTCTCCACCCACAAGGTTCTCACAAGAGAGAATTTGTATTTTGAGGCCAAACCCTCTACCATCTACATAGCAGAGCTTGCCCAACCCAGATCAAAAGAGAGGATCATTAGGTAGCAAATACACTGGAATTTTTCAAAGTAGAACCTGCAATTGGCCACTGTTGATCTGAGTTTTCCAGGAATATCGTGCCATGAAATTCAGGAACTACATTCCTGGCTCAGGTCTCTGGCAGCTGGAATTTCCCACTGCCACCCCTCTTTTCATTGGTGCATCATTCATTATACTGATGTCTGCATTCACTGATAATTTATCAAACCTTGATTTGATGATTTACTGCATACTGATGTCTGCATTCACTGATAATTTATCAAACCTTGATTTGATTGCCACTACCACCATTCTATGTCAAGTTGATATTACTAAGGAAAAGGTGTACAAGGATTGGGCCTGCTTCTGTGAATTGGTAAGCCAACATTCCAGTCCAATATTATACCTGTAGATCAGGGGTCTCCAACCTTGACAACTTTAAGACTTATAGACTTCAACTCTCAGAATTCCTCAGCAAAGCTGGCTGAGGAACTCTGGGAGTTGAAGTCCACAAGTCTTAAAGTTACCAAGGTTGGAGATCCCTACTGTAGATCACTACCATCTAGAACAGGGGTGTCAAACTCATGTCATCACGGCAACATCACATGACTTATCAGGACTTTTTTCTCCTTCACTAAACCAGATGTGGCCAGGGCTAGCACGTAACACATCCAGCGGGCTGGGAGTTTGATAGCCTGGTTAGGTGGCTCAGTGGCTAAGACACTGAGTTTGTCGATCAGAAAAGTTGGTGGTTCTAATCCCTAGTACAGGTCGACTAGAAGGTTGGACTAGATGACCTCCAAGGTCCCTTCCAACTCTGTTACTGTTAAATCATTTTTTTTCTCTATCCTATTCTGAATCTATGGAATTTTTTTTTTCAGAACCAGAATAAAACCCTTTAATTTGCCAAATATGTACTTCTAAATGTAGCCTAACTGCATTATTGTTAGCATTAACCCTGGATATGAGTTCTATTACTTTCATTCTCATCACCTCAGTACAATGGGTGTTTATTCAGTTCCCCACCACCCCACTAGTAAATATCATTGAATAAATCTGCAGCTATAATCATAGTTACTCCATAGTGAACCAACATAGGACTGCAAATATAGGTTGTTGTCTTAAATCATGCTTACCCAGAAATTATTTTAAGTACCTCACTGGCTATGTTCATTGCTTAATCTAGTTTAGTAGATAAACCAAAGTTGCTAGGTTTACACTCCGTGCTAAGCAAAAATTAATTTACAATTTACAATCAATTTGTTGAACCACAAAGAAACTAATTACTTGTTAATATGAAGTTGTATCTGCTGAAACCAGTAGTACTGATTTTTCAGTGTATAAGACATAAGACCAAAATGCCAACTGTTGTTTTGTTTTTAATTCCCAACCTCAACAAAAATAAAACCAAATTATGTAACCTTCCATACGAAGCTGCGCACACATTCTTTTCAACTGAGATCATTTCAGTGGCTTGCACGCTACTACAGCTCCCTGCAGGAACAACTGGATCTTGGTTTTCCCATGCTTTTCACCTTTACCACACAAATGGCGGATAAGCTCAGCCATCCTTCTCTGAGTGTTGCCGACACAGGAACAATTTAACCACATTTTTCCCTTCAGGTGGACTGATGAACTCATTCTTCATTTTGGAAGTACACAAATTGCCTTTCCAAAGGTGGAGGCAACCTTGCCAGGGGACACACTGAAGATCCAGCCATGTTCACATCATTTCCATGTGCATTTGATGTGCAACGTGAGTGCCAATTTGCCAGAGGTCAAATGAAAGGAGGGGGCGGTACTAACGTTTTTAATGTGCTCTCCCCTGGAGATCTTTCTTCTCTAAAGTCAAGCTAATCATATCTGAGATACACCTTAAGAAATTCTAATCTTCGCTTGTAAATAAACCCCGCTGATCCCTTTGTGTGCTGTTGAATATTTGGCCCACTTTAGCATATATTCAGTCTGTCTGTCTATTTATCCGAGAGCTAATTTTTTTAAAAAATGGGCGGGCTGAGAAGATAAGCAGTTTGGTTTGAAGCTTAGGATGTCTTCTTCCCATGCTTCCTGCTGTTACTTCCTTTCATGGATTAGCTTTGGATTCTTCTAAAGCCCTAAAGTTTGGCCTATTTCCAGGGGGTGACAGATTTACTCCAAAACCAAGTTCTCACATTGTGCTGGCCAAAATGTAGCTTGTCTGGTTTTGCATGAGGGTGTTGCTATTTTAGTTTGATGCTGTGGTTTATGAATCAGAATGTTGTGAAATGCAGGTTGTAGCTTATTTAATAAACCGAGTTTAAACCAACAATGGCTTGGTAATGTGTAGGTATATTATTCCATGTTAGGATTTTTTTCATTTTCTCTCTGTATATAATCTTTAGGTGGGAAAATGAAAGCCCCAAAATATAATCTACTATATAATCTTTTTGTATGATACTTCCTAAATTGTTGTGACAAAATAAAATAAATAAATAAAATAAAATAAAATAAAACCTCCAATAAGATGATAAACATTGCTATGGGAGATTTTGCCACCAGGAAACTGACTAGTTTCTTCATTCATTCATTCATTCTGTATAACTGCCCAATTGAACCAAGTGACTCTGGGTTTTAGTTTTTTATAGTTTTAGAATTGTCACCAAGTAACAATTTAAAACAATTTTTAAAAAATTTAAAACAATAAGCCATGATGATTAATCAACTAAAAGTAAAGTCAAGTAACAGGGCCCTTAACACATTACGTTCCAAGCCAGGTTTTTAAAGCTTTGTGAAAACCTAACAGGGTTGGGCCATTCTAATCTCTGAGGAGAGAATAGTCCATTGGGGGCTGCAGCAGACAAAGCCCATCTTCTAGTTCCTGCCAGTCAACAATCTTTGGCTGATGGGATCCATTCTGCTGGATTAGATTGGACAGGTAGAAACTCTTGGAAAGGCCATCCTTCAGGTAGCCCACACCCAAGTTATGCAGGGTTTTAAATGTAACAACCATCACCTTGAATTGCACCCAGAAATACACTGGCAGCCAATGCACCTCATAAAGTAGCAATGTTACATGTGCCATGTAGCCGGCACCATTTATTACCCATGTCGCTGAATTTTGCACCAGTTGAAATTTATGAATGCTCGTCAAGGGCAGCCCCATGCAGAGCACATTACTGTAATCTTAGCAAGTGGTTACATGGGCATGGGTGATAGTGAACAGGGGCTCCCGTTCCAGTAATAGGCACAATTGGCACACTACATGCCAGAGAACGTGCAAAGGCTTTCTTATTTATTTAACTCAGTTTTAACACACTTTCTATGACCTAGAAATAAATAAATCCCATTCAGTACTCTCAAGAAGGAGGTTTGATGCAACAGGATCCAAACAAAGTTATCTAATTTATAGCTGCCGATTTCAAGATATCCACCATACATCAGATTAGAGTATTGTGGCACTTCTAGCTAAAGTTATTATACCGTGATCTTGTATAGTGATTGTCAAATGGAACACAGCTGATGAAATGGTTTGAAAGTAGCGCACATCCAGAGGAAAGAAAGGGTTGCTTCTCCCAGGTTGTCCAATTGCATGGTTGTTTTCCTAGGAAAATGGATTTTTGTTGTTCAGTAAGTCACATCTGATTTTTCGCAACCCCATGGGGCATGCCAGGCTCCCCTGTCTTCCATTGTCTCCCAGAGTTTGCCCAAATTAATGTTCATTGTGTCAATGACACTATCTAACCATCTCATGCTCTTCCATCCCCCAGGAGAATGGATAGTGGTGATAATTCACCATATCATAGCCCAGGTGACCAATTCAATTCAAAACTTTATTGTCAGTGCACAACATATGTAGATTGGTTGAGCTCCCTCAGTGCACACACATCCCCAACACAATAAACCAGACCAGACCAGCATGTACCAGTTTACTGGAAACCACAGGAACTGCCCATGAAAACGGATTCCTACTTTTCACTTGAAGACACAAGCTTGCAATTTGCAATAGATGTCGATCGATCGTGACATGACACTGTGCAAGATTCAGCATGCCTTTTTGAAAATGCAAATCCAACCTTGCCTCAAGACATTAATGATAAACTGGAACCCTTCCCCCCCCCCACCACTCATGTTTAGAGATTTAGAGCAAGATCATCCACTGAGTTGAATGGATATTTATTTACCGTGTTTATAAGTTGCTCCAGTCAACCACAATTTGGGCAGTGAAAATACAACCCAGGTAAACCATATGCCAAAGTCCATACAAATGAAATATATACGAAGCATTAGGTTGGACACCTGCTGGAATAACGTGGATTTAATTTGCTTTCTAAATACAAGAGGAAAGGGCCATCTTCACATATGGGATAAGGCGTTGCAAAGAGTAGAGGTCTATTGCTGACGTCTGTCATGGGGAATCACCCAGCGCTGGCTGAAAGAGGAGCAGCTATATAAATGTTTCAGATAAAATAACAGGTATTCCTCGATTTGCAACTGCAATGGAGCCCAAAATTTATGTTGCTCGGTGAGGCATTTCTTAAGTGGGTTTTGCCCCATTTTACGACCTTTCTTGCCACAGTTGCTAAGTGAATCACTGCAGTTGTTAAGTTAGTGACCTGGTTGTTAAGTGAATCTGGCTTCTCCATTGACTTTGCTTGTCAGAAGGTCACAAAAGGGGATCACATGACCCCAGGACACTGCAACCGTCATAAATATGAGTCAATTGCCAAGCGTCTGAATTTTGATCATGTGGCCATGGAGATGCTGCAATGGTTGTTAAGTGTGAAAAATGCTCATAACTCACTTATTTCAGTGGCATTATAACTTTGGACTGTCATTAAATGAACTGTTGTAAGTTGAGGGCTACCTTTGAATAAATGTGGCCTGCACTTACAGACCTGAACCTCTAGTTGTTCAAACCATTCAGGCAGGCTCCATCTTGGATAGGTGTTGCCTGATATAATCCCACCACAGCTTCATGAAGTCTTTGAAACTGACGGCCAGTGAGGTGACTGGCCTGGTTCTCCCAAATCCTGGAATTTCTACATCACATCTGAACAATATTATGGGATCATATATGTACAAACACACATGGTGTACAGGCAATTGAGTATTCAGCCTAAAATGTTACTTTGTGCGAAAAATCAGATATTTTTTTTAAAAAAATACCTCATTATTAATTTGATGCATATTTTGGTAATCATGAGCATGCTTTAAACAAAAACAAAATTGTGTGTGGTAAACTTTACAAGATTAAACAAACCACATTGCACTTCTAATCCTCTTTTTGTCACTGTTATTTTGGAGAGTTTTGTAAAACGCTAAAATGATAAGACAACACTCAGAAGTAACCTATAACTGTCACTGCTAACATATAAAAACTCAAGCGTTAAACAGTGAAAAATAAGTGCTTTATTTAAGCAGACTTAAACAATCACTTTTGTTTTATTTCAGACTATTAAACATATGCCCAATCCCATATTCTCAAAGTATAAAGCCATTCTGTAAATTGACTTCCAAATGTTTAAGGACTGCCTAATTTTAAGAACTATGCTTGCTTCTTGCTTCTTTTCCCTCCATTTTTAATACCTGCATCTTGTTTTTTGGATTATTGACCAAAGAACAATAATTTGCTTCAGATTAGCGGACTGAAGCTAAAATTCAAATTTAATTGTAAATATTTTTTCTTATTTAAGGAATTATGGCTCTGCTAACATTGATTGTACAAGAGAATGACTATAATACTATCACTCCACCCCCATGTACACAGTTTTCCTGTTGCTTTCACAGTCCAGTACTGGGGATATCAGTTATTCTAAAATAGATGAATCAACTGATAAAGAGACTAATATTTTCTGGATTTTACTTGGGAGGCAGAAGATGGGACAGCCACATTTATTTTGTTCATTTGAATAAAAGGCTAATTTTTTCCTCAAAAGTTAAAATGGTAGTGGACAGTGGTGAAATCTCTGAGTTGCTGAAAATTAAGTCATGGAAGCAGACAAGTTCTGCCTAAACTGCTACTGTGTAGAAGGTTTTTTCTTGTTGGATAAATATGGTAGGCTATACTGTGCCATAATGCAAAAGTAGGCATAAACATAACAAATAAATTAACTGCTTTATTAATTGCTTGCACATTCTGTCTTGAGACTACTCCCACAGTGCTTCTAATAATTTGCTAGCTAAGCGCTTCTAAAAACATATTAGTAAATTTTTCGACAGCCGATTTCCATGTACAATCACAGGCTACAAAAAAAGGAAAGGATCTTGTAGATCTTACAGATTAAAAGACTAGCAGATTCATTGTAGCTTCACATATTGGTATTCTACAGTGATGGATCATTAGCTCATAACTATTTAGAGGCTCCTTACAAGATCTAAGGAAATGATGAAAGGAAGCAAAAAAACATCCTAAACAAAATAAGTAATTTTAGTTATTTTTTAGGAAGCAACTACTCTGTTGCTGCAACTGAAGAATTGAGCTTGGGGAATCGGAATGCCTTTTGCAATTCAGAATATTCTACTCAAATTACAAATCTACAAAATTCAGTGAACAGTACTTCATATGGAATGGGACACCTGTACTTTAGCAATGCTCACAGAGTTTCAGTAAGTGGGAGATAATCACAAGACTAAAGAATAATTATGTGGTATGCTTTGGATTCAATTATTTGTGTGGCTCTTGTCTAAAACACTGAAATAAGCAAGGTTTTTTTAAGAACAATAAACAGAGAATATAGAACAGGAAGCTTTTTTGAGATTGTGCCCCTTTTTATTTTAATGAAACCAGATTGCAACCAAAGTCCACAATCATGAAAGTTACTTTAGGAATGGCCAAAGATTTTCATATAGCTAACAAATATCTGCTTTCACCCCTATGGAGATCCTCCATATGATATTGAGAACAATTTTTGCTATGCAGCATAACAGTTGCTATTCAAGAAATACTGGTCTTAAAACCCTGCTGGGCAGAATGAACTAGTCAGTCTGTTCTTGGTTTGTGGCTGTGTTCTGTTTCTAGGAAATCAATATCTGAAGACAAAGATGAAAATGAAAGCTTTCAAAACAGAAGAATTTTTTTTTGCAACTAACAGAAATCAAAGCGCTTGATGCAAAGTTATTTAAGGTTTAAAAAATTATGAATTCAGAGTGTATTTTACATGCACAACACTGGATTTTTTTCAATTATCAGATTGAGCCTAAAATCCTACTTATTGGAGTTAGTTCCGTTGAACTGTATTTTGCTATCACAAAATCAACCCTGTACCTTCATTCTGATGTCTAGTAAGTTTCAATGAGACTTAATGAATGGCAATTACTTCTCAGAATCAAAGTCTAAGAGGAACAGCAACTGAACTGAATAAAAGTACTCCAGCTCAGATTCAAGAGAAAATATTTCATGGTACTTTGAAAGGGGACTAATTAGTCTAGAGAAATGTATTTTCTTGTTTTTTTGCAGCAACCTGCTCTCAGCCTACATTGATGAGTGGAGAAATCCTCAACATTTTTATATACTCTGTAGAAAATGTCACATCAATCAGCGAAAGAAGTATAAACTATCTTACCTAGTCCTATCCGAGATTCCTGGAAAAAAGGCTATGGAGGTTGCAGAGACTGATATTGGGAGGGTCCTTAAAACCGTAGTAGGTAAAAGCTGAACTCCATTCCTCCGTAAGGTCCTTACCTGTTGCTAATTAAAACATAGTCATATCAGGAAGAAATGTATTCAGAGGTGCTCCTAGTTCTTTTTTACAAGAAGGCTATTGGACTTAAAAAGAAGAGTTAAAAGATTTCTGTCCACCCTACTTGAGTTTGCAATTCTTTTTTCTTCCTTTAGTCCAGCATGATTCTTCAGAGACTGCCTGAACAAGTCCCTGCAGTTTTCTTGGCAAGGTTTTTGGAAGAAGTTTGCCACTGCCTCCTTTCTAGGTTTAAGAGACAGGGACTGGCCCCAGGTCACCCAACTGATTTTGCGCCCAAGGGACACTAGGATTCAGTCTCCCCGTTTCTATTCTGATGTTTTAACCACAATGTCAAACTTGCTCTCACGAGAAAAGTCTAGAAGTACTTATAAAACTTTTTTATCTAGGCCTCCAAGATACACATACACGTACAATGAATTGCAGGCTCTGTTAACATTTTACAAGTGACATAAATGCAATACGTAAACTACAGACAGCCAGGAATGTCCAGATTCCAGCGAAATCCTTCAAGCTATCATCAGGGGCACATTCTCAACTGCCTTCACCATAAGTTCACTAGCCTTCGTTCACACATACAATCTCCTCAATGCTAACTGCAGTAGAACTCATGAACCATTAGCAATAAAAGAATAATGGGAAAGGTAGCAGCAGTAGTACAGGTGTGTTAAGGCAACACTGAAAATCTGGAAAGAGCCAAAGGCTGAAGTTAATTGCTTTTGCTTTGTAGCTGCAATTAACACAATTTGCATCTGATTTAATACAGCAAACAGCAAATGCTAGGCTGGAAGACATGGATCATATTTGTGCTGCAACATCTTTGTGCCATAGTTTATCCTAAAGGGAAGGGCATTACTCCAGTTTTTCAGGACTTTTAATAAGCAAATTATGTGAACCCCTAGAAGCATAACATCTGTTCTTAAAAAGCTGAACAATTTGAGAATGAAGCAGAATGAATTTATTCAAATAAAATAACGGTGAGCCATAATCCGGTCCGGCATTCTACCTGCTTTCTGAAATTCCTACACTATGGACTTTTTTTAGTAAGCTGCACAGATGAAATGTATTCTCTCCATCAGGCACAATAGATAAATGACAGGTTAAAGGCACATTCATTATCTTGTGCACCACAAACTTATACCGCTTTCCAGTCTCAACCTGATTTGTAGTGACACTCAGATCCATAAACAAGTTAATAATTAGAGGAACAGAGCAGTTAAGAGTGGTTTTTGCTCCCATTCTTTTCTAACCATCTCATTTGATTTTTATTAAACACCCTCAAAACCAAAGGCTTGGGAAGAAATCTTTCTTTCTTTACACTGATGGGATGACTCCTACTTATATTACTGATTCCAGATTTCCCCCCTCCCAACTCCTGCAGAGGAAAAGCAGGTACAATATTAGGGATGTGTCAGCACCTTACAAATAACAAACTCGTTTTCCATCCTAGCAATAAAGTTTTATTAAAATTGTTCATTAATGCTTCATGTGTAGCAAGAATGCATAGATCCCAAAATATACATACTTTCTTTTTTCCTTATAGAAATAGATCATTCTTTATAATAAAAAAAAAACCCAGTAGGAACATCTTTAACAGATTACTCAATCCATGACTGACAGTTACATGAGGTTGCATCATGTATAAGCTGGTGTTCCCAGCCATGTTTAAAAGATTGCATCACTCTGAACTCTCTTCTCTCCTTTACGTTATATATATTTGTTTAATTTAAATAAGCACTCAAACTTCCCCCCAGCCCCCCCCCAAAAAAAAATCTTTGCAAAGAACAATCATATTGGCTATTAAATGGCTTATCTTGCGTTTGGTATCGGCTTTTTTTTTCTTAGAAAAAAATAATGAAGTTTTAAAAACTATGGATTCTTCCATGAAGTCCCGCAGAGATCAATAGAAACCGGCCAGAGAACTCCCTCCGCCAGCCGAAGGAGTCGTAACTGCAAGAAGCATAGGGCGGAAGGTTTCTCCCATCATCAAAGAGCGCGAATTAAAAGGCCAAAAATATAATTTATATTATATATAGATATATGTATTTATGCAAACCCCCCTCGGGACTTTCTCTTTCCACCCACCCACCCCGACCCGTGCTAGTCCAGAAAAGACGGGCAGATGCACCCCCAGATTCACCCCCCCCTTCACACAAACACACAACAACACGCACACCCCCGCTTCATTCCTTCCCGGAAGCCTCCCCCAACCCTCCGCCTTTCCCAAACCACAGCAGTTGTTTCCAGCGGCGTCCAGCTGTTCTGGGGTCAACGGGGAAGGGGGGGAAAGGCTAGCAATGTCCGGAGGAGGCCAAAAGCGGCTCCGGCAGCTGTTTGAACAAGTTCCTGAGGGTGCTGAGTTCCCGGGAAAGCTGCTCGACTTTCTTTTGGAGCCGCTCGTTCTCGGCCGTCAGTTCCAGCACTTTGTGCTGCGTCTCCAGGTTGCGCATCTTGGCTTTGTCGCGGCTCTTGCGCACGGCGATGTTGTTTCTCTCGCGGCGGATCTTGTACTCCTCGCTGTGTTTGTCCACTGACTTCTTGGACTTGTTCTTGCCGCTACCGCCGCCGCCGCCGCCGGGGCCTGCCGGGTAAACGCCGCCGCCGCCGCCACTTCCTCCTCCGACCGAGGCGGATTTCGAGGAATCGGACGGGTTCGGGGTGCCAGGAGGGCTGGAAGACGACGAGGTGGAGAGGTTTCCGCTGCTCCCGCTCGGCACGGACTGGTAGCCCAAATAGGAGCGGACGGTGCTGCCGTAAGGCGAGGACATTCCCCCCAGGCCGGGCCCTGCTCCTCCTCCGCCGCCGCCGCCGCCGCCGCCGCTTTCTTCCTTGCGGGCCCCTTTGCAAGAATCCAAGTGCTCGAAGACCGGCTCCACTTTGGTCTCCACCATCTGCGGCGGGAAACAACCCAGCAGCGGCCCGCCTTTATGGTTCTGTCCGACGCCCGGGTGGTGACTGTGTCTGCTTAGGTTGATGTAAGCGTAGTCGGGGTGTTTCTTCCCGCCGCCTTTATAGTCCTGCTCGGAGAAGAGATCGGAGAGGAAATCTTGGCCGCTGCTCCCGCCGCCGCCGCCGCCGCTGCTGCAAACCGGCTCAAAGTTGCCCCCTGCTGCCGTGGAAGAAGGCGGCGGCTGCTGTGGCGGCGGCTGCTGCGATGCTAAAGGGTCCAGGTAAGGGCTGAAGTCGATGGCTCTCTCGTGATCCCCCACGGTTAGCTCGGTCATGGAGCGGGCCCCCGCCGCCCGCGGGTGCAGCTTGTTCAGAGCAGCCAGACAGTCCGCCTCGTAATAGAAATTAGCCACTTCCATGGATTTAAAGGCCGCGGGCTGAAGGGGGTGGCATGCCTGATCCCAGGCTACCAGGCGTTGCATGAAAGCAAAAGGAGGGGAGCGGGGGGGGCGAAGGGGAACCTCGGCCACCGGAGACCCCCCTCCAATGCCTCCAGAGCGAGTGGGCGGCGACGTTTGCAAGCGCCGACCGAGGAGACCGCCGGCAATGCCTCTTGCCTGCTTTGCCTTGCCTTCCTTGCCGGCTCCTGAAACTCCCGTCCGAAATGAGGGTTGTCAAGCCCCTTCCTTCCCCCCCCAAAAAAATAAAAATTAATAAAAAATCACGAATGGTTGCTTAGACCCTGCCGGTCGAGCGCTCTTGTCGCGGCTGGTTCCTCCGGACCATTTGGCGGTAGGCGTCGAGTCTTCTCCTCCTTAAAGTCGCTTGACTTGGGAAAGTTGCGCTCAGTTATTTATAGGGGCGGAGCAGCGCAAGCAGAGAGAGAGAGAGAGAAAAGAAAGAAAGAGGTCATTCGCCGCCTGCCCGCTTGATTGCTTGCGCTGTGCGCTCCGGCGCTCGGAGAGGGCTTCGCTTGCTGCTCCAACCTCAAAGTAAGCGGAGCGTCTGTGCCTCCCGGAGCCTTGGCCATTCATAACAAGGCGACACCAGGGCGCGATTCGAGGAGGAGGAGGAGGAGGTGGGAGCAGGGCTGGTTGGCCCGAGCTCGCCGCGAGGGGAGGGGCGTCTTTGCAGCGGGGCAAAGTTGGGCGTGCGTGTGATCTTTCTCCTTAGCCCCAGCTGGGTTTTCCCAAACCCAGAATGGGCGATCCGGGCTCGGACGGAAGACTGTCTTGCATTCCACATTCCCGAGTTTCTTTGGCACCTCCGATTTGGGAAGAAAAGGATCTTTTTCTTTCCTTTTTTTTTTGTCCCCCAAGCCAAATGAATGGGCTTATTTGCGCTCCTGTGAAGAAGACGGCCGCATTTCGCGCCCCCGTTGTCCCAAGCGCATCTAACGAGGCTTGGATTAGGATCGCCCTGCTCTAAAATACCTTTACAGCGCAAGGGAGTCCCGTGGAGCGCAGGAAGCGCGCTCCGGTTCCGGTCACAAAAGTAGATCTCTCGGCGATCGTTTCTGGGTGGAGAGAAGTTTTCAATGAGAGTGAGTGTGCCAGGCTTAAAGAGGGTTTGACAGATACCCCACTCCAAGCAGCTGAAACCCAAGATCTCTGTTTGGGTGACATGGTTGTCCATGATTAACATCGTGCATGACATAACCCGATGTTCTTGACACCTTGAACCATAAATTATGTGGGCAGAGGTTTTGCACAACATCCTAAGCTAACATTTGGTTGGGTAGTTTTAGGATAAGGGGGGTTTGTGTGAATATTTAGCGTTTGGACTAATTACGGCTATGCCTCTGATAGCCAGCAGATTTCAAAACAAGCCAGCATAAGATTGTGCTGTTACTGATCGTTAGTGCAGAAATGAGGCAAAGAAATAAATTTTGTGTCAAACGTGGATGTAGCAAATGGGGAAGAGCCACTGCAAAAGAAAAAAGAAAAAGAAAAAAGGAATAGAGAGAGAGGAAGGAAGGGTTTTCTGGGGCTTCAGATCAACTAGTTTTGCACTCTATAACCCTGAATTAACATGCTCGCCACCCAATCACCCCCACTCCTGGGCACAGGGTTTTGCCTTCTGCTATGGAAAAGAGGCAGGATTGAGTAAAGACGCCTATAGATGTTTTAGAATTTATCAGTGTGTCACTCCTTCAGCAAAAGGCATCATGATGACTGGGACATCCATTTCTTCTTAGGACCCAGAGATCAGGAGATGACACGGAACCCAGAACTCTTTCAAAAGGAGGTTCTCCTTTGCTGATTGCAAGATATATATATATACACACATACATACATATATATTTCTGGCACTTTTCTGGCATGGAAAGCAGGACAGTATTTGATTCTCCTTCGAAGGATTTGTGTGATAGCCCCTTTCCAGGCTAGCAATTGTTATTAAAAAGCAGAAAGTTTCATGAACTACAGTTCGTTTCGGCAGATGCACAGCTGCGGTGTATAAAGTTCCCTGATGTGTGTGCCTTTTGCTAACGTTTCTTAGTTTGAAAAGAAACTTGGGTTACCCCAGCTTAGACTAACACAGCTCTCCTCCTGCAGTGATTCCCATAGGAAATCCAAAGTGCCCCACAGAGGTAAAGCAGACTGGAAGGTTTTCTTTCTTCCTCATGAGTGAGCATCGGGGAGCGCCTGGTCTTCTCTCCAAGATCACCCCATCCTTTCCCTACATGTATCCTTTGCAGCTGTGAGTGTCGTCATTTGGTCTGCGCTTTAAATGGCGTCCTTGGAGTGGCCCTGACATTCCTTGGCAAGTTTGAGCTCTCATTGTCTTCTGAAGGACCACAGCGTGCTTAGACGTCATGAGCTTTGAGACTCTGTTTAGATAAAAGATGCCCACCTTGGAAGCCAAATGCACGGTTCCCCTCACCGACTCCCCGTATTTACCTGCATACAGTCATGACTCATTCCCAGAATAAAGGACAAAAAAACGAAGCAATCGAAGCCAAACATATAATTAAAGAAAGCAGGAGTGGCTTTTGCCTTAGCAAGGACAATCCAGCACTGGGGAGCAAATGGTATTGCATCTCGGAATAATATGAAGCAATCCTGTGGTGTGAGAACACCAACGTTAAGCCAGAGGAACAGGTATTGCATTATGCGATTCAGCAGTCAACTCTTGATGAAGGCCCAAACCTCAGAGATTTTAAAAAAGAGGAAGGATTAAAAAAAATGGGGTATATAGCCATGCATTCCTTTTGCTCTCTTTTCAAATTGATCTTATTGGTTGGAATACTTTTTTTACAAAAGGAATTTAGGCTTTACTTATAGAACATGAAATGATCTTAAATTCATGGTTCTAGTTCTCCTTGTCATGGGTTAAAAACAAAATAAAAGCATTAGATATTGTATTTTTAAAAGATGAGGAATGGGTATATAGTGATCCAAATCAGGCTTAAATTTTAATACGTTTTGATCTTTGTAGAATGTAGTATTATTCATTCTCACTTCATAGCAACATTAATTCTATTGATGAGCAAAATTATATTATTTCTCCACAATAATGCAGAAAGAGCCAGTTAGGCCTAATAGTTAAGGCTAGAAAGCAGGAGACTGCGAGTTCAAGTCCTGCCTTAACCATGAAAGCCACTGGATGATCTCTGGTCGGTCACATTCTCTCATTCCAATCCACCTCCGCAGGGTTATTGTGTGGGGGAAAGTAGAAGGAGGAAGGTGTGTTGTATATAGACCTCAAGAGCAGCAGTTCTGGTGATGTGTGTGTGTTTGTGTGTGTAGCTACAGATATTTCTTTTACAGGGAATGAGTGAAATTGATGAGGCTTTTTCCAAATTTTTTAATGGAGAGCCATGCTGAAGTTGATGAGACTTTTTTCCAGCCTTCCAGTTTCACCAGAAAAAGGAAACTGAACAAAATTACCATTGGGCAGATGCTTGGTATGATGCAAAAAGCAGAGAAGCGGAGGGGGAAAAAGAAAACCACATTGCGTCTGTTATTCTAGTGGTTAATGCAGCCTTCCTTATCCAAGTGACCTCCAAATGTAAGACTACAACTCCCAACATTCCTAGATAATATGATCAATGACGCCATTGGCTAAGCATTCCAGGATTTGTTGCCCTTGCCCCCCCCCGCCATACCCAGCGCTTAAAGAAGGCTGGGATAAAAGATGAAATAAACTATTTCGAATAAATACGATCTAATCAAACAATTCAAGAGGAACGTATTTCTTCACAAAGGCCATTCAAATAGAGAACACTTGGAAAAAAATGTAGTGATTAGCTTTCCTTTTCTTTCTCTTATACACATATACAGTTGTAGGTTAAAAGTTGTTTTAAATCAGTGTTGCTCAATTTTAGCAACGTCCGCATGTGTGGACTTCAACTCCCAGAATTCCCCAGCCAGCTTAGTTGGCTGGTGAATTCTGGAAGCTGAAGTCTACATATCTTGAAACTGCCAAGATTGAGAAACAGTGTTCTAGATGGTAAATTGTGAAACTGTATTAAAGAGCAGGATTTCCATTATTCTTGCTACATACCTACTATCTCCCTTTATTTCCTGCCTAAAAGCTCCTCCTTCCATCATTAAACGACTGGAGTTTCAAGCAGGCAGATTTTATTCGATCCTCAGCTCTTTTGCTGGAGAAATCCAGGCTTAAATTCTTCTCCGAATTCAATGAAAACATCTGTTTCACACCTCAAGAGCTAGTGGCCCATGTTCCCCAGCAAACTCTCCAGGAGAACCAGACCAAAAGTTTTTCTGTAGATGCTGATGATTTTATCTTTGGGTTAAAAGGCCTTATTCCAGGAGTGAAATGTAAAATTTGTTACTACCGGTTCTGTGGGCTTAGCTTGGTGGGTAATGTGACTGGGTGGGCATGGCCAACATTTTTTTTTTACTTTTAAAAGCATTTTTTTACAACCTCTTCGGCTGAAAGAGGTTGTTAAAAAATGCTTTTAAAAGCCTCTGATGATCAGGCAACTCAGCTAGGATCACCAGAGGAGCCTTTTAAAAGCATTTTTTCTACAACCCTTCAGCCGAAGAGGTTGTAAAAAAATGTTTTTAAAGGGTTCTGACAATCCCAGCGTCAGAACAATTTAAAAGCATTTTTTCTGCAACTTCTTTTGGCTGAAGAGGTTGTAAAAAAATGCTTTTAAAGGGTTCTGATAATCCCAGCTGAGCCGCACAATCATCAGAGCCTTTTTTTTTTACTTTTAAAAGCATTTTTTCAGCCGAAGAAAAAATGCTTTTAAAAGTTAAAAAAAACAAAAAACCCTCTGATGATCGCGTGGCTCAGCTGGGCATGTGCGTGGGGGGCAGGGATTTTTGCTACCGGTTCTCCAAACCACCCGCCACCATTGCTACCGGATCGGGCAGCATTTCACCCCTTATTCCCGTGGTATTTCCTTTCTCACAAAGTACAGATGAGTAGAGTCACAGGAACTGGAGTCTCCCATTTAAATGGAAACCTGACTACCAATAAAATTCCCCTTGGAGTGAAATGTAGTTTTCTTACGTTATAATGACTCTTTATGACTGCATGCACTTCTTCCTTTTAGCTGGTGCAAAGAGCTGCCCTCCCAAATGTTGGCTTTGGAGATTGGGTAACGAGCAGACTTTTTCCGGTCCTCATGGAGTGCCAACTAATTTTCATCAGGGGCATCTAGTTTCAGACTTCCCCTTTCTTCCAGCTTCCCTAATCTTCTGCTTTGCCTGGCACCCTCTCTGCCTTCTTTCTTTCTCTGGATTATTTGTTAAGATCCCTGGAATTTATGGATAGCAACAGCAGGAAGTGTTGGCAGGGATAGCCATCAAAGTTTGAATCCCACTCGATCCAAACTTGGAAGGAGGGAGGTAATGATACCACCCAACAGTTACTTGCGATTCCAATCCTTTCCTGCCTCCTCTTGCAGTCCAGGCAACTCAAATACTTGGTTGAATTGACTTGAGTACTTGAACATCATCGACATTGACCAAATCACCCTCAGTCAATTGCAAAAGGCAGCTTTACCTGGAACTGCTTACATCCTGCTCCAATACCATCAAACAACATCTGCCAATCCTAGGTTCCTGGGGAAGGATTCAGTGGGTGGATAAAAAAGCCAAATTAGTCTAAACATTTGCTGACTGTGCATTGATCCTTAATAATTTATTACATTTATATGCTGTCCAACTCTTAGCTCCTATGACTCAGAAAGAATGGTCTTCTCTTTGTAGCATGTTGTGTAAATGAACCTCTACGAAGTAACTGAACTAGCATGGGGCTATTGTACCATATCTCTAAGAGGGCAGCACAGGGTTTTCCAAGAAATGGACGTCTTTTTTTTTTTTGTATCTCTTTGCTGCCATCTAGTGGTTGTGCGGATGTTCTTTTTGCCTATATAAAATTACATCGCAAAAGATGTTTTGAAATGTCATTAATCATTCATACAGCATGCCAAGCCATAGTTGTAACAATGATTTATTGAATCAGCTTAGTAGGTCACATAGTAGGCTAACTCATAAACCGTAGTTTGCAAATCAGAATTACTGTGTTGCCCAAGTGAGATGGAGCTTGCACTCACTGGCCTTGAACAAATCATTATCTTGTAGAGTTGCCCTGGAGGGAAAATTGGAGAAACAAATTTTATGAACCCTACTGCGAGGTCTAAGGAGCAAGAATAAATAGCTTCAAATCACATTATGGTTTACCATATAGTATGAATCCTGGATCTATCTGACAGTATAGTCCTATCTTTTAATGGGTCATTACATTTCTGAAGGCCAAAGATTTCTGCCAACATACCATATCCAGGGACTGGGAAGCATGCATTGGATGTATCCAGCAGTGGAAGGCTTCTCAAAGAAAGCCTGTTACATTAGCCCAGTGTTTCTCAACCTTGCCAACTTTAAGAAGTATGGACATGCTTGTGGTGACCAAGGCCCAAGTAGTGATTACTAAACACAATTCAGTCCTCAACAAACTTATTTTATTAAAACAGCTGAGAATTAATTCATTCTCAGCTTCGTCCAAAACAAAATTCTTTATAAATAGTCCCTCGGCCTTATCACCAACCTTTGATGTCTTTGGCAACCTGCCAAAGGCTTTTCTTTGGCAAAAACCCCACAAAGTTCAAGAGATGCTGACAAGAAGCACGGAAATCAATGTTGCTTTCTACAAAGAACCCAAAGGCTCGTTGCTGCTCTTTTAAGCCTTATGGGAGGGGCCAATCATCTTTTGGCCTTACTCCCGAGTTGTCCTTTTTGCTTCAGCTGCTCATAGGCCAAAAAAAGGATGGCAGGGGAGTGGGGAGATGACCAGATGCACACGGCAATATCATCAGACCGATGTTGTGACTTGTGTTCTTGTGTCAGATGTTGCACAAAAAAATTGTCAATAGCATTTGAATGATAATATCACCGTCGGCATTGTCATTGTGGTGTCCTTGTGGTTTGTGGTCCCCAAAATTCAAGGCACTACAACCTAGTTAACCCTCTTTTAGCCTAGTCTGGCTTGCTATGCAAACTAAGCAATTTAGTCTTTTGGTGTCAACAAATCTGTTTTCCACAGAGAGTCCTAGAATGACAACCATTAGTTTAGTAACTGGTTGAAGTTAAAACAGCACTGAAAAAATTGATTTATGACTGGTCTTCACACTTAGACCATCATAGCATCCCCATGGTCACATGATTAAAATTTAGGTGTATTCCTGATGGTTGCAGAGTCCTGGGATCATATGATCACCATTTGCAATCTTCCCAGCCAGCTTCCAACAAGCAAAGTCAATGTGGAATGCTGGATTCACTTAACAATGATGTGATTCATTTAACAACTGTAGTGTTTCAGTTAGCAACCATGGCAAAAAAGAGTTTTAAAATTGGGCACCACTGACTTAACATCTGTCTTGCTTAGCGATGGAAATTCTGGGTGCAATGGTGGTCATAAAAGTTGAGAATTACCTGTACCTCTGTTTGATCTAACTCAACAATTCTGCAGTTGTCCAAGCAGCTTTTTCATCCCTCTCTGGAATTTCCAGGATCTAAAGTCAAGATCTCTTCCACATAAAAAGGTTTAACCTTTGAAGATCCTTCCAGGTTAGAACCCTGGCATTGTCCCACAGTTCAGGAGTCTCTATGCTCTCTTGCTGGTATCTTCGTTGAGTAACTAAACCAATGTTTTATCCGTTTCTATTCCAAATTGACAGAATAACAGTTTGAATGGACCTAATCCGACTCCTTGCTTGGGCCACCAGTGATGGCTAACCTTTTCGGCACCAAGTGCCAAAAGCGCATGCACCATAATGCAATCCGTGTGTGAGTCCCCTTGTGCCACACCCCCTGTGCATATGCGTATGACCCCCATTTATGCCCCCCCCGCATGTGCAGCAGAGACCCGAAAACCAGCTGGCCAACAGGAGGCGCGCACACATGCGCAGCGGAGCTGAGCTGGGGTGATGGCTCGCATGCCCGCAGAGAGGGCTCTGCGTGCCACCTGTGGCATGCGTGCCATAGGTTCGCCATCACGACCCTACACCATTCCAAACAAGTGGCTGTCCGGTCTCTTCTTAAAAACCTCCAGTGTTGGAGCATCCACAACTTCGGGAGGTAAGTCGTTCCACCAGTTAATTGTTCTGTTTCTCCTTAGTTCTAGGTTGCTTCTCTCCTCGATTGCAGAATATCTGCGTTAGAATTTGAGTGCTTCACCTTGATGGTGCTCAGTGGAGGACAACTGTCGGCCTGCAAAGAGACACACTCCAGTTCCTTGGTTTGTCTCCTTCCCTACTGCAGCTAAGCAGCCAAAAGGGCCACAGGGCCTCGGTGCCCTCCCACTCCGCTTCAGGATATTTCAGCAAATGGTGGCTGTTCCTCATTTCCACCTTCCCAAACAGCGGTGGGGTGAGGGGAACTTCGTGCTGCAGGCAGCCTTTATTTGCACAATTGCATTGCTCGGAGGAGACAGCATTATGCAGTTTGGTTCGAGTGTCAGGAGAATTATTGCAGGCCCTTCAAGGCCGATTCCAAGGAAAAAGGAAGAATTTGGCAGTGGAGCAGTTAACAATGTGGAAATGGCCAAAACTACAGCCTGGTATGATCCTTATCCCTGAGATTTGCAGAAATAAGATGCCTTCCACTGGTCAGGTGGGGGAAGGTCCATCAAAGATGTTTGACACTCGCTGAAGGAATTATAAAAATTAGTCCCACAAAGTTCATCAGCAGGCAAAATTAATATAGCGGCCCAAATCTAGAAATGCAATGTCTATTTAGTGTTCCTGGGGTGTGGGTTAAATTATTATTTCAACAATGTATAAATAAATAAATAAGCAAGCAAGCAATGCAGCAATGTAATGGACGCCCGTGATAAACGTCCACTCATTGCAAATTCATGGAATGTTTGCTTTGCTCCCTAATGTTGTGCAACATTCCTTCTTTTTGCTTTAAATCAATAACAACAAGATCAGCATTAGGCCCATGTGAGTCATCATGACGCTTTCTGATCCCTGATTTGCAAATGATGGCCCTTTTATAAAATGCAGATACGTCCACTCATAAATTTGATTTACAAGTAGCCTCTTTTGGAATGAAGAAGAAGAATCCACTGCATACGGGAAAGCACAGCCCATAGTAACTGGAGAGTACCAGATGGGCCAAAAGAGATGCAATAGGGCCATTAAAAAGGAAAACCGTCTCTTAATTCGTTGCGCTCTGCCTAGAATCTACTTCAGGGCATCCTTTGAAACGGGTTCTAAATTGAGGAAAGTTTAGACCACAATTAAATCAGTTAGTCTTTAAGGAACCAGGAGATTCAACGCACACGTTTTTGTATTGTTCATTTTCACACGAAGGAAAAAGGTTTGAAATCTAAAACCTGCAACCATGGATGAAAGTTCCAAGGGAAAAAAGTACCATTCTGTTTGGTACTTTGCATCACTAAATCTGACCCTCTCCCTTTTGCAAATTGCTTCCAAGCTATTTATACGAGATGATGGTCCTACTGAGAACCAAGACATTTGGATTCAAATTGTTTGCTGTGGTTTGGGAGGGTGGGAGATGCTTGGGCCTCCCCTGACATGGTGGAAATCCAGCCCACGGAGTTCACAGTGTCGCATCCGACACATCTGAAGACTACCAAGATTGGGAGGTTGTGTTCTATGGCAACGGGCTTCGTGCTGAACTCTGAAGAGGAATGGACCAGGGCGTATGTGGCTTAGAAAAAGTAGACAGGCGTAGCCAGTGGTGAAATCCAAATTTTTTTACTACCGGTTCTGTGGGCGTGGCTTGGTGGGCGTGGTGTGGCTTGGTGGGTGTGGTAGGGGAAGGATACTGCAAAAACCTCATTCCCTCCCCACTCCTGGGGGAAGGATATTGCAAAATCTCCATTCCCACCCCACTCTGGGGCCAGCCAGAGGTGGTATTTGCCGATTCTCTGAACTGCTCAAAATTTCCGCTACCGGTTCTCCAGAACTTGTCAGAACCTCTGGATTTCACCCCTGGGCGTAGATTTTTGAAGAGGGGGGCCTATCCCTCACTTTTCCTGGCTCAAGGGATGCTGACTTGGGTGATGCGATGCTATTCTTTAAACTTATCCTCTTCGATGTTCACCTCTGACCAGACACTCCCAACCTTTGCAACACACACACGTGGGATTGCACAATTTCAACCTTATCTGGCCAACAGTGCTCTTTGCCCTGCAGAGCTCACCAAGAGACGTCACCTGGCAGGTGATAGGCTGCTCCTGTCTGTTGCCTCTGGGACAGAATGACCAGAATTCCTTCCTCAATTTGTTAAAAAAAAAAATTTCCAGGGCTGCAGGCGGGTCAAAGGAGCAGCTGAATGCAGAACTTTGGGGAGGAAATGATAGGAAGAAGCAGCTTGTACCACCACCCCTTTTCTGCGTAAGCAGGATGGAATTTTTGAACAGTTCTGGGACACGTTGCTTCGGTTTTGAGCATTGAATTCATGGTATGCATATTTATAAAACAATAAACATGTTATATACCTATGTCTTGGTATAATCTGTTTCATGCACACGCACTCCCTAAGGACTGATTCCCACAAATAACTTTAGTTACTGTGGCCTTATTTTATCGTTATAGGTAGTCCTCAACTTATGGCCATTTGCTTAATGAACTGTTCAAAGTTATAGCGCTGCGGAAAAAGTGATTTACGACCACCGGTCATCGGACTTATGATCCTTGCAGCATCCATGTGGTAGATAATTGAAATGTGGGCACTTGGCCACTGGCATGTATTTATGATGGTTGCAGTGTCCTGGGATTATGTGATCACTATTTCCAAATTTCCCAGGAACTTCCGACAAGCAAAGTCAATCAGGGAAGCCAGATTCACTTAAATGACCAAATGACTTGCTTAATGTTCATGTGACTGCTGAACGACCATGATGAAAAAAAAAGCTGCAGAATTGGACACAACTCACTTAAAAGCTGCATTGTTTACCATTGGAAGTTCCTATCCCAATTGTGATTGTAAATTGAGGACTACCTGTAATTATAGCTAGATCATGAGTGCATAGTTTTTGGGCCCTCTGAGTGGTCTGCTAAGGGTTTGATCCCAAAAGTGGTCAGGACCAGGACAAAAATGAAAGGTGAGTATGATTAAAAAGGTAAAGGTTCCCCTCGCACATACATGCTAGTCGTTGCCGACTCTAGGGGGTGGTGCTCATCTCCGTTACAAAGCCGAAGAGCCAGCGCTGTCTGAAGACGTCTCTGTGGTCATGTGGCCGGCATGACTCAACTTTAAAATTATTAAACAGTAATGAGTATGATTACTGTTTAATAATTTTCTCCTCCTCTCACATTAAGGATCACCAACTGATGTCTATCTCAAGGGTGCTTATTTATTTATGTATTTATTTATTTATTTATTTATTTATTGGAATTTGTCAAACAAAAACGAGAACAAGAATAAGAGAATAAAAATACAATGACAGGGATGATAGGCATGTTAGTGCACTTATGCACTCCCCCTCTACAGACCACTTAAGTACGAAGTAAGGTCCATGGAAGTCCATTTGTGACTGAAACTGTGAAAATTTGTAACTGAGACAACTGAATCAGGTAGGGTATTCCAGACTTCGACAACTCTATTACAGAAATCATATTTTTACAGTCAAGCTTAGAACAATTTACACTGAGTTTAAAGTGGTTGTTTGCATGCGTATTATTGCGATTAAAACAGAAAAAGTCATTTACGGGTAAAGTATTACTACGTATAATTTTGTATGCAATACCTAGGTCTGACCGCAAGCGATGCAGTTCTAAGTTATTCAAACTGAGAATTTTGAGCCTAGTAGCATAAAGAATTCTATTGTGTAAAGAAGAGTGCAAAACTTTTCTTATGATGTACTTTTGAACCCACTTGATTGTACTGATGTCAGATATATGGTGGGGACTCCAAAGAGTTGAACAATACTCTAAAATTGATCTAGCATAATTTTTATAAGCTCTAATTAGCAATATAATGTTTCGAGACAAAAAGCTTCACAAAATTAAGTTTACAACACTTAATGATTTTTTAGCAATGCTGTTACAGTGAGCTTTGGAGCATAAATTGTCAGAGATAAGTACACCTAGGTCTTTAACAAAGTGAGGGTCGTCTGTTAGATCAATGCCACCTAGCTTATACTTGACAGTCTGATTACTTTTACCAATATGTAAGACAGAGCATTTATTAATCGAAATTTGAAGTTGCCAAATAGATGACCATTCAGACACATGGTCGAGATCACTTTGCAAAACAACAGAATTATCTGTAGAATTGTATAATTTTACATAATCGGCAAAAAGAACGCAATTGCTTTTAAGTTGATCACATAAATTTGTTGATAGAGAGCAAAAAAATAATGTGGGACCTAAAACACTGCCTTGCGGAACACCACTGTTAACTGATGCAGGATTAGACAGAGAGTTCCCTATTTTGACTTTCTGCAGTCTATTAGACAGGAAAGCAGCAATCCACTTGTGCAAAGGTCCAGAAATGCCATAAGAGTTTAAATTCAACAGCAGTTTATCATGTACTACTGTATCAAAAGCCTTACAAAAATCTATGTAAATTGCATCAACAGCTTTACCTTGACCAAGACATGTAGTCCAGATATTTTTACAGTGCAAAAGTTGTAAATTACAGGACAAGTTTTTCCTAAAGCCAAACTGTCAGATAGCAAATTATTTGTCTCTAAGTGGTGAACGATGGATTGGTTTATAATTGATTCCATAACTTTGCATGTAACACAACACAAAGACATCAGTCTATTATTTTCGACTGAACTAGGGTCACCCGTTTTAAAAATTGGTATAACTATAGCTGATGACCATAGATCAGGCAGGGAACTAGTTCGAAACAATACTTGGAAAATTGTACACAAAGGTTCAGCTAGGGCGATAGCAAGCTTTTTCAGGAAAAAAAGCACATAACCCACCTGGTCCTGTGGATAGCAATGGCTTTAAATTACATAAGGCTAATTCAACATTATCTACTGTAAATATTCAGCAATTTGGTACTTCAGCTTCTCTGGCTTTTTGGATGAGAAACAAAACATCCTCAAAGAAAAACAAGAAAGTCCAATTGCCTTTTGAAAAAAGCACCTTTGGGACAATCATGACCTGGATGACTGAGAATCTCCATAGACAACGGAGGTCTACTTTACAGCATCTCTAAAAATCTTCTGGGAATGGTCAGATTAAGTTTCCCATTACATTCTGAGTTGGATTCACACAGCAAAGCTGGCTGAGGAATTCTGGGAGTTGAAGTCCACAAGTCTTAAAATTGCCAAGGTTGGACATGCTTATGACATGCTTAACCAGGCTAGTGAGGTATTAGAGGCTGCACGTACGTAACATATTAAGCTTTGGAGTTGTTTGCCAGGGGAGTGGGTTTTGACTTAGCTATATCTGTGAATCTAAGCCATCTGAAGGTTTATGTTTCAATATGTTGTGCCACCCCGGCAAATGGGTTAGATTAGGAATCAGGTTTAGCATGTTATGTGAGGACATTCATTGAAATCATAGTGATGCGTTAATGACTAATTAAACTACCACTGATTTCAGTCACTGTTCTTTAAAACCTAGACCCAACCCAAATGACTGGCTGGGCTGACAGATTAATCCTAAACCCAGATTAATTAAACATTATTGGCATGTGTACAGACAGCTGATCTCCAAACAAACCACATTATGGCCTAATGTGATGGCCTGGTTCACATGCTATGCAGCTAGAATCTCTCCTTCAGTGAACTGCACATGATCCCATTCCATTTCAATCTAGCCTAGCATAAAGTGCAAACTTTGTTACTGATGTTTACCCATGTTGGGTGCATTTTCATTTACTCTTTGGTGAATTGATTGGTTACACAAATATGAGCCCCATTAGGAATTCATTCCTGTCATCCACAGAAAATAGATACCGAATTGAAAGTGTTCCCATCTAAGGGGAACATTCATCTCTGTAGAATTGTCTTTATGGCCCATTATTGTCACTCTATAGTCAGCACTTCACTGGTTGGGAATTCTTGGAGCTGTAGTCCCAAGGTCTCCCAAAAGTGCCCGATGTCTACCACCCCCAATGGAGATTTGTTTGAAACAACTATGCACAATTTCACCATTGTTGATAAGGTAGGATATTGCATGAGACCCTTAGTAATCGGTCCATGTCCAAAAGCAACATTTCCCACCCATCCCCATTTCACTTTAACCCTCCCCCATTTCACTTTAACCCTCCCCCATTTAACAACTATAGTGCTGGTAGAGCAATTTCAGAACATGAGTTTTTTGCATTAATAGTTTACAGTATTGGTACACAAAGGCTGTCTGATTTTATTTGAGGTTCAGTTCTTTGGAAGAAGTCCAATTCACTCTCAGTGAGTCAGGATCTAATCTAGCTCAACACATTCCCCAGATGTGAAGCAAGATTCAGGGAATAAACAAAACAAAAACTTAACTCTGTTGGGTCCAGTTTGAGAAAAAGAGTGACATATATGGAACATCCTCCCACAGAGTGTAAGATTTCAGTAAGGAAGCTGTGGAAATAACAGAATAACAGAGTTGGAGGTTTTCTTGTCCAACCCGATGCTCAGGCAGGAGACCTATGCCATGTTTTAAATATTTAAAGATGAAGTTAACATATTCCAAACAAAAAGAAAATAATACTTGCTAATTAATCATGCCCCTACCAACAAGTGTTTTATTTTAATTTTAGCTTTCTGTTTATTTTGCATGCAGAAATACACGTCCTTCTATATTTTGTATATCAACAGCAAATAAAAATAAAATCTTTCAATATCCACTTAGGGAATAATTTCTATTTAATTCAGTAGCACTTAGTCTAGCAAACTGCATTGCAAACAAAGATTTTACAATACCTCCATTAAGTCTTAATTGGTTATTCTTTGAAAGTGAAGTAGCCCAAACTTCCAGGTTCAGAACAATTCAGAGACTAGTTCTGATGAAGATTTCCCAATTTACAGAAGCTATCAAAACTCTTCAAATTTCTCTACTCATTAAATATAAGAATGGGATTTCAGAGAGCAGCCGTGTATATCATCATAGAGATTGAAAATAATTTAAAATTCAATTTAACTAACGATAATGTTATAGAAATCACTGTGATTTTTGTTTCTAACATTGAAATCTGTTTATGACTATTTAAAAGTAAATATCATTGATGGGGTTTGTGTAATGCACTAAGCCACCGTTTCTTAGTTTCTGAAAGAAACTACAATTACCTGGGTTTTACATCATTCACACACCATTCTATCAATCACTTTCTTCTATCTTTGCATGTTGTGTAAAGTTACCCATTGAGTTCAGAGTGATTTTCCCCAGATTTACCGATGATGATGATTTCCTTGCATTTTCCTGGAAGGACGGGGTCATTTTTTTCATATCAACCAAGAATTGATTTATTGATTGCATCAAGAAATGACTGACCAGCTCATCGCCCAAATCTGATATCATGGGCTGAGAGAGAGCAACTAGCCCAAAGTCACTGAGCTTGTTTTCATGCCTAAGGCAGAATTAGAATTCACCAGTCTCCTGGTTTCTAGCCTGGGCCCTTAACTGCTAGACCAAACTAGCTCTCACTTACATGTGTAATATGTGTGAACAAAGGGTGTAATATGTGTGGACATGGGTTCAACTGATGTTTTTTACAACAAATGACTCCTTTCATGTACAAAAGAACTGCTTTGGAGACACTACTGAAAAATGGGGCATAAATCTGAATTCATTCCATTTAAATGCATCCCAAGAAAGAGATTGATTGAACAGAATCAGATAACACATTTTGATGTCTTCTAGAAAATCTGGATTACAACTTGTCATTGGTAATAATAATAATAATAATAATAATAATAATAATAATAATAATAATAATAATAATAATAATAATAATAATAATAATAATAATAATAATATTTTAATTTATATACCGGTGCACAGCCAAAATAAAAACAAAAACTAATATACAATAATAAAACAACCCATAAAAAACTTATTCAATTGGCCTTAAATAAAATATCTCCCTATAAAATTACAAAAATTAAAACCCATAAAATCAATTTAAAATATTAAAAATTAAACATTCAAGCCAGTCCAGCAAGACGAAATAAATAAGTTTTAAGTTCGCGGCGAAAGGTCCTGAGGTCAGGTAATTGTCGAAGTCCAGGGGGAAGTTCGTTCCACAGGGTAGGAGCTCCCACAGAGAAGGCCCTCCCCCTGGGGGCCGCCAGTCGACATTGCTTGGCTGACGGTACCCTAAGGAGTCCCTCTCTGTGAGAATGCACCGGTCGTTGGGAGATAGACGATGGCAGTAGGCGGTCCCGTAGATATGCTGGTTATGCTGCTAGAAGCTACATTTTGAAGTCCAAAATGTTTGGCAGATATCACTTGTAAAGTCACAACTCGATGCCATTGAGTTCCACATGTTGGGGCTTACATTTTGGCTATAGACACATTTGTTTTAACAATATGCCCAATGTACAAAAAGTCCTTATTATTTTATGTATGTATGTATGTACGTATGTATATTTGTTTTCATAGGTTTTCACGGGTATAGGTATGTAGGTCTTGGCATTTTCGGGTCTTTTCCCATGTAAGGTTGAGAGGATCTTGGTGACGTTTCGACGAGGTCTCACTCATCATCTTCAGGCCAGTGTCTTCGGCTTCATGCTTCTCGAAATTCTCAACCTTACATGGGAAAAGACCCGAAAATGCCAAGACCTACGTACACACACACACACACACACACACACACATATATATGTAGGTCTTTGGTTATTCGGGTTTTCTCCCGTGTAAAATTGGAAGTGTCTTAGCGATGTTTCAACGAAGTCTCATTCGTCATCTTCAGGCTTCAGCTTTGTGCTTCTGGGAGCAAGCAGCTTCTGGGAGCTTCAGCTTCGTGCTTCTGGGAGCAAGCACGAAGCTGAAGCCTGAAAATGACGAATGAGACTTTGTCAAAACGTCGCCAAGATACTTCCAATTTTACGCGGGAGAAAACCCGAATAACCAAAGACGTACATACAAACACCCGCGAAAACCTCAGAAAACAAATATATATACATAGATATATATATATATAAAAAGCTGAGCATTCCAAATATACATGCTTAAGAGAACACTGTATTATTTCGTTCCATTGTTTTAATTGGGATGTAATTATGACTGATTTTGTGGGCTTATCCCTTTAGTATAAATCAACCTTTTATATTCTGGCACATTCCGGTGGTTTGAACTTCAACTCCCATGGTCCCTAGCCAGCAGAGCTAGAGGACATCAAGAGAGGGAAAGCTAAGTAAATATTTACTGGAATATCAACATATGACCACAGAATAATTGACATAAACACCAAGTGAAAAGCAAGTCAGTATCCAGGCAAGGACTTCTCCCAGGAGGATGACACTAGAATAGTTGTAGGGCAGAAATGTCTGGAAGTCAGTTATCTTTAGCAGTTTTCTCAGTTCTCTAAGTAGTTTCAGCCAATTGTGACTGCACAATTGAACGGAAGAAAAAAAAAAACGGTGTCCATCCTCCTGCATCTGAAGACTTAACACTATTTGGGTGGTGGGTCATATTCCCCAAATGATCGCCTATCAAGAGTTATTTTGCGTTCTCCACATTGTAGCTAGGCGATTTAAGAACTTGATTTATCCTTGGAGAGGATTGTGAGCGTTTGCTGCCCTCTGGTGGAGAAATAAAGAATAGAAAATCTTATGGGTGGACATTATTTTTGTTTATGGCTCTTCTTAAATGGCAGCACTAAAAGGCTGTTATCTAGCAAGGAGCTGGCTTAAAGTATGCCGGCAATAAAAAATATTTACTACATTTCCAACCCTGGCAACAAAGCACAAGAAGCAGGAGGCAGTGGGGAAAAGCCACAGTTGATGTTGGTTCTTTTTTAAAAAAAATAATATTTATTAAATTTCCAAAAATTAAAATACACAGTACAAAAAAAAATCATAATACACAAAAGCAAAAAATATAAACAAAGGTTCTTCACGTAATGATTATTCTGGGGATCAAAGGACCAAAGCTGTTCTCCTCCTTCCTATGGTCAGTAATCCAAGCTGGATGCCCAGATTGCAATCATGTGACCAGGAAGGTGGAGGGACTGTGATGATTAGAACACCAATCCTGCGCAGACTGCACTGGCTACCTGTGGTCTTCCGGGTGCACTTCAAGGTGTTGGTTATCACCTTTAAAGCACTCCATGGCATAGGACCGGGATATCTTCGGGACCGCCTTCTGCTACCACATGCCTCCCACCGACCCATACGCTCCCATAGAGAGGGTCTCCTCAGGATGCCGTCAGCCAAACAGTGTCGGCTGGCGACCCCCAGGGGGAGACCCTTCTCTGTGGGGGCACCTACCCTCTGGAACGAGCTTCCCCCGGGACTTCGACAACTTCCTGACCTCCGGACTTTTCGCCGCAAGCTGAAAACATACCTATTCTTCCGAGCAGGACTGGCTTAATAGGGGTTTTTAATTCGTTTTAAATGGGGTTTATTTTTATATTATGTATTTTATTTTATATTTAAATTTAGGCCATATGGAATAAGTTTTTTAAATAGTTTTTATTGTAATATATTGTATTGTTTTACTTGGCTGTTCACCGCCCTGAGTCCTTCGGGAGAAGGGCGGTATAAAAATTAAAATATTATTATTATTATTATTGTTGTTGTTGTTGTTGTTGTTGTTGTTGTTGTTGTTATTATTATTATTATTATTATTATTATTATTATTATTATTATTATTATCATCAAGGCTGTAAGTACCACTCATTCAGCCTGGTTGTAAATTTGAATGATTGCTGAACAAGTGGTTGTTAACTAAAGATCAGCTGTAGTATTTACGTTCTACTGCCTCCTTGTGGTCAGTAGGTCATCAGTTGCTGTTGCAGAGTCAGTGCCACTAAATTTGGACCTCCAAAGAACAACCCCTAGCTTATAGCTAACTAAATATAAAGGCTTCCATGGTGGCCTTCGTGTGGCCATAGTGTGCCTAAGTATTAATAGTTTCGGTCAAACTCTCACATTTGCAAAAGTTTGGCAGGCTTCTGAGAACACAGTTTAACCCAGCATCACCCAACTATGGCTTCTATCAGGTATGAGCTACATTTTAGAACAGATTTCTCCAGAACTTCCATTGCATTGGTTTTTCATGTGGTACCAAGCCTCTTCCCAAGACTTGGATCTAGTAGGATGGTTCCATCAATATCAAGCTCCCCATAGTCTACTAAACAGATTTAGTAGGGGACAATGGTTCTGCTTGGCTCAGACTATCTCATCTCCATGTGGATTCCAACCATTACATATTGTCATAGTCAAGCTTTGAAGGTCAAAAAAGTCACCCCAGTTATATAGGCCAGGATTGCGGTAGTGTTATCCAACTTTTGTTGAAAAAATAAATATATTGCCAGATAAGCTCTGGAGAATGCAATAACCCTGTCTGCATTCACTGTAGAAAAGGTTACACAACATACTGAAGCAGCTACATATCCAGAATCTGCATCTACCTAATTTGAAAGCTTAGTTAGAGTATGATCTTGCCCATTGGATTACTTATGGTTCAGTACATCTTGCAAGACCAGAAAATGGTTTAATTCAATAGCCAGATGATACATATTGTATGAATATGACCTGAGTGAAGACAAGTTGACTACTCTGAAGAAACTAAGGGAAACTAATTTTGATAGGTTGATGGATGGATGGCTAGATGGATGGATGGATGGATAGGTAGGTGGGTGGACGGATGGATGGACAGACATTTGGCACAAATAAATACATTTTGCTGAACTTTATGCTCCCTTGTAATAACAAAATGTATGAAAGTGAGGATCTTGTTAGCAAATTCAAATAAAAATGAAAGGCTATCTCAAAATAGCTCTATTAGTCTTCCGTATGATTCAAGGGTGAAATTCTCTGAAGTCTGCTACCAGTTCTGTGCGTCTGCTACCAAGTGCGCACTGAGTGCGCATGCACGCTTGAGGCGCGCCCGCGCAGCACTAAAAAAGGAACATTTTGAAGTTTTCCGAGTCTGCAAAGGTAAGTAGAACAGCGAGGTGGGGAATCCGCTGTGCCACATGATTTAGATTAGCTAGAAAGCAGAAAATCCAACAATTCTAGCTAATATCATCACAGCTGATCGTGACTCAGCTAATCATCGGAAATACCAGTTCTCCTGAACCGGTAGCATTTTTTACTACCAGTTCACCTGAACCGGTCTGAACAGGTAGCATTTCACCGCTGGTATGATTCCACCCAAGATGAAGAATTCCATTTCATCAATTTGTTGGCCTTCATCAGATAATAATGAAGGTTCCTCCATGGATGTCCCCTTGTTCTGGAGGAGAAGTTTGTGATGCTCTAATGAGGTTGAGAGCTAAAGCTGGAGGTAGTATATTCTACCAGAAGGGTGACTCATGCCACACAGGTCTTAGCAGAAGAGCCAAGTTAAGTGTATCAACCCATTTAGTATACTTAGAAAACAAATATACTGGATCATTTGTCTCCTGGGTCAACAGGGACTGTGTCAGATATTAGAGCCATGGTGGCGCAGTGGTTAGAATGCAGTACTGCATTAGCAGTTTGGCAGATTGAATCTCACCAGGCTCAAGGTTGACTCAGCCTTCCATCCTTCCAACGTCGATAAAATGAGGACCCAGATTGTTGGAGGGCAATACGCTGAATCTGTTAACTACTTAGAGGGGGCTGTAAAGCACTATGAACCGATATATAAATCTACATGCTATTGTTATTGCTAGAGTCAGGGGTGAAATCCACTTACCTTTGCTACGGGTTCACAAAAGTGAGCGCACGCACCTCCTCCACACATGCGCACAGGGTCAAAAATGGGACGTGATGACATCTGGGTGGGTGGGTGGAGCCTCCCGCCTCCGGCACTACCAGTTCGCCTGAGCCGGATAGAACGGGCTGAATTTCACCGCTGGTTAGAGTTCCTGGACATCTGTTGACAACAGGATTCAGGAGCTAAGGTTAAGCAACCAGGTCTTAGCCCTGTAGGCTTCCTGGAAGGACAATAAGTACAGGAATGTTATATACTGTGTTTGAGTATTGCATCATTATGGACTCCTATTATAAATCAGGACCCACACCGTGGCGATACTTAAAATGAAAGCTTCAACTGTGGAAAATAATTTATCCAGATTCAAATATTATTCAACAACAGTTAGCAGATTAAAGTCCCAACAGTGCTTTTTTCAAGAGGCAACTGGAATTTCTGGTTTTTCTTTGAAGACGTTTCGCTTCTCATCCAAGAAGCTTCTTCGGCTCTTGAATGAGAAGCAAAACGCCTTCAAAGAAAAACCAGAAAGTCCAGCTGCCTCTTAAAAAAGCACCTTTAGGACAACTACGACCTGGATGGCTGAGAAGCTCCATAGACATTTAGCAGATCAAAGGAAATTCATTATCAGAAATAAAATATTCAGGGATGAAGAGTCGGAAGAGATTCAGAAGAATCTTGAAAATGGAAAACCCAAAAACAATCGTGGACATGATGGTTCCAGTGGTTATTTTTACACTGAGTGCCATAGCAAAAAATCTTGGTTAGTATTTACAAAATATGTTAATTCACTTTTTTTTTTGGTCAATTACAGAAATTGGAGACCACTTCAGTTCATCAGAGGCTGTTCCTAGAAGGAGATGGAGAGAAATGTATACTCATCAATTGCTGGTGCCATTTCCCATGCTTCTTTTTTTTTTTTTTAAAGAAATGTTTAATCTTACATACAGAGGAGGGAGATTAAAAACAGCCTAAATTTGTTTTTCCTAACCCCAGCTAACTCACCCACCTATCCTCCCTGCCTGGAGCTTTCCACTGACTGAGAGAATGATGCGCCTTCCCCAACCTGGTGCTGTCCAGGTGAATTAGGAGTACAGTACCCATTGCCCCGAATTTTAGGGGTTAATCCCAACATGTCTATACAGCACTAGGATGTAGCTGCCATATACCACCCCCTGCTATGACATAGTTTAGTCACTAGATGGCAGCCAACTGTTACACTGAGACTGAAACCTGCTGTTTTGTGTTGGTTAAAAAATACAATGGCAGAGAGGACACCAGCTAATTTGCTGTTTTGAGCTCCTTACCCTCTCACACCAGTGGTGAGTTTCAGATTATGTTACAACCGGTTCCCTGCGTGAATGCATGCTCGCTTCATGCACGTGCACACCCAGTTCACACGCGCGCCTGCCTTCCAACCATGCGCTTCGCTCGTGTGTGCGCCTTTCATGCATGTACCTGGCCTCAAAAATGTGCCTAAATAGGATGGCAAGAGCTGGGGTGGGCAAGGGGACAAGCCTACCCCTGATTTCCGCTACCGGTTTGGACGAACTGGTCTGAACCGGCTGAATCCCACCCCTTTCCAATTAATTCATTTCCCTTTTAGTCCTCACTTCCTGATATGCTTTCTTTCTTTCTTTCTTTCTTTCTTTCTTTCTTTCTTTCTTTCTTTCTTTCTTTATTTATTTATTTATTTTGAATGGATTAGATTTATAGGCCGCCTTCGCTGTGGAATTTTGCTTTCAGCAATGAAGTTGCTTGGATGAGCAACGAAAGAGAGTTTGGTCCAGTTGCCATGATTCAACCTTTAGTAAGGAGACCAACATTTTTTACAATGATAGGTAAAGGTTCCCCTCGCACATACGTGCTAGTCGTTGCCGACTCTAGGGGGCGGTGCTCATCTCCGTTTCAAAGCCGAAGAGCCAGCGCTGTCCGAAGATGTCTCCGTGGTCATGTGGCCGGCATGACTCAACGCTGTTACCTTCCCACCAAAGGTGATCCCTATTTTTTCTACTTGCATTTTTATGTGCTTTCGAAACTGCTAGGTTGGCAGAAGCTGGGACAAGTAACGGGAGCTCACCCTGTTACACGGCAGTGCTAGGGATTCGAACCGCCGATAAGGAGTATAAGGAGTACACAAATAAATTGAAGAAAACTTTTTTTGTAAATAAAAGAAACATGTTATTCATTGCAACAATAATACAGAATACACTATAATATGATAAATGCATAATAAAAAACATTTGTAACAATAACATTTTATATTGTAATTATGCTTGCATGCCTATTAATTATTATTTAAATGAGTACTTTTCCATTCAATGAATTTTTTTGTCAATGTATCATCTTCTAACAATATATTGGAAATATCTGAACAAAAAATATCCTTCATACTGAATTTTATGGCAAGTGCTGCAGCTAGAGTATCAACATTCAATCTCAATTTCTCACTTTTCCAAAAATCATCAGCAATTGAATAAATAAAATTAATTATTAAAACTGAAACAATAACATAAGCGAATAAACTTGTAAATAAAATTATACATATTTGGAAATTATTAGATAATGAATTAATAAAATGTGAATTATTGTGCTTACCTGTGTATGATTGAATATTCACTGAGAAAGAAGCGAGTCTAATGCATGCATGTGTGCCGTGTCGTGTTTTGGTAAGAAGTAAACAAAGCACTTGTGCATGGCACACTCTTGCATGTGGCGAACTCTCTCAAAACAATTTCCCTGTGTGGAGCGCATGCGTTTCATAATCGCGTCTTGCCACACTGTACTGAGCCTTGACGAATTGTCATGTCAAATACAAATATGCCATATCACATGCAACGAATCAGATCGGCATCGATCGAATACGGAGATTTACAGATTAGTCTTCAAATATCAAAAAGGAGGACATGTAGGAGGACACTTTTCAAGAGAGGACAGAACTTATGAAAGAAGGACAGTCCTCCCTAAAGGAGGACGATTGGTCACCTTACCTTCAGACACTCTGGAAGGGCAACAGAGCAAATTTGCAGTTGAAATCTTTGTTCTTCTCTCAACTCAGCAGGGGAGACCATCCTCACTTCATACTCATTGATTGCAACCTGGGGCAGATAACAGCACCATGGATGGTCAGCAGACAGATTGTGTCCCCAAGAGATTGGCATGTGGCAAAATTCCATCGGACTGTGAATTATGGGTACCATGGTACCAGTATACCTCAAGAGTAGGTGGGGAAGATTGGTCTATAGGCATTGATGGGATTCAGCCAGTTCGCACCACTTTGGGAGAACCGGTTGTTAACTTTCTGAGCAGTTTGGTGAACTGGTTGTTGGAAGAAATCATTAGGGCAGAGAACTGGTTGTTAAATTATTTGAATCCCACCCCTGTCTATAGGCCTTTGACAGGCCATCATTGGGCAGAGTTGGCACAAACTGGTCCTCCTTTGCTGACATTCTAGCCATTAGGAATAAACTTGGTTAGAGCTCATCAGAGAGGCACTCCCTGCTTAACAAATATTTATTTATAGGCACATGACTGTTTCTTGCCCACTTGCTTACTCTTACATACACACACACACACACACACTTTCAATATTAAAGCTGGCCATGCTTTTAAGTGGGCCAAAATATTCCTGGCTTTCTTTCTGAAGTTGTAAAATGTCATCCCCAAAGTATTTATAGATATAATTCCAGCTCCAAGGACTTGGAGAATTTTCAGCAACTGACGTAAGAAATGGTGTGGCTCATTGCAAACTGTTGCCTTTGTCAAATTGTATTGCTGTTTTTTAGTGATGTACTTATAGTATATAAACACTATTCTGTTCAACCCATCTTTTAAATTCATCCCTGCATTCCCTTAGTAATGTTGTTTTTATGTTAATGATAGAATGAATCTAGGATAGTAGTTAAGGCATCAGATGTCTGGAGACTGACTTCTACTCCTTCCTTGGAAGCCAACTGGGTGATCTTCGGCCAGTCACTTTGTCTTAGTCCTAGGAAGAAGGCAATTGCAAAACACTTCTGAAAAAAACTGCCAATTAAAACAAATACACCCCAACTTAATTTCCAAATACCATCTATAAAACATTTTATATAAAAAAAAAGAATTTAAATTATCCTTTCTTACTTTCAGTTTTTATCCAAAATAGATATATCCACCATATATAATAACAACATAAATATAATACACCCACAATTGACTTACAGACTCAAACAAATACACATTATCCTTTCTATTTCTTTTATATTCAGAAATTTTTACTTACAGTTTACCCTTTCCCATAAAAGGAAACACTTTTCATCTGACAATGTTGCTCCTTTACTCCTTGTTCTTTTTTAAAGATTACCATCCTTTGCTCCTCCCCTGCTATTTTCTGTATTTCTTCTCCCATAGTTACAGCTCCATTTTCAAATTGTGTTTGCTTTATTTCCTTCTCCCTTTTTTTGGCCATTTCCACTTCTCCTCCCACCTTAACTTCTAAATCTGGCAAACTTCCAGCCTTCAATACCTCAACATAAAAGTCTCTTGCTTTGGTAACTGCATTAAGGCAATACTTCCCTCCCATGTAATTTACTGTTAATCCGGCTGGCACATTCCATCTATACCATACCTGGCGGTTTCTAAGCTCCTTTACCAAAAAAGCATATTCTTTTCTGTCCCTCAATATTTTGGAAGGAATTTCTTTCAACACCAAAGCCTCTTGACCCAATATTTGAATTTTACTTTTATAGGAGACTTGCGAGATTTCACTCCTAATCTTCCTAGATATAAAATAAATCACTATATCCCTTGGCAGCTGTCTCTGCCTTGCCACCCATGAATTAACACGATAATTAGTAAAATGTGGGAGATATATTTTATTGATGTTATTTTATTAATGGTGGATTTAATTACTTTGGAAAAATTGATGTTGGGTTTAAAGTGTTGGGGGGGGAAATTAAAATAAAAATTAAAACAGAAAGGGAGTTGCTTAAGGTTAAAATGTTAAAATGGTTATAAAATATTTGGAATTTATTGTGATGATGTTAGTGTTATATTGGTGACCCTAGTCTGATTAAAACTGTCCATGTTTAAAACTGTGAAATTAAGGGGTTTCCGTTGTGTTTTCTGACTGCTAGTTGACGTTCATGGATATGATCTGCCAGCCTTCTGCCTCTCTGTCCTACATAGTGGCTCTTACGGTCCTTACACTATATGTTGTAGGTGACTCTTATTTTTTTTCTTGGGCTACTGGAACTTTTGATTTTCTTAAAGTGTTTTGGAGGACTTCCGTTGGTGTTCGTGCTACAGTGATATTGTGTGATTGCAATAGTTTGCTGGGTGTTTTTAAGATGTTTTTGATGTCTGACAGTGTCTACGGAGATTCTCAGCCATTCAGGTCAGGGTAGCCCCAAAGGTGTTTTTTTCCAAGAGGCAACTAGACTTTTTGGTTTTTCTTTGACAATGTTTTGCTTCTCATCCAAGAAGAGCTTGGATGAGAAGCGAAACATCTTTAAAGAAAAACCAGAATGTCCAGTTGCCTCTTGAAAAAAAAACACCTTTGGGATGTATGGCAGTGTTATCTTTTTCACATCTTGTGTTGGTTGTACTGCAGTGGGTTGAGTAGTCAGACATGTTCAGATAAGATTGTGTGGGTATCTATTTTGTTGAAAGATATTGCATTGGTGGCCTGTTTGCTTTTGCTGTGTTCTGGGTTTTTGCAACATGGTTTTGTGCCCATCTGTATACTGTTCTTACACAGGAGTAGAGGGTAGAATTACAATTAATGTACCCTTTAACAGCCAGAAGGTGGCAGTACTTGACTAGCCCTGCCTGTATTCTGAAGTTGAACAGGGTTGGGATTAGTTAATAATGGAATGGGGGTGTCAAGCTCTTTGAGGCAAGCAAACATACAAAAAATGAATCACTTGGATTTCTGAAAAAATCTTTATTACTCCTAGGTAAAATACAGAATCTTGAATGCCTGCTGAAGCAATCCTCTAGATCAGCTTACACCTATCATAATTAGAGCCATGGTGGTGCAGTGGTTAGAATGCAGCATTGCAGGCTAATTCTGCCGACTGTCAGCAGTTCAATTCTCACTGGCTAAAGGTTGACTCAGCCTTCCATCCTTCCAAGGTGGGTAAAATGAGGACCCAGATTGTTGAGGGTAATATGCTGACTCTGTAAACCGCTTAGAGAGGGCTGTAAAGCACTGTGAAGCAATATAAGGTAGGCCTCGACTTACAACAGTTTAGTTAGTGTCTGTTCAAAGTTACAACGGCATTGAAAAAAGTGATTGATTACCTTTTTTAGAGCTATGACCTTTGCAGCATCCCCATGATCATATAATCAAAAGTCAGATGCTTGGCAACTGGTTCGTATTGCTGACTATTGTAGTGACCCAGGGTCATGCGATCACTTTTTTGCGACCTTCTGACAAGCAAAGTCAATGGGGTAGCCAGGTTCACTTAACAACCACGTTAGCAACTTATCAATTGCAGTGAGTTACTTAACAATTGTGGCAAGAAAGGTCGTAAGATGGGGCAAAACTCACTTAACAAATGTCTCACTTAGCAACAGAAATTTTGGGCTCAACTGTGATCATACATTGAGGACTACCTGTATAAGTCTAACTGCTATTGCTATTGTTAAAGCAGGATTACTCTTAATCTGTACATGGGGAATGAATGCCCTTGAAGCCCTCCAACCCAGAGGCTGCAGCTGGTGGCTACATTGCATTGCATGGCTATGGCATTAAGACTTATATACCGCTCCATAGAGCTTTACACTATGCTCAGCATTCTCCGAGCTGTTTACAACATCTGCTTATTGCCCCCAATGATCTCGCTCCTCATTTTATGACCTTGGAAGGATGGAAAGAATGCAGTAATGGTGGTCTGAGAAACAGACTCACCAGTCAGAAGTTGGACAGAGTCATGAAGTGAAGCAGCGAACAGTTTATTTTGAAATAAGTTCTTTCAAGAGCAGGTGGACAGCTATGTGGGCACACCCAGGAATAGATTTCACCTACTTCTTAGTCTCTCAACCCGAAGCACAAATCCCTCCCCTGTAGCCCCCTTTGACAAAGACTACAGAGTCACAATCTTCTCGAAATGCCTCTTCCCCTCTTCATGAACTTCCCCGTGTTTTATCTGTCTCCTCACCTTTTGCCCAGTTCCCTTTCTTTCCCCTAGACCAGGGGTCTCCAACCTTGTCAACTTTAAAACTTGTGGACTTCAACTCCCAGAATCCTTCAGCCAGCTTTGCTGGCTGAAGGATTCTGGGATTTGAAGTACACAAGTCTTAAAGTTGACAAGGTTGGAGACCCCTGCCCTAGACTACTTTTTCCCATTTTAAAATCGATTTCTTAACCTATATTTCTTGTTTCCTTGCAATCCTTGCAGCATAAGCATAATAAATTGAGACAAGCAGTGAATTTCTCTACTATATTATTAGACTGTGTGGTTAACACTGTTAGCTAATCTGCCTACCCAAGCTGACTTGCTTATCGATGCAGCAGGAACCTGCAGAGGCTGAACTGGGAAGCCAGAATGAAAAATTCAAAACAATCACAATCCACTTCCATATTCTGGCCATGAGCCCATTCAGGATTAAGCTTGACTTGAAGGAGACTTATTGTTCAAGATGTCCTTGGGGCAACTGCATTTATCAATGTTTCCTTTTTGACTTGTGAGGTTTACCTTGAATTGAAATTAATTGACCCGTGTCAGCCTCTCCAGCAACACAAGAAGCTCTACTTGAATTAACCTCATTTCCTGAGGTTTTCTTCGCTGGGAAGATACAGACCTACACCTGGAATCTTTTCTATGCAGTGTCTGCTCTACCACTATGGCTCTTCTCAATTACATCCTAACCATTGTCTTGCTCCAAGGCAATGGTTGTGTGCACATTTATTTATTACCTTTCAATAGCTGCCCACCTCAACCAAATAACTCTGGGTGGCTTACGTTTCAAAAGCTATCAACCAGTTAAAACAAATAAAAATAATAAAAAACTTCAAAAAATTTAAAACATACAGCAGCCAAGATACTTAACCAACTAGGAGTAAAGCCAAGTAGAGCTTTTAACACATTCCAAGTCCAGACCTGCAAGCAAGCTTTTAAAGCAAGTTTTTAAAGGAAAAAGAAGGTCTTTTAGTTCTCACCAGTTGCTGATGGGTCTGCAACATGGCCAGTATCCTAGATCTCTAGAAAGAATACAGAGAAGAGCAACAATTAGCACAGGGGCCCCCCAAGGCTGTGTGCTCTCCCCACTTCTCTTCTCTCTGTATACCAATGACTGCATCTCCAATGATCCATTTGTTAAGCTACTGAAGTTCGCAGATGACACAACAGTGATTGGTCTCATTCGAGACAATGACGAATCCGCATATAGACGAGAGGTCGAACGACTAGCCTTGTGGTGCAACCAAAACAATCTGGAACTGAACACACTCAAAACCGTAGAAATGGTGGTAGACTTTAGGAAAAACCCTTCCATACTTCCACCTCTCACAATACTTGACAACACAGTATCAACAGTAGAAACCTTCAAATTTCTGGGTTCTATCATATCGCAAGATCTCAAATGGACAGCTAACATCAAAAACATCATTAAAAAAGGACAACAAAGAATGTTCTTTCTGCGCCAACTCAGTAAGCTCAAACTGCCCAAGGAGCTGCTGATCCAATTCTACAGAGGAATTATTGAGTCTGTCATTTGCACCTCTATAACTGTCTGGTTCGGTTCTGCAACCCAACAAGAAAAACACAGACTTCAGAGGATAATTAGAACTGCAGAAAAAATAATTGCTACCAACCTGCCTTCCATTGAGGACCTGTATACTGCACGAATCAAGAAGAGGGCCGTGAAAATATTTGCAGATCCCTCGCATCCTGGACATAAACTGTTTCAACTCCTACCCTCAAAACGACGCCATAGAGCACTGCACACCAGAACAACTAGGCACAAGAACAGTTTTTTCCCGAAGGCCATCACTCTGCTAAACAAATAATTCCCTCAACACTGTCAGACTATTTACTGAATCTGCACTACTATTAATCGTTTCATAGTTCCCATCACCAATCTCTTTCCACTTATGACTGTATGACTATAACTTGTTGCTGGCAATCCTTATGATTTATATTGATATATTGATCATCAATTGTGTTGTAAATGTTGTACCTTGATGAACGTATCTTTTCTTTTATGTACACTGAGAGCATATGCACCAAGACAAATTCCTTGTGTGTCCAATCACACTTGGCCAATAAAATTCTATTCTATTCTATTCAATGATGATTAGGGGACTGGAGGCTAAAACATATAAAGAATGCTTGCTGGAATTCGGTTATGTCTAGTTTAATGAAAAAAAGGACAGGGGTGACATGGATAGCAGTGTTCCAATATCTAAGTGATTGCCACAAAGAAGAGGGGGTCAACCTATTCGCCAAAGCACCTGAAAGCAGGATAAGAAGCAATGAATGGAAACTAATCAAGGAGTGAAGCTACCTAGAATTAAGGAGAAATTTCCTGACAGTTAGAACAATTAATCAGTGGAATGACTTGCCTTCAAAAGTTGTGGATGCTCCAACACTGGAAGTTTTTAAGAAGAGATTTGACAACCATTTGTCTGAAATGGCATAGAGCAGGAGGTTGGACTAGAACAGTGGTCACCAACTGGTGATCCGTGGACCACTGGTGGTCCACGAGAAAATTTTGGTGGTCTGCAGAAAAATTATTTGCATTTTTTATATTGCACTAAATCAGGGGTCCTCAAACTACAGCTGCTGGGATGGATACATGCAATGAATCTTTGTGTTGCTGCAGAGAGTCTCCCCCTTCAGGGTCTTTTTGTGTGGGTCGGAGGGGGGCAGAAATTCCAACTTGGGGTCTGCTTCGGCCTCCTGGTGCCAGGACTTTGGGTAAAGGCTGGAGGGAAGTGCCGCTGGTGGCGAAGAGCCAGAAAACCTTGTTCCAGTAGGACTGCATCATGGCCTGGAACTGGCTGACCATCTCAGCCCGTTGAGCGTCCAGGTGCCAGTACCTGGCATTGCACTCACGCAGGTCTTCCCTCTGCTTGGAAAGCCTATGCTCGTAGTCCTCAGTGAGATCCTTCTACTGAGTCTCCTTCTTGGTCAGATCCAATTTGAACTGAGCTGTTTTGCCAACTCTTTCTTGTGGTGGCTGCTTAGCTCCAACAACTGCTTCCTGTTGGGGCTCTAAGGAGCCTGGGCGGGGAGGCGAGGACTGGCTGGGAGGGGAGGGGCAAGTAGAGGCCAGCAGAGTGACATTGAGTTGGCCATGCCCACCCAGTCACATGGCCACCTAGCCACGCCCACCCAGCCAGTCATTAGGCAGATCGTATTAGTGGTCCGCAGGATTTAAAATTATGAATTTAGTGGTCCCTGAGATCCGAAAGGTTGGTGACTCCTGGACTAGAAGACCTCCAAGTCTGGTATTCTGTTATTCTGGATAGAATTGGATGAGTAGAGACTCTTGGAAAAAGACAGCTCCTCAGGTACACAAAAAGGGTCATAGAGGTTCGGGGGGGGGGAATGGAAAACTATCAAGGCAGCCATTTCTTTTAAGGATCTGAAGGCCGGAAAAGCTGTGGTGGAGGAGTTACTGCAAATGTGGAAATGAAGAGCCCCAAAGCCAGTGGTGGTATTTAGCCAGTACAGACTGGTTCGAGAAAACCGGTAGCAGAAATGGCGGGTCCCAACCACCCAGGCGCTATGCCGTCCTATTTAGCCACGTTTTCAAGGCCAGGCACATACGCAGAAGGCGCACACACAAAGCACCTGCGCGGAAAGGCGGGCGCTTGCACGGAAGGTCCACACGCGGCGAACCGGTGGTAAAAATATGTGAAACGGACCTCTGCCCAAAGCCCTATAGAACAACAGCACTTAAAAAAAGCCACCCAGACCAGGGGTCCCCAACCTTGGCAACTTTAAGCCTGGTGGACTTCAACTCCCAGAATTCCCCAGCCAGCTTTGAGCCTTTATTCATTTGAGCCATGATTTGATAAATTAATACAATTGTCTGAATCCGTACTGCATCATAGAGTAACCGCCTAGGCTTTGTACTATATAATTAGCCACAAATTGGTGAAATCCAATTTTTTTTACTACCGGTTCTGTGGGCATGGCTTGGCGGACATGGAGTGGTTTGGTGGGCGTGGCAGGGGAAGGATACTGCAAAATATCCATTCCCACCCCACTCCTGGGGGAAGGATACTGCAAAATCCCCATTCCCTCCCCACTCTGGCACCAGCCAGAGGTGGTATTTGCCAGTTCTCCGAACTACTCAAAATTTCTGCTACTGGTTCTCCAGAACCTGTCAGAACCTGCTGCATTTCAGCCCTGCCACAAAACAGCCAGGTGCATGATAGTTTGGCTCACTGAGTAAAAGCAACCTATTTCAAAATGTGTCCTGTTAGATTGCAGTTCAAAGTGATATTACCTCAGCTAATATGATTTTAAATAATAGTTATGGTTTTTTATTATGTACAAGTTGGTCACTATGGTATGTTTACTGATCCCTGGTTACAAGACTATGCCTTCACATATTAGATAAACATAATCCTCCACAAAGCAAGGCAGACAATGCCCCGGACTATAATTCATTTAGAAACCATCCTGAATTAGGTTGGGCTTACCCAACTGGGTGACTTTGGCTCAGTCACTGTCCCTCAGCCCAATTCACCTCACAAGTTTCTTGTTGTGGGGAAAATAGGAGGAAGAAAGAACATTAAGTACATTCACCATCTTATGTTATTTATAAAAAATAATAAGAGGTAGAATAAAAAAAGGTCTTTAAAAAAAATAATCTTACAGCTGCTTTGTCTGTCAAAAGATTTCTTTCGGCTCTCCATTCCATACAGCAGGGATCAGTCATACCAAAAACGGTGGCGTGATTTTGCAGGCCAAAATCTTCAAGTTCATGACCATGTGATTCTCTCCTTCTGAAAGAAAGCCCACAGTGATAAAAAAAATGTGTCTGAATGAGCCTTTTGTTGTGTCTGTTTGAGCTGCCTGCTTCACTGAATTCTACAGGGAAGGGACAGATTTTTCTCCCTGTAGTGCCTGTTGATTCTTTCATTAAGTCATCAGAATCACAACATTGTTTTAAATGATGCACCATCAAATCAGCTCTAGCAACCACATAGATAGGGGGGGTTTTTTCCATGAAGACTGGCAAGGCGATTTATTAAATATATGTATTTGGGAAAGTGCTGATATTTTTTAATTTCGTTCACCTGGAGAGCTAGCAAATGGGAATTTGCATTGTGCAGTTTACAGGCAGTGCTCAGCGTATCACCATTCATTTAATGATTGTTCAAAGTTACAATGGTGCTGAAAAAAGTTACTTTTGACCAGTCCTCACATTTATGACCATTGCAATGTCCCTGTGATCATAGGATAAAAATTAGGGTACTTAGCAACTGGCATGTATTTATGACAGTTGTAGGGTCTTGGGGGGGGCGGGTGTCACATAATCACTATTTCCAACCTTCCCAGAGACTTCCATCAAATAAGGTTAATGGGGGAAGCCAGATTCACTTAAGGACTGAATGATTTGCTTAAGGACTGTAGCAAAAAAAATTGTACAATCAGGCATGACTCATTTAATAACTGCATCGTTTAGTGATAGACACTCCAGTCCCAATGAGTCGTGGTGGTGCAGTGGGTAGAATTACAGGCTAATTCATTGCTCACTGCCAGCAGTCCGATTCTGACCGGTTCAAGGTTGACTCAACCTTCCATCCTTCCGATGTTGGTAAAATGAGGACTTCCATTATTGGGGGCAATATGCTGATTTTGTAAACCAGGGGTCTTCAACCTTGGCAACTCTAAGACTTGTGGACTTCAACTCCTAGAATTCCTCAGCCAGCTTTCCTGGCTGAGGGATTCTGGGAGTTGAAGTCCACAAGTCTTAAAGTTGCCAAGGTTGGAGACCCCTGCTGTAAACTGCTTAGAGAGGGCTATACACGATGAAGTAGTATATAAGTCTAAATGCTATTGCTATAATTCTAAGACTACTTGTATGGGCTACAGAAATAATTACTATGAGATACATGGAAGCTGCAAAGCCTGTCTCACCTGATTGGTCAGGGTACTAGGCAACTGCTCTCCGACATTTCCAAAATGAATGTCTACTTCTCTGTGGATAAAAGCACTTCTTGGTTATAGAATACATCAGTTTCATCCACAGGCATCTTAAGCAGAAGAGCTTTAATAGTCAAGGCTCCTTGTGGCTAGCAGAATGAGAAATTAATCATTTATAAAGTGTGTCAATGACTCCACAAGCATTAGGGCAAGGCAATAGAAGTAGGAGATGCTTAATATAATTCAAATGTTCTCCAGATATTCAAGTATTAGCAAGAGGTTTTCACTCTGCCTTTAGAGCTCAGTGAAATCTGATTCCAATGCTGGCATGCAACAGCATATTCTTGATAAAATTAAACATGACACCAATCATGAATGGGGAGCCATATGAATTAATTAAACAATCAATCAAACAAGTTGTTCTACATGGCCTTAGTTTCCATATTCTGTGTTTCCAAATATACTGAAAATAATTGTTATTCAATTTTTCTATTAAATTAAATTTATATTCCATTTTACCTGCAGAAGCTCAAGACAATATATGAAACAGGCCTCTCATTTTTTTTCTTTCTTTCACAATGAGACAGTTTGGATTGAGAACAATTGGCCTAAATTTGTGCAATTATTTTCTGTGGATTCAACCCTGGACTTCCTTAGTCATAGTTCCATTCATTAGATATGCATTAAGCACATGGGTTCCTCCAGTTTGTGGACGGAAGACTGCCATGTATGAAATATTTCAAGGGTGCCAGGCAAAATATTAGCATTAACTCTGTAGTTGTAGGCAATGTCCTTAGAAGTAAATTCACCTGATTTGTGAATAAAACCAAGTATTAGAGTATATGAGATAACATCAATTCTAACACTTTAGAGGTAAAGTGGGACACAAATATAATAGTTTATTTAAGCCTTGCCTACTAAAACAATAGCAAATTCAGTAGGATGGCTACCTACACAGGAAGTTCCCTGTTAATAGAGAACAACAATTTGCGTATCTGTTTCAACCACAGTGGATGTCAGAAGAGAAACGGAGCAACCAGGAGCACACAAAACTTCAATTGTAAGAAAAACCTCTTTATATGCTCAAGATATATGATTGAAAATATAGTCTCACCTTGACTTGAGAGGAGTTAAATCAAGATGCCCTCATTTAAACATGCAAGCAACAGAAACTCTAGATCAGGGTTGGGGAACGATCATGCCCCTTTATGACTTGTGGATTTCAACTCCCAGAATTCCTGAACCAGTATGGCTGGCTCAAAAATTCTGAGAGTTGAAGTTCACAAGTCATAAAAGGGGCCATCATTTCCCACCCCTGCTCTAGATAAATGCATTTATTCTATCTCCCAAACTACTGAGCTACCACTTTCCCCAAGCAATTGTCACAGAAACCTGCTGTTCTTAACTGTCCTCATCACTAGGTTGAAACATCACCTAAGTATATTTTCTGATTTTGTACTGCTAAAGTGAGTAGTTCAAACTAACGTTTGAACTTGAACGTTTTCTTTCTTCAAAAGAAAAGCAAGAAATCTATCTGTTCAAGCCTCAGGCCAAATTACTGAGAATGTTGTTTAAACCCACCCTGGGGAAACCAATATCACCACTTCCTTGATATTCTTCCATGACCTCTAGTGTTACTTGAGTCTACTAAGAAGTTGACTGCAGGATCTAATAAATTTCAGAGCGTCATTGTGCAAATTTGTAATTCTCAGAGTTCGCCTGGCAGTCTGCCTTTTCTTCATGATTTCCTTCTACACTTTCTGCAGCTGAATTCTTATTTCTAAAACTGACTTCCTTCTTTTAAAGCTGTGTGTGCACACATGTGCTTGGTCATGATTAGCCATGGTTTACTTAGCTCCACTTCCGGCTCCGTTCTCTTTCTCACTGCCCCATTGCATGGAAGGCAGTGGGAGGGAAATCACAGGTAGTTGTCAACCTGCAGCCATTTGTTTAGCAACCAGTTCAAGTTACAACACGGAAATATCTTACTTATGATCGGTCCTCCCACTTACAACCATTTACAGTATTCCAACAGTCACAAGATCAAAATTTAGGCACTTGTATTAACACTGGTTGCAGCATCCTAGGGTCATGTGATCACCATTTGCAGCTGGCTTCACTTAATGATCACATGAGACACCTAACAGCAATTCACTTAACAACCTTGGCAAAAAAGGTCATAAAAGCGTGACTCACTTAACAACTGCCTTGCTTAGTATCAGAAATGCGTGTCCCAACTGTGGTTTATTACCTGTAAAGCATAATGAACAGAATAGCTTGTTCATAATAATCCATTTTTCCTAAGAGTTAAATATCACTTCTGCTAACTTTTTCAGATCAGTTTTCATAATTCTCCCAAGTGCTCATTAAGCCAGTCATGTAAGAAGGAGAGAGGATGAGAGTGGGCGGTGTGCATAAGATTAAAGAGTGAGGAGGCTTGCTTTTATGCAATAGTGATAAAAAGAAGCAAACAAAGTATTGTTACAGCTCTCTGCGTGACACGTAGATCATTAAATAAAAGTCAGAAATTGTGTACGATCAGAAACCTTTTCTAACAAGCTTTATTAAAAGCCATATATCCTCCTATTTTTACCACCATAGACTAATAGAACTACGTCATTGTTTAATAATATGCAGCAACCCAATAACCCACACCTAAATTATATTAAACATGCCTTCAGGTACAGCTTAATTAGGGCTACTATATCTGGGCTGCAAAATTTACAACACTCAGAAGACCGTAAGGATATTGCCATGACTGAATGAGAAGATATTGGAAATGATAAATTTACTAGCAGTGGTAACTCAAATAGGCTTTTTCAGGGCACTGCCCTCCGATTGTGTTAGACTTCATTACCTCTTATGGGTAGTCCTCATCTAACAACCACTTCTTCACCAACTGTTCAAAGTTCTGACAGTGCAGGATGAAACTTACGATCCATCCTCATAGTTGTGACTGTCATAGCACCCCAGTCACATGATCACGATTCAAGAACTTGGCAACTTTCATGCAGTCACAACCAAGTGTCCCCCAGTCATTCGCAACCTTAGTTGCTACCTTTTGACAAGCCAAGTGAATGGGGAAGCAAGTAGGAAATTGAAAGAGATGATCATATGACACTATGCCTAACAGTGTGGGACTCATTTAACAACGGAAACTGGAACTGCCGCAAGTGATATTGTAAGTCAATGCAATCATGTGACATCGTGCTTTATGACAGTATTGCTTAGTGTTGGAGTTGCTGGTCTCAATTACTCTAGTTAAGCAAGAATTACCTGTATTTCCCAGCTGGGCATTAATGAAATAATGTGCCTCTTTAAAGCAATAGATAGAAAAGGCAGCACTATCCAGACTTACTAATAATATGGAAACATTGTGTTTTCGTGTTATTTGCCGCAATTGTTTGAGAATGAAGATTTAGTACTTCTTGTCAAAAATCTGGCTGCCGAATGAAGTGTTTGGCCAAAGAAAATATAGGCTATACTTATTTATGTATTAATGTGTTTAACACAATTTAGAAGCCACCTCACTCAGCACAACTTTTGGCAGCTTACATTTTAAAAGCAGGAACAATCTGAAAAATGAAAAGATCATCCTTGCAATTGTGGTCAGACTGGTTTTATGCTGTGCACATTTGGTTTTGGTTTAGTGTCTGAATTTGACCACTGGGACTTATAAATCATCGTTTATACAGGTAGTCCTCGACTTACAACAGTTCACTTAGTAACTGTTCGAAGTTACAATGGCACTGAAAAAAGTGACTTAGGATCATTTTCACACCACTGATGCAGCATCACCATCGTCATGTGGTCATGATTCAAATGCTTGGCAACTGACTTATATTTATGACCCAGTGCCTGGGTCACGTGATAACCTTTTGCAAACATCTGAGCCCAATTAAGCCCAAAATTTCTGTTACTAAGTGTGACATTTGTTCAGTGAGTTTTGGGCCATTTTATGACCTTTCTTGCTACAGTTGTTAAGTGAATCCCAGATGTTGTTAAGTTACACGGTTGTAAAGTGAATCTGGCTTCCCCATTGACTTTGCTAGTTGGAAGGTCACAAAAGGTGATCACATGGCCTCAGGACACTGCACCCGTCATAAACATAAGTCGGTTGCAAAGCATCCCAATGTTGATCATGTGACCATGGGGATGCTGCAAGAGTCGTAAGTGTGAAAAATGGTCATAAGCCCCTTTTTTCAGCATTGTAACTTCAGTCACTAAAAAATTGTTGTCTTGAGGACTACTTATAGTAGCCGCCCAGAGTCACTTGGTTGAGTTGGGTGGCTATAGAAATTGAATAAATAAAATCCAGAAATAATTACTGCTTTTTGCTTCCCAGTCTAATTTCAAAAGCACCTTTTGATCATGGCTGATTTCAGTTAACATTAGAACTGGACTGGAGGCCACCAGGAAATCCCAGGGCTGAGGAATTGAAAACACCAGCACTTCCTTACCGCTGTCAAAAAGACTGTCTGGATGTAATCCTGAGATCATCAGGTGCTGAACTCAGCTCAATGCAGGCTATTTTTAGCCATCTTCTCCAAAATCAAATGTGGCCCCTAATCTTCACAACAGTCCCCTCTGCCGTAGCTGATGAACCTTTTGTTTTCAGAATTCAAATCCCACCTAAATTGTAAAGGTCACTGGTTAAGTGTAGGCTCATTGCACCCTCAGGGTTATAAGGATGGAATTTGGGACAAATGACTGGAACAACCTCGACCTCAAAAAGGGAAAGGAGTAGAGTTCGAATAGAGCTTCCATTTTTATAGAAACCCACCGATGCATAATTATCGTATTCTACTAAACGCATTCGCACTCAATTTTATTGTTTTATTATTTTACAGTTACCATGCTGGATTTTACTGCCGTCGTGAGTTTGCGTTTTAAGATCGGCGGCCAAAGACATCTATTGAATAAAGAGGTAAAAATAAACTTCCTTTATCCCCAGGGAAGGCGCACACCCCAGAAGTAACGTTTGCAGGGTTGTTGTTTTTTTCCTACACCCCCGTGCAAAACGAAATGGAAGGCACGGCTATCCGGGCAACGCCTTCAGATTTTTCCATCCCGCCTTTGCCACGGCCTCGCCCTGAAGCCCGGCAGACGCCTAGGGTGTAACGGGCTCGCCGCCGAGCACGAACAGCCCACACGGAGCCCCACAGCCGAGCCCGGAGTCCTACGTGAGCCGCTCAGCGTCGCGGAAAAACGGAGCAGGCGCTCCCCCTCTTGTACCCGCGCCAGCCAAGTGGGCGGAGCCGATGGGCTACAGTTCGGGCGTTCGCCTCAGTAAGGCCGGGACGCTATTGGCTGAGGCGAGTGTGCGCGGATTGGCCGGCTCCTTGCCGAAGGGGCGTGACTCTTCCTGACGCCTCGTTCGCCCTGACGGAGGGGCGGCGAGGGGCGAGTGCCGGCTGGCTGGCCGCGGGGCGGGTTGCGTTGAGATGTTACTCTCGCCGCCGCCGCCGCCCTCGTCCCTGCCCTGCGGGCGGGCGGCAGGCGGCTCCCCTGGCCTTGGGGCGCGAGCGGCCGGGCCGGAGCTCCAGGGGGAGGCTGCTCCCCGAGAGCCGCCCGACGAAGAAGGGGAGCGAGGCCGCGCCGGAACTATGCCCGAGTGCGCCCCGCTCCGGACGGCTGGAGCCGGCTCCGAACCGGCCAGGGCGTCGTCCGAGGCGGAGGCCGCTGCGTCAACTGCCCAGGAAGAAGAAGAAACAGCAATAGCAGCCACCGCCGCCGAAGACTCCTGTCCCCGGTGGGGAGCCCAGCACGCTGGAGCCCGGGAGCTGGCTGAACTGTATTCCCCCGGTAAGGAGAGATGCGGGATTTCGGGGGAGACTTTAAAAGGGTCTCTTGCCCGTCCCGGCGGGCTCTGGATTATGATGCCGGATTGTAACGAAAAGGGGCCCGGTTCCTCCATCTCGCTCATCCTTTTCTGCCTCTCCCGGGATTATTGCGCACTTGAGCGGCTCCTTAAAGCACGTTGCCCGGGCAGATCGCCGGAATAAAAGCCTTCTAGGGTGGCCCGTCTGAACCTGCAAGTTGGGGTTAGGTTTTAAAGCGGTGCGACGGGCAGGTTGGCTTCTTCCCATGCTTTTTTTTTTTAAAGTGGCGCTTGAGTAGCTGATGACGGATATGTTAGGATCCCCTTCCACGTTTCCGGATCAGATTTAGTAAATCTGAAGTGTGGGATCTTTCTAATTCGGTTAAGGCTGCCTTTTAGCTGCAAGCTGTCTACCACCGTGGGCGAAGCACTGAATCCAGTCTCTAAAAGAGATGAGAGACGGTATGGGACATAAAATAAGGTCTGGGCCTCATCTACAGTTGGTGTCTTCTTGTTTTAACCCGTTCAGATATTTGGTTTAAGGATGTACAGATAGTAGTATTATTTTTTGTAATCAGTAACGGGTGTGCACCTAAGATTGTCCTTATAAAATCAGAAAATTCATGTTAAAATACATGGAGGAGCATGGTTGTCTTCAGCTTCCTATTTAGAGGTATGCTTAATGCACCCTGAGTTTCCCCGTTATGAATGTACTAAGTAGAACATTAAGTAGGGTTGGGCCCTGTTACTACCTGGAATGGAAATGGCGTGAAATTTCAAGAGAGTAGTCAAAAACCACAAGATTAAAGTGGAAGTCTGCCTTCATGCTTTTTTGAAGAAAACTTCATGATTTGACTAAGAGTCAAAAACTCTTTAAGGAAATTTTCACTCATTACAGACCTAAAGCAGTATAATCAGTAGTGTAGGTGCTCAAATTTGCAAAATGACTTTTCTAGCAAAATAGCCATGTCCTATAGATTCATCCACCTTGCTAATGGAAAAGCGAACACTACTTTATGATATCCTCTTATGATTGTCGTAGTTTGACATCAGTTGGGGTTTATTTGGAAATCATAGCCTAGTGTACATCAGGACATGCTATATGTTATGGGATGGTTGTCATGGAAGACACTCTGTTTTTGTTTGTAGATTCTTTGAAGGTTTGTCCAAAATCTAAGGCGTTATCATTTGTAGAGCAGGGTGTCAAAGTCACATCACATGTGACTTTGCCTCATCCCTAAACTAGGGGTGGGCATGGCCAGCGCATGACGCATCCAGTCCATGGGCCGCGAATTTGAAACCCCTGTTGTAGAGTATTGGCTTTATTTCAAACAGCTTTTGTTGGTTACAGAAAGCTACAAATTGTATTCAGACTTTATAACATTTATATTCAAATGATAAGTATTTATATTCAAATATAATGCAATTTTTATTCAACTCTAACCTTTGCATAGTAGATTATGGCTTTCAAGGTTAATTGAGTAACTCAATCTCTTTTGGTGAGCAGTTAAGGCATCAGGCTAGAAACCAGGAGATGGTGAGTTCTAGCTCCACCTTAGGCACAAAGCCAGCTGGGTGACCTTGGGTTAATCTTGTTCAAACCTAGAAAGGAAACAATGCCAAACCGCTTCCGAAAAACCTTGCCAAGCAAACTACAGGGATTTGTCTAGGCAGTCTCCAAGAAGCAGACGTGATGAGTAGAAAAGGGGAGGGGGAATCTCTTAAGTAAATAAAGTACATTTTTCTTCCTTCTCCTGTCCCAAAAAAATTTTCCTTAATGATTGTGGCAGAAATTGATACTATAATCTGTGCTGTATATACTGTGTGATGTTATTTATTACTATTTTGACTCCTGATGACTACCTGGACAGATAGAATTTTGAAAGTGATTTGCTGGTATCTTCTTTCTAAGGTTGAAAGAAAATAGCTCAAAATCATTGAACTATTTTTATGCTATTTTCTTGTTTTAAACCAGCATCTCTTAAAACATTCTTGTTTTAAACCACCACCATTAGGCCAACTGGCTCTTTTGTATAATTCTTCTGGGTTATATAAAATACATCATACATACTTGGTATCGGTTTAGCATGAGAAAAACAGGAGGACATGGGTAGTTTTTCTTCTGAAACATTACTGTTTTAAAATTCTGTCAGCACAACAATCTTAATCATTTCCTTGTTGAAACAAAAAGGCAATGGAAGTTCTGGTTGAGGGAATGAAATAAAAAATAGATTGGGGATGTGCTCAAACAGAGCTTAAAATTAAAGAAAGGCCTTTTGGCTGTATGTGTTTGGGATATATATTTAAGTGGAACTGCTCATCACTGGGTACAGACTAAAGTAGTATTTTTAGTTCGGCTTTCTTAGTCAGTTTGGCCTTCTCATCTTTTTAAATCCTTATGAATATAGCAACCGGGTTGCCTTTTTTAAAGACCACAAAGCAGTAGAATCTGAACATTTTTGCAAGTTCCTAAAGTGGTGTTTATAAAATTTCTGAATAAATGAATAAAATGTTTTATTTATCTGAACATTCATAACTCTACTGTCTTAAGGAAAGGTGGACTATATATGCAATTTGATAAATAATCTGACCATAATCATTGCACCTGACTGGATATTTTTTCTCATAAACCTGAGTGTTGATTCTGTTGGAAAATTCTTATCACTTTCAGATCCAGTTTAGTTAGCCAGTTTAATGTGCAATTAAACTAATGTGTAATTAGATTCTAGTGATGCTTCAGACATGAAAGCCAACTGGATGACTTTGTGGCAGTCAATTTTTCTCAGCCCAGCCACCTCACAGAGTTGATGTGAGGAAATTAGGAGGTAGTTGTATATACCAGTGGTGGGTTTCAAATTTTTTTACTACCTGTTCTGTGGACATGGCTTGGTGGGTGTAGCAGGGAAAGGATACTGTAAAATCTCCATTCCCACCCCGCTCCGGGGGAAGGTTACTGCAAAATCCCCATTTCCTCCCAATCAGCTGGGAATTGGGAGGCAGAGAATAGATGGGGGTGGGGCCAGTCAGAATTTTTACCACCGGTTCTCCGAACTACTCAAAATTTCCACTACCGGTTCTCCAGAACTGATCAGAACCTGCTGAAACCCACCTCTGGTATATATGTCACCTTGCGTTAACAAAAAAATGATAAAAATCTGACTTCCTGTGGCTCCGCTGGTTGTTGAGGACAGTCTTTTTAGACCGCCAGCCCTGGATCATATAAAGCCGCTAAGACAGCAAAAATCAGCTGTCTAGCGGCTTGGAAACCTTTCCCTCGGGTGAAGAGGGAAAGGTGAGCCATCGGGTGGAGGTAAAGCTCCCCCTAAAGCACTAGGAATGATCCTGGAGGCTTGAAGGGGAGAGCTCCCTTGGGAACCCGAAGAGCTCCAGATCTAGGACTCCTCTGTCTTTTTTGGCAGAGCAAAACGACCACATCTGTGATCAATATTGAGTTTAAATGGATTTTTGACTTAACCAGACAGAGCAATATCAGGAGGCAAGGCAAGGTAGATGTAAGTACCAGACCTCAACCCTGTGTGTGGATTCCGTTTGAGAAGAAAGGAAATGGCGTCTGAGTATAATGGGCGTGAAAGTGAAAGTCAAAGAGGTGTTTATTAACACCGTTACAGTTTATAACTTTGCTTAAACTTGCTGGATTTACGCTTATATGAAGAAAATATAAAGCGAAAGCTGGAAGGATTATACAACTGACCTAAATTATTTTAAATACTGTGTTTATGGAAAGACTTTGCCTTTTTTCAAATTATAAAATTAAAGTAAGCTGGCTTTTGTAAAAATACAGCCTGCTGTTTTCAAGGAAGTTGGAGCGCCGTTAGTTCAACTATATGAATTACAAGAGGAGCTGAAGGAATTTCTGAAAGCTCAAATCTCTGTTCGGGATAAAAAAATTAAGGAAATTGAGGAGAAAATATTGAAAATTAAAGACTTTGTTGCAGCTGAGGATGAAGAGATAAGAGAAGAAGTGCTGGCAGCATTTAAGACTCTGGTTGAATACACAAAACAATTGGGTGAAAAAGTAGAAGAGATGGATCAAGTTAATTCGAACTTAAAAAGCAAAATAGAGGTGTTTCAGACCAAGGCAGAGAATATAAAGCAGTTGGATGATAGAGTTGAAGAAATTAATCAACTTAATTTGGACTTAAAAAATAAAAGACGGAGAGAGCAGAAGAAGAGTGGGTTCTATTGCAATACAGAGTTATGGAATTTGCATTGAGAGTAAGAGGTTGAAAGAAAATAAACGAGAGGACTTAAAAAAGATCTTTGCAGATGCTTTTGCACAGCTGATTGGACAGAAACCAGTGGACTTTGAAATCCAAATTGAAAAAATTTACCGTGTTAATTCATGGGTTGCAAAGCAGAGACATTTATCAAGAGATGTAGTAATTTATTTTACATCCAGGAAGATTAGGAATGAAATTTCACAAGTTTCTTATAAAAATAAAATTCAAATATTGGGACAAGAGGTATTGGTATTGAAAGAAATTCCTCCTAAAAAGTTAAGAAATAGAAAAGAATATGCTTTTTTGGTTGATCAGCTTAGAAATCTTCAGATACAGTACAGATGGAATGTACCAGCTGGATTAACAGTAAACTATAAGGGAGGGAGATATTGTCTTAATACAGTTTTTAAAGCAAGAGATTTTTATATTAAAGTATTGAAGGTTGGAAGTTTGCCATTGTTAGAAGTTAAGATGAAAGGAGAGGTGGGAATGCTTAAAAAAGGGGAAAAGGAAGCAAAGCAAATACAACCTAAAATTGGGGCTGTAAATTTGGGAGAAGAAACACAGAAAGCCGTAGGGAAGGATCAAAGTATGATTGTAACTACTAAACGTAAACAGCAAGGAATAAAGAAGTAATATTTTCAAATGAAAAGACTTTCCTTTCATGGGATAGGATAAATTATAAGCGATATTTCTGAATATAAAAAGTAGAAAGAAGTTATGGATTGTATGATAAATGGGGTGTAAATTGTTTAGAAAGTTATGGTATAGGGAATATGGGGAAGAATATGAGGTAAATGTTAAATTTATATAAGGAAAGATGATGTTTATTATTATGTATGATGGATATATAAATACGATGGATTGTAAGGTATACTGAGGAATAATTTTTGATATTACAACATTGGAAGATGGGATATTGTTTATTACAGAAGATTGGACTTTAAATTTAATGGACTTAGATGAGAAGGTAGAATTATCACCATATTTGAAAGATTATTTTTGAAAGATATATATAATGGAGATTGGAATAACAAAATACTAAATAGCTTTTAAATGAATAGAAGGTAATTGTATTAGTATTAATATTTTTCTTTTTCTTCTTTTTTTATGAAAAAGGGGAGTTGAGGTTCAAGAAGAGGGATGGGAGTTTATGTTAATTAGCATATTTTATTTATTTATTTATTTATTCACATTTTTATACCGCCCTTCTCTGAAGACTCAGGGCAGTGTACAGCAAGTAAAACAACAATAATCCAAAAACCATTTAAAATACCATAACAAAATTAAAAATTAATTAAACTGCTGTATACTTAAAACTATTAGGTAAAAAATACAAAAGATAAAAACCCCTGTTAAGAAACCCGCTAAAATCCCCAAATATTAAAATCAATAAATCAATCAGGCCAGCCCCGCTTGGTGAAAAAAGAAAGTCTTGAGCTCGCGTTTAAAGGTCCTAAGATCAGGGAGAAGACGGAGTCCCACCGGCAACTCATTCCACAGACCCGGGCCCCCACAGAGAATGCTCTTCCCCTGGGAGTCGCCAGTCGACATTGGTTGGCTGACGGTACCCTAAGGAGGCCCTCCCTGTGAGAGTGCACTGGACGCACCGGACAATGGGAGGTAACTGGCGGCAGTTAGTTTATGATTGTTAGATACAATACCCTGTATTTGCTCTGGGAAGTCGGGGGGGGGGGGAAGGGATGGCGGGAGGAGAGAGGGGAAGGATTAGAGTTGGGGGGGATGTATGGGGGAAAAAATCTTGTAAAATTTTTTCAATAAAAAAAATGATAAAAATCTAATGAATGATCATTAATTGGTGTGAACATCCTCCAGATGTTTTGAATTACAGTCCTCAATAGGGCCAGTCTATATAAAGTAATAGTTGAAATTGAGATATGGAAAATCTAGGTCATCCAATTCCACAGCAACTCTAATTAAAACACAATATTAAAAACAAAGTAACAACAATAAAGGAAAAAAATAGTAAACACTCAAAAAGCATCAAACCAACGTCTCAATCATATATCATTCACACAAGGAGCCATCCATCCAATCTAACTCAGTGTCTGGGATAAGTGCCATGTTTTAAGTGCCACCTGTTTGAAGAAGGCTAAAGTAGAAGCAGGGTAAATCTCTGGGGTGACATTGTCCAGAGTTGTCCTTGATTCAGATTATATGACTGGATCAGAAAAATTAACCTTTTGAGGTGCTATCAATAAGTGGCATAATATATAGTGGACTAGTAGTAGCTAATAACAATAATAATAAACATGCATGCTCAAAATTCTGCTTACATCCATTCAAAGGTTGATCTCTTCCTTTTATCCTTTTCAAGGGCTTGAATAAACATTTTAAGATAATGAAGGTTTGGCAGGCATGTAATAGAGAAATCTGGAAAACTTAAGAAATAGCCTTTTCTGTTCTGTACAGAGTTTAAAAATAGAAAGCCAAAAACAAAGATCAGAATGGTGGCTTGGATTGAAATCAAGCAAGGATTATGAATCTTGTACTACAAATACTGTAACAATGGATTGTAAAATATAGCCCTTAGATCTTAAGTCTTTTCATTTGACGCTTGACCTGACACCTAATACTATAAAAATGTTGGCTGTCTCCTTCATTCAGGATATAGCATGTGTTTACTTTTGTGGCTACAGTTTCAATGTGTGCATGTGTGGTTTTTGAGTCACTTTTCTCTCTGCTTTGAAAGGTAACACCCCAGTCATCCTAGGTACCAATGAATGAGGCGTATACATGCAAAGTATCAGCTGAACTGCTTGATTTAATCTAGTTTATTGGTTGCTTATCTTAACTGGTAATTGTTCTGTGTCTAAGAAGCAATATTTCAATTTTGAACTTAATTCCAGTGTACCATATAAGATAACCTTATCTGTTTGCAGTTTATTCAGTTTGGAAACACCATGGAAGCTGTTTGATGTATTGGCCACATGGCTAGTCATAAAATATTGCAGAGCTGCCCAGTCACATACTTAACTCTTAACAAAGCCATTCATATCAATTTGGCATTAAAAAGTTTAAAATTCAATTCCATAATCCAGCATTGTCCCGGTAAGTTTAAGATTATAGGAGTGATAGTCTTAACAGATACAGAAAGTGCTAGGTTGAGAAGCTACAGTGGCATGTCTAGTGTTTTTGATTGCTCCACAAACAGCTCTGATTAAAAAGATAACACATTTTACAGTTATTTGAAGATTCACTAAACTGCTTTGTCAAAAATATCTACTGGAACATTTTTGTTTTTTATACAAAGAGTTTTTGTTCTCTTACTTAAGGCTTCACATAACAATGATCATGTGTCAAATCTCCTCTTATTGCTGCTTGGCCTCTTGCAAAGCCAAAGACAGATGTGTGAAGGAATCATTGGCAGTGGGACATTTTGGGAGGTTTGAAATATATTTCATTTTAACAGCTCTAAACTACCATTAGCTTCATTGGCAATTCTTCAGGTTCTAACATTACAGTGTGAAAGAGAAATACTGGTACTATCAGAATAAACTATTTGTAGTTCAGCGTTCTGCTGTGGAGTCTTTGGTACTCTCTGTCCTTGGTTGTTTTCTTGCAAACATTTCATTACACAACATCTTCAGTGCTAGAAGGGAGTTGGATTTGCTCTCTGTTTATATACAGTGGCTTGTCATATCAGAGTTGATGGGAGTATTGTTTTCTTCTTGGTAGTTCCTTGATTAAACTATTTACTGTTTGATTGTCTGAGGTGGTAGTTCCTTCACTGGGATATTGTTTACTGCTTGATTGTAGGTCTGGTGTTAGTAGTCCCTGTTTGGGTGTTGATTGCTAATGGGGAAGTATTCTGGTCCTTTTGGGTTTTTTTTAGCTTTTTGATTATCATAAAGAAAACAATACTCCCACCAATTAGGTAATGAAATGTCTGCAAGGAAACAACCAAACTCAGCACCAGGAATTCCAAGGAGGAAATATTGAGTTACTTTCCCCATACCATATATCATATGCGTTTGTCATGTCCTATTTTATTAGTATTTTTTAAAAATATCTGAATCCAAAATGTAATCTTTCCACATACAAAACTTAGTTCTAGATCATTCCTCTCCAGTTGGCTGGGGAATTCTGGAAATTGCAGACCTCTTATCTTAAAATTATTAAGATTGAGAAACAGTGTTTCTAGCAGCTTGGTCAATATAACTGCTGCCTTCTGTACTGTTTCGTATTCTTAACAGCATCCCTTTAGAAAATCCATACAACTCCCAAAGTATGATCTCATCATAAATAATGTAAACGCATTGTAATAGATTGGCAATTTCTAATTACCCCCAAATGCTATTTAATTTGTCATTTCTGCAGGAAGTGCCCACAAGGTCAGGCTTTTCTTTGGACTGTGTTGGGCCTAAAATTAGCATTTTATTAAGCATACAGTTATATTTAAAAGGGCTAGTTTGGTCCAGTGATTAAGGCACCAGGTTAGAAATCAGGAGGGCGTGAGTTGTAGTCCCACCTTAAGGCACTAAGTCAGCCAGGTGACCTTGGGCCAGTCACTATTTCTCAGCCCAGCCTACCTCACAGGGCTCTTGTTGTGGGGAAAATAGAAGGAAGTGTGGTGTATTAGATACATTGCTGCTTTGAGTTACTTACTGGTATATAAAAATAATAAAGCTAGGATATTAAATAAATAAATAGGTTTTCTAACTTCTCTTTATCCCGTATAGTACGTCTGCTATCAGAATTGTGTCAATTGTATCTGCTGTCCTTGCAACCTGTATAATCTTGTCTGATTTATGGATGAAAAAAATATTTGGTGCACTGACAGATATATCCCAAGTCAATTGACAGCAAACGTGCTGCTATATTTCTTTTTATGTAATGTGTTCTTCTCCTTAATGCTTTTAATTTTAAATAAAAACATAATACAAACTGAAATCCATCCAGTAAACACTCTGCTCCATTCAGACTGAATTAAAGGGTAAAAAGGAAAAAAAAATCAATTTTTTATTCCTTCCCTTTGCTTCTAACAATGGGTCCATTACACCAGGCTCATCAGTGGTCTGTTCTGGCTGCGGTGTCATCTCTGTCCTTCGGACATCTCTAATTTGCCATTTCTTACTCGGAATGCATTAATCTAATTGGGTTCAGTTGGCTCCATGTCACTCAAATTGATGAAAAGTGGTCTTGATTTTTAATTTGTCAGGATGAAAAGAAGTTTTAGGTACATGGTTCAAAAACATTTTTTGTGTAGGGACTTGGCGGTAATGCTATTGGAGTAGCAACTATAATCATTTTTTCGTATTGTATCAGTGGGGGAAAAAAGTCTGTCTTCCATCACAAAGTAATTGTGAATGTATTTGACATACTGCCAATGAGTTAAATCCTTCAAGGCAAGGGGATTGCAACTTTTTTAGCTACAAACTATTGTTGCTTCTTTCAGCAAAAATTCCTGGAGGTCATTAATTGTTGTAGTAACTTAGCTTACAAGTATTAATACCTTGTTTCCCCGAAAATAAGACATCCCCTGATAATAAGCCCAATCGGTCTTTTGGGTACATGCACTAAAATAAGCCCCCCCCAAAAAATAAACCCTCCCTGAAAATATTTAAATGCATGCGCAGCTGGTCCCCACCATTTCCTCTGGTTTCCTCCACGCATCCCAAAATAATAAGACCTCCCCGAAAATGAGGTCAAGTGCTTATATCAGGGTTCAAAAAATATAAGACAGGATCTTATTTTTGGGGAAACACGATATAAGTCAGAATGTTTTTTTATCTGTGGTTGGGACTTCTTTGGTCTGAAAGGCCAAAGCAATAAACAATTGATAACATATCATATCCAGCTACCCCAATAGCTGATGCTTAAATGTATCTATTTGAACAGTTTATATATGAATTAAGAGTTGGAGTTGTTTATGAGAAGAACTTAAATCCTTAAACTTGAAGTGTTAATACTTTGCCTTTCAGTTTTTATTTGCAAACGAGAACTCATACGAGCCTTCTTGCTTGATCTGGTATTTTTTCAGCTTTGGGATATCTAAGATGTACTTAATTGGCCCATGTGATATCTGAACCACTAAACAGAATATAATAATGTAATCCTGAGCTGTGTTTTTTTGAAAGATTGAAAAATCTCATCCATGGCAATTAGAAATAGGAAATTTATCACATTTCTGATAGTTTGGTAGATCAAAATATTATTTACAAACTTCTTTTTTAACAGGGGTTCTTTGAATGCTATAAGCACCCACTAACTAGATTCAGACAAAACAGCAAGCCACAGTTTGATTAGCTATATTCAAAACTACTGGTGTATAAAACTTGTGCTAAGTCATAATGGGTTGCGTACACCAGTGGCTACGTTTCCACAATTTGCTAACAAAAAAATCAAATCATGTTACTAGCTATGAAGTATGTTAATCTAGGCACTTTCCAGTTAACTTCATTCTTCCTTCATTCTTATATATAAACAATTCTGAAACTTTGGTTTCACATTAAGATGTAAATGATTTAATTGATTCTGGTTTAGGATGTTATATGACTGTGTTCATTGTGCATTTTAAATCATGATGTATGGCAGTGTTTTTATGGAAGCCCTGTTGATTTATTCAGTAAATTATAGCTTAATCAATGCTTGCTTAATATGTACCTAACTAGTTTTTGACTTGAAATGGCAGGGTTACTTTCACAAGGAGATTGAGCATAGTTTCCTTTGGGAGGTAAAATGTAAGTGCCCTGATGTTTTGAACATCTTAATTGTTCCTTGTGGACTTTAACATTTAAAGTCTTCTGTTTAGGATGTGATTGCTTCGCTGCAGAATGTTAACTTTGATGTCATGAATACTAAATTAGAATAATAATAATAATTTCACATATACTGTAAAAAACATATTGTCAAGCTAATAATCTATGCTTTGTCTTATATACGAGAGCTATGTGGGTTCCAAAACCTGCTTCTACAAAAACACTACTTTTGAATTTCCTTTTTCCATTTGAGACAACATAGTCAACATACTGCAGGATGTAGGCAGAAGAACTGTGTGTACCTGTCCCTGGGATAAGGTTAGCATTTATGCTTGCTGGAGTTGTTGTCTTTTTATAGTTTCCCTGCCACTATGCAAGGAAAATTCAGAATTACGGGAGTGCTCGATAAAATATTTTGATCACAGGGAAGCCAAATTGAATTTCTCCATTTCTTTAACCCAACTTTAAAAAATGGGTATTTTTCAACTATTCAAGTAAAACATAATGTGCCAAGTATAATATTTCAAATATGGATGCAATAAAATATTCATATACTGTGTTTTCCCGAAAATAAGATCCTGTCATATTTTTTTGAATCCCAAAATAAGCGCTTGGCCTTATTTTCAGAGAGGTCTTATTATTTTGGGGTACGTGGAGGAAACCAGAGGAAATGGCGGGGACTGGCTACACATGCGTTTAAATATTTTCGGGGAGGACTTATTTTCAGGGGGGCTTATTTTAGCGCATGCGCTCAAAAGCCCGATTGGGCTTATTATCAGGGGAGGTCTTATTTTCGGGGAAACAGGGTAAATCCAAAATGGGCTGTTTCAGAAATAAAATACTAAGAGGACAAATTTTATCTATCATCTACAACTCTTAATGGCAGATACCTTACTTGCAAAAGTGCCTGCCAGCTCCTTCTACCAGAAATTAGGGCGAAGTCTCGCTCATCTCTTCTTAAGCAGCCAGCGGGAAATGTTTTAGGCCAGCGAGAGAAGCGGTGTACAGTTAATCCTTGATGTACAATTGGTCATTTAGCAACCAAGAGACCCTATGACAGATTCCCCCCCAATGCTACATATCATTTAGTTTCAAAGTTGGCAGTCACTTTAGTACTCTATAGGATAGGTCCCCTGCTTATCCTATCTCCCCTACCTGCCCTCTTCACTGGCTCCCCACAGGCCTTGGACCTGCTCCCCACTGAACTGGGTCGCACACCCTCCCAGCCCCTCTCACCTATCACATACTTACCTTTGGAAGAACTCTGTAGCTCACAAGCAAGGAGGGCAGGCCTAAGCCATGTAGCCATCGAGGAGACAAAGGTGAATAAGCAAAGTGATTGTGGTCTTGCCTCCCTTAGCAATCCTCATGGCTTGTATTGAGGACTACCTGTTATCTATTCCTCCAAGACTTTCATATTAAGCATTGGTTAATGTGTTAATACGAGCAGAGCAAAAAGCACCATGCTTTAAATTATCTTTTTTTTTAAAAAACAGGGAAAAGGCTCCAGGAATGGATTAGTGTCATCTTATGTTTCTCCTTGATGTCTTTCAACTTCTACAGACTTCTCTTTTGCCTGAGACTGGAGCATGCCTTCTCAATTATTGTTGGTATATGTAAGTATGCATTAGTTTTTATGCAGGTTGGAGAGTAATTTATATGCTTTTATTTATGCTATTCTTTTATCAATTTATATTCTGAATTGTGCTTGTATTTATGCTGTTTCCTTTCTCTTGACATAAGCAGCAAGGTAAAAATGAATAAAAACTTAATCAAAAGTGCCCTAATTAGAAAAGGCACAATAGTTAAAAACATAAAGTAAAAGCAATATGATCCAGGACATTGGATTTTGCCCCCAGAGTATTTCTAAGAGAAATGACTCATTAAAGCTATGTGTGTTGTCCTACATATAGAAATAAAAAATGGAAGATGAAGATTTGCTCATCTAATATACAGTATTTATTCCATACCCTTCAATAATTTCTTCAGAGTAATTGTCGTGTCCCCCTCCCCCTCCGACAACCGGATCAAGGAAGTCCGTATCAAACGTGGCAACGAAGCCTGTGCAGCTTTGCCAAATTCCTTCGAGATTTCTCAGGGCAGGCAGGAGTCCAAGTTGTGACTTCAGCAAACTAGATGAGACTTTGCTTGACTCAAGGTTGGAATGCCAAAAGCAGGTCCTTTATATAAGCTGTGGGGTGTGGCTCCATGACTCAGTATTTATCCAGGCCTGCCCCACCCTTCCTTCTGCTGGCATCGCCTCTCAGATCTCCGGAAGCGAGGATCCTCCCACTCTGAATTGTTTTCAGCTCTCTCTACTATCGGCATCTGGGAAAGGGAGGGGTCAGAGGGAGCAGGTCCGGGTAATTGCACCACTTGGCTGACTTCCTGCTCTGACTGCTGCATCAAGGAACACACACTGTATGAGTGAGCTGTATTGGGTTTCTGTTTTCACTCCTTGACTCCTCTCTGGGCATGGGGCCAGGGCCGGGGGCTGGAGGCATGACAGGCCGTTCATCTTCATTATCAGACTTGGAGCCTGATAACAGGCCCGGGAGGGGCTGGCTGAGGAGGACCAGGCACAACAGTAATTTAATCTTTTTAAATATCTTACAATCACTGGCAACTGCTCATAAATGTTTGTATGTAAGTTGGGATCTCAAGTCTATTTGTTACTCAAAGTGGATTATTTTTTTCCTTTTGAATGGAATTCAAAGGGTGCCTCGGCCTTTCTCTTTAGCCTGAAACTAAGGTGAAGATAAATGGGTTGTTCCATTGACCTAGGCAAGGAGATCTAGATTTGCTCCAACTAAGAACTTTGTACTATAGAAGCAACACAACTCTTATCAAAAAACAAAAATAATGCAGTTTGCTTTAAAATTGACCAGAAGCTTCTTCCAAGTTATAATTTGCCAAAGCCAAGAGTAGCCTTGAGAAGGATATGCAAGTTTAAGAAAGTCTAGTCTTCTGTGATCTGATTTTTATTTAACTTTATTTTAACTATTTAACTATAACTATTTATATATCTTAAAGTTGAATAAGTTGAACAAGGAAATATGAAAAAAAAAACCTTGCTTTATATTAAAATATAAAACTTCTATATCTGAATGCTTTACAGACTTGGTTTATCATTACTTTATTTCTGTTCTATCTGACCAAACTATTGGTTATAATGTTGTCATCCAAGATGGAACTGTTATTTTCAGGGAAATGTCACACCAGCTCAAGGCTGTGGCAAATCATTTGCTTATATACATGCAGTCCATCTCAAATCAAGTCACCTAAGAGCAGCACTTGGTATCTGGTCTTGTCTGGCTTAAAGTGGTCCTTTAGATCATCCGATTCGCTGTCTAACTCAAACATAAACAATAAAAACAGTATTTTTGTTGAGATGAGTTTTGGAACTCACATCAAAGGTGGTATTCAGCAGGTTCTGACCAGTTCTGTAGAACCGGTAGCGGAAATTTTCAGTAGTTCGGAGAACTGGTAAATACCACCTCTGACTGCCCCGCCCCATCTATTCTGTCTCCCGAGTCCCAGTTGATTGGGAGGAAATGGGGCTTTTACAGTAGCCTTCCCCTGGATTGGGGAGGGAATGGAGATTTTCCAGTATCCTTCCCCTGCCATGCCCACCAATCCATACCACGCCCACCAAGCCACGCCCACAGAACTGGTAGTAAAACAATTTGAATCCCACCACTGACTCACATGTTAAAGGACTTATAAATTACTTAATTGCTCAGACGTGCAAATGATTGCTAAATTAAACATGCATAGTTTTAAAAATGTGAATACCTGCTAGTATAGTGTGGGAAGCAGGAAAGAGAAATTACCATTTTAAATATATACTGACATTTTTCTTATAGGAAAAAAAATTAGAAAAGGAAAAAGGAAAAGACCAAATTTAAGAAATGTACAGATTATATCTGAGCTTCTTTTCAACAGATAATGACATTCTTATTGTCCCTTTTCCTTTGTAGGTATTTTCCAACTCTTTTTGCCTCTTTACTTAGTGATTTTTTTCTTCTTTCAGCAAAAAGTCCTTATAACCTTTTGCCACTTTTTCAAAAAAAAAGTTTGTATTATTTTTTCTCTGAACAAACAGATCAGTTTTCCATTTTTGCAGATTCTAACATTTTCACAATTCATTCCTGTACCGTGGGAATTTTATTATTTTTTCATTGTTGTACATAAAAGAATCTTTGTGCAGATACCATATACGGTATTAATTTACCACAATTTATTTTCAAATTCATTATCCATAAGTCTCAGTAAGAAGAATTCTAATTTCAGAGCAATTTTAATCCTTAAAATCCTTTGTATCATTATGTGAATTTATACCCAGAATTTCTTAGCTTAATACTGTAAATATTTTCTTCCTAGTACAAGTATTAATAAATTGTAAATGCTTCAGAGGAACCATAGTTTAAGGAAGAGATCAATTGATATGTTTGCGTGTTCCAGTTCTTATAATAAAATGTTATATCTACATTTATTTTCAATACTTCATTGATTTTGAGAAAATATATAATTAAAGTCTTCATGCACTCAATTACAAAGTCTTCAACTCAAGCGGGGCATAAAGTTTAGCTATCATATTGAATCTGTGCCTAGTACAAGGAAGAGCCATGGAATCAATTTTTATAAATTGATAAATTGCCAGACAATTTTCTAGAAACACTTAAAGGCAATAGGATGAAACCTTTCATGCTTATCAAGTGTTACAAATTCCTGCTGTCACGGCTGGACTATTGATTTCTAATGTAAAGTATCCCACAGCACAATATCTGTTCAGGTTTTTTTTGTTCCAGTGCTATAGCTTGTCATAGCTTTGTTGCCTCTCTATAGCAGTTCTCCCCAACCTGGTCACTTCCAGAAGGTTGAGAAATCGTTCTCCATAATTCCCAAACAATACTGTGTTAAGCATAGTTTTTCCAGCTTTTCCAACAGATTTTAAGAATTCTTGTCCCAATATATTTGGAGCGCACCAGATTGGGAAAGTTTTGAATAAACTGTAACGAGGATAACATCAGCATGGGGAATAATATATGGGCCTCCGGATGGTGTTGATGACCTATAATGTTGGCTTATTACCTAGGGCTGAAATCCAAAATATCTTATGGGTCAAAGTCCTCCCCCTTTTGCTTATAATATTCCTCAAGGCTTCCTTTTCTGTTCTGCAGCTTAAATCAAGTTATCTTGGAACTGAATTTTGGACTCATGGTCTGTGAAAACTTTAAAAGTTTGAGAGTTTGTGTGAAGAGTGAAATGTTCCTTTGTGGAACTCATTCAGAGAGCTGAGCAAAGGTGAACATCTGCTTTGAATTGTACTTGTCTAATTCCGAGGCAGCATAGGTGAGTTTTGATCTTAGCACATCTGGAGGTGACCAGGTTGGGATACTAGCATGCAGTATATTAGTATTTTGATATGAATCCTGGAATGTTAATTCCAGGAGGCCCTAGAATTTTTATAGCATATTCTCATAATGCAACCCTGAGAAATTCAAGCAGTGTTTCCTTATTTGTACACAACAATAAATGTATTACTGTGGTCAGTGGCTATGTATGAATATTTTGACAAAAAAAGTTCCATCTTCTTAGAAAGTATATTGCATTACAGAAAAGGCAATGCGAATCCTGTGCTGATCTTCATGGGAATATTTGATTCTTTTTCTATATAATTTTTACTAGGAAAAAATCTAAACAAGAAAATAAAAACTAACATAAACTAAATACATAGTAAGGAAGAAGAAGAAAAATCAAAGAAATTTAAAAAAAGCAAAAAAGTGCAAGAAAATAAAAAATTGAAGAAAAATAGAAAAGAAAAAAAGATACAAAAGAAGTGGTTTCAAGTACAAATATATTTTCACCTCTTTCTAAAAGTTACATATCACTTTTCTTTCTATGATCTATCCTGTTCATCAAAACCTTAAAACACAAATTCATCATTAAGTACATAGTCGTATCTCAGATTCTTACTTATTTTGCCCCATACAGTAAACATTTGGGGAGTGTTTGGTTCCAAATAGGGCTTGTGACTCCCATTCAGGGCTTCCTATTCATCTTGGCATGTTTCTTGACCACGTCTCCGTTTCTTTTTGACTCATGCAAGAATAGTGGACCGCTAGGAAACACAAATCCTTGGAGAGGGAAAGCATCCGTGGGAGAAATTGCCTCCCATTCATATTCTTTTTCGAGCATAAATGGGAGTCTGTCAGGACTTTTGGTAGAGGACTTACGCAGCGGAAGAATGATGGAGGTAAGGATGAAAGCTGGTGATAACTGTTCTTCTAGAAATCTTGCTAGATTGAATTTTCCATTGTAAAAAGATATAGGGTTGATACAGGTAGTCCTTGACTTACAACAGTTTGTTTAGTGACCAAAGTTAAAACAGCACTGAAAAATGCGACTTAAGACCATTTTTCATAGTTACGACTTTTCTCCAGTATCCCCATGATCGTGTGATCAAAATTCAGATGCTTGGCAACTGGCTCATATTTATGCTGTGCCCCAAAATCTTCTGATCACCTTTTGCGACCTTCTGACAAGCAAAGTCAATGGGAAAGCCAGGTTCACTTAACAACCAGGTTACGTACTTATCAACTGCAGCGATTCACTTAACAACTGAGGCGAGAGAGGTCGTAAAATGGGGCAAAATTCCACTTAACAAATGTCTCCCTTAAAATAAATTTTGGGCTCAGTTGTGGTCATAAGTTGAGGACTTGGTCAAATTTCAAGCATTACCCTTTGAGAACAGTGCAGATCCTTTGGTACTCAGATGTTTTCTGATGTGCCATGCCAGATCAGCAATCAACACCATTTCTTTCTGTTCCTGCAAAGGTGAAGCATTTGTGACATCTTCAGAATTTAGCATGTGCTACTCTGTAGATAGCTTATCTAGAGACCCATGAAGTTGCAACATGTTTCAAGCAGGCGAGACTAAAGCAGAGGCTTAATCTGGAAGAGGATTTAGAAAGCAGGAGGTGCCTTGTTTAGAACAAGGTATGTTCCTGTAACTTTGTCCCCTGCTAAGCTTTTATGACTGTGGTGGCCTCATTCCTGACTTAGCTACTGCCTGATAACATAGCTGATACCATTTCCAGTTCTGTAAGTTAAACATGTCATCTGTCTCTTCCCAGTTTTGGGTGCAACCTTTCCCAGCCAAGTGCTGCCAAAATAAATTGGACTATAACTCCAGCGATCCCCAACTTTATTTTCCTATCTCCCTTCAAAGATTGATGGTAGCTTTGCAGTGGTGGGTTGCAACCGGTTTAACAACCGGTTCAGTGATTGCGTGCTGTGCGCGTGAGTGCCTAACGCACCTGCGCACAGAGTTCAAAATACAGCAATTTGAAGCTCAGCTGCTTACCTTCTAAGGCAGTCCCAGTAAGTAGAACAGCGGAGGCACAGAAATCAGCTGTGCCGTGCAAATCAGCTGAGCAAGAAAGGAATATAGGACAGGATAGGATAGGGGCTGATGGGCGGGGCCAGCTGATTGTCAGAACTACCAGTTCACCCGAACTGATCCGAACTGGCAGCAACCCACCACTGTAGCTTTGGCATACTTCTGGAATGTTTTCTAACTTAGCACTTAAACATTTCCACCAGCATTAGCAGGCAACCTGAACCAAGAGCCCTATACTTCAGGTGTGCTTCCCAGAACTAATTGGTGAAAATATGACTTTGATCTAACCAAATTGTGTCATAATTGCCTCCTGGAATCCTGGGTTCTGTTGATTCTTGTTTATGTTTGCTAACAACTGATTGCAGGATTTCATAGTTACCTGAACTGCTCTGCAGGAAGCTTATTAGAATGGATTCCGAGATTTTGTAATCTCTTTCCATTTCTACATCACCTAACTACATGTAAGGCATTGACAAATAGTGACACGTGAAACCATAAATCAAAACCTAAGAAAAGAAGCATTTGGCATTACAGTTGGGGAAAAAAATCTGCTCTGATAAAATCATATTTGCAGCCAATATCATATGTCTTCTTTTTCAGGCATATTTAATTCTTTCCCTTGAGCCCCAATCCTGGTTTTGGAGCCCATGTTTAAACTTCTTTTTTTTTTTACTTTTTTACTTTTACTCAATGCACTCAAAACAATTCTGTGCTTTGTCCTTCCGAATCATTTTAGATTGAGAAATATTGACTTTAAAAAGACCAGAACTATCGCCAAAACTGAACACTTTAACAACAGAATAATCAGAGAAGCCATCGAGATAGAAAAACGCCCACACAGCATGAACAAACGAGATGATACCTCCCGCCTACCAGCCATTTGGAAACCCGCCCTTATTGACAAACGAGTCCCTAACATGAGGAATGACACCAGACCCACACTCACGAGGTCCACACAGGATGTCACCACCACACATCCACCCAGAAAGCAGACCCAAACCCACACTGATCAGGAAGCACGACCAAGGACCAGAAGCCAGACCGCAGCTGCAACATTAGCCATTTCAAACCCCTCCAATCCATACATGCAGCAGACTGACACCCACTACGAAGATGTAGCACGACCACGAACACGAAGCCAAACAGCAGCAGTGCAGCTCACCAGCTCAAATCCCCCTGCAACTCAGACTAATCTGAGCACAACCAAGCCCCCACCCAAACAGGACACACCCCCAGCCAATCAGAGCACAAAAAAACCCCCATCCAATCAGAGCACAGCCAAGCTCCCACCCAATCAGTTCAAACCCCCACTAGCAGTTAAAAAGGAAGAAACAGCTGCAATCACACATTGCTCCCAGAAGCAGGAAGCTGAAGCCTGAAGATGACGAATGAGACTTCGTCGAAACGTCGCCAAGATACTTCCAATTTTACACGGGAGAAAACCCGAATAACCAAAGACCTACATACAAACATCCGCGAAAACCTCAGAAAACATATATATATATATATATTCTTCAAGATATGTTGTTTTATCTATGACAATTGTTTGTGTATACTGTTGTGACAAAAAGAAATAAAAAATAAAATAAAATAAATGCTGCGCATAGCTATAAGTAACCTCTTGTCTCCTTGCCTCTTTCCCTGATCTGAAGTTTTGCTAATAATCTTTTCTATGTCCCAGTTAAGTAGCCTAAATGGAAGAGAAATTTTTGTTCAAAAGCTATGTTTGGATTTTTTCATTTCTGAAAATGAAAAAAAAATCTACAGCCTTAATAACTGCTGTGTTAGGACCAAACTAAATGGATGATTAATTATGCGAAAGCAGGAAATTATATCTTCTCCGAGTAGTGAAATTTGAAAATCCACCCATTGCTATGGATCTGTTAGCCTACAAGGAACTTTCCAGTAACACCAGCTTCCTTCCTGGAATGAGTTGTGCTGTTAGGAAGAGTTAAGTTTCATAATGACTAGTCCAGCGGTGTCCAACCTTAGCGACTTTATGACTTGTGGACTTCAACTCCCAGAATTCCCAGCCCAGCATGGGCAGTTGAAGTCTGCATGTCTTAAAGTTCCCGAAGTTGGACACCCCTATTTATTTTATTTTAAAAGTAACGTGTTTGCTGACCAATCTCTGGTCCTATTTAGTTTTCCGATTTTTAATAACAAAATAATTCTACAATATGAAGATAGCTATTTATGGCTTTTGAAGCAAGCTTGTTATGGCTGCGTAATGATCACCTGTAATTTGGACCTCAAGAATTCACACACACCAACTCTCTCTCTCTCTCACACACACACACACAGAAATGATAAAGGGCACCCTGGTATCTTACAGAAGCTGAAACAATTCCTTTCCACATTGCTTTATTTTGTAACCTTCCCTTTTTTTTCCTGCTAGGGCTGTTTAATAAATCCTATTTTGAGTCAAGTGATCTGCTTAAACCTTTAGACTATTCTGGTTGCTATTCTCTGATCAAAATCTGACAAATTGTCTTTAAAAGCAAAGAGTTTCAGTACTATTATAGAGTACTTGGGCTAGATCACAGAGTAAATCAGCTGCTTGGGGAAATCACTTGAGTTCTAGCCCTCTGGTCATAGGGGACTGTATGGTCTCTGGGGAATTCTGGAAATTAAAGTCCACTCATCTTCAGATTGCCACGATGGTGAAACACTGCTGCATAGTTCAAAATGAACACAGTGCTCCTTTGTTCTTAAAGATGTTTGCAAGCTTTCATTGGGAAGAGGTTCTGTATAATCTATATATACACACTAAGGGCAGGATAAGTGCTTTTAAAAGTTTTTAAGATAAACCTCCTTGAAACAAACCTAGCAATTGTTAATCATCTTGTTTGATAATGGGTGGCCAGATTCAATTAAAATCACATTTAGATAGAAGATAGATAGAATTCTTTATTGGCCAAGTGTGATTGGACCCACAAAGAATTTGTCTTTGGTGCATAAGCTCTCAGTACCTCTCAATAGCTCAGTGATTTATTTCCTGCACAGTAAGCTTTCTCAACAAATCATGTGCTTTAGTCAGACCTAAATTTAGTCATTGATTTAATGAATCTTTTTTTTTAATTGTTGCATTGTTTGCGAGACATCTGTCACTCTTAGCAAGATCAAGCCAGTTATTTATCGTTGCCTGTGAAGAAAGTATGAACCAATTCAAAATACATCCTAGAACCTGAATAGGTAGAAGTAAAAAAAAAATCCTAGAAAAAGGCAATGGGATCCCACCTCAGAGGAAACTTTAATATATAATGTACTGTAAGGACTATGAAAAATAAGCATGTAAGCATGTTGCATTTTGGAAATGCTTATTTATACTTATGAGTGGTTATGAAGTTGGGTAACGATATCTTCCAAAAGCTTAGTTGTGTATTGTGCACAAAATAGGCTGCAGTATTTTAATTGACTACATTTGGACTTTGAAAAGCCACATGGTTTGTAGTGATCAAAATTAAGCTGTTCTTTGATTCTAGTTTGATTGTTGGTGATTTTCTTGACAATATAGAAGGGCCTTGGCATTGTCATCTTCTAGGACAGGGGTGTCAAACTCATGTCATTACATGACATCTCGTGACTTTTTCCCCCTTCGCTAAACCGGGCATGGGCGTGGCCTGCACGTGATGCATCTGGGCTGCGGGCCATGAGTTTGACACCCCTGGTTTAGAATATTGTTCTAGCTTTTCAGTCTAGCCCGTAATCCTTGGTAATCTCCCCTACAACTACTGATTAGACCCACCCTTGCTACGCTTCTAAGCCTATGTGGTTATCCAGGTGCTTCTAGCGGTTTGAATGGCTTATTGTGAAGCTATTTTGGAAAACCATCACCATTACTGGCTGCTACATATCTGTCAAAACTGTACCTCTCTTTTATTGATATTTTTTTTAAATCACCATCTTTGTATTGTTCCAAATGTCTAATAATTCACCTTTCTCTCTATCCCTCCCTCCCTTTGTCTCTTAAAGTTGCAGGAGTCATTACTGCTGACTTTGTATCCGGCTTAGTGCACTGGGGAGCAGATACTTGGGGATCGGTAGATCTGCCAATAGTTGGAAAGGTCTGACTTTTTTTTCCGTGTGTGTGTGTGTGTGTGTGTGTGTGTGTGTGTGTGTGTGTGTGTGTGTGTGTGTGTGTGTTGAACTTCCTAGTTGACCATATTAATTCAATATACTTAAGATAAATAATAGTTGATGAAAATTCTCTACTGGAGTTCACATACTGTGCTAAACCATAATGTGCCTTAGACTAGATAAATCATGCTAAATTATAATTGACATAAACTGCAGCTTGTGACATAGCATGTAGTGGTGAAACTAGATAATTGGATCTTATTGAATTAACCAAAGTTAAGCAAACTGTGGTCTTGGAGATTAATGATGATTTATAACTAATCTCTTATTCAAATGTCACAGCAAACCTGTAAGTCAGGGATGGAAATGTAAGCACAAAGAGAAGAAAAGAAAGTGTACATTCACTAACCCTTCATTAATGTTTCATTGTGATATGTGAACCAATCCATCATCAATTAAACAGGTTGCTTTTAGGTATTTTAAAGTAAAGTAAGATGAAATTTCAACCTGAAATTGTCACTTTTTGGCTGTTTTCACATAACATTCAGCCCTGGTTAGCATAGCTAGTTTAGTAAATAAGTAACAGTTGAATCAACATAACAAAACCACGTTGCTTGTCTTTGCATAACATGCTAAGTCACAAACTAACAAACCATATTTTGCCTCAATGAGTTTTGTGAACTTAAACTATACTAGTTTATATTGAAGCATCTTATTTAAGTGTTGTTTATTTAAGTGTTTAGCTTGTCCACAGTTTATGACTTCAGAATAATAGCAGATTACATTTTGGGTGTATTTCCCAGACTGCTGACTTGTTTATGATATTACATATTTTAATCTTAATTCTGACAAATGCCAGTGCCTTATTTTTCAGTTTATTTCCCCCACACACACCTCTTATTCCAATTTTAATAAACTTGATGCAATATATTAAAGCCCATATATATACAGTATTAAATTAAACATTCTAGATCAGGGGTGTCAAACTCAACACCCGGGGGCTGGATCTGGCCAGCAGGGTGCTTAGATCTGGCCTGCCAGGTTGCCCTGAAAACAGCTAAGGACCAGCCTGTGGTGCCTCTGCCAGCGAAAACGGAGTTCGGGAGGGGTGTGTATGACCCCCCCCCCAGCTCCATTTTCCCTGGCAGAGGGCTGCAGGAGGCCAGCCCAGCCGAAAATGGAGCTCTTAAGGGTCGCGCGCCCCCCCCCCCAGCTCCATTTTCGTTAGCAGAGGGTTTGCAATAAGCCAGCCCAGCCGCAAACGAGCTCCTGACCTCGGGAGCCCATTTTTGCTGGCAGAGCGCGCAGGCCGCCACAGATGCCCTCCCTGACACGAGTGATGTCAAGCTGACCATGCCCACTCTGGCCATACACACCCAGCCCATCCAAGGTCAAACACAACCCTGATGCGGCTCTCAATGAAATTGAGTTTGACACCCCTGTTCTAGATGAATAGATAACATATCTAGATAAATAAGAAAAATCAAAGAGCTGTCTATAGGATATGCTTTATGACTAGCTTTTAATATTCCATTTATTTGCTTGCATGGTATTCTCACTGAGGAGATAAAAAGGTTATAGACTTGGGCTAATAATGTAGTACTTGCAATAAAGTGATAGTTAATATATAATCATTTTACTCACTCCAGTGCTGCTTTTAATTTCCTATATTGCTTTAGATAACTTTTTAATATGCGCTGGCTTGCCTATGATCAAAATCCTGATAGGATGGGATGGTGGTTCTTTTCTAATCCACAAATCTAGCTGGGGTCAAGTTGGCAGTTCTGATGTCCCATTGGGGTCACATACAAAGAGTGAGGGCTTTACCTGTCCCTCTCATCTTAATTTTTTTTTTGGGACATTTTTTGGATATTCCCCTGCAAATACCAACCCAAATTATCTATCTAGGTATGTGCATGAGTAGATCAGTAAAATCTGTTGATGCTAAGACTTCATCTGAGCTAAAAGCTAAAGTTTCATCTTTCTGCTTTTTACTACTTTCAGGCATTTATTAGACCTTTCAGAGAACATCACATTGATCCAACAGCAATTACCAGGCATGACTTCATAGAAACCAATGGCGATAACTGCATGTTGACAGTAGTTCCACTGGCAAACATGGCCTATAAATTAGCTTCTTTATCACCAGGTAAGTGAGAGCCTGACAGATCCATGAGGAAACCAGACGTATCCTTCTAAAGAATAGTGAACAGGCCTTTGAAGACAATAGAGTAATTCTATGCACATTTCCAAAAAAAGGTTAATGAAGTTTTTCACCTTGTTTATGGAATAAAAGTGTAAGGGGAAACAACAAATAGAGTAGACAGTTCTATATGTCTGTCATACAAATTGGAATACAGTGTTACTTCTGATGCAAAAGTTCTTTATTAGCGTGAACTTATTAAATAGTTGTATTGTAACACACAGTTTAGCTGTTGTTCAGTAAGAGTACAATAAATTCTATATTCTCTTTATTTTTAGAAGTGTTACACCAAACATGTCCTTGGGAGTGCTACGTCTTTGCCCTGTCTGTATTTGCAACCTTGACCAACCAGATTCACAAGTGGTCTCATACCTACTTTGGTCTTCCTCGCTGGGTAATTTTTCTGCAGGACTGGCACATTATCCTGCCACGGAAACACCACCGGATCCACCATGTGTCTCCACATGAGACATATTTCTGTATTACTACAGGTAAAATGAAGTGAAACTCATTATGTGGCAGAAATAAAATTTCTGTCTAGCTAAACAGCCTTTTAAAGACACAAATGAACTGATGGATCTGTGTAAGGTTCTGAAAGAAAAAACATGTCAGCTCTGGAAGCCATATTAGGCCGGAAGCTTCCGTGCTGCCACTTTCTCATGTGTGGGAAAGTAAGGGGGGGTGGAATTAGTAGAGGGTTTGTCTTTAGACATAATAGGATTCTTCCTGTCAGTCAAAGTCAGGCTGATCCTACATCTGGAGAAGGAGTGATCGGAGTGCTTTCTTGAGATGGGACGGATGGTGATTGGAGCATGTGATCGACTGAGGAGTGAGGGGATGATTTTGATTTACTGATGGAAAGCCTGGACCTCTCAGATTCGGGTTTTCCCAGATGTGCCAGTTTACCTATTCTAGTAAATGGAACTTTGAAAAATGCTTGCTTCAGAGTTTGTACTTGGAGTTGAGTTTTTTTCTGGAACGCTGACAAAACAACAACAGCTGAGCATTTCTGTTGTTGCGTACTTCGTGTTTTCCTGTTCTGTTCCATGTCCTTCTCTGGCTACAAAGAGATGAAAGACAGGAGAAAATAAATAATGGAAAATATGATTTGACTAAAAAGAAGGCTGTACCTATTAAATTGAACTGCAGTTTTCAGATTGGTTCACATTCATTGTAAGTCATGGTTTATTAAATGTGTCAGTCTGGTATGCACAATCTGTTAAGCTATAAATCATAGCTTATGGATGGCTTTTCACATGTTAACCCAAAACAAAACTTAGGTGGCTTGATGTGTGACTGAACTCATTCAGAGTCTGAGTTTAACAGACCTTAGATAAACCAGGGGTTATTTTAATGTGTGAAGTTCGCCATTAAAAAACTGCCATTCTAAATGGCTTTGGAATACTCTTGGATTTCAGTAGTCAGAGGAATAAAATTGAAAATTGCATCTTTCTTCTGTTAAATTGACATCTTTATTTCTTACATTCATTTTATGCAATAGTATCGTAAAACAATTCAGTTACCAAAAATTGCTGCTTGCCAATTTACACTCACATGCTGCTCCTCTTCTATAATCTTTCTAGGCTGGCTAAACTACCCACTGGAAAAAATCAGATTTTGGAGATTCCTGGAGAATATCATTGAAGGACTAACAGGAGAAAAACCCAGAGCAGATGACATGAAATGGGCCCAGAAAATAAAATAACCCTTGCCAGGCTTCTGCTGTTGTGAAAACCTGTTGCCAATTTTTTTTAAAAGAAAAAAAAAGCCATCAGCCAAATTAAAAGACTTGCAGAAAGATAATGGACTAAGCACAAAGCTTTTTAAAAAGTGCTAACAGACTGTAGTTAAAAGACTCACTCCTCAAAACAATACTTGAAAATGCAAATGGATTATTCTCGTTTGTTACTGAGCACCTTCTGTTAGCCACATTTGCTGATAATTGAACATTGTCATCCTTGACACTCCAAAGCCATTAGTTGGAGAAGGCAGTGTACCCTCCTAGTAACATTTGTCATTGGCACGGTAATGTGTTGTATCAACATGAATTCCCACTCTGAAAATGATTTAAGGCCATATGGAATGGCAAAGAAAGCAAGCTAGCTCCCGGGTTTTTAAAGAACAAATTCAGAGTTGCTATATGAGAATCGGAGGGAAAGGTATTGTCATCACTTTAATGCACTTAGTGTTTGGTGCATCCTTCCAGTTGCTTCATCTTGCTATCATATCAAGACATTGTCCATGTGGCGTGCAACAGAATATTTGGGAGTCTCATCCTAGTTCATTAGGGTTACTTAAAGCTGACTGTCTCCTAAAATAAGTGTTCCAGTCCTTGATATTTGAGCAGGCCACTGCTGTATCAGCCTACAGCTAACTTGGTAGCAGTTTGGGATGGAAGTGAAGCGGGACAGAATTTGTGTTCTGCACAAATGTTAGACTTAAATTACTTCCATTGGATCATGTAGCGTTCAGTGATTGATTTTATTCAGTATGATTCCTCCTCCAAAATGTTTAAAATAGCTATAGAAAATTGGTTATTGTCAAATTTCAATGTTAGAAGGAATAAGTTAATGGTGTGTGTGATTAAGGTGCTTGCTCATTTCATGTAAATATCATAAAGCCTTAACTACTTCTTCGGTGTAACATGGAATAATAATTTTAATGTGGTCTGAATGTATATAATTTATAACAAAGCAGTTCAATTATACTAATTGCATTTGTTAAGTCTTGTGGCCATTTTTGAGGGGAAGGGTAAAACTGCATCTCCCGTGGGTTTTTTAAACAGCATATGAAAGCAAAATCAGTGGGTTTTTTGTTTTGTATACAAGAGTGTCCTACAAAAAACACTTTTTATTTTTGCGATAGACTTCTGTGCCTTTCTAGGGAGATTAGATGGCTAATCTATGTCCGAAATGCAACTTTCTGTATTTTTTTAATTTAAGAAAAAGCTTGCACATTCTCCCTCTTCCTTGTATGTTTGAGATTTTTCTATTTAAGAACAAATTCTTGACTCTGATATGTCTTATCTTTGTAGCATTTTGCCTTTGGCATTCTAAAGTCTCAACAAAGAACACTAATGTTAAAAAAATGGAAGCTAAGAGATATAATTAAAAAATAGATGAAGGCAAACAAAAGAAATACATATACCACTTGTAAAAAACAATCCATAGAAAAGGCAAGTATCACAGAGAGTATCTCAGCTTTTACTGTAATAGCAGGTTTCCATTTTTGTTTTGGGGGATATTTTTTCCTTCTAGTTAGCATTGATTCCTTTTGACTGCCTGGAGTAGTGCTTGCAGTTTTCTTGGGAAGGATTTTTGGAAGTGGTTTTCCCTTACCTCCTTCCTAGGGGTAAGAGAGAAAGTGACTGGCTTAAGGTCATCCAACTGGCTTTGTGTTTTAAGGTGAGACTAGAATTCAGTCTCCCAGTTTCTAGCCTGACGCTATAACAACAATAATCAATTAAGCATTTGAGTTTCTACTGTTCTGCTGAAACACAGCTTTTAAACTGGCTTTCAATTATCTCTTTCATACTGTGTGTGCCTGTGTCTTTTCTTTCTGCTTTCTCCTTTCCCACAACTGAGATGTCATTTTCTGTCTTATTAGCTAACAGCAATTCATGCTCGCAAACACTGGAACTTTGCCTCTTGCTACTTATTTTGTTCCGTGGCCCAGAAATTCAGAGCAGTATAAATGAATGTCCGATTACAGGGAAGAATAAAAAATTGGGTACATAGTAGACATTCTCTCTTTAGTTGGAAGGCAAATTCCTAGAAGCCTATCTGGATCAGGCCCAGTGAGATCCCAAGTTTTTCTACGCTGAGCCTTTTTTCCTCCAATGTTAGATGATGACTTCTCCAACCAGCATTTAAAAATATTTCAGGTTGTACTGAAATGTTTTATATTAGCTACCTGGCAACTGAGAGAAACCCTAAAGTCACCTCTTCTGTAGCAAAATTTTGCTTCACAACACAAGGAATACAACTATGGTGTGAGAAGATCCCCATGACTATCTGCAGCGCCAAGTTTGCTTACGTGGGAAAAGCACTGAATACTTTATTAAGTATCAGATTTTATTTTGGCGCATTACAGTAGGTAATAAAGTTTTGAACAATAGCTGACACAAAAAGCCACATTAGTTATTCTAGCCGATAAGCCACTTGGACCAAAGGCACCGAAGGCAGCCAATCAACTACGTTGCTCTGGAAGTGCTGACTATAGAAGGAAAGAAGCACTAAAGCCCAATGCCCTTCTTGTGACTCTTGCCACACTGTGATTTATATCAATGCTTGCACAAACCACTGACTTCACAGGGGGCCCATTTGAGTGCAAGATTAAGGAAAAGTCCACTCCTTGCTTGAACATACACTCCTCCACCCTGAAGGAAAGTCTCACCATTTATTTCCTCCCACCTTTTTTTTCCAAACCTTCACTTTCTTACGTTATACTGAGGGAAGCAAATAGTTCCCTTAATTACCAAATAAACTTCGTACTAGACAGGACTCTGAATTGGCATGTCTCCAGATCTAGGTGAACAAAAACCAATAAAACATTTCACACTTTTTAATTGATAATATTTTTTTTAATTTTTCTATTCTCTTTTAATTATGTTCCTAAGTTTTACCTGCCACAATAAATGTATTAAATGTTTGAAAGGACTGGTGGATGTTTTTTATGTTTCGTTTGTTTGTTTTAGAAATTATTACTTTGCTTAAATAATTTGTCGAACTAATTCTGCTGAAGATTATCTATGAAATCGTCCCAAAGCTGCTTTTCCAAAGGAAGTGGACTTTCTTGTTTTTTCCTTCCTTGAAAACATTTCACTTCTCATCAAAGAAGCTTCCTCAGGTCAGCTTTTAGGATGAGAAGTAAAGGTTTTCAAGGGGAAAAAAACAAGGAAGTCTAGTTGCCTCTTGAAAAAAAGCACCTTTGGGACAACTATGAGTTGAATGTCTTTGGAGATTCTCAGTCATCCAGGTCATGGTTGTCCCAAAGGTGCTTTTTTTCAAGAGGCAACTGGACTTTTATTGTTTTGGAAAGTGTTTCAAGAGGCAACTGGACTTTGTCTTTTGCCTTGGGAAAAAAGCACCTTTGGGACATGACTTGGATGATTGAAAATCCCCACAGATGTTTTTCTACAAAACTTAGATGTTTTCTGTTCATGCTTGGACATCAGCTTCAAGTTTATGGTGGTTGTTTTTTTTTAATGATGCTGCTTATATTCCAAAGATTTGGAATATTTCAAATTCAGAATCACTAGTATAACATTTTGCCAAAATATTGGGGAATGAGAGACCAAGAATTTAAGTCGGACTGTAATGAAATCCCTTTTCTAGCTTTTTCTAGCTTTTCTAGCTTTTTCTAGCTTTTCTAGCCAGGAATGAAAAACAAATCTTAAGAAATTCCATACTGGTGAATGAACAGACTTAATACAGTTCTCCCTATCTTCACTGAAAGTCTCCAATAGATTGTATTATGTATTATCGTGTTTCCCCAAAAATAAGACCCTGTCTTATCTTTTTTTTGAACCCCAAAATAAGCACTTGGCCTTATTTTTGGGAAGGTCTTTTTATTTTGGGGTGCGTGGAGCAAGATGGGGCTCCTCTTGCTGTCTTACCTGATTTCCAGCTCTGCATTTAAATATTTTCCGGGAGGCTTATTTTAGCGCATGCACTCAAAAGCTTGATTGGGCTTATTATCAGGGGATGTCTTATTTTCAGGGAAACAGGGTATTAAGGGTTGCCGCATAGTCAGTGAGATATTCAGGCTAGATTTGGCAGTTTTGTCCACCTATCAAGTCCTTCCCCAAGGACCTGGGATAGTTCAAATAGGCAGTTGCAGGATGTAAGCTGTTCTGAGCAAAGCTGCTTTTTCGTAATTGACGGATAGTAATTTTGTCAGTGTTGATGGTGTTTAAGTGGTGCTCCAGTTGTTCTGGGATTGCACCCAAGGTACCTATTACTTACTAACATTTGAGAGTTGGTGTGGAAAAAAAAATCTTCCTTTAAATTGTACTGCCTTTTGCATCAGGTTTTAAGATGGACATTATATGGCTCTGCAGCAGCATCCCCAGAACAATTTTAAAAATTGTGTGGTTGGTGACCACAACCACACGATTGAAATCCAACGCCTTTGTATGTGAGAGGCTGGAATGGCTTCGTATGTTGTGCTTAGCCATAATGCAATTTATATAATAGCAACAGCACTTAGACTTATATACTGTTCACAGTGCTTTCACAGCCCTCTCTAAGTGTTTACAGAGTCAGCATTTTGCCCCCAACAATCTGCTCCTCATTTTACCCACCTCGGAAGAAGGGAAGACTGAGACAACCTTGAGCCGGTCTAATGTTAGGGTGTTATGCAAATTAGCAAATTTGTCTATCATGGGTTATAGTTTTGCATGATGTATGAATTCTGCCATAAAGGCTCACTTAATTAAACATGGTTAAAATAATCCATTAATAATCCTTAATTTGAGGGGTAAATCTAGCAATAATTCTTCAGAGCCTATTTAGTCAACTGCTCCCAGTGCTTTGTTTTTTCCTACTAGCTACCTCATAATATGCAGAACTTACGTTCTTTTGTCTTGATATGGAAAAAGAATGCTGCAAAAGGCAGAATTTCAAACTAAGAGCTAATCAAATATAAAATTGCCTAGATAATTATGAAAATATGAAATCTGATAAACAGATAGGGATTGTATTTGCAAATTGTGGGTTATCCTGTCACATTTGCTCCATATTTGTTTTTACCTTCCAATTTCTAAAGGATCAGTGACTTTTCAGAAAGCATTATTTTCATATGTAATTGTCTTTGCTTTTATGATAAAAAACATTAAAAAGGAAATCCTGCACTTTTAAATTCACCTTTTCAGTTTCTCAACTTTCCCACAGCATCATTTTTAGGTAGTTGAAGACACCTGCTGGTCAAAGATAGATATTGCAACCATAAAAACATTAAAAAAAACATGGGAGTATAAAGAAATTCTTTTAAAGGGCTTGAATATGGGGCTATTTGCTATTTGTTCCTGATGATACTGCATAATAAGTAACTCTTAGAAAGATTCCTTAATTTTAAAAGAAGTTGTCCTATCAATCAGCTATTGAAAAAATACAGTCCCCACAGTAGTAACTCAAAAAAATAGAAATTAAATTCGTAACTATATAATTATGAATATCTGATTCTTTATAAATCAAACTGTAGGTGATCACAAGCTGAACCCAAGTCAGATCATGATGCAGCCAGGCAAAAAAGGCAAATGACACATCCAGGGGGAAGACAAAACAGTCAAGATGGCGACTGGGACCACATGATTGAAGCCCCATCACTTACATGTATTGATGTGCACTACATTTCATTACATGTTCAATCACACAGGTGTAGCTTACCGTTTTAACTTTTTTCATACTCATACACATATCCTTGAAGGCAAATGTAATTTTAGAGTGCACCCACAAGAGTAAACTTTACAAAGCACAGAAAGCAACGGTTCTTCTATACTTAGTATTGGTCACCTCGCTTTGAGTACTGTATGCATTCTGGGCACCTAACTCTTAAGAGCAGTTGAAGTAGTTTAAAAGAAGGACAAGAGAATGAAACTAAATCTAGTGAAGAAGCATTGAAGGAGCTGGACGTATTTTGTCTTGGAAAAAAATGGGAGTGGGAATCTGATAGTGTTCTTCAAATGTCTGAAATGAAGTCACACAGAAGAAGGGGAAGATCTATTTTCTATCATTCCTGAATTTATCTATTTACTAAAGAAATTTATATGCCTGCCCACTTCACACGCATTGACTCCGGGCAGCTTACAACGTTAAAAATCAACAGTATAAAACTCCTAATATCCTCAACCTCTCATTGCAGCCGCTTGATCAGTTCCATATAAATCTGGGATCCCCAGATCTGCAGACGTTTTCAGGGTCTTCTGGAAAAGTATCAAGGTGGGAGCCAATCTTATTTCTTCTAGATCTAGAAAGCAGTACAAAAGGGATTTAGATTTTGGTAAGGCAGATTCCAGCTAAATGTATGTTAAAAACTTCCTTAACAGGAAGAGCAGCTAGCAATGGAATCAATCATTTATAGAAATTGAATTGGTCTCTTCTCCATTGGATGTGGTGAAGCAGATGCTGATCTATAATCTGTCAGGGATATTTTAATTTGAATTCCTCAGGAAAACAGAAGGTCAAAATTCTAGCTCTCCCACTGAGGTTTTAACACAAAAAACTGTAACTATAGCACCTGAACTCTTTTAGTATGTATGGGTGGTTCCATGTCAGTAATTTTTTGACAACATTCAGAATTAATTCTCCCTAGAGGGTTTCAGTAAGGATGGTGGGCACATTCCTTTCCAGTGATATTACGGAAGAGCCAAATAGCCCAAAGATAGAAGTATGATCAGAAATGTTTCAACCTCCCAGTTTTACACTGAGACCATAGCACAGGGCTGTCAAACTTGCGGCCTGTGGGCCAGATGTGTAACACGCTGGCAACCTCCACACCCAGTTTAGCGAAGGAGGAAGAAGTCCCGATACGTCACATGATGCCACTGTGACAACACAAGTTCCTGCCACCCCTGCCATAGCAGGACTTCAACAAACTGGAGTTCCATTATTTCTGCTAGAATATACAAACCCCGGGCTAATTTTTTTTTTAATTTGAATTTATATCCAGCCCTTCTCCGAAGACTCAGGGCGGCTTACACTGTGTTAAGCAATAGTCTTCATCCTATTTGTATATTATATACAAAGTCAACTTTATTGCCCCCAACAATCTGCTCCTCATTTTACCCACCTCGGAAGAAGGGAAGATCTATTTTCTATCATTCCTGAATTTATCTATTTACTAAAGAAATTTATATGCCTGCCCACTTCACACGCATTGACTCCGGGCAGCTTACAACGTTAAAAATCAACAGTATAAAACTCCTAATATCCTCAACCTCTCATTGCAGCCGCTTGATCAGTTCCATATAAATCTGGGATCCCCAGATCTGCTGACGTTTTCAGGGTCTTCTGGAAAATTATCAAGGTGGGAGCCAATCTTATTTCTTCTAGATCTAGAAAGCAGTGCGAAAGGGATTTAGATTTTGGTAAGGCAGATTCCAGCTAAATGTATGTTAAAATCTTCCTTAACAGGAAGAGCAGCTAGCAATGGAATCAATCATTTATAGAAATTGAATTGGTCTCTTCTCCATTGGATGTGGTTAAGCAGATGCCGATCTATAATCTGTCAGGGATATTTTAATTTTAATTCCTCAGGAAAACATGAGGTCAAAATTCTAGCTCTCCCACTGAGGTTTTAACACAAGTGTAACTATAGCACCTGAACGCTTTTAGTATGTATGGGTGGTTCCATGTCAGTAATTTTTTTACAACATTCAGAATTAATTCTCCCTGGAGGGTTTCATTTAAGTCAATTCACCCATCATGGAAGTATGGAGAAACCTGAAATAACTTCTGAACTTCTGTTTTAATGGGTCAGTTTTACTGAATAAAGAAAACTATTAATTTTAATTCCTCAGGAAAACAGAAGGTCAAAATTCTAGCTCTCCCACTGAGGTTTTAACACAAGTGTAACTATAGCACCTGAACGCTTTTAGTATGTATGGGTGGTTCCATGTCAGTAATTTTTTTACAACATTCAGAATTAATTCTCCCTGGAGGGTTTCAGTAAGGATGGTGGGCACATTCCTTTCCAGTGATATTACGGAAGAGCCAAATAGCCCAAAGACAGAGAAGTATGATCAGAAATGTTTCAACCTCCCAGTTTTACACTGAGACCATAGCACAGGGCTGTCAAACTTGCGGCCTGTGGGCCAGATGCGTCACACGCTGGCAACCTCCACACCCAGTTTAGGGAAAGAGGAAGAAGTCCCGATACGTCACATGATGCCACTGTGACAACACAAGTTCCTGCCACCCCTGCCATAGCAAGACTTCAACAAACTGGAGTTCCATTATTTCTGCTAGAATATACAAACCCCGGGCTATTTTTTTTTAACTTGAATTGATATCCAGCCCTTCTCCGAAGACTCAGGGCGGCTTACACTGTGTTAAGCAATAGTCTTCATCCTATTTGTATATTATATACGAAGTCAACTTTTATTGCCCCCAACAATCTGGGTCCTCATTTTACCTACCTTATAAAGGATGGAAGGCTGAGTCAACCTTGGGCCTGGTGGGACTTGAACTTGGAGTAATTGCAAGCAGCTGTGTTAATAACAGACAGACTTAGTCTGCTGAGCCACCAGAGGCCCCTTGTATTTGTATTAATTTGTATTAATGGGTGGGAACTGCATTCACTGGGAAAGTGGCCAGTTTCCACAGGAATCTAGCAGCATCTTTTCTTTGTGTATATCATTTTTTCTCAACCATGGTATCTTGAAGATGTGTGGATTTCAACTGACGTCCACATATTTTCAAGCTGACAAGGCTGAGAAACACAGGTATATGCCATTAGCAGTTTTTATTGAGGTGGTCTTGGAGCTCTTTTCCCTTGGCTATTTTGGCCCAATGTTGTAAAATACATATTTCCAGAGCCTTTTAAGATTCTGAGTAGTGCTATGTTTATTTGAACTCCCCTGCTCCATTCTTCTGATCTAAAAAGACTCTTCAGGTGAGGTCAACTGGTAATAACATGGACACAGCCATGTAATTTTGGTAGCAACAGCGTGAAAGCGGTTTGCCTTCCTTCAGGATGTTTTTCTAATCTAGTCTAGGAAAACTTATCCATGTAGATTTTCTAGCTAACTAGTTTTCAAAAAGAGTTCTGATTTACTTAGGGTTCCCCCACCAACTTGGAGATTAGCCAAGATCAACTAGGCACAGCACCCCTCAGAGAACCTTCCCATCTACAACACAGCAATTTTGAGAAAGGGGAGGGCTTCATTTAAGTCAATTCACCCATCATGGAAGTATGCGGAGAAACCTGAAATAACTTCTGAACTTCTGTTTTAATGGGTCAGTTTTACTGAATAAAGAAAACTATTAATTTTAATCCAGGTGATTAGGTTTTGAATGGAGAGTTAGAACAGTGTTTAAAGACATCCAGCTAGAAACCCAGAGATGATGAATTTTAATCCTACCTTAGGCCCAAAGCCAGCTGAATGGCCTTGGGTCAGTCGCTCTACTCTCAGCTCTAGGAGGAAAAAGAAGGCAAAGGCAAACCACTTTAAAAACTTTGAAGAAAACTGAAGATTTGTCCATGTAGTCACCAGCAGTCAAGACTGACTCTAAGGCAGGGGTCTCCAACTTTGGCAACTTTTAAGACTTGTGGATTTCAACTCCCAGTATTCCTCAGCCAGCTTTGCTAAATGAGGAATTCTGAGAATTGAAGTCCACAAGTCTTAAAGTTGCCAAGATTGGAGATCCCTGCTCTAAGGCACAAAATTATTTCAAAGTAATGAGTCCCGCTGCCTTCTCTCTGCAATGCGACAAGTTATAGCCACCCAAGCCAAGTCCTCATGTTGTATAGATTTAGATTCAAAAGGTGTAAATCTGTATAAGTAGTCCTCAATTTACGACCACAATTGAACCCAAAATTTATGTTGCTAAGTGAGAAATTTGTTAAACAAGTTTTGCCCCATTTTACAACTTTTCTTGCCACAGTTGTTAAGTGGATCACTGCAGTTGTTAAATTAATAACACAGTTGTTGATAGAATCCGGTTTCTCCATTGACTTTGCTTGTCAAAAGGTTCCAAATGTGTTCACATGGCCCTGGGACCCTGAAACTGTCATAAATGAGTCAGTTGCCAAGCATCTGAATTTTGATTACGTGACCATGGGATGTTGCAATGGTCATAAGTGTGAAAAATTATCATAAATCACTTTTTTCAGTACCATTGTAACTTTAAATGGTCACTAAAACAAATTGTTGTAAATCAAGAACTATCTGTATTTCTAAATCTCAGAGCCTTTAAGATGTATAAACGTCAACTGCCAGAATACCTCAGGAGACATCCCTGACTGGAGAATTCTGAGAGTTGAAATACAACACCTTAAAAAGATTGGGGAACACTGATTTTTTGTAACATACAGGTAGTCCTCGACTTATGACCACAATGGAGCCCCACATTTTTGTAGTTGAGACTTTTTTTAAAATGCCCCATTTTGCGATCTTTCTTGCTTCAGTTAAGTGAATCACGACCACAATTGAACCCAAAATTTATGTTGCTAAGTGAGAAATTTGTTAAATGAGTTTTGCCCCATCTTACGACTTTTCTTGCCACATTTGTTAAGTGAATCACTGCAGTTGATAAGTTAGCAACCTGGTTGTTAAGTGAATCTGGCTTCCCCACTGAGTTTCCTTGTCAGAAGGTTGCAAAAGGTGATTACATGACCTTGGGACACAACGGTCATAAATATGAAGCAGTCGCCAAGCATCTGAATTTTGATCACATGATCATGGGGATGCTACAAAGGCTGTAACTGAAAAACAGTCATGCCCTTTTTCAGTGCCATTGTAATTTTGAACGGTCACTAAACAAACTGTTGTAAATCGAGGACTACCTATACATACTAGATTTCTTAAATCTGGGAAGATTGAAGCCATTGTTTCACTTGGGATCCAAACTTCATGTCCTTCAAATGCAATGGACCCCCTTCCTTATTATCCAGTCAAACTAAGACCACATTTATTTATTTTTATTTATTTTCATCAAGCATGTATTAGATAATAGATATAAATATAAATGTGATTATGAATACATGAAATTAATACGAATAAAAGGGAACATTAGGACAGGGATGATAGGCATGCTGGTGTGCTTATGTATATCCCTTATAGACCTCTTAGGAATGGGTGAGGTCTACAGTAGACAGTCTAAGAGTAAAGTTTTGGGGGTTTGGGAAAGAAACCACAGTCAGGTAGTGTATTCCAGGCACTGACCACTCTGTTGCTGAAGTTGTATCTTTTGCAATTAAGTTTGGAGCGGTTTACCTTAAATTTGTATCTATTGTGTGCTCGTGTATTGTTGCGGTTGAAGCTGAAGTAGTCATTGACAGGTAGGACATTGTAGCAGATCATTTTATGTACTACGCTTAGGTCTGACGGAAGGCGGCAAAGTTCTAAATTGTCTAAGGCCAAAATATCAAGCCTGGTAGCATAAGGTATTCTGTTGAGAGCAAAGGAGTGGAGGACTCTTCTGGTGAAATATCTCTGGACTCGCTCAATTATATTAATGTCTGTTATGCAGTGCAGGTTCCAGACAGATGAGCTGTATTCAAGAATTGGTCTAGCAAAGGTTTTGTATGCCCTAGTTTGCAGTGCAATGTTACCAGAGAAGAACCTACTCAAGATTAGGTTAAGAACTCTTAATGCCTTTTTGGCAATGCTGTTACAGTGCGCTCTGGCACTTAGTTCATTTGAGATGAATACTCCTAGGTCCTTGACATAGTGAGGATCGTCTACGAGGTCGTATCCGCCCAGCTTGTATTTTGTGTTTTGAATTTTGTGTTCTTGGGGGAAACTGCTGCATAAGGAAATACTACAAAAGGAAATACGTTTTCTTTGTGTATGTGTGTCCAGACAAATCCAGTGTAAAAGCAGCGCTGAGGAGAGGGGATAATTTCTGTGCAATAATAGGACAAGACAAGTCGCATGAAACCAGATATTATGCAAACCAATTGGAAATTAGGCTTTCAGGAAGGAAACTCTTAAATCGGCTATTAGGTCGCTTCCTGATTTATTCTGTCAGCGCGGGCTCTACATCTCCCTAATCTCCATTCAAGCTGCAGATTTACTCCGGCAGCAGTCTTTTCCACCAGCCCTTTTTATTTCCGAAACAGAAAACCCCCTCAAAAAGAAAAAAAAAGAATACCCTTCTACGGCTGCTCCCAAATTTTAACCCCCTTCCAACGGCTCATTAGAGATAAAAACTTGCCCTCCCGGATGTGCTTGTTTCCCCAAACAGTATATCTGCACCAGAAAAACAAACGCCGACCCTGAAGTTGGGGGGGGGGAAGAGAGAGAGAGAGAGAGAGAGAGAGTGTGTTTGGTCTGGGTGGCCTGCGGAGGTCGCCTTCCCCCACCCCCGCTCATTCTGTCTTGCGCCCGCCCGCTCTCCGGCTGCCGCAGCCACTTGCCTTAGCCGCAGCACCAATTCACTTCCCGCGTTGAAGTGACGTGGGCGGTGGGGAGGGCGGGCTTGGAGCGACAGCGGCGCAAGATGGCGGCCACCACGGGCTCGGGTGAGCGGGGACCGGTAGCCCAGGCCAGCTTGGGCCGTGAGAGGAAGGCGCTCCTCGGCTGGGAGGGAGGAAGCGGGTTGGCGATTCTGGCGGGGGCTAGCTTCTCCTGGGAGGGGGGCTCAGAAGGCGTCCCCGCGGGCTCCCAACCAGCCGGACTCGCCGGCTGGGTGTGTCTGGGGCCCGAGGGTCATGCTACCGTATATGGGCTGGAACCCATCTAGGCGACCGGTAGGGTGCTGGCAAGGAGAGGCGTGAAAGTCTTTGGTCTTTATCGCCATCTAGTGGCCAGCCGTGTTTTGACAGCCCAGGCGTGGGAGTCGGACCGAGGGGCGGTGCCCTGGGGAGTCGGTATCCCGCAAGAATAGGTGGCTTGATCGAGGCTGAGGCTGGGGGAGAGGGGAGTGGGCAGCCTGTTGGTGTGGCAGGGGACCCCATGCGGGGTGGGAGGAGAGGATGGAAGGGAAGAGGGTCTGGTGGTGGAGAGAGTCTTAAGGAAATCTTCTAGGACAGAGGTCTCCAACCTTGGCCACTTTAAGCCTGGTGGACTTCAAATCCCAGAATTCCACAGCCAGCTTTGCTGGCTGGGGGATTCTGGGAGTTGAAGTCCTCCAGGCTTAAAGTGGTCAAGGTTGGAGACTCCTTTCTAAGAGACTGGTAGCTTCCTTTAGTTGTAGAGCTGGTGGGTTTCAGCTCCCATCATCCCCTGTTGCACAGTTTGGATTTCACAAGAAATCAGGAAAAAAAAGCAGATGGTTGGGATGCAGGAGGAGATGTATGTAAACTCTGGCAGCTTTTTGGAACTTCCATGTTCAGAAGCAGTGAAGTCTTGAAGGGTGGATGATAAGGCCCAGGTAAGTGCCAGAGGGGCAGTTTGCCTTTTCTGTGCCTTTTGATCATTGACCTCTGAATTGTATATATTCTCCACTGCCAATATTTGAATGTTTTTTGGAGTTTCAAGTCCTAGTTGAATGTAAGAACCTCCGTTTAGGTAGATTTTTTAGTAAGCTCTTTGTAGGCTCCACTAGTAGGAAGTTACTTTTTATCTTGAGGCTAATACACTCTGTCGTTCCCAGCATTATACAGTCTCAGTTACCCTGAGAAAAGATGGGCAGTCAATAAATTTTATGAATAAATAAATCCTGAACTATGTCAAAGATGATAGTGGGGGGCTGAAGGTTAAAACATATGAAGAATGGTTGCAGGAATTGGGTGAAAAGTGAAAAGAACCAGGGGTGACATGATAGCAGTGATCCAGTATTTGTGGGGCTGCCAGAAAGAAGAGCGGGGTCAACCTATTTTCCAAAGCATCAGACGAACCAATGGATGAAAAGTGAAAAAAGGGAGAAGCAACCTAGAACTAAGGAGAAATTTCTTGACAGTAAGAACAATCAACTAGTGGAACAGCTTGCCTTCAGAATTTTTGAATGCTCCAACACTTTTATTTATTTATTATTTATTTATTTATTTATTTATTTATTTATTTTGTCACAACAATATATGTAACTATCATACAGAAAGGTTATATAGTATATAAAGGTATAAGCATATATATATATAGATATATATAGATATATATAGGAAGAAGAAAAGAAAAACAATAGGACAGGAACGGTAGGCACGTTTGTGCGCTTATGCACGCCCCTTATGGTCCTCTTAGGAATGGGGTGAGGTCAATAGTAGAAAGTTTTTGGTTAAAGCTTTTAGGATTATGAGAAGAGACCACAGAGTCAGGTAAAGTATTCCAAGCACTGATGATTCTGTTACAGAAGTCATATTTTCTGCAATCTAGATTAAAGCGGTTGACATTAAGTTTAAATCTATTGGTTGTATTTTAAGTGCTTTTAAGAAGGGACTGGACAATCATTTGTCTAAAATGGTATAGGGCCTCCTGCTTAAGCAGGGGATTGGATTAGAAGACCTCCAAGTCCCTTCCAACTCTCTTATTCTGTATTGTGCAGAGGTGATAATCCTAAAACAATTTTTTAGACATCGACTTTTAAATGTTTGTTATTTGTTCAATAGATCTATGGTATTTGAAGATACGTTTGCTGAGAGAACCTTGTAGCTGGATAGGATTTCATCCAGGGTGGATTTGATTTAAATCCAGTCGATTTAAATCACAATTTAAATCATGATTTAAATCACTTGTAAAAAGGTTTGATTTAGATCAACTTGATTTAAATCATATTTTTTAAAGAGCAACTGTCATCTCTGTGCTGCAGCGGCTCCTCCTCTGACCTGCTGTTGACTCACCGACAGTCCCATTCACTTTAATGGGATGGCTGGTAATGCGGCAGTGACACAACAAGGTGAGGGATAGGGCAGGCAGCAGGAGAGTGGATGCCTGCTAACAGGTGCTGCCATGATGGATCTGAAATGACAGGTGCCCTTTAATATTATATTTATAAGCTGCTTAGAAGGTTTCACTTTCATTTTTACTGCTTGCCCTTCCTCCTCACTCTTAGAGCCTAGTGGTACAGATGTATTTCTCTTCAAACAATCTTGTGATGTACATAGATTTGCAAAACAATGGGATAAAGGAATATTCCTGAACATTGTTTTATGATTTATCTCATGGTTACTGTGAAATTGTGCGAATGCATCAATGCAGTGCATGTTATCTGAGCTTGCAGACCTTGGATTCATTGAATGTGTTTATCAAAAATGTAAATATTGCAGATTATACAGCCTCCTGCTACATAACTAAGCTCCATTTCATGCTGAATAAATTAAATTATTAATATATCTTAAATAGAAAAGCATATTTAGATGATTTTTACTCCAAAAGCATTTTATTAAAATAAATTAGATAAAAAGTTTAAAAAATCTGATTGAAATATTTAAAAATCTGATTTTTTAAAAATTAAATCATTGATTTTTATCCACCCTGATTTCATCCTGTGTTTCATTCTGTTGTCTGTGTTCAAGTTTTTAAATACTTCTGGTGGTTTCAGTTGGTTTTAAGATGACATTACAGTCTTTGCTGGCTTGTAAACAACAGAGATTCTGCGGTCAAGCTGGAGGTGTTTCCATACAAGATTTCTATTCTACAACTGCTAATTACTATTCACTGAATTTGATGAGTCACTTAACCTTATATTCCAGTTATAATATAATATTCCAGTTATTTGATAATTTGATCACTTAACCTTATATTCCAGTTATAACTTGTGACTTCTGTCCCTGTTTATCATCAGAGAAAATGTAGAGAAAAAGAAGTAGCTACCTGATATTTTTTGCATATAACCACATAGTGGGGCGGTTCCTAGCTTAATTAAGAAAGGGTTGTCTCTGGGGAAAGTAATTGCTCAGGAGGGTAGATACTGCTGGTAACAAACTTGTGTTGAAAATTTTTCCAATTCAAAATTTTCCAGGAAACCTACATCTTTGTCTAAAGTACAAAGTTGTAAATGTTATTGCCAGAAGTTGTAGTGATGGCTTAAAAGAATATAGGACAAATAATTTGAGGAAATTGTCCAATATGTCTGGAGAATCAGATTTGGACAGCACTGATGTAGATCACATGATATTATAAATGAATAATTCTTGATAGGGTCTCAGTGAGTTAATAATGGGTTCAGAAAGGGCTGATGCCAAATAAAAATGTTGAAAAACTTGTTCTACATAATACTTCATAAGAGTGAGTAACAAAAATGTTTTTTGGCAAATTAAAAGCTTCCATCCCTAAAATGAAATTTCCTTGTGTTCCATTGATCAAAAAGGCTTGGGTGTTGAGATCTTTCTGTGGAGATGATTGTTTCAAATGAGAGAGTAAATGATAAATATATTTCTAAAGCAGACATTTTTCAGTAAAAAAGCATTCTGTGGCAACCCAGCATCTTTGTCCTGATGTCTATATAAGTGAAGTGATAAGAAGTGCTAATATATTAACTATGTAGTCCTATGAATGTTGGCTCATAAATCCTATTTATTGAGGATCATTTTTCTGAAAGTTCACAAGGACTCCATATTAATATAGATAACTGACTTTTATGAAATTAGACTACTGTACTTGTCCGTTTAGGTTAAAACTAGGAACTGTATTTAGTTGATTGTCCCTAGTATCTAAAGCATTTATTTACTTACTATCTCATCCAGCTGGAATCCTGTCTTGTACAAGAAATGTGGCAAATCACCAAGCTGTAGTTTATCCAGTAGCTTGCCCATGCTGGGGCAGAAGAGGAAGGAAGCATCTTTTAGGGTAGGAATCTGATGTACTGTATCTTTAGAGGAAGAAGCTATTTCGTGGTCCTTAGTTTGGAGGAAATGCTTGGTCATAGACTGGAACACATTACATAAATTGGAAGAGAAAGAATTTCTGTCTAGGTCACATTTGTTAATATGGTAATATCTGTGTACCTAGTAGAACAGATAACAAATCTTTCACTTGTGCTCATAGACGTTATTCTCTTTGTCACATTTTAGTTTCCAGTTTGAAATTTATATAGAAGAAATTAAGTGTAATTGGCATTTATTTTGGTTTATAAAACTCATCTTTATAGTCTATTAAGTGACGATTTTAAATAAAAATAAAAAGATAAGTATATTGCATTTAATGCTGATTTAACCACTTTGTTTTCAAAGCAATCTTCGGCTGCTTTAGAGTTTCTTTTCCACTTGACATCAAAAATTGTTGCATCCTGTATTTTGATAGTGACAATGGGGTGATGCCTGACATCTTTATTATTTGATTGTATTTATAGTGGACCTGTTCAGCAATACAGCAAAGGCCAATCTAGATATCAGTGAATATTCCTGTTTCCAACTATTGGCTTACCTTGTCCCCAACAACCCAGCCAGAAAATAGCTGTCCATGGTTTGGTTTAAATGTAATATGTCTGATGGAAGCTGACCTACTGATTTGATATAGCTGTCTTTGCATTGATCCTATCTGATAAACCATGCTTAGGGATGTATGTTATCCAAATGCATGAAGTTTTTAATTCATTTCAAAATCATTTTGTTATACTACTGAATGCAATGTATTCCTAAACACAACCAAAATTACTGTTCCTTGGTTTTTACAATAAAGTACTATTCTTCAGAGTTCACAAGAATAGCACGTTCAAATCCTTCTTTGACTTGTGCCCTGCTCTGAGGTTGTATTTGCACAGTGTTTTGATAGTCCAAAACCCCATTGACAAAGGAAGTAGCATACCATCCTAAACCTGTATGAGCTTGTCTGAATGCTAAGATTAGCTATGGAAGCCCTCTATCATGTGCCTCCCAATTAGATCTGTCAGATGAGTAGGGACAAAAGATAGGATCTGCCATCCCCTACTATTTCTTAATTGGGTTCTTAATCTTTGAAGGTTTTATTCCACTGTTTTCTCTGTTATATTTTAATGGACTTAGTTTTTATTTTTATTTGTATCACATTTTTAGTTTGTTGTATTCTATATTTTTATTTTGCAAACTGTTTTGAGAACATCTTTCAAAAAGGTTTAAAAATATTGTAATTATAATAAAGTTACATGATCAGATAGATATTTATTACATTTGCATTTTACTTCTTTTCATGGATAGGTCCTGCACTTCCTTTTCTGTGATCACTAGGGGTTGTGAACCCAATGAAATGGGGTCAGTTGTAGGAGGCTTGGCTGTTGTTGGTGTGTCTGAGATGGGGGTTGTGGAGATAGGTGGCTGTAGTTTCCTTTCAAACCTGCAGTAAAACTCATTCAGGTCATCTGCCAGTTGTTGATTACCTTCAGCCTGGGAAGGAGGTTTGCCATAGCCGGTGATATTTTTAAGAGTTTTCCACATGTTTGCTGGTTCATTTGCTGAAAATTGATTCTTTAGCTTTTCAGAGTAGCTTCTTTTTGCTGCTCTTATCTCCCTTGTTAGTGCATTTCTGGCCTGATTGTACAGCATTTTATCACCTTTTCTGTAGGCTTCCTCTTTGGAATGTCGTAGCTGCTTAAGTTTAGGTGTAAACCAAGGTTTGTTTTCCATTGAGGACCTGTATACTGCACGAATCAAGAAGAGGGCCGTGAAAATATTTGCAGATCCCTCGCATCCTGGACATAAACTGTTTCAACTCCTACCCTCAAAACGACGCTATAGAGCACTGCACACCAGAACAACTAGACACAAGAACAGTTTTTTCCCGAAGGCCATCACTCTGCTAAACAAATAATTCCCTCAACACTGTCAGACTATTTACTGAATCTGCAGTAATTAATTTAATTTAATTAATTTAATTAATCGTTTCATAGTTCCCATCACCAATCTCTTTCCACTTATGACTGTATGACTATAACTTGTTGCTGGCAATCCTTATGATTTATATTGATATATTATCATCAATTGTGTTGTAAATGTTGTACCTTGATGAACGTATCTTTTCTTTTATGTACACTGAGAGCATATGCACCAAGACAAATTCCTTGTGTGTCCAATCACACTTGGCCAATAAAATTCTATTCTATTCTATTCTATTCTATGGATTTAATTCCTTCTCTCCTTATAATTCTTGCAAGATAAGATGAGATACTGTTAATGGCCAAATATATGCTGTTTCTTTAGTTCAGATCCAGTATTTTAACCACTGTATCACACTGTTTCTTAGGTATCTTTGTCTGAGCAAATAATTCTGTTCAACAAAAATACATAGCAGCAACAGCAACCATTTTTGCATGAGGAAATGAAAACTCTTAAGTTAACTCATAATACTACAGTTGTGTCAGCATTCATTTTAGCAGTTTGCAAGTAGTTTCATTGTTCTGGTCAAATGTCCTGCTTGGAGGTTGTATTTTGGAAATGTCTTCTTACAGATCTACTGTTTCAGCAGCTACATTTGAATCACTGAGATCTTTATTTTCGAACTTTGTACCAGCATATTGGACTTTGTTCCTTATACAACAACTTTGCAGTACTGGCCTAAAACTATTAAGATGTGGCAGTGCACTATAGCAGTGGCTTATACACTAACTTTAATATTGATTTGTGGTGCAGAAAGAGCTAAGTTTGGCCTGTTTCATAAAATATTCTGACACGGGAATTCCAGCCCTTCCATCTTGTGAAGTGTTGATTGAGTAATTGATTATGTGCGATCAAGTGGGGATCAACTCTTAGGAACACATAGATAGATTTTCTCCATGACAATATCTCCCTGAGCTTTGCTGGCTGAGGAACTCTGGGAGTTGAAGTCCACAAGTCTTAAAAGTTGCCAACATTGGAGACGCCTGCTCTACTGCTTCCACCTGCTCATCCATTGCCAGTGTAACTCAGTCCACCTACCTTATTGCTGGTCTCTTCTTTCTTCTTTTTCATTCCACTTTTTCCAGCATTTGAGGCTTCTCTAGGGAGCTATGCCTTTGGATAATGGATCATTTTACCCTGGTCATTTGTGCCTTGAGTGGGAACTCTGGTTTCATTTGTTTGACAATTCATTGGGTTTTGTTTGTTTGTTTGTTTGTTTTTGTCCAGTCTTCTCAAGAATTTTCTTCAACACCAAAGCATCAAAATTCTTCATATCTTCTTCAAAGCTAACGTTCACTTCCACCAATTATCACAGGAAACACCATGGATTGCACAATTCTGATCTCTTTAGATATAGATATCATAGATTCTCCAGCATCGCTTCTCTAGGAAGTGCTAGCCTGCAATGTACTTCTTGACTGCTTGCTTCTTTACTGTTGATGGTTGATCATCAAAGGCAGAAAATATCCAGTGTTTCACATCTTCATTACCAATTCTAAGGCTGGTAGTTCTATCTGTTGTCATTACTTCAGTCTTCTTTATATTTAATATCTTAGTCACACTTATTCACTGTGGTCTTTGACTTTCATTAATAGAGCTTGCAGATCCTATGCATTTTCAGCTATCAGAGTAGTGCAGGTTATTGGTGTTTATTCCTTCAATTTAAAAACACTACAAGTAGTCCTAAAGTTACAGCCATTCATTTAGCGACTGTTTCGAAGTTCGAGTGGCATTGAAAAAAGTGACTTAAAACAGAACAGGGTTTCTCAACCTTAACAGTTTTCAGATGTGCGACTTCAGTTCCTAAAATTCCCCAGGCAGCATGGCTGGCTGGGGAATTCTGGGAGTTGAAGTCTGCACATCTGAAAGTTGCAAAGGTTGAGAAACATTGCAGTAGATCCTTATACTTAGGACTGTTGCAGCATTCCCAGGGTCATGTGATCTCCATTTGCCACCTTCCTAGCCTGCTTCGACAAACCAAGTCAATTGTCTAAGAAACACCCCCAACGAAATAAAGCTCTGAGGCTTGAGGTTCCTCAAGGTTCCAATTTATTAGAGATGTCATGTTGGCACAGCTGCAAAAACCTGAAACTGAAAGCTTCCAGGTTTTCCACACCAGTTGACAGGTCACAGGCCTGTCCCACACCCGCAAGTTTATCACATTGTCCAATCAACTCTTCACACTCAATTGGATACAATCTTCAGGCAGTCTCCATCAGAGGCAGGATGTCCTTGAATACGGAATGTTGTTATGACTAACTTTCTACCGCTCCAACAACAATCCCCTCCCAACTTCCCCAGCTAAGATATGTGGCAGTTAAGAAGCAAAAAAGAAAATTGCCTTCCAAAACTGACATCAATAGTGGAAGTTAGATTCACACAACAACTATGTTGATTTACTTAACTGCCATGATTCACTTAACAATCATGGCAAAAAGGTTGTAAAATCAGGCATGGTTAATTTAACAGCCTTGCTTAGCAACAGGAATTCTGGTCCTAATTGTAGTCATTAAGTCGAGGACTATATTTTTCCAATTCTACTTCCCTTAATACATATTCAGCGTATAGCTGGAATAAATAAGTGGAGAACACATGGCTTTGTCTCACTCTTGTGCCATCCCAGAGCTAATCTGTTTTGTCATGCTCCGTCTATACTATAGATTCCTGACCTGCATATAGGTTTTGCATGTGATTAGGGAAATATTCTGAATATCCAATTTTTCTAAAAGACATCCCACAGTTTGACATCATCAACACAATGCAAAGCCTTTCTATAATCAATGAATCATTGACTTATTTTTTGTATTCTTGGCTTGGTATATCAACAATAATGTCCCATGTTCCTTGGTCTTTTCTAAAATCAGATTAAATGCCTGGTTTCACTTTTTCCATATGGGGCTCTAATGTGTGTTGGATGATCCTAAGCATTATTTTGCCAGCATGTGAAATTAAGGATATTTTATGATGGTTTGCATATTCTATTAAAAGTCTCATTTTTTGTGGTACTTGAGTGTAACTTGACCTTTTCCAATTGGCTGGCCAATGCATTGTTCTACATTTTTGCTGGCATAACTTGGTTAGGATCTTTATTGACTCTTCTTCTATTGCTTGCTACATTTCTGTGGGTATTCCATCAGTTCCTGTAGCCTTCTAACGATAATAATCAGAGTGCTGATCTAATTTTCTCTTCTAGTATTAGAATTTCTTGTAAGTAGGGAATATCTTTTAAGGTATTTTGGATGTTGACATCTTTACAGTATTTCAGTACATTCTATCCATCTTTGATCTGTTTTGAGTTAGATACTCTGTTCATTGGTGTCCATACCAATTAAAAGATGGAATCTCCTTCTGAATTCAGAGCTATTTTGGAATATTTTCTTTGTTTTTCCATGTCTGTTTCCATTTTCTGTTCTTTGCAGTTTTTGTTGCAATAATGTACTTGAATCTTATATTTTATCACAGCTTTCTGAAACTTTGTTCAGTTCCTTTTTAAGATTTTTGTCTTTCTTGTCTTTTCTTCTCTTGGCAATTTCCATCATTTACTCTGATACCCAGTTTGTTTTTTTCCTGCTTCTGGGTTTTGGACACTTTTATTTCCATATTAATCTTTAACAACTTCTTTAAGTTCATTCCACTGTTTCTGTGATTCTCTGCTAATGACATTCAAGACTTTAAAGTGCTTCCTGGTGTTCTTTTTGAAAATGGTAAGTATATGCTCAAGATCACATTGTGGAAACTGGTTGGCTTTCTTCTTTAACTTAACTGGAACTACCACATGACAAGGTAAATGATCTGTTCCACAGTCAGCACCTGACTAATGTCTTTGATGCTATAAATGAGCTCCTTTAGTAATAATAGTTTTTAAGAAGAGACTGGCCAACCTGTTGTCTGAAATGGTTTCCTGCCTGAGCAGGGGGTTGGACTAGAAGACCTCCAAGGTCCCTTCCAACTGTTACTCTGTTCTGTTCTGTTCTGTTCTATTTTATTTTATTTTATTTTAATTTAATTTTATTCTACTCTACTCTACTCTACTCTACTCTACTCTACTCTACTCTACTCTACTCTACTCTACTCTACTCTACTCTACTCTGCTCTGTTTGATTTCTGTATACTCCATCTGGTGATGTCCATGCATAGATACATCATTTTGATTGTTGACGATCATGTTAGCTATGAGAAAAATAACTGGAGTTATGAAATTGAGAAGTCATTCTGCTTCATTTCAGGTTGCTAAGCCAATTCAATGCATCTATAATTATTTCAGCTGCTGATTTTCAGTTTCAAGTTGACTGGAACAATAAGGCAAATTATTAATAGGCGTGGCCCTTGTTTAGTCACAACTGGGACCAGCAGTGTGATTGTAAAGGGACAGAGCAGTCACTAGGTGAAACTTCAGCTTCCCTTTACTAATTTGTGAAGGTCGTGAATACCAGGCTTGGTCACAAGGTTACTTTTTCATTCCCATTGTAACCGCAGTCACTATCCAAAGTAGTTGCTAAACAAGGATTATCTCCTGTTCCATTAAAGAATTGCTTTAAGAGTCTGTGTCGAGAAGAGCTATAGACACCATTACCAACATTTTTCAAAGAAACATCTATCTTGCCATGTCATTCACTGTACATTATAATGGCAGGGATAGAGAGTTGTAGAGCACATCTGCCTACTAGTTTCTCTGGTTATATTAGAAACATAGAAAACTGATTGCAGGGAAAAAAATACCTAATGGTCCATCAAGCCTTTTAAAATTTCTTTTTAATTTATTACTTTCATATTTTATTTCATTTTTTTTAAAAAAAATTGTTGGATAATATTGTTTGCCCACATTTTTTTTTCTTACAATGTTTTTGTGATGGTAAAAATCCATTCTCTTCAGGGCTTCCCCCCCCCATAAATGAATAATTTCTACAATGATGTGGATATTTATTCTGCTCTGTTAGAAAATAAATAATAAGGAGCAGGCTTACAGATTTAAAGTTAATTGCCACAAGTTAATTGTGGGTTTCTGACAATCACTCAGATTAAGATGCGGGTGATCTATTATCCATTGTCATAATTTCATTTTTTACTTTTGTTTTACTTTCCCTCCTCTCTGGGTTATACAAAGATCAGGACAGGTGTAATGTAAATTCCCCTTTTGTTTCTTGTGCTGTCTCTGTTGGAACAGCAAATGTCGATCATTGTAGCAGCAATAAATCTATGGTCAAATCACTGACATTTTTCAGCTGGTTTGTTTACTCTGCTTGAAACCACATAGTAAAGTATTGCTGATGCAGGGTTAGTAAAGAACAGAATTTAGAATCACTTCATACAGTGGGCTGGAGAACTCTGCTAGAGTGCTGCTTTTTTTTGCAGATAATGGTGGATTTTGGCTCTGTGGCTCAGACTGCTAATGCAGTCTGTTATTAACAACAGCTGCTTGCAATTACTGTAGGTTCTAATCCCACCAGGCCCAAGGTTGACTCAGCCTTCCATCCTTTATAAGGTAGGTAAAATGAGGACCCAGATTGTTGGGGGCAATAAGTTGACTTTGTATATAAATATACAAATAGGATGAAGACTATTGCTAACATAGTGTAAGCCGCCCTGAGTCTTCGGAGAAGGGCGAAATATAAATGCAAATTAAAAAAAAATTATGCTAATTTTAGATGAAACATGCACTAAGATCAAACCATTTCATAATAGTGAGAAAACAACTATGCATATCTATTTGGAAATAAATACATTAAGATCAAAAAGAGTTTGCAAAGCAGGGGTGAAATCCAGCAGGTTCTGGAGAACTGGTAGCGGAAATTTTGAGTAGTTCGGAGAACCGGCAAATACCACCTCTGGCTGGTCCCAGAGTGGGGTGGGAATGGAGATTTTGCAATATCCTTCCCCCAGGAAGGGGGAGGGAATGGTGATTTTGCAGTAACCTTCCCCTGCCACACCCACCAAGCCATGCCCACCAAGCCACGCCCACAGAACCGGTAGTAAAAAAAAATGAATTTTACCACTGTTGCAAAAGTATCCAAAGTAATGGACTCCTCTGTTTATTGGATGAGTCAACCCAACAGAACTGAGAGGCAATTACTTCTGAGTTGAATTTAAAAAAAAATTCTTACTTTAATGGAAGTGCTTCTAATTTTATTTATTTTTGGAAGAAATTAGTGCAGAAATGCATTTCTGCCTTCAAAGGCCACTGAATTTTCACTAGAGAAAAATTTTCCTGGTATGTTTTGATATAGGACAGGATTTATCTGAGAATTCTGGAGCCTAAAATAGTGGTTCAGAACTGAAGGCCATATCCTAAACAGTAGTTCTCAACCTGTGGTCCATGGACCTCTGAGGAACCGTAATGTCGTCACAGGGCGTCCATGAAGACTTGAAGAAATGTTATGGTTTAAATCTTGAGTTAAGTCTTGGGGGTCTGTGGCCACAAAAGGTATTTAAAGTGAGTCTGTGATGAAGGTTGCAAACCACTATCCTAGAATATTTCAAGAGGAACACAGATGAAAAATGTGTAACCTGGCAGGCTGGATTTGATTTAAATCAAGTCAGTTTAAATCACGGTTTAAATCATGGTTTAAATCACTAGTGAAAAGGCTTGATTTAAATCAACTTGATTTAAATCATAATTTTTAAAGAGCAACTGTCATCTCTGTCCCACAGCAGCTCCTCCTCTGACCTGCTGTTGATTTACTGATAGTCCCAATATTGCAGAATATAAAGCCTCTTGCTACATAACTAAGCTCATGCTGAATAAATTATTAATATATCTTAAATAGAAAACTATATTTAGATAGATTTTTTACTCTAAAAGCATTTTATTAAAATAAATTTGATAAAAAAATCCAATTTAAATAAAATAAATCCGATTTTTTTTAAAAAAAATCATCAATTTCTATTCACCCTGACTCTTGGGCAACAGACCTGGATGGGGGGCACAGGACAGAAACAAGATCAGAAGGGAGCCATGGGTGAAAAAATATTGAGAAACATTGGCTTAATTGTGGGCCTTGTCCTGTTCAGGAAATGAACGCCTTATACACAGATAATAGGTGAAGAACTACTATAAAACTGAAAATGTTTTATTTAGATCAGCAAGCCTTGGCAAAGAAATACCCAAAGGATCAAACAGTTTGAATTTTATTGCCAACTTAACATTTATATTGGTTAGTAGAGCAGAATAATGTTTTAGTCCAACTTTGGACCGTGAGCAATTAAATATTAAATGCTTAACTGCTTTGTAGGCTTTTAATGTTGTAGCTAGGCCTATAACTCAAACAGCCATGACACGACCAAAATGTAAATTTTCACCTTTTTGTTGAAACAACAATCTTGCCAAGTTATAGTCTGTTCCTATTAAACTGTTCCAGTAAAGCCTTAATATACACATACATCTTCTGCAAGTCGACTTCAAGATCCGTTCAGCCCTTTGGCAGTATAATAGCTCTTTTTAATGTTGAGGCAGGCCATTTTCTCTAGTTATTTTCAAGGATGTTTTTTTCTGACTTAATTTGGGGTTTGTCACTTTTCATGTGTAGCCATGTTCTTAGCAGACATGACTTTTTGTTGCTTTTTTTTAATTTGCATTTATATCCCTCCCTTCTCCAAAGACTCAGGGCGGCTTACACTATGTTAGCAATAGTCTTCATCCTATTTGTATATTTATATACAAAGTCAACTTATTGCCCCCAACAATCTGGGTCCTCATTTTACCTACCTTATAAAGGATGGAAGGCTGAGTCAACCTTGGGCCTGGTGGGACTAGAACCTGCAGTAATTGCAGGCAGCTGTGTTAATAACAGACTGTCTTACCAGTCTGAGCCACAGAGGCCCTTTTAAAGGATAAGAGGTGGCTTTTGTTCCAGGTCCGACAAGGAAAAGATCTCCCAAATTTTGTATTAAGCCTTCCTAGAACTTATCCCTAATATTCATATTACTATGAAGTTGGGAAAAGAATAAAGACATGCAAAAATACTTGGTTTTGAACCATTTTAAATCTAAAATTTTGTAGAACCCGTTTCAAGTTTAAAACTACCATTTTTTGTGTATCAACAAAAATCAACAGTTTCAAGCATTTGAAAGTGATCCACATTCAAGACAGCAGTTTTGCACTCAAAATCTAGTGTTTTCTGACATTTTGTGCCACAAACCCTTCAAAATGAGATTTTTTGCTCCTACCTAGAAGCAAGACCTTACCTCTATAATTAGGATAGGATCAGTGCTGGGCTGCTGCCCGTTCGGGCAAACAGTAGTTCCAACCAGGGCTGGCCCCGCCCTGACGCTATCACGTCCTATATAATCGCCGCGTGCACATGTTCACATTTTCAGTTCCTGGAGAACCCACTGTTACAGGGTTTGCAGCAGCCCAACTCTGGATAGGACTTTAAGGTACTTGAGAAACAATTTATCATTACATTGTGTGAAAGGTTCCTCTCCCCCTTTCCCCCCACTCTGCACTCTTCTGGGGCCAGACCTATTAGCAGTAAGGACATAAAAAGAGCATTGCTGGATGAGATTACTAATCTATCTAATCCTGATCTATGTTTTTATAGTGGCGAATCAAGTGCACAAGGAAGCTTTCTGGTGTCCCTGCAGATGTCCTTCAAGGCATCACATTTATTGTCAAGGCTACATGTGATCTTTATCACTTTTAGAAATGACTCTTAACTAGCTGTATCTATGAATTCAGTCATTAGATAAGATGTAGGAAACGTTTCTGTCAAGAACTGTCATTCAAATGTACTTAATTACAGTCAGTGAAATACAAGTTTAAAAAATATATAAAAGCAATGACCAGTAGTCCTCGACTTACAACAGTTTGTTTAGTGACCATTCAAAGTTACAATGGCACTGAAAAAAAGGACTTATGACCATTTTTCACACTTATGACCATTGTAGCATCCCTAGGGTCATATGATTTATATTTGTATGCTGACAACTGGTTCATATTTATGACAGTTGCAGGGTCCCAGGGTCATGTTGCTACCTTCTGATGAGCAAAGCCAATGGGCAACCCAGACTCACTTAACAACCATGTTACTTATTTAACAACTGCAGTAATTCACTTAACAAATGTGGCAATAAGTTGTAAAATGGGACAAAACTCACTTAACAAATTTCTCACTTAGCAACATCAATTCTGGACTCAGTTGTGGTTGTAAGTGGAGGACCAGCTATACCAGAAAGCAGTGTGTAACACTAATATAAAATATAATATACTAATATAATATCTAAAAAATTACAAGAAAGGGAAAAAAATTAAACAAGTTACAATAAAACATTCATATTATAATACATATTTAATAGCAATAACACCTAAAAGAGGCAGTTTGGTATGCTGGTTAAGGTGCTGGCCTAGAAACCAGGTGACTGTGAGTTCTAGTCCTGCCTTAGGCATAAAAGTTGGCTGGGTTACTTTGGGGCAGTCATTCACTCTCAGGCCATGACATCAGGCTTGGGCTACAAGCCACTCGATCAATTCCTGTCACAACCAATGGATCAGTACTGGGTTAATCTGAAAAAAAGTACAGCCTGCACTTACGGGAAAAGGTTAGGAAGAAAAAAAAATACTATTAACATAAATAGAAATAAAAAAGAATAAAATGAAAGCAAAAAGAAAGTTCATAATGTCATCACTCCCAAGATTAGGACATTTTCGGCTTTATGGGCATCACTGCAAATAGATATTTAGCATACTACTTAAATTATAGGCTTCTGATCTGCTTTCCCACAGACCTGTCCTCTCCCTCAAACAGATTCAGCTTTTGTTAGCAGGAGATAAAAATATGCCTGCATGTAAATTAACCTGATAAAATCTCAGGTTCATTCAGACCACAAGGAGACCATCTCTCAGTAGACTGAGTTCTACTACTTCCCATCTAGTTCTGCTGAAGGAAAGGCATTGAAGTGTGCTGAACAAACAAGGTTGCATTTGTAGTTTGTGAGTGTAGAAGGTTTCCAGATTGGAATCCACTTGTGAAAGTTGGCTATTTATTAGATTTTTAAACTGCCTTTATTACTTTATGAGTAACTTAAAGCAGTGAACATACTTAATACTCCTTCACCTCCTATTTTCCCCACACCAACAATCTTATATAGTAGATGAGGCTAAGAGTTTTGGAAGGCAATTTTCTTTTTTGCTTCTTAACTGCCACATATTTTAGCTGGGGAAGTTGGGAGGGGGTTGTTGTTGGAGCAGTAGAAAGTTAGTCATAACAACATTCCGTATTCAAGGACATCCTGCGTCTGATGGAGACTGCCTGAAGATTGTATCCAATTGAGTGTGAAGAGTTGATTAGATAACGTGATGAACTTGTGGGTGTTGGGCAGGGCTGTGAACTACACCAAACAGATTGTGGCTTTAGAATTGTCTAAACCTAGGGGCAGGAGACAGGTCAATTTGACACAGCTGAGATTTTTCTTCTCTGCTTTGATGAGAGACCATCAAGGAGAGTTAACAGAACCAGTGAGCCACTGGAAAACAGGAGTAAATTAGCCTGGCTGACAAATGTGTTGCGTCCGTTGGAATCCTGTCACTTTCCATGCTGCGTAAAGCATTTGAACATAGCTCGGGATGGAGAAGAGCACTTGCCAAAAAATTAATCGATGAGTGTCTAAGGCAGGGGTGTCAAACTCAATTTCATTGAAGGCTGCATCAGGGCTGTGGTTGATTTCAAGGGGCCAGGCGGGCGTTGGCCAACATGGTGGGTGTGATCAACTGGGTGGGCATGGCTTGACACTACTTACTGGGCATGGCTGACTGGGTGGGTGTGGCCAACTTGACTCCACTCCCCAAACTGCTGGCATGTTTCCTCTTCGCATTGGGTAGATAAGCTGAAGCAATGTGGGCTGGCCCCTTACATTTTCCAGACGGCCCCGCAGGCCGGATCTGACCACATTGCGGGCCGACTGCGGCCTGCTGGCCTTGTGTTTGACACCCTTGGTCTAAGGGTTTCAGATTATCATAGGTGCATACTGTGTGTCATACAGCATTTGGAATACAGTTTTAGCTTTAAACAGTTTGATGGCAGCAAATACACATCTGCCGTCTTTGGAATGAAAAAAGAATGGCCTTGGCAATGTTGTTAGCTACGGAGGATGCTTGCACTGTTGTTAACTCTGGCTGGCAGAAATGGTTCTAATTTGTTTTCCCCAAGCTCCAGAGCTTGAAAAATTATGCCAAGCTATTTAAAAGCTGCAAATTATTCAAGAGAAAGTATTCCTGGGGATACGTTATGGAGATACAATTTAGCAAGTAAGTTTTCTCACTCACTATGTTATCCCTCCATTACTCTTTTTCATCTTTCTCTCTGTCAAGTGAACTATTTAAGTGAATTCAAGTAAATTCTGAAGTAGTCACTTGTAGACGGATTCTGAAAGGGCTGCTTGTATCTACATTAAGGATCATAAATTCATACCAGATAAACTAGAATAAAATTAGAAGGACTATACAGCTCAGTAGTACAGCACTTGTTTTGCATGCAAAACGCTGGTCTTCCTATGGCAATTCAGATAGGCAAAGAGTAGAATCTCCATTGAGAGGGATTTCCACCCAGATGAAACAATAGTATAAAATACTTTCCTCTTGCTAAATCAATGTCAGTTTAATATATTTAGGCCTCCTGGATATCTTTATTTTGAGGATCTTGAGTTCTGGGTAATAATAAACCATCCAGATGTTGTTAGCAGAGAAACCAGTAAGTGTACACTTGGCAGTCTTCAAGAATATATTGTAGCAATTTGTGTTGCTTATGAAACCTTTAAGTTCCAATTTGATGAACTGGCATTTAGTCATGTGTATTTCCCCCTCCCCATATTAATATAATTCACAGTGTTGTGGTGGTGGAGAAAATAAGAGGAAGGTGTGTTGGATATGCTTGCCACCTTGAGTTATTTCAATAGCAGTGTATCCAAGTATCTTCTGAAAATATTCAGAAGACACAAAAAAGACCCTCAAAATAGCTGTGACAAGGCTCTGAAAAGTCATGGCGCCTCAATAGTTTTTTCATTCCATAAATACCCCCACTCCCCAATGTTTCACTTTGCACCAGTAGTTTGCCACATCTGGACGGCCATAAGTTCTACATCCTCACTTTAGGCATTACTGAGCTCCTATTTTTTTATGCTTGCGTATCATTCAGGAACCATTCATTAATGAGTAATGCTCATTCAGGGATGGCTTAAAGTCAATACAATCATAAAATTATATCCTTTTTTAAAAGCAGTAAAATTTAATGCTGTGTGCATTAAAATAGCAAATAGAAGTTACCAGAAGAAGCCACTTAACTGAGGACAAGAATGACATTTAAATAAAATCTGAGGCCTGCATAGAAGAGCCTAAATTTTAGCCCAAAATAAGATCTCAGCATCTTTGAGAGATATTAGGACAGCTCAAAATTATTTCGGGTGTGTGTGTGTTAATTAAAATATATTTTGAAAGATGACTTCAAGTTAAATATCTATTTTAGTCAATTCCAATATCAAGCTTTAATTGTCAGTTTTAATGCAAGATTTTACTTTAAAGTGTAATTTCTTCTGGATTTAAGTGCAGAGAAATGAAATCTGCTGGAGTGGAAGGTGGAAGAGTTAGAAAGCATGGTAATTGGTGGGAGAGAAGCTTTATAAATAAGGAAAATGTGAAATTAGAGAGGTGGTTGGTTGTGTGAAATTTTCCACAGATGCTGCTGATATTGGCTTTGACTGACCTGCCAGAAAATTACTGCAAAAGAACGATACCCTTTGACAGCAATATGTGCACTGGTGGAGGGTGAGCTAAGTGAATGGGGTCAACATCATGGATAGTCACTAGAGGAAAAAAAGAAGCATCTTAGCCACTACTGATAGCATTTTGCAATATGGAAAGCAGCAGCTGAGCCAGAATTCTGGATTATAGGAGTTTTGTTTCTGGCCCTTTGGCAACTGCCACGGTAAGTGAGAAAAACAACAGCAGAGTCAGAATTAAAAGCTATGTGAATAGCTACCAAGCAACTATTGCTAAGGCTTTCTAGTCAAATTCAAATTGCTAGTCATTACCTTTAAAGTCCTAAACCACACAGCATTGGAATATGTCAAGCTGTGCCTTGCCAGGATTGAACCTGCACTTTCGTCTTCAAAAGCGGTCGTGTGGAAAGTCCCTGTCCCACCCTTCATGAGATTCATGGATTTGAGCTACCCAACAGAACTTCTTTCAGACAACTTTGGCTTCTTGCAACTTCCTGCTCCTGGAGATATGTACAGACTCTGCCTTGCTAATTATTCCATCAGTAGTCCCAAAGGTGCTTTTACAAGAGGCAACTGGACTTTCTGGTTTTTCTTTGAAGACCTTTTGCTTCTCATCCAAGAAGCTTCTTCAGCTCTATTCAATCAGTACATCAAGTGTGCATTGTTTCAGCAAACCCTTGGTCCCTAATGGTCCTAACTGCAGGTATTTCTGTATATAAAATGAATGGGATGAAGCATTGCATTTAAATAGATAGAGACTTCTCAGTATAGTAGATGTGAAATATTAGCTGCAGTTCCCAAAGACTCGCTCCAGTTTAAACTCATTGATCTTAGGTTACAGTTGTTGATGCTGGTGTTACCAAGGAACAAAATAATGTTTATTAAGTTCTTGTTTTTCTAGAAAGGGGAGCAGATGGTACTTCAGGTGTAATTGGAAACAAACTATGTTTAGCAATAGTATATTGACTTTACGGTTGACAAATGCTTAATTTTGTTTATGCCTGTGAATAAACGCTTTAGAGGAAAAATAGTCAAATACAGTTAAAGCTCCCAACCTATCTAAATAATTTTTTCCCCTGCAGCCAAGATCAACTCCTGGGGATTCTATGGCCATATTCATGTACTTTTCTTAGCAATAATATAGAATGGTTATTACTTGTTCTGTTTTAACTGAAGGAGGAATCCAGCAGGCTTATGGGGGGGGAGAGGATTCTCTCTGTTGGGATTTTTCCCCCCTGTTCCATTAGACTTATGAAATAAGCAGCTTAAATGCTTATTAGATATGCATTCCAACATAATGTTGGTGTTAACTTTTAAGGATCATTCATATCCAATATGTCATATCCATAACAGCATTTCCCATTTGGTGCTTTTAAAATATCTTGCCACATTTTCCCAATTCTAGCCAGTGCAGCCCTTGTTATGCCACACATCTGGTAAACACATTGTGGAAGTTGGTGAAGTGTTGTTCCATTCTGTGCAGCAATGAAGAGTAATGAGCAAAACAGCAGAGTAATCTATTGAAAGAAGCTGGCGTGTTGTTTTTTGTCATTTGCCCGATAGATAGATAGATAGATAGATAGATAGATAGATAGATAGATAGATAGATAGATAGATAGATAGATAGGAAGAAAGGAAGAAAGACAAAAGGCAAGAAGTTGGGTTTTGTATATCTATATATGGAATGAATTCTATGGAATGAGCTGCCGGTGGGACTCTGTCTCCTCCCTGATCTCCAGACCTTTAAACGCGAGCTCAAGACTTTCTTTTTTCACCAAGCGGGGCTGGCCTGATTGATTTTAATATGGGGGGTTTTAGCGGGTTTTTTAACAGGGTTTTAGCTTTTGAAAAATTTTAGTTAATATTTTAAGTATACAGCGGTTGAATTAGATTTTTAAACTTGTTATAGTATTTTAATTTGTTTTGGATTTTTGTTGTTTTATTTGCTGTACACCGCCCTGAGTCTTCGGAGAAGGGCGGTATAAAAATATGAATGAATAAATAAATAAATAAATAAATAAATAAATAAATATCTGTCTGTGTCCATAAGTGTGGATAGTGTGGATCCATAAGTGTGGATAGATAGATAGATAGATAGATAGATAGATAGATAGATAGATAGATAGGTAGGTAGGTAGGTAGGTAGGTAGGTAGGTAGGTAGGTAGGTAGGTAGACAGACAGACAGACAGACAGACAGACAGACAGACATATACATATACATATACATATACATATACATATACATATACATATACATATACATATACATATACATATATAGGGTACCTAGTTTGGGTAATGAAAGGTGTGCAAGAAAACAACCGAATTCAAGAGAGTACCAAGGACCCCTCAGGTTTTTTGTTTTCTTTTTCCCAATCTTGGTTAAAAGGTAAAGGTAAAGGTTCCCGTCGCACATATGTGTTAGTCGTTCCCGACTCTAGGGGGTGGTGCTCATCTCCGTTTCAAAGCCGAAGAGCCAGCGCTGTCGGAAGACGTCTCCGTGGTCATGTGGCCGGCATGACTCAACGCCAAAGGCGCACGGAACGCTGTTACCTTCCCACCAAAGGTGGTCCCTATTTTTCTACTTGCATTTTTACATGCTTTCGAACTGCTAGGTTGGCAGAAGCTGGGATAAGTAATGGGAGCTCACTCCGTTATGCAGCACAAGGGATTCGAACCGCTGAACTCCCAACCTTTCGATCGACAAGCTCAGCGTCTTACCCACTAAGCCACAGGTTACCACAGGTCTAATTTTTGAATGGATAGCATCCTCTATTTGATTCTCTTATCTCCTCACTGCAAATGGCTTCTTAACTTTTTATTATAATAAGGACATGCTCATACTATATATTTATTTTTCTGTGTTTATTTACAGCTTTAACACAAGAGATACTCATTCTGTTTTATAACATCTTGCAATGACATAATAGTTTCTCCGCTGCATGGCAAGGTTAATTTGCCACGTAAAATAAGTTGTAGATTAAATCACTGTTTCAGTTGTTCTTTGATTCTTTTCTAAGGTCTTTTGACTTCTCTGTAAAATCAAATAGGTATTTTCCATAGAGAATAATCTTGGATGCAGATTGTTATCAGACTAATTATAAACATAATTCTTGCTATTTATTAATATGTGCTTTGGTGCTTAAACTAATAGCTTCTTTTAGCTGCAGCCCTATTTTCTAACTACTTATATACACAGAAGCAAGTCCTTTAGATTTAGTGGGATTTGATTTGCATCCAGAGTTTTATTGTTAATTATTAACTAGGAATGACATGGACTAGCAGTGTTCCAATTCTAAGAGGCTGCCACAAAGAAGAGGGAGTCAACCTATTCTCCAAAGCACCTGAATGTAGGACAAGAAGCAATGGATAGAAATTGATTAAGGAGAGAAACAACCTAGAACTAAGGAGAAATTTCCTGACCGTTAGAGCAATTAATCAATAGAATAATTTCCCTCCAGAAGTTGTGAATATTCCAACATTGGAAGTTTTTCAGATATTGGACAACCATTTGTCTGAAATGTATAGGGTTTCCTCTTTGAGCATAGGATTGGGCCAGAAGACCTTCAAGTTCCCTTCCAACCCTGTTATTCTGTTTAAATGTTTAGCATACTAATAAAACACCTCAGTCCATACTCAATATTATTTTGCCAACAACCATTTTAATCTCAAAAGTCCAATCTGATTTATTTCCAGGAGTAAAAGTTCCTCGTAATTTTCGGCTGCTGGAAGAGCTAGAAGAAGGCCAGAAAGGAGTAGGAGATGGAACAGTTAGCTGGGGTCTTGAAGATGATGAAGATATGACACTTACAAGATGGACAGGCATGATTATTGGGCCCCCAAGGGTAAGCATCAGTTCAAAGATATAAAACTATTGCTTTGTTTTAAAAAATCTGATTTCTAGTATTATAATAGGATACATTATTTTTTGTGATTGATTTTGTAATATACAGTAGTAGTTCATAGTATGAGAGGGTTATATAATGGTAAATCCCATGCTTAACTTCTTTTCTTTGCCTTTTTAAATGATATGGAGATTCCATTTCAGTTTTTGTGTTTTTAAAGTATAGCATTAAATTGATTGTTGTTCAACTGATTATTTGACTTACAGGGTAATTTAATCACAATTTCTTTTTAACACATAATAATGAATCAAAAAATAAATAATGAATACTAATGAATCAGTGGGTAAAAGTTCAGCTTTACAATAATGGATGAGAGAATAGGATACGAACATGCTTTTGAATGCCATATGCTGTGCATAAATTGTGGATGTCTTTCATAAATGGAACTTTGAAGCAAATTTACTTTAAATGGATCTATTCATTTTATTTTGAGGAACCAACTCTGAACAAAACTGCTTTAAAGAATTCATGTAGGATTTCTCAGTCTCTTCAGATGAAAGATGAAAAGCTGCAAAAATAAAAGTTATGAACAGGCCTGAAAGAAAGTTAGACAGTAAATCATATGCCATGTTACTTTGAAATCCGAAGGAGTAAAGATAGTACACTTACCAATTCCTCATAATTAAAATTGACAACTTAAAACTGTGAGTTTTTATATTTGCTTATAGCACCCCCATCTGACCACAAAGGAATATAGTAGAGCATGTTACCTAACAGATATAAATAATGTCAGGAATAATTTTCACTGATGTTGCTTAAATATGCTTACTTATAAAAGCATATGCTACATTATAACAAAGCATTATGCCAGGGGTCTCCAATCTTGGCAACTTTAAGCCTGGAGGACTTCAACTCCCAGAATTCCCCAGCCAGCAGATTCTGGGAGTTGAAGTCCTCCAGGCTTAAAGTTGCCAAGGTTGGAGATCCCTACATTATGCTGTATAGAAGCAAGTTTTGTGATGAACAGAACAACTATTCAGTTTAGCTTCAGTTTCTTAAGGTGATTTTTATGTCGAAAACATAGTTGTGAGGAAATCTAACTGGTGGCCACCCCATTGATCACCAGATTTGATCTGGCTCACTAAGGGTGTGTCGTCTTCCTCTCTCAATGCTCCACATGTCTCTCTCCCAAAACTGTTTCTCCATGAAAGAGAATGACTATCCCAGATAAAACTGTACTATGCCTAAATCAGGGCATACCACATACAATGTGCTACACTGCTTGAACTTCCAAACAAGTTCAAGGGCCATTTGTAGAATGTCAAGAGCAGGACATTTGGATGGACAGATTTATGTCTTGATTTATTGTTTGGAGGATCAGGATCTCAGAAATTTAATTAGGAAGCCTAGATGGCAAGACATACAGTTTTTGAACTAATAACCATTAAAATAACATTAGTTTGAATTGGGAAGCCCCAGGATGTAAAACCAGCCAATGAACATCCAAGGAAGTAGCAACCAAATGAAATTCTAGGATAACATCACAAATAGAGCACCCAATCAGAAAATGACAATATGTCATATTCATGGTACTAAGAGTTACTGATGCTTTTATTTATTTATTTATTTATTAATTCATTCATATTTTTATACCGCCATTCTCCGAAGACTCAGGGCGGTATACAGCCAATAAAACGACAAGAATCCTAACAAATTAAAATAAAATATCAAGTTTAAAAAACTGATTCAATCGCTGTATACTTAAATTATTAGCTAAAATTTATCAAAACTAAAACCTTAGTAAAATCCTATAAAACCCACTAAAACCCCCCATACTAAAATCAATCAGGCCAGCCCCGCTTGGTGAAAAAAGAAAGTCTTGAGCTCGCGTTTAAAGGTCCGGAGATCAGGGAGGAGACGGAGTCCCACCGGCAACTCATTCCATAGAGCCGGGGCCCCCACAGAGAACGTCCTTCCCCTGGGGGCCGCCAGCCGACATTGACTAGCCGACGGCACCCTAAGAAGACCCTCCCTGTGGGCGCGCACTGGACGTACCGGACAATGGGAGGTAACTGTCGGCAGCAGGCGGTCCCGTAAATATCCCGGTCCAATGCCATGGAGCGCTTTAAAGGTGATAACCAACACCTTGAAGCGCACCCGGAAGACCACTGGCAACCAATGCAGCCTGCGCAGGAGAGGTGTTACATGGGAGCTACGAGGAGCTCCCTCAATCCCCCGCGCAGCCGCATTCTGCACCAGTTGGAGCCTCCGGGTGCTCCTCAAGGGGAGCCCCATGTAGAGAGCATTGCATTAAAAATATTGATATAATCAAAGGGGGAACTTTTTCCTGAATGCTAGACTACGCTGTCAAATTCCTTCTAATGCTAGATCTTCGGTAAGTCTTTCAAGATGGAAAGACAGGGCATTTTTATTTTGGAACTTTCCTAGTTGAAGCAAAAAAAAAAGTTCTCTTCAGAAGTTTACTTTTCTAATTTTTCTCTAAAGCTGAAAACCATGCTAAGTATTTTAAATTTTCCTCAGGAATGCATGGACATCTCATAAAAACACTATGAGTTGAATTCATCTTGAAACAAAGTTTATAATACGAAATGATAGATATAAGTATTTCTCTATAAATTGAATTATTTATTTAGATGCTTAAGTATGCTTATCCTAAGACATTTTGAAAGTTAACATATTTCCATCTGATCTATATTAATATGCTTTTTTGCTGCTGATTATGACTTACGGTAATTTATTTATAATTGTGTAGACAATTATATTGATTTTTATTAATTATTTCATGAACTTGATTCTTACATTATAAAATATATGAATCATTTGACTTTTCCAATAAATGTTAAATGGAGCTTCTTTTGTGGTGCAGTCTTAATTTATTAGTCACCATCAGGTCCCAGTTCAACATGGCATAAAGAGGACAAAGGAATCCAGCTGTCAATCACAACCAATTGATTTAAATGAGTTTAGTCTGGAAACAATGCCACATTTTGAAAATATCATCATGTATATCTATTGAGTGTACTTCATTTTTTCTCTGTTTGGAACTAGTGTTCATTTTTATGTGGTTACTACTTTTGAGAAAGCTAGTATGCATTATTTTTTATCAAAATAAATTAGCAATCCAAATTGTATCCTAATTACTGTCATTCTGCACTTGTAATTATCCATTTATAGGCCAGAATGTTCTTTATAACAAATGGAATTTGCAAGTCAGTAATTTATACTGATAATCTTAGAATGCATCTGATGGAAGATACTTTATACATATTATGCCTTTTGTAATTCTTGGAGAAGCCTAGTATAAACATGGTTATTTAATTGGAATATGGCCTCAATACCCCAAGGTAAGCAGAAAGCTTATGCATCATACAATTTCCCATCAGTTCTCCATATCTTCCAAAATCAGATATTGAATAATGGAAAGAACTTCTAAGGAAGTGGTTTTTAATTCAGAGGAAAAGACTACAGGCCATGCAAGTAACTAAGGATGAATACAAATGAAATTCCTTCTGCTTGCAAAGTAGAATATTTATATCCAAGCAGTGATTTAGTAGAGTGCCAAATTGTAGGTTCTCTCCCTCCAATAGCAGGTACATCCTGTTAATTTAAAAAGACAACCACTTGTTGGGAAACATACAGAGTGCATATGTCAGGTAAATAATTAATAAAAAAAGAAAAAAGAATTAGGCAATACATCTTTGTATTTTTTAGATGTACTTGTCCATCTGTCGTTATCATTTTTTTTACTGTATTATGAAATGTGCATGCAAATCATGTTCATTTGGAGGATGGGGGGAAGGATGTATGCGATGGTCCTTCAGTTATGGATTACTTGACAGAAATATTTCTTTTTTCTTCCACAGACTATTTATGAAAACAGAATATATAGCCTTAAAATAGAATGTGGCCCTAAATATCCCGAAGCACCTCCATTTGTAAGATTTGTAACGAAAATTAATATGAATGGAGTAAATAGTTCTAATGGAGTGGTAAGTTTTTCACTGTTTCTATCCTAACAGTAATATTCTGTCAAGTTTTTCAAGCAGAATAGGAAAGAAGCATATTTCTGTAAGCATGAAGCTAGTTATTTATTATTCTCTTTTGCCATTTTTCTGTCATAAACATTTGAGAAACTACATATTTTACAAATTTATTGATGAAGGCATTATAGTTTTTTAATTGATCCAATATTTTAAGTCTTGAGATCAGTTTTTAAAAACATAACAATACAACAGTATATCAAATATAAAACAATAAAAGAACTTGTATAGGAAAGCCTGAGATAATTAATAGTGAATGAGAGCCGGTTAATTTCTATGAGCCAAGCTGGTGTTAGAAATTTGGCAACCTAAAAATTGGTGTTGTAAGATTGTCCTTCATTAAGTTAGTATCAGCATTCTTAACATTACATGAACTATAGGCTTGTATTACTGCATTATAGGATACAAAAATGGTTTTCATAGAAAATGCTGGTGAATCTGCCCATTATCTGAGAATAGACCAAAATGGTATGATTGTTGAGCTATAAGGCAAATAGGAAATGCTAGTTCTAGGTCCCAAATCCTCCACTTGAGATTAGCTATGGCTTTGTCAAGTCTGAGCCAGAAAGGAAAAACCAGGGTATGCCAAAACAAGTTTAACTACTTTTATATAGTAAGTCACTTTCAATATGTATGCCTCTTGGGGTACTGAAAGGAGTGAGTATCTTTAAGCTACTGAGAAAAAGGAAATTTTAGCACTTTTTCTCACTTCCTTCTGACAGTAAATTGCAGTATAAAATGGTCATTTAAAAATATTTATTTATAAAGATGTTTGTTTATTCATAGTTATTACATGCATAACCAGTGCTGCCCACAGATTCTTGGTGGTAAATAATGGCCATTTGGCATGGCAAGCAGTAATATAAAAATACAATGAAGCATCTACATATGCATTTTAAAACTGTAAACTAAAATCACAGTAACAACAGCAATAATAAACCAAGGGATGTTTTATTCTCTATAGACTCCCGAAAACCATTCAGTGTTTAAAAGTTTACAGAGAGCCAATAATATGGTAGGGACTCAATCAGGTACTTAAGAGGGCAGTGGCTGATCAACATTGTGTATTCTAGAGCAGAGGTGTCAAAATGGATGTTTACCCCATTTTTATGACCTTTCTTGCCACAGTTGTTAAGTGAATCACTGAAGTTACTAGCATGGGTGTAAAGTGCATTTGGCTTCCCCCATTGATTTTGCTCATCAGAAAGTCACAAAAGGTAAATCACATGACCCCAGGATCCTGCAACCATCATAAATATGAGTCAGTTGACAAATGTGTGACTTTCGATCATGTAACCCAGGCCTGTTAAACTGGCCAGATACAGCCTGCGCAGGCCACGCCCACCCCGGCTCCACAAAGGCAGGAAACATTGTGATACGATACAGCCTGTGATGCGAGCGGGTTTGACATCCTTGATAGGGATGCTGCAACAGCCATAAAGTGTAAAAAACGGTCATAAGTCACTTTTTTCAGTGCCATTGTAACTTCAAATGGTCACTAAATGAACAGTTTTAAGGCAAGGGCTACCTGTATTTAAGAACTGTCTCATTTTTACAGTGTGACACATCAACTGGATTGGGGGTATCTAGTTGTATTCAAGTAATGTAAGTCAGGAGCCTTTTGCGTTTGTGAAATTTTTGTAGTTCTTTAATCCTAGGCCTGACTGTTTTAGTTGTTGAAATAAGGGACATGATGCTGTTTGAGACCTAAGTTTGTTCATTGTTTTCCGCCAGGTTGATCCAAGAGCCATATCAGTCCTAGCAAAATGGCAGAATTCTTATAGTATCAAAGTTGTTCTGCAAGAGCTCCGGCGTCTAATGATGTCTAAAGAAAATATGAAACTCCCTCAACCACCTGAAGGACAATGTTACAGTAATTAATGAAAAACAAAAAGAAAAATCATGCCCCATCATTCAATTTAAGCTCTCTTCATTTTCCACAGTAGTAAATTTTCTAGATGCATCTTGTAGATCTCCAAGTACTGGAAAGGAAGTTCCCATTGCAAAGGAAAGTTTATCTTGAGATACTGTAAATGATACTAATTTTTTTTTCCATTTGAAAATAAGTTGTGCTATAACAAATAATGCTGTCCTGTGTAACCACTGTCCACATAGTTGAACTTCTGGTATCAAGAAAAGTCTATTTAAATTTATTACTGTCAAAAGACCAGTGTGTCACATTGAACTCGACTGTGAAAAAGCATAAAAAGCATACATCACACAATCACATTGCTGTGTGTTTGGCCTGGGTTTATATCTTTTCTCCCGTCTCTCTCTCTCTCTCACACACACACACACACAAACAAACACACACACTCTCTCTCTCCTTTTCTCCCTCTCCCACTCCCTCTCTCTCTCCCTTTCTTTTTGTGTGTTTGCAATAGAGTTGATGCTCAGGGCTATTTATTAGAGTAGACTTGGAAAGCACAATCCGTAGATCGTGATCTTGCCCAAGCCCTTTTGAAAAGAGCAGAATCTGAGCCAGAATAGCCTTGATTCTTGCGCAGTTCTCTTTTGATCCAACGGGGCTTGCCCAAGACAATATTCCCAAAAGATTGTGCCATAAGGTTTCAATTACCAGCTGCGTCTGGGTTGTATGGACTACTAATGGGATGTTTTTGGTATCTTCGGTCATCCCTCCCTTTGTGCAAACTCTAGTAAAATGCTGAATGTCTCTAGGGTTGGTTTTTATTTTTCTGCTTTTAATGAATGCTTACACAGCCATTTGGGGCAGGTTCTTCTTTCTCCCAAAACCTTTGCTAAGGCATAGATTGTATATCTGTCTCACCCTTTCCCCCCCCACCCCCGGAATGAGGGCCTTGGGATGACAGATCTGGGGGATCTTTTCAGACTTTCCTCTCTGTCTGTCTTGTCATGGTTGGGGTGCTGCTTTCTTTTTGCCCCTTCCATGATGCTTTACATTTGGCCAAAAGAGGTAAGTGGCTGGCAAACTGCCTGATTTTATTGTTATTATTGTTGTTATTATTATTATTGTTATTATTATTATTGCTTCATGCTTGTCAATTTGGGGGGGGGGCATGGGTAGGGTCTATAAATTAATCTTCACCAGCTGAGAAAACAAGAATGTCTGGTTTTGCTCACAAACAGCCTTCCCTTCCTTATCCCGTGGCAGCTTCCATACCAGAAAGCTAGCCATGGCTGACATATTAGACAGGGTTTTGATACAGTGAAAGAGCAGTAATTTACCAGGAGCGTCTTAAGTCTGTTAAGAATGGCTAAATATTACGGAAAGATCTCTACACGGATGTTTGAAACAAACACTCCAGCTTTCTGAGCTGAAGGTCACTACCTCTGCTTGAATGCCATGTTAACTGCTCATCGGCATGCGTAACTTTGAGGCTCCGTAGTAGCCTGCTGGCATAAAGACAAATCCACTTTGTGAAGAGGAGATTGTGTCCTGCAGAGAGGGAGATGATTTTCTTTCCTAAAGAATCAGATGGCGCTGCCATGCATGGCGGGTGAGGCTTCTTGGCAAATCACTTCTTTTTCAGACTCCTTGTTTTGGACCACTGACTGCTGAAACGTGGATGCAAAGCTTAAATGCAAACAATCCAATGTATCCTCTTAACGAAACTTTAAAAACGCAGTGTTCATGTAAAACAAAAAGCAAAAGTCAACGTTTAAAAGCAGAAGTATCAAGTCAATGAATAATTGATGTTTCCATTAACTCTTTTAAGGAGCATATTAGTTGTAAGGATTTAACATCCTCTGTAATTAAAAAAAAACAATTAACAGTATTCCATAAGCAGCCTTTTTATTGTATCAGACCATTGCCTGATTTTAATATAATAAAAAGTGTGCATTAATATTACTGTGCTGTAATTGTATTTATGTTTAGAGTGGAGATCTCCTTGGAGTGGGGGCAGAGAGGAAGACACACAGTGTGACTGTCTCATTGAAATGTTTACCCTGATCTTTAGAGGACACCAGCAATGCTTAGGCAACTATCATGGATGTTACTGGAACTCACCCAATTCATTTTGATTTATTGTTCCTGCTATTAAATGTAATATTGCTGTAGCGTTCAGAAAATATTTCAATATTGTGATCTGTTATTTAGGTATAATTTGGGATTGTTCTGTAAAATTGTTGGAACTAGAACTATCGTAGACCTATATGAAGTGGCTGCAATTTGATTTGACAAGGGGCTTTTATAACTACAAATGTAAAGTTATCTCAGGACACTTTATAATAGGGGTCCCCAACTCCTGGGCTGCAGACCACTAGCGGGCCTTGAGCTGTTCAGAACCAGGCCATAGCCGTGATGGACACTTGGATGCATCCCCACCTGCGCAAGCAGCAAGCAAGCATGTACGTGTGAACAGCAGATGTGTGAGCCTGCTGCTTGCGCACAATTATCCTCTCCCCATCCCCGCAAAAGCCAGAAAGATTGGGGAAGTTTACTTTACAACACTCATTTTGGCACAACACATTCAATAATTGGAAGAGGCTTCTGTATAAAACATCTCAGAATCCTCTCTTTGCTGCTGGTTCCGTGACAATAGATTCCGAAATGATGTCTAGCATTTTAGAGAAGAGATGGGCAAAGGGGGTCCTTCACCTGAAACATTGAAGCGAAGCAGCTCTAACACGATTCATTTTTCAACTTATCACAAGTGTGATAAAAAAATGTTCCCCAAAAAGTTGTAATCACATGGATGAATTGAATCAAAACAACCTCAGTATAGGTAGTCCTCGACTTACAACAGTTCATTTAGTGACTGTTCAAAGTTATGACACTGAAAAAAGTGACTTACAACCATTTTTCACACTTATAACTTTTGCAGCATCCCCACGGTCACGTGATTTACATTTGGGTGCTTGACAACTGGTTCATATTTACGACGGTTGCAGTGTCCCGGGGTCCTGTCATCATCTTTTGCGACCTTCTGACAACATCAATGGGGAAGCCAGATTCACTTAACAACCATGTTACTAATTTAATAACTGCAATGATTCACTTCACAAATGTGGCAACAAAAGATGTAAAATGGGGCAAAACTTCATTTATCACTTAGCAACATAAATTCTGGGCTCAGTTGTGGTCATAAATCGAGGATTACCTGAAATTAAATATGCCAGTGATTAATGTCACATATACCTTCTTATAGGTATTTTATTCCAAATATGAAGTCTTGGGATAGGCCTCTGCCAATAAATTCATGTAGGGATTTATTTAGTTGTCATGCACAACATTTAATTAGTTTTCAGTTTTAACACATTAAACAATAGAAGTTGTAAATGTCCTAGATATCTTACAAGCAGTGGTGGGATTCAGCCAATTCGCACCACTTCGGGAGAACCGGTTGTTAAACTTTCTGAGCAGTTTGGTGAACTGGTTGTTGGAAGAAATCATTAGGGCAGAGAACCGGTTGTTAAATTAGTTGAATCCCACCACTGTCTACAAGTATATACACACACATGTATACCAGTGTCCTAAATAATGGAGAGCAATTGGCAGGAATGTTTTAAAATATAATTTTGTTTTGAGATTACCGTTGTTTTAACCTAGTCCACGTGAACTAGGTGGTGGTGGTGGTGGTGGTTGTTATTGTTGTTGTTATTATTATTATTATTATTATTATTATTATTATTATTATTATTATTATTATTATTATTATTATTATTATTATTATTATAGGTTGCACATGATATTGCAATTTGTATTGTATGATGTTCAGAAGGAGCCGTGGGCAGCTCTGTGAAGACCTGGAAAACCTATTTCAGGAGTTGGGGCCATCTGCAGTGTAAGGTGTATGTGCATCAAAAAAAGTCAAGGGAACAATTACAATTGAAATTCTGACTCTACAGGTAGTTCTCACGGTAATTGGGACTAGCAACTCTGTTGCTAAGTAAAGTCATAAAGTACAATGTGACATCACACTGGCTTAGGACAACCGTTTCAGTAGTCCTAGCTGTTGTTGGGCAAATCCCACACAATGGTAGTATCCTGTGGTCATATGATCATTTATGACCTGCCTTCCTCCTCATTGGCTTTGCTGGTTGAAAACCAGCAGTGAAGATTGCAAATGGCAACCGCATAACACAACACTGCAGAACACTGTTTGCAGAATATTATTATCATAATTGCAAGCTGTTGTAAAGCATCCAAATTTTGACCATGGGGATACTACAATAGCTGGAATTACAAGGAATGGTAAGCCCTCTTGTTCAGCACTGTCATAATCTCAGACAGTTGCTGAACAAATGGTCACTGAGTGAAGACTGCCTGTATCAGTTGTGCTGCTATCTTGACTTCCCCTCTTGGAAGTCTTGGCAAGAGCCCTCCTTGGATACAAGAGATGAATAAAAATGTGTTCTGTGTGTTTTCAAACATCACAGGACACTTTTTTTTTAAATGTACAGTGTAAGTAACCCATAACCCAACTAACATAAACTAACATATGTAGCCTCTTCCCAAACAGAGATTATGCAAATTCCTTTGATAATGCCTACCAACCCAACCTAACCCAAATATGTCACTGTATTGGCAGCTTTATAATAGCCTTAATAATGTACTGGATGAGCTTAAATGGACTCCAGAGGACAGTAGAGGACAGGAAGGCCTGGAGGAACGTCCATGGGGTCGCGATGACATGACTTCTCAACTAACAACAACAATGTACTGGAATATGCCAAAAATATTTTTATCATTGGCATGCAACAAGAAATTTGATTGCAGTTATTTCCCATTTATTATAGCAGTTACAACTAGGAAATACATTGACAAAGGTTTCTCATCTTGGTTTCAACTACAGTGGTAGCATTTCATAGTGTAAATACTGTACAGGCACTGGATGTCTATGGAGATTATTTATTTATTTATTTTTATTTATTTATTTTATCACACAGTATATATAAGCCTAAGCATGAAATAACTACAATATATAAGCATATATATAAGTATGAGTAGGTAATAACTATATTAATTGGATATAACAAAAGGAAACAATAGGACAGGAATGGTAGGTAGGCACGCTGGTGCTCTTATGCACGCCCCTTACAGACCTCTTAGGAATGGGGTGAGGTCAATAGTAAACAGTTTTTGGTTAAAGCTTTAGGGATTTTGGGAAGAGACCACAGAGTCAGGTTGTGTATTCCAAGCATTAACAACTCTGTTACTGAAGTCATATTTTCTGCAATCAAGATTGGAGCGGTTAACATTAAGCTTAAATCTATTGTGTGCTCGTGTATTGTTGCAATTGAAGCTGAAGTAGTCTTTGACAGGAAGGACATTGTAATAGATGATTCTATGAGTTAAACTCAGGTCATGTCGAAGGCGGCGTAGTTCTAAATTTTCTACACCCAGGATTTCACGTCTGGTGGCATAAGGTATCACTGTTGTCCCAAAAGTGATTTTTTTTTCCAAAAGACAACGAGTTTGGTGGTTGTTTTTTCTTTGAAAACATTTGCTTCTATCCAAAAAACTCCTTCAATTCTACGAATTTGTGGGAAACGGACTGAAGAAACCTGCAATTTCTGTAACATACCAGTAGGGGGTGCTAGCAAACTTTCCAGCAAAAAGACACCAGCTGTTGCTGTACATTGTCATTTTTCTCTGTGGCAATAAGCAATTTAGCAAATTCAATGGGACTTTTAAGCAGAAGGATTTGAATCCCCACCCAACAATTTTCTTTCAACTTCTGGTATTGTTTTCCCCACTCCTTCCAGATGACCTGCAAGGCCTTTATCTCATGCAAAGAATTGCTGCTTTGGCCAATGCTAATCAAAAAAGCCAGAGTTGCGCTTACTAGGCCTGTACAAAAAGCACTTTGGACTCACCTTGACAAAAAGCTTTGCACCACAATTGTCTTTTTTAAGCACTGCAATTTGCCTCAAAGCACTTTATGTTGCTTTGCTTGGCTCCATCAGTGTTTGCAAAGTTGGTAGGGCAGTAAAGATTTTTCTGACTCCCTGACTTGAAATCCTCTCTCAGCTCTTGCAAGTGCTGGTCAAGGCAGATGAAATGAAGCAACAAAGCAACACTGGTTGCCTTTTACAAGTAAGAGAGTTGTGTTGTTGTGCTTTGGGACCATGGTTGACTCTAGTTTTCACTTAGCTGTACAACCTTCTTGTCCCATCACTGCCTAGTCATGGTTAGTTTTTGCCTGAAATGATTCATCTGGGGTTTGGATATCTTTTTTATCCACCTTCTTTTTTTTTCTTTTTTTTTACATTTATACCCCGCCCTTCTCCGAAGACTCAGGGCGGCTTACAGTGTATAAGGCAATAGTCTCATTCTATTTGTATATTTTTTACAAAGTCAACTTATTGCCCCCCCAACAATCTGGGTCCTCATTTTACCTACCTTATAAAGGATGGAAGGCTGAGTCAACCTTGGGCCGGGCTTGAACCTGCAGTAATTGCAGGCTTTGTGTTCTTAATAACAGGCTTTACCAGCCTGAGCTATTTCTTGAAATGGAAAACCTCTAGAAATGTTGGAGTGTAACTCTTGTTGTCTCCAGCTAATATTTTTTGACTTCAAAATGTTTGAAAATTAAAATTCAGAACTAAAAATCAAGGACAAGATGTTTTTGGAGATCACCTGTTTTCAAATTGCTGATCTATATAAAGTCTGATCATCTTGCAGAGCAGCCCTTTCCCAGCAATGCCCATTCATACATTCCTGATCCAAAGAAGGAATTGAATCTCGATAGCAGTTGTGGTGCTTTTTCATAACAACATTGCTTTGGTATTCATGGTTACCATGATGATTACTTTGGGATTTTCTGAATACTACTGACAATTTCTTTATTCTAGTGGATGCACTAATGCAGGGGTCCCCAGCCCCCTATCCGTGGACTGGCACCGGGCCATGGCATGCCAGAAACGGGGCCGTGCAACAAACGAAGCCCCATCGACAGGATGCAGGCAGCACATGAAACCATGCCCCCTCCGGTCCATGGAAAAACCTTTCTCTACAGAACCGGTCCCTGGTGCCGTAAAGGTTGGGGGGCCGTTGCACTAATGTACAAATACAAGAAATATCACAACAAAGTTGGCCACGCACAGCATTGGGTCCAATTGAAGGCCTATGATAAACGGTGAAAAGAACATATTCCTGCCACTAGTCAGTCAGCAAAGAACTTGGTCAAGTCACAAGAACACTTTTATAAACCAGTCGTAAGCTGAAGGAGCAAAAAGTTGCTGACATGTTTATAAAATGAAATTGCAGTTATCTACTTGAGATCTCTGGGCCTAGAATTTCCTCTGGAAATACTAAAGTAGATACGTCTGTCTCTGGAAGCCACACCTGACACTGAATAATGTGCCATGGTGTCTGCACTGAATTCTCAAGAGAGATCCAGGTGTTGGCACATCTCCGGCAGTGAATGTCTCACCTTCCTAAAGACTTATCTCTGGAAAAGCAAGCTCCTAAACCCATCAACAGTTCTGAGCAGGAGGCATTTACCCCTGTGAAGAAGAAAAAGCAGATCTTCTCCGGCTCCTTTGAAAATTTGTGAATTCAGCAGTCTTGGTCAACGATGCTGCCCTAAGTAATGCATCTGAATGCTGTACATTACATCATTGCTTTTATTTCTTATTTTTCTTTAATCTACATAATCTCTGAATTGGAAGTTTGGCACAGTTATGCCATTCATTCATGCCAAGACGTGAAACTATGGGTGGTGAGGGTACTGATGAGGTTGGAGATTTTACACTTGAATCTAACTCAACAGATTTCTACGTGTGTATGCAATTCTTTTCCCTCCCTGAGCTTACATGTTTTGTTCTTTAAAATATAGACACAACATGCCCCCCCAAAAAAGTCCTTGTACACTGCTTTTTCCAACAAAGCACAAAGCCTTCCTTTGGCTATGAAATTTGAATCTGAGTTTCAAACCAGCAATATCCAGTGAATGGATTTCAGTGGTTACGATAAAAATAGAGAAGGTGAACACCATTCGCCATCGAGTCACACTTAGAACTCTTAACAGAAATGCAGGAATTGTAATTCATTTATAAACTATACCACGCTACAAATCTTTAAGATTTCATCTTTTGGTTGAACTGTCACAGAAACATGATCTGTAAAGTACACGTGATTTTGAATAGTACACATCATTTCATTCAAGTCAATAAGAAAAAGACCAATTGGTCTTATGTATTAAAACGGTTTACAACAATAATTGTAATCTACTTGTAATGGTTGTGAGACAATAATGTATTATTAAAGATACTGGTCATAAGACAACTAGTATTACTGAACTTGGGACTGGGAGAGGGAATGTTTTCCAGTAAATGCTACATTCCCAATTTTGTGTCTTGATTATATCAATTTAAGAAGAAAAATATCTGCTTCCGGGGACAAAACTAACATGATACGTGCAGTATGAACTGGATCCCCAGTTTTGGCCATCTATTATTTTATGGTGAGTTGTAGTCCATGTCAGAGGTGGGTTTCAGCAGGTTCTGACCAGTTCTGGAGACCCGGTAGCGGAAATTTTGAGTAGTTTGGAGAACCGGTAGTAAAAATTCTGACTGGCCCCACCCCATCTATTCTCCGCCTCCGGAGTCCCAGCTGATGAGGAGGAAATGGGGATTTTGCAGTAACCTTCCCCTGGAGTGGGGTGGGAATGGAGATTTTGCAGCAACCTTCCCCTGCCACGCCCATCAAGCCACACCCACAGAAATGGTAGTAAAAAAATTTGAAACCCACCACTGGTCCATGTAGATGCCATATTGCTAACTCCTAAAGTAGGTAGAGAATGGAGAGATTCAGAACATGTTGTAGGATGTGGTAACATCAGTAAGCTGAGCAATAAACTAATCACAAGACTGGGTTCACATTAACATGCTAGGCTATAACATGGTGAACTAATTTGTGGTGCAGTGTGTTTACTTACCTTGTGGTGCAGGTAGCCACTTACCTGCCAACTGGCAGCAAGACGGGTGGTATATAAATTTAATAATAAATAAAATAGTGGCTTACTTGCCACCTGAGAATTGCTTAACAACTTAGGATCCACACTTAACAACAGCAACGGGGAGTGCTGGGTTTGCCTTCACCAAGCAATGTATTCATGTGGAATTGTGCCTTACAATTGCATTACTTAATGAAGGAAATTCTGGTCCCAATTGCTGTCATTAACCCCAGACTCTCTGTAGATAGTTTCCTCAGAATTCTATACATCAGGGGTGGCCAATCTTGGATACTTTAAGATTTGTGGACTTCAGCTCCCAGAATTAAATGGGAGAATTCAATGCTGGCTGGGGGATTCTGGGAGTTGAAATCCACCAGCCTTAAAATTGCCAAGGTTGGATACCCTTGATATATATGATTCTTCCTCCTATCCTTTATAGCTTCACCACAATCCTGTGATGTAGATAAGATTGAAAGATGGTAATTAAAGCACGGTAATCTTTGAAATCCAATGGATTTCAAAGCTGAGTGGAAACTGCTGACTCCTGATCCTTTATTCTTTCTACATTATGTGTACTTCTGCGTTTGTGTGTGTGTGTATGGGTGTGTATGCGCGCGTATGTGTTCCACTCCCTACGCCAAAGCAGCAAACGAACACTAACAACTGCAATTGGTGTTTTCTAATCCATGATGGGACACGGTGGCTCAGTGGCTAAGATGCTGAGTTTGTCAAACAAAAGGGTGGCAGTTCAGTGGTTCGAATCCCTAGTGCCACGTAATGGGGTGAGCTCCTGCTACTTGTCCCAGCTTCTGCCAACCTAGCAGTTCGAAAGCACGTAAAAAATGCAAATAGAAAAATAGGGACCATCTTTGGTAGGAAGGTAACAGCATTCCGTGCGCCTTTGGCATTTAGTCATGCCGGCCACCTGACTAAGGAGACGTCTTCGGACAGGGCTGGCTCTTCGGCTTTGAAACAGAGATGAGCACCACCCCTTAGAGTGGGGAATGACTCTAGCACATATGTGCAAGGGAAACCTTTATCTTTACGTTTAATACATTGTGTTAGAACATAGATCTCTTTCCTTATTTCCCTCAAATTAAAAAAATAATCCCCTCACTATATTTTCACTCCCTCTGCAGAAATCTCCAGGCCTGGGCTACCAGATTAGATGTTGTCTAGGGTTAATGACCAGATGTTTTTCAGCTGCTGGATAGATTTCCAGCTGAGACCGAAATGAGTGGCTATCCAGTGAGCAAGTATTAATATAAACATTGTAGAGGCCTAGCCTTAAGCGAGCCATTAAAAACTTCCCACGATACTGTGAGGGATGGCGGCTCCCTGAGAGACCCATCCAGAATTCTACTGCCCCAGAATATCTTGTGTGGTTCAAGCTGGAGCTGCCACCTGCTAATGTAATGCTGGGGCCAAGCCTCCCCCTTGGTTTAGTGGCGCCAGAGCCGTGTGGTCGCTGGAATTTGATTATTTGTGTTAGCAGATAATTCAGGCCAGAAGGCTTAGAGCACTCTCCTTGTTCACTGGATGCCATCAGGCTTCCCAGCAAAGCAGTCACAGAATTGTCGTCTCCTTCCCTACAACCCAGCATGAGAAATACCACAAAATGCACTTTTAGGAGGAAGACAGAAAGAAAGTCCTCATGTATGTGCCAAAGCTAATTTCATGTACGTTCAAATTGTGATACAGTTGTAGTCCTTAACTTACAAGAGTTCATTTAGTGACTATTTGAAGTCACAAAATCCCTGGAAAATGTTTTTCACACTTACAACCAGTGGTGGGATTCAGCCAGTTCTCACCACTTCGGGAGAACCGGTTGTTAACTTTCTGAGCAGTTTGGTGAACTGGTTGTTGGAAGAAATCATTAGGGCAGAGAACCGGTTGTTAAATTATTTGAATCCCACCACTGTTTATGACCAGGGGTGAAATTTACTTACCTTTGCAACTGGTTCGCAAATGTGAGTGCACGCGCCACCTCTGTGCATCCCAGAGGGTCAAAAACAGGACGTTATGACATCCGGGTGGGTGGGCGGAGCTTCCCACCATCGGCGCTAACGGTTTGCTTGAGCCGAATAGAACCGGCTGAATTTCACCACGGCTTATGACCCTTGCAGTATCCCCATGGTCACATGACCAACATTCAGATGTTTGCCAACTGATTCATATTTATGATGGTTGCAGTGTCCCAGGGTCACGGGATCACCTTTGGTGACCTTCTGACAAGCAAAGTCAAAGGGGAAGTCAGATTTGTTTAATAACCGTGTTACTATCTTTAACAACCACAGTGTTTCACTTAACAACCAAAGCAAGAAAGATCGTAAAATCAGGCAACAACAACAACCGTCTCACAGAAATGTTGGGTTCAATTCTGGTCGTAAGTCGAGGACCACCTGTATACAATGAGGCTTCTCTGGGGCTCCCCAACTTTTCTTTGTCCCTAAATATGGACTTCCACAAAAGAGATTCTCTTCTGAGGTGAAAATCAAGGAGACCTGACAGATGCTGTATGTGAAAATGTAGTAGACAAGTAGTCCTTGGCTTACAACCATTTGTTTAGTAGCCATTCAAAGTTACAAAGGCACTGAAAAAAAGTGGCTTATGACCATTTTTCACATATACGACTGTTGCAGCATCCCCATGGTCACATGTTGAAAATTCGAACGCTTGACAACTGGCATGTATTTATGACGGTTGCTGTGTCCCAAGATCAGGACTTTTTGCGACCTTCTGACAAGTAAAGTCAATGGGGAAGGCAGATTCACTGAACAACTGTGTTGCTAACTTAAGCACTGCAGTGATTCACTGATCAACTGCATCAAGAAAGTTTGTAAAATGGGGCAAAATTCACTTAACAACTAACTTGCTTAGCCATGGAAATTTTGGGCTCCATTGTAGTTGTAAGACAAGGACTACCTTAATTTTTCACTTACAATAAAGTGACCAATAAGGAAATAGGGAGTTGTACTAACTCCTCTGAAAAAGAACAGGAAAAGGGGGGCAGGGTGCCATGTTAACGCCGTGTTCTTCAGTGTAAAGTTTTATCGGGGTGGGGTAGGCAACTACATGCATGCACTTCAGTGGTGGTTTGCCCCCGGTTCAGACTGGTTCGTAAGAACCGGTAGTAAAACCGTCGGGAGGCTCCGCCCACTGACCCGGACGTCGTCAGGAAGCTTCTGCGCATGCGCGCACACGGCCCCATTGTGAACCAGTAGGAAAGGTAAGTAGAACCCACCCCTGATGCATTTGGGTTATTCTGGCTGGGGAATTTTGGGAGTTGAAGTCCACACATTGTAAACTCGCTGAGTTTGAGAAACACTACTATATTTATTGCTAAATCTGCTATTTTTAGACTTTGGTGCTAGCTTCATTTTTTGCCAGGTGGATTGCAAGGAGCAATCAAAGCCATGTGCCACAAACAGAACAGTAGCAAGATGCCACATGATGTATATGAGTGTGCCTTTTGCTTCTTTTAAACCAGTGTTTTTTCAAACTTAACAACTTTTTAAGATGTATGGACTTCAGTTCCCAAAATTCCTCTGCCAGGGGAGTTAAAGTCCACACATTTTTAAAGTTGTCAAGTTTGCAAAATACTGATTTAAACGTTTTGATGCAAGTTAATGTTGATTAATGAAATCGGCCTTTTTCAGATAGCTCTTCAGTTTGCTATTAAGTGGTCTCCATTTTTATTATACCTGTTTCAGGCCTAAATTAGTGTGTTACATGTTGCTCTGGGATTTTTGAAACGCTTGTTTACAAAGTCTGTGCTTGATCTACAGATTGAATCCATCAGCTTGATAGCCTTGTGACATTTTTACACGGGTGAACATTTCCTGTTAAAATGTAAATACTGGTGGGGTGGACAAGGAGCGTTAAGAAAAAATAATTCTTCGGGTCCATTTTCAACAGCTCACTCTGATAATTTAAAAAACTGCATTGGAACAAATGCCCTCTGTTTATATGCTGACAACAGGGGTGAGGTGGGGAAGGAAGCCCCATGATTTGAAGAAGAAGAAAAAACACCCATGTGCTTTAGTGATATTTCTGAAATGAAGTAAATAATATAGAATTCCTTCCTGTCTGTTGTGGGATTATGAAATGGAGCCATACTTTATGAATTGGAAGGCTAGCAAATGAAGGCTTTACTTAAATCTTTGTATACAGAACATTTGCACACTAAGCTTTCATTAACTCATTTTGCTTTCTGCGTGTTCCTTATTTGCCCTTACAAATATTTTCTTTCTCTCTCTCTCTCTCTCTCTTTTTTTTTAAGAAAAAGGCCCAGGTTGTCATTCTGTTCAGAAGTCTGCGGGGGTCAAAAACCGATATCTCTTGTGAACAAACTTCTTCCAGGAGGCCAAGGGGAAAAATTAATAATCAAATTGTTATTGTACAGGACTTGTGATCTCATGACCTCTTTTTTCGCTGATAGGGTTTATCTATGTTGGAAGAAATATCCATCTGGGTTCAGTTCCAAGTGGGGACAAAGACACTGGAAACATGGAGGCTGCTTGGAAAGATGGTTTAATGGTGGTCAGGATCACATGGCTTGAGTTCCTGAACAGAAAAGGGCTGAGATCCTGTGTGCTCCCTGGCTTTATGCTTTTTCTGAGCTTTGAACTTTCTGGGGCACAGGAAGAGTATCCTGATTGGTTGTCAAACTCCCAGGTGGTCTAGGGGTCTTAGTTAACATTGTAGGTTGTCCCTCAAGCTTGCCTGAGCCTTGCCATGTGGTGAGTTTCTGTTGCTAGATGGGTTCTATTATGATGCAGATGATGGCCCATTGACAAAGGTGGGGAGAATGAGTTTCTGCCTCTGACCCATTGACAAAGGTGGGGGGAAATGAGTGAGCTTGGTTGAGGCTTTAATGGCCCATTGACAAAGGTGGGGGGTGGCAGGAAGTTGCAGGGAGCTGCTTTGTCTTTAAAACATGTTTCTCCATTTCTCATCCAGGGAAATATATTCTGTCTTTTTAAATATTTTCTAAAATATTTCATTCTTCTAGGAGGGGGGTGGGTGCTAAATTCCTACATCTGTATAGGGAATGATGCCATAGAGGAAAAGCAGCAAATGCACTTCTAGGCTGCATGAACAGAAATACAGTGTAAAGTTAACCTTGCACGGATCAAACTGGATTTAGACTAGTGTCCTTAATGCTGGGCACCTCATTTTAAGAAAGCCACTGACAAACGAGCATATCAAGAGGAGAGAAACCTAGATTTATTTATTTATTTTATTTATTTTATTTGATTTTTATACCGCCCTTCTCCCGAACGACTCAGGGTGGTTTACAGCCAACATAAAACAATTTTATAAATAGAATTAAAAAACATTTTAAAAAACTTATTCAAATTGGCTAACCCCATTTAAAAACTATAATTGAAAGATAATAAAAACCCCAATTAAAAACCGTAGTGTATTAGGCCAGCCCTGCGCGGTGAAACAAAAAGGTCTTGAGTTCACGGTGGAAGGTCCGGAGGTCGGGAAGTAATCGTAACCCCAGAGGAAGCTCATTCCAGAGGGTAGGTGCTCCCACAGAGAAGGCTCTCCCCCTGGGGGTTGCCAGCCGACATTGTTTGGCTGACGGCACCCTGAGGAGACCCTCCCTGTGTGAGCGCACAGGTCGGTGGGAGGCTATCAATGGCAGCAGGCGGTCCTGTAGATATCCCGGTCCTGTGCCATGGAGCGCTTTAAAGGTGGTAACCAGCACCTTGAATTGCACCCGGAAGACCACCGGCGACCAGTGCAGCTTGCGCAGGATAGGTGTTATATGAGAGCCACGAGCAGCTCCCTCTATTACCCGCGCAGCTGCATTCTGGACTAGTTGGAGATTAGATGAAAGAAGGTCTGAAGAATGATTGGATGATTGCAGCAATTGAGTGGGTTTGGCCTGGGAAAAGAAGACTGCAGAGAGGATAACAGAGTTGGAAGGGACCTTGGAGGTCTTCTAGTCCAACCCGCTGCTCAAGCAGGAGACCCTATACCATTTCAGACAAATGGGCGGTCCAGTCTTTTCTTAAAAGCCTCCATACAAAAAGCTGCCACACACTACTGGCTCACATTTAAATGATTGTCCGCTAGGACTCCAAGATCCCTCTCACAGTTACCGCTATTGAGCCAGGTTTCACCTAATGTGTATCCGTATATTTGATTTTTCTTGCCTAAGTGTAGGACTTTACTTTTCTCTACATTGAATTTCATTTTGTTAGATAGGGACTAACGTTCAAGTCTGTCGAGATCCATCTGGATCTTGAGCAGGAATGGGACAAATTTCCACACTCAACTCGCTGTGGACAACTTGCCACATCCAACTCACCACGGCCAACTCGCCGTGGGACAACTCACCATGGGACAATTTAACAATTCTCTTTAATTATTTAAAATAAATAAAAAGTTATTTTAATTTTTGCCATTCACATTTCATTCTGTCCCTCCTTTTGTATCATTTTCTTAATGATTCTATTCCACTATTTCTTTGATATTAATATAACTCCTGTCCCATATTGAATTGGCCGTGGTGAGTTGGCTGTGGCGGATTGGCCGTGGTGAATTATCATGGATCCATCTTAAACCTATCTTCTAAAGTGTTCTGGGAAAAGAAGACTGCAGAGGGACTTGATAGCTGTCTTCAACTTTCTGAAAATGGGGTAATATTGTTCAGAAGACAAAAGAAGCAACCATATTTTTACATTTTAAATAGAGTTTTTTTGGACATCAAAAATCTTCTAACCATAACAATGGAACAGACTGCCTTAGAAAATGTGGACTCAACATTGTTTACAGAAAGACTGAATTACCACTTTCTGGGATGCTTCACTAGTGGATTTCTGCAGTTGGCAAAGAGGATGGACTACAGCTGATGGTTTCTAAGATGTGTACAATATAAAATATTCTCAGATAATCATCCCTAGCTTGATGACTTCCAATTATGTTGTACTATGTCTCCCATCCCACTAACCTGATTGTTCCAAAGCTACATGATAAAGACTCCTTTGAATGAATGAATGAATGAATGGTTAAATGCTCTCACTGTATTCAGAATGCCACTTTAGAGAAAACATGGAGCTCAGATTCTTGCCACCATAGCTTAAGTCTCTTTGGAGAGGAAGAATACATTGGTGGCACAAGGGAGAAAAGAAGATGAATAGAATTAATTAAGAATTATCGTGATAATATTGGATCATTTAACTATAGGCCTGAAATTGATCTGAGTTGGTTGTTCCGCTCTAGAGCAGGGGTCTCCAACCTTGGCAACTTTAAGACTTGTGGACTTCAACTCCCAGAATTCCTCAGCCAGCTTTGTGGACTTCAACTCCCAGAACCCCCAGAATTCCAGCAAAGCTGGCTGAGGAATTCTGGGAGTTGAAGTCCACAAGTCTTAAAGTTGCCAAGGTTGGAGACCCCTGCTCTAGAGTAACTTATTTCAAGATCTGGTGGTGAAAAAGAAGAAGGAAAAGATGTCTTGTCTTTTTTTTCAGAGAAAACCCTTTTTTCCATACAGAAAAGACTTCCAGCCATTTCATACCAGGACCAGCACGTATCTAGATTCAGTTCCTGTAGTTCCTAGGGTTAATAAATGCACTAATTGATGGCAGTTATACAAAGGAATGTTTAAGCTTCATTCTTTTATATTACCCCGCAAGCGGTTCTGTATGATTTCACATTTCCCTTATGTTGATTAAACCGCCCTGCACATCATGAAATTGCTCTCCTGCAAAGATGGGAAAACAAACAAACATGAAAGCTGACTTGGAAAGTTATTCTTGATGTGTTGCTTGAAATTCCACTGAACCTTCATAACATAGAAAACTGGCTGTATCTGCTGTTCCATTCGGAAAAGCTTTAGGGCATATTTTGTGAGCAGAATATTTTAGTAACAGGGTGCTATAATGGTTCAGGTGTTGTAGTCCTCGACTTACAACAGTTCGTTCAGTGACAGTTCGACATTACAACGGCGCTTTAAAAAACGACTCATGACCCTTTTTCATACTTGTGACCATCGCAACATCCCCATGGTCATGTGATTTATATTCAGATGCTCGACAACTAAAATAGAATAACAGAGTTGGAAGGGACCTTGGAGGTCTTCTAGTCCAACCCCCTGCATAGGCAGGAAACTGACTCACCTTTATGACGGGTGCAGTGTTGTGGGGTCTCATGATTCCTTTTGCAACCTTCTGACAAGCAAAGTCAAGGGGAAACCAGATCCACTTAACAACCAAGTTACTAATTTAAGAACTGCAATGATTCACTTAATGTCTGTGATGAGAAAAGTCGTAAAATGGGGCAAAACTCAATTAACACATTTCTTACTTAGCAATATAAATGTTGGCCTCAATTGTCATCGTAAGTCGAGAACTTCCTGTACTACAAGCCAGGAAATGAAGATTCAAGACTACTCCCAATTATGAAAAGTCACCGAGTTTGGATCATTCACTCTCTCGTACCCCATCCTTTCATGTGGGATGAAATGAAGAAAAATCTCTGTATAAGCCACCTTGACATTGATGGAATGGTGGGGTAGCAATCTAATTAATAAAATAAACACTTGGTTCATTAGCACTAAAAACATATTCTCTAGATGCCCTAATACAGCAGTTCTCAACCTGTGGGTTGGGACCCCATTGGGGGTCGAATGACGATTTGCCAGGGGTCGCCTAAGACCATCGGAAATATGGGAAGTATAATTGCAAGTCGAAGAATCGCGCTCCAATGGTTGACTCCACAAGCCAGCTGCAGGCTCTTTAAATAGCTAGCCGAATTCGGCTTCAGGCGCGATGAATTAAAAAAGAGAGAAATCTTTGCTCTGATGTCTCCCTCTCAAACCAGCTGCAATCACTCCCAATCGCTAGCCTAATCTGGCTTCAGGCGCGATAAACTTAATAGGGGAGGAGTCTCCGCTTTAATGCCTCTGTCCTCAAGGCAATCACAAGCAGTTCAGATCGCTAGCCAATACGGCTTCAGGCGCGATAAATTCAAAATGAAAATAATTTTATGGCTGGGGTTGCCACATCGTGGGGAATTGTATTAAAGGGGACGCAGCACTATAAAGGTTGAGAATCACTGCCCTAATACAATCATAGAAACATCTCATTAATTCCATTAAGAGGTTGAAACATCAGAAGTTGAAATTTAAACTCTTGAAAAACTGAACTTTAAATTGTTCCATCAGCTTCTTCTTCATCCTGGTGCTCTCTATACATGTTGGATTTCAACATCCATAACGGTCATTGATCATGGAGGCTAGGAATGAGGAAACTGAAAGCCATCTGGAGGCCATCAGGTTAAGGAAATCTGGTTTTTATTTTCTGAATGTATTGGGACAATTGTAGAGAATTATGACATTAACACAGACTTAATCCTGGCAATTGTTGCTAGTTTTTTGCAGACCAGACTTATTCAGAATGTAGAAATCCTGCTGAACTATTACTATTACCAATAGAATAGAATAGAATAGAATAGAATAGAATAGAATAGAATAGAATAGAATAGAATAGAATAGAATAGAATTTTTTATTGGCCAAGTGCGATTGGACACACAAAGGCTTAGCCCATCAAATCTGGAGGGTTAATTGGTGAATTTTTAATTTTAGAAGCAAGCTGCCTGTGTATTCTTGCAAATGGCTGCTATGAACATTGCACAAATGTCACAAAATAGCTGCCACAGATTATCAAGGAAAGGAACACAAAAGGCCAGATGGTGGCTGAAACTATATAGTTGAAGGTAGACATCAAATAAAACACAGACTTACAGACATTCCTTTCTGATAAGTCCATTCTGAAATCAGTGCAGGTAATCCTCGACTTGCAACCCATTCATTTAGTGACAGTTTGAATTGACAATGACACTGAGAAAAGTGACTTATGACAATCCTCACACTTACGACTGTCACAGTATTCCCATGGTTGCGTGATTAGCAATGGAAATTCTGGTCCCAATTGTGGTTAAGTCAAGGACTACCTTTATACCCTTCCTATTCATTTCCTCATGCAGTCACTTTTAAGTGTTCCACTTAGTCAAGCCAATAATATTCTGCTCTCAATCTACCAACCTGCTGCTTATTTAGACTTCCCTCTGATCCAGGGCTGGAAAACAAAAACGTTGATTGCACACAAAGGGGATTTTTGTCTTGAGAAGTTGGCAGTAAGTCAAATCTATGAACTGCTGTTTATCTTGCATGTTTTCACAGTGATAATACCCAAATCATATTTGTTTCTGGAGCAAGAGCTAGTCCTTCATCAGGTTTCCCTGGCATTAGAAGGATTTGCTGTTTTATTATTAAAAAGGGGGAGGGGAACTGAAATTGTTTCATTGCATCTCGGGTTGTGCCAAAGGTGCTTTTTTCAGGAGGCAACTGGACATTTCTTGGGTTTTTTTTCTTTTGAAGACATTTCGCTTCTCATCCAAGAAGCTTCTTCAGCTCTGACAGGATAGTGGGGAATGGAAGCATCTCAGGGTTTCCTATGAATGGTTATAGATCAGGGAGCAGGACAATCACAGCAAAAGAGGAGCATCTGTGGAGGCGTAAGAGGAGCTCTCTGAGCCCCAGGCGAACCTCTGAAATGGGCTTTTTCACGGGTGACACAACTCACACCTAGATATCGCCCCCCCCCCCCACACACACACATTGAAATGCAGGCTGGGGAATTCTGGGAGTTGAAGTCCATACATCATAAAGTTGCCAAGGTTGAGAAATGTGGGCCTATTTGATCTTCGACCGTTTTCTCAAGCCAGGATGGGAGAAAAGAAGAACAGAGCAGCTGGTAGAGATTGCCTGAAAAGCCGGCAGTATCTCCCTCACTGCCCACTGCTGGCGGAGGCCGCACCTGACTCAGATTCACCCTCTTTCCGGCCTTCCACGACTCCTGCGGCGCTCCGCCTCTGCACTTGATCTTCACAGCCCGCGGAGAAAAAGTTCACCCGAGCGGTAGATAAAGGGTGCTGTCCCAGCAGCAGCTGGAAGCGTTTGTTTGTTCTAAGACACCCCGCAACCAACTGGAGCTGAATGTTAGGAAAAGATCCTTTTGGACAGAAGTTTCTTCTGCAATTCCTTCCCACTTTCCTTGCTGCCTCTTTAGACTCTTCCTTTGAGGATAAGTAGCAAAAAAATAAATAAATCTGCACTCGCCCCAGACTGTCTGAATATGCATTAGTTGGAGAGGACTACAGGTAGTGACTTACGACCATTTTTCACACTTACGACCGTTGCAACATCCCTGTGGTCAAATCATTTACATTTGGATGCTTGACAACTGATTCATACTTTATGACGGTTGCAGTGTCCCGGGGTCATGTGATCCCCTTTTGCGGCCTTCTGACAAGCAAAGTCAATGGGGAAGCTTGCTCACTTAACATCCGTGTTATTAATTTAGCAACTGCAATGATTCACTTGAGAAACGTGGTAAGAAAAGTTGTAAACGGGGCAAGACTCATTTAGCAAGTTATTCACTTAACAACATACATGTTGGGCTCGATTATGGTCGTACATTGGAGTAAAATCCCCAACTGTCTTTGGACAAAACACCAGGACTTTATTTAGCTAATCCAGAACCTATGTTTTACCCTGTTCCTGGGAACTGCATGTGAGTGGACGTTCTTCTATCAAGATGGTCATGATCCAAAAATGAAGTCCTTCACACACAGTGCATGGCTTTGTTTCCGGAATTAGTTTTGATCATAACAGTTCCCCCCACTAATTCTCCGTTGGGTGCTTCAGCAACCAATTTCAGCAGAAATTCTGGATGCTTAGATTAGTTCATTTTTCCTCAGAAATCCACCTGAAAGCAAAAATGTTTCCAAATAACAAAGAGGAGCTTTCCCTTACCTGTCTTCTTCCCAGAGGTTTCATACTGCAATTCCCATTGCAGTGAGGTTAAAAAACAGGCTGGTTGGGCATAATGGGAGAAGCAGTCCAAAACAAGAGGACACCAGGACAAAGAGGATGTTAGAGGAAGATCAGCCCAGGTTAATTCCAGAATCTGAATACTATTCATAATATAACATTGGATAATATACTTCCGATTGCTCGGTGTAAGTTGTACAAAATGCCAGGCCTGGAAGCCATTTTTTTCATTGGATTTTCAGGCTTGCCACATTTACTACTGTGGGAAATTGGGAGTGGGGATTGTATGGAACACGGGTGATATATCTAGTCATAATAACCTTCCTTTCTCAGGGAGTCAAGGACATCTTGCCCTGCACCTGGAAGGCAGGAACTGGGAGGCATCTCCAGTTGGGACCGTGCTTTGATTGGACCATGTGATGAACATGTGGGTACTGGGCAGGGACTTGGACATTCCTTTGGATGGGGAAAACCTGGCAACTTTCAGATTCGGGTTTTCCCAAATGTGCCAACATGACATCTCTAATAAAATGGAACTTTGAGGAACTTCAAGCCTCGGAGTATTATTTCGTTGGGAGTGTTACTTGGAACCCTGACACAAAAAGTGTTATAAGAATATTTCTTTACTGTTACAAGTCATTTCCAGCATAGTGCTGGGGGACAATTTAGTTGAGATATATAGGAAATATCTTTCTTACATTGACTTTTGCAGTATGCCTTCTAGAGAAGCTGGCATTTAGACATTACCTTTAAGTCTAGTTTGAGGGATATGGCATGGGGTGGAAGGAGGAGATGCCATGAGTATGGAAGGTAATGCATCTTCAGCCAAATTGATCTCTGGTCCTCCGAATCCACCAGCATGAACGGATTGCTTCCATGCTGTGAGACGACTTTTATTTTTGGCAAACTAGTTTTAAACAATGCGATAAGTCTGGTCAGCAGGAGCCAAGCTCTGGACTGCCTACTGTGCCAGCATAAGGGTCACAGACCTTCCAGGAAATTAAAGGACAACATGCCTTTTATTCAGATCCCACGATTAGCTGTAGTTCTTTTGAAAAAGAGGAGGTGGTTGGTGAAAATAATGTTCAGTTCCTTTGTGAGGGCCGTTCAGATATCAAAGGAAATGCTCAGTTCGATCTTGTGAATGTCATGCAGCTTGTGGGCCTCTTTAAAAGGATCATTGTCCCCATTTAGCAGCTCCATAGATATCCCCAAGCCACAATGGCTTCCCACAAGTTCTCCGATGCAGCATAAACCATCAATTGTGCACTTTTCATGAGTTGGAGTCCTCTCCTGCAGCAGCAGAGCCAACAAAGAGCTCATTTTCCCCCTTTTCCTTTTTGGCACCTTTGAATCCTAGCAATGTATTGTGGCCTGAGAACTCTCATTAATTGTCTCTATTAATTGCACAGGTGGTGTAGTTTTGCAAAGCCAGAATCATACTTTTCCCTTGAAGCATAAGGGTTTGTTATCCTCAGTGTTTGTGGATTTTTTTAATGACAAAAGCAAAACGAAAACATAGCTCTGAGTTTCTGCCCCAAGAGGTTTAAAATTAGAGCAACCGGAGGTGAGATAAAAAGAGAGTTAAAAAAATAAAGAGAGATGGATTACACAAGATGAATATGTGCAAACAGAAAAGCAAGGCTAAGGGACAGTCATCAGGACCTTGACGCTGTCAATCAAATGATTTCTTCGAGTTGCCAATTGAGGTCACTGTCTTTCCTCCTGTGGCAAACTTAATTGCATTCTGTTTAAATTATAGCAATGCCTTCTCAATGTCCTTCTGGCGCATGGACATTTTGTGCAAGTTACCATTCTTTTAATTAGTGACACATTTCCTTAGTCAGAGGCCGTTTTAAGGCTTTGTCCTGCAGTCACCTTTTTTCCTCCAAACATGCGGAGTAGAACAAGAAACAATGGTTGGAAACTAATCAAAGAGAGAAGCAACCTGGAATTAAGGAGCTTTGCCTTCAGAAGTTGCGGGTGCTTCATCACTGGAGGTTTTTAAGAAGACACTGGGCAGTCATTTGTCTGAAATGGTATCGCATCTCCTGCTTGAGCAGAGGGCTGGACTAGAAGACCTCCAAGATCCTTTCTAGCTCTATTCTGATTGATTGATTGAACGTAAACAATGGTATGAGAGGCTCTCAGAATGAATATTGGCTGCTTTGTCTTGGGCAGCCTGTTTTTCTTTTCATTGATTAAGGCTGCTCAAGCCAAAACCCACCGTGCGGAATGCAGAAAACTGACTAAGTAGACACCACTCTTCAAACCGTTTGAAATGTAGACACTCTCAAGTGAGCTTTTGCAGCAAGCACTTAATCGCTGTCTTGTTTGTCAGCAGAGCCAGAGAGTTAACTGAGAGTTAACAGGATAATGTGGGGAATGAGAGATGGGGGGGGCGGCGGCCCTGAGATGGAATGACAGTCTGAGGTCATTGTGCCAGCAACCAAGTCCCTGTGTGACCCTCGGGGAGATAAGTGTGTTTGGTGAGGGTGCATCACTGCATCCTTCTAGTGATTACGTTCCTGTTGCACAAGCACACACACCACACACACCCCTCCTTCCTGCCTGTCCAGGTTTCAACTCTGCCTAGAAAAAAACCCAAAACCTTTTTGTCACTTATCTGCTGAAAAAAATGGGGGAAAGCTTTAAGTCAAACTATCCGAAAGAATCACCATCAACCCTTTTGTTGCCCAGAGTTAGAGGAGCTACTGGTGTGGTCATATGCAACACAGCTTAGTCAAGGCACAGCACAACTAAGATATCTGGATGTTTTGCACAATTCTGTAACGCATCCATACCTATAGATAGACAATCCTTGAGGATGCCTTACAAGTTTATCCTTAGGGAGCATCACAGGTAGTCCTCGACTTACAACACTTCATTTAGTGACCGTTTGAAGTTACAATGGCATTGAAAAACTAACTTATGGCTGTTTTCCTCACTTACAACCGTTGCAGCGTCCCTATGGTCACATGATCAAAACTCAGGCGCTTGGCAACTGACTCATATTTATGATGGTCCTGGGGTCCTGTGATCCCCTTTTGTGACCTTCTGACAAGCAAACTCAACAAGGAAGCCAAATTCACCTAACAACCATGTTACTAATGTAACAACTGCAGTGTGTTCTGACCTAGGCTTCCTGAGACAGTAAAAAGCACACGATTAGTCCCAGAAACCCTCTTTTTATTTCAACAGCACTGAATTCTCTTCATGCACCACCCATAATGAGTCACAAATAGTTTGTAAAAAGTCCAACAGAAGTCTGCCATAGTCCTTCGGGATAAGGCTGATAAGCACCCACCTTTATCTCCCTTGACACGCTGCCAAAGACCTAATTGGCAATTAGCTTTGCAAGGCCACACGGAGCACAGAGTCAAAACGGAGCTTCAGAATTTAAACCGACCAGCATGAAAAAAGTTGCTTCCTGCAAAGGCTCACGTGCCTTTGCTCCTCCTTTATGTCTTATGGGAGGGGACAATCATCTCCAAGCCCTACTCCTGAGTTGTCCCTTTTGTCTTAACTGTTCTTGCCTTCCGGCAGCTCTATGCATGCATGCACTGGGAACCAGCTCCCCCTGTTCCTTTGCCTCACTGATGTCTGACTCTTGAGGCTCTGGAGGCAGCACATCTCCCAGACAGCCCTGCCCCCCTCTCTGCCTCCGATGCAGAGCCCTCGTCCAAGCCTTCCCCAGACTCCAGGACTGGCCCATGTTCCTCCCCAACCTCCTCACTGTCCGACTTTCCTGCCAGCTCCACAGGCCGCCGGCGGACCACAACACCGTGATTCACTCAACAAGTGTGGCAGGAAAGATTGTAAAATGGGGCAAAATTCATTTAAAAACTGTCTTGCTTAGGAACAGGAATGTTGGACTCAATTGTGGTCGTAAGTCAAAGACTACCTGTATTAGAGCCCTAAGAAAGGATAAAGTTTTCCACTGACATGGTACATGCAAGTACCCAACTGTTGTATTTGCCCAGCCTTCATATCAAGTAACTGAAATCAGGTTACATTCTACAAACAGCTGACGCGAGGCCCAGGAGCTGGTTGGTACCAAATGAAGGAAGCTGCTCTATGTTTATTAACACCAGGGGAAGAGTGCACACATCAGCATGTTAGTCAGCAGAACTCAGATTGAATGGAATGTACATATTGCAAATAGAAAAAGATTTTTTTGGTTACCGCATTGACCAATGTCTGGGCCTGTCTGAAGGTTCAACAGTTCAATCATATTCTGGGGGAATTCCAGACTCGGTAAAAAAGGAGTCATGTCTTTTTTTTTTTAGGGATTGCATTGTGATCCCAGACCTGGAAAACCGCCACTGAATTATTGAGCTGAATTTATGCTCTGCAAGGATGACATTTCAGTCATGATTTCATTGGAAAGAAATTCTCCCAAAGAAGCAGTAGGTTGCAGGAAATATAAACATATCCATGTTCTTCACCAAAGGTTTCGAATATGGTATCCTTCCAGTTCCCACAGCTTCATGATGCTACTCAACTTACAGATTTGATGATGAATCAACTCAAAAGCCTTGTCACTTTCCCACCTCCAAACTCACTTACACCGGATTCTCACAGAGCAGTGAGCTAATGCGGTTTGGCTGTGTTTTCGAAAATAGTGTAAATAAAACCATTATGGATTGTAAACTGTTTTTCTGCAGGTTTGAAAGGAAACTACAGCCACCTATCTCCACTATCCTCATCTCAGACACACCAACAACAGCCAAGCCTCCTACAACTGACCCCATCCCATTGGGCTCACAACCCCTAGTGATCACAGAAAAGGAAGTGCAAGACCTATTTCACAGACAAAAGCCAGGAAAAGTTCCAGGCCCAGACAATAACTCCTTCTTGCTTAAAAGTCTGTGTTGACCAATTGGCCCCCATCTTCACCCAAATCTTCAATAAATCACTAGAGATGTGCTATGTTCCTTCTTGCTTCAAATGCTCTACTATCATCCCAGTGCCGAAGAAACCCTCCATCAAGGAACTGAATGACTACAGGTCAGTTGCTCTAACATTTGTAGTCATGAAAATCTTTGAAAGGCTAGTGCTGTCCCATTTGAAAACCTCATGGATCCACTGATAGACCCCTTGCAGTTTGCATACTGAGCAAATAGATCAACAGATGATGCTGTTAATATGGCTCTACACTACATCTTACAACATCTTGAATCTCCAAAGACCTATGCAAGGGTCCTCTTTGTAAACTTTAGTTCAGCATTCAATACCATCATTCCAGACATTCTTCTAAGTAAGCTAAACCAGCTACAGGTACCTGAGCACACTTGTAAGTGGATCATAAGCTTCTTAACAAGCAGGTGAAGCTAAGCAGAATCACATCAGATACCTGTACAATTAGCACAGGGCCCCCCCAAGGCTGTGTGCTCTCCCCACTTCTCTCTGTATACCAATAACTGCATCTCTAATGATCCATCTGTTAAACTACTGAAGTTCGCAGATGACACAACAGATATCGGTCTCATTCAAGACAATGATGAATCTGCATACAGATGAGAGGTTGAACAACTAGCCTTGTGGTGCGACCGGAACAATCTGGAACTGAACACACTCAAAACCGTAGAAATGGTGATAGACTTTAGGAGAAACCCTTTCATACTTACAATACTAGACAACACAGTATCAGCAGTAGAGATCTTCAAATTTCTAGGTTCTACCATATTGCAAGATCTAAAATGGACAGCTAACATCAAAACGTCATCAAAAAAGCACAACAAAGAATGTTCTTTCTGCGCCAACTCAGAAAGCTCAGACAGTTCTACAGAGGAATTATTGAGTCTGTCATCTGCATCTCTATAACTGTCTCGTTTGGTTCTGCAACCCAACAAGACAGACACAGACTTCAGAGGATCATGAGAACTGCAGAAAAAATAATTGTTTCCAACCTGCCTTCCATTGAGGACCTTTATACTGCACAAGTCAAAAAGAGGGCTGTGAAAATATTTACAGACCCCTTGCATCCTGGACATAAACTGTTTCAACTCCTACTCTCAAAATGACGCTATAGAGCACTGCACACCAGAACAACTAGACACAAGAACAGTTTTTTCCCAAACACCATCACTCTGCTAAGCAATTCCCTCAACACTATCAAACTATTTACTAAATCTGCACTACTATTAATCTTCTCATCGTTCCCATCACCCATCTTCTTCCACTTATGACTGTATGACGGTAATTTTGTTGCTTGTATCCTTATGATTTATTGATTGTTTCCTGGTGGCTTATTTTACCCTATGACTATCATTAAGTGTTGTACCTTAGAATTCTTCATGAATATATATTTTCTTTTATGTACACTTAGTTTAGCTTAGTTTAGTTTAGTTTAGTTTAGTTTAGTTTAGTTTAGTTTAGTTTAGTTTAGTTTAGTTTAGTTTAGTTTAGTTTAGTTTAGTGAGATATAAGAGCATATGCACCAAGACAAATTCCTTTTGTGTCCAATCATACTTGGCCAATAAAAAATTCTATTCTATTCTATTCTAAATCATAATTTAATGTCCTACACAATATGTGAATCTATCATCTCTTGACCACATTCTTGACTGATTTTAAAAAAAACCCTACCCGACTGCAAGAAACCTACTCACAAAGTCATAAAGATATGGTAAGCATATTGTTTTGCATAACACCATCCAGTGTGTATTTGGAAGTAAATACAATGATAGATACATACTCTCGTAAGAAAAACCCTTGTGGATTTGACTAGCAACTCTTTCATTCAAACGCCCTTTTTCTATGGTGGCCAAGCTCATGCACTTGTAAAGTGTGCCCAAAGGACAAGCCAGCATTATTCTTTCCTGCAAGCACACCCAAACTCAGAACTGTGTAAATAGTGGACACAAAAATTAGTACAGGTAGTCCTCGACTTACAACCCCAATTGAGTCAACATTTTTGTTGTTAAGTGAGACAGTTGTTAAGTGAATTTTTTCCTGACCTTTCTTGCCAGAGTTGTTTAATGAATCACTGCAATTGTTAAGTTAGTACCACTATTGTTAAGTGAATCTTGCTTCCCCATTGACTTTGCTTGTCAGAAGGTCGCAAAAGATGATCACATGACCCTGGAACACTGAAACTGTCATAACTATGAGCCAAGCATCTGAATTTCAATCATGTGACCATGAGGATGCTGCAATAGTTGTAAGTGTGAAAAATGGTTATAAGTTACTGTATTTTTCGGAGTATAAGACACACCTTTTTACCCCCACAAAGAGGGTGAAAATCTGGGTACGTCTTCTGGTCCGAATGTAGCCTGAAACAGAGGTTTCAGAGGCTGGAATAAGCCTCTGAAATCGTTTGAGAGGCTGAAAAAAAAGCCTCTGAAACCTCTGTTTCAGAGGCTGAGAAAAAAGCAAGGCACAGAGCTCACAACCAACAGACCTGTTGCTAAAGTTCACCTCTGAGAACAGCTGATTGGGGGGTATTCTGGGAGGCCGATCCACCCCTGATCAGCATTTTTCTTATTTTCCTCCCCAAACTTTCTTATTTTCCTCCCCAAAAACTAAGGTGCGTTTTATAGTCTGAAAAATACAGTATTTATTTCAGTGTCGTTGAAACTTCAAATGGTCACTGAATGAACTGTCGTCAAGGACTACCTGTACTGGATTTGAATGAACATGTTTTTTTTAAAAAAATGGGTCAGTGTTGTGTGCAGGTATTTGTCTCCTCAGGCACCTTCCTCCTGTTTTAGACAGAACAGGCCTCTATGTGGGCCTCAGTTTTGCCCTTGGCTTTTTAGTAATACCTTGAAACAAGATTTGTCCCCAGAGAGACAGGCCAGAATAGACCATAATCTTAACATTGATTTAATTTAAATTCAATTTTATTAAATAGAGTTAATAAATTACCTACAGGTTTTTTTCTTGGTCTTGTTAAAAATATGATTTGATAGCAAAGTTGGAATAATCTTTGAAGATCACATCAAGGGTTTCAGAAATCACACGTGGTCCTGGAGTGGTAGTGTGTAAGGAGAACTGTCAAAATGGTGGTAGTGACTACTTAAGTCAAAAAACCCTGTGACTTTTTAAAGGTAGACAAATGAGATTGAAGTAAAAAAAAAAGTGGGGGGGGGGGGACAGGCTTTCACTATTTGGTTGTGGCTACATTTGCCCATGAGCTGATGTTCCTGTTGTGAGATCTCAACATTAAAAACTCTGGTTCGAGGGCTCTGCAGTTAAAACCCTACCCAATCAAAATATCCCATAAGGGAGATTGGCCATCAACAGCCTGATTAAAAACTAAAAGCTACACATAACGAGGTCATAGCTAGCTTTTTAGGTTGCCTGTGTGTTAGGTTTGGTTGAATCTTGCTGGGTGATGATGTAATGAAAGGGCTTTGAGTAATTCCTACTATGGCTCTGCCTGTAGGAGGTAGATCTTTGTTATGTTGAATAGACTGGCCCAGACCTTAATGGCTCATTGACAAAAGTGGTCGGGGGGGGGGGGGCTGAGTTTCTGCCTCCCTTTTAGGGGAAATATTCTGCCCTTTTAATATTTCCTAAAATATCTCATTTTCCTAGGAGAGGGATGGGTGCTAATTTCCTACAGAACAAAAGAAAATTATATAAATCCCAGGGAATCCCAGATAAATTAATAACTCAGAAGAAATTGAATTTCTGGATGTACTCGACAAGATTTACTAGTAGGTGGAAAATAAATAATATTTATAATATTAGAAAAATAATAAATATTATTTTCATGGTATTCATATTTCTTGATACATTTCCCCAAAGGCAGATGATGCTCAGCAGTGCTTCAAAAATGAACAACGGTAATACATTCTGTATCTGCAGAAGTTGGAAGAGATAGATAAAACAAACTACGTGTTTTGGGTAATCAATAGACTTGCAACTCTGCTTGCTACTATTTTTGAAATATTTTAATCCAAATGTGTTGCCAGCGAGTTAGTACATATTCAAGACATCATCCCTGCATGTCTGCACTTTGAAAAATTTCTTCCTTCCTTCCTTCCTCCCTCCCTCCCTCCCTCCAGGGATGTTTTCCACGTACTCTAGTCCACTTCTCTAATTTTAGCAGAAAACCTGAGCTAGCCAGATTTCGTAACCCTACAGTACATTTTGCAACACCGATAGGAAAATCTGGACTTGATTTTCCCTGCTTTATATAAATTGTGTGCTCCTCCATTTTGGAAGTATCCCATAGACAGCCTGTATGATACCAATGCTCTGAAATGCATTACACTAAGTAGTACACAAAACCTACAACTCTCTGTGATTAAGCTTGACATGTACAATTGCAAAGGCTGAATGTCTCAATGCAATTAAAAGATTGCTTAATCATAACTTCTAGATGGTTCGAAGTACTATAACTCAACGTACGAACACAATTGAGCCCAAAATTTCTAAGTGAGACATTTGTTAAGTGAGTTTTGTCTTCTTTTATGACTTTTCTTTGTCACATTTGTTAAGTGAAGCATGGCAGTCATTAAGTTAGTAACCCGGTTGTTAAGTGAATCTAGCTTCCCCATTGACTTTGCTTTACGATGGTTGCAGTGACCTGGGGTTATGTCAGGGGTGAAATCCAGCAGGTTTTGACAGGTTCTAGAGAACCGGTAGTGGAAATTTTGAGTAGTTCAGAGAACTGGCAAATATCACCTCTGGCTGGCCCCAGAGTGGGGAGGGAATGAGGATTTTGCAGTATCTTTCCCCTGCCGCACCCAGCAAGCCACACCACACCCACAGAACCGGTAGTAAAGAAAATTGGATTTCACCACTGGGTTATGTGATCCTCTTTTACATCCTTCTGACTTTGCTTCTCAAAAGGTTGTAAGAGAGGATCATATAACTCCAGGTCACTGCAAGCCAGTGGTGGGATTCAGCCAGTTCGCACCACTTCGGGAGAACCAGTTGTTAACTTTCTGAGCAGTTTGGTAAACTGGTTGTTGGAAGAAATAATTAGGGCAGAGAACCGGTTGTTAAATTACTTGAATCCCACCACTGCTGCAAGCATCATAAATATGAACCAGTTATCAAGCATCTGAATGTAGATCATATGGCCATGGGGATGCTGCAGTGGTCTTAAGTGTGAAAAACAATCATAAGCCACTTTATTGAGTGCTGTTATAACTTTGAACTGTTGTAAGTCAAGGACTATCTGTATTTCTGTAATCCCTGAACATTCCCTCTGCTGACTTGGTCTGATGTAGGAATCCAAGCCAATTTCTCACACTGTAGTGCCGTGATGGCGAACCTATGGCACGCATGCCACAGGTGGCACGCGAAGCCATATTGGTGGGCATGCGAGCTCAAAAGCAGGCCTTCCAGTCCCACCGGAAGTCAGCAAACGGGTAGTTTCCAGCTTCCAGAGGGGGGTGGAGAAGGCTGCTTTCGCCCTCCCCAGGCTCCTAGAAAGGCTCTGGAGCCTGGGCAGAGAGAAAAATGGGCCTATTGCGCCCATCATGACATTGCGTGCCAAAAGCGGGGGGAATGTGGGGGGGCACACGAGCCGCATAGAATTATGGGTGTGGGCACGCACGCGCGCGACTCTCCCACTTTTGGCACGCAATAGCAAAAAGGTTAGCCATCACTGCTGTAGAGGAATTTAGCTCTGGCCTTGAGGAAGAGATGGGAGAGATGAAATGGTTACTCAGCCCTGGGGAAATAGAAAATGTGAGAAAAAGACTCCGCTTAATCTTTTCCTTTAAAAAAGAGGCAACGTGGCATTCGTGGTATCCCGGTGATGTCTATCTCTTGATCTGGCCTTCCTCAAAACACATACAAAATAATTATTTACTAATGAAGCTTTCAAAAAGTAACAATGGTTACCTTATTTCAATATGCCTGGAATTATTGGACAAATTGTCCCTTTATCAACATTAGTTTCCATTTCAAGAGAAAATCTACTCGATGGTAATTCACCTGTTTGTCTGTTGCTTACCTAGAGCTCCAAAGCGTTAGTTCTGCATCTTCTTAATTTATTTTGGGAACCTTTTTGAGATGTCAAAATGAAATTGCCTTCCATGGAGCCTCCTGCCTTTTCTTAACACTTCTTCCATCCGGAAAAGATTCCTTCAAATTACAGCTTTGAATGTATAATGTGTTTTGATTTATGAATCAAACACATGGCTTCAGCATTGCCAGAGCAGGGGGGTCAAACTTGCAGCATCACGTCATCACATGACATATCGTGACTCCCCCCCCTTTGCTAAGTCGGGGGTGGGCGTGGCCAGTGCATGATGCATCCAGGCCATGAGTGTGACACTCCTGACTTACAGCCTCCATTATACATTCTGGAACTCTTATCAGAGAAGCTAAAATACATCCTGGGAAATCTCATTAATCCAGCAATGGGTAAACTTTCAGTATCTTTGCCTTTTCGTAGCACCCCAAGATTCATTAACCAAAACCAAGTTGAGACTAGATGCAAACTGATGGCTTGGAGGTGGAACCAAATCCCTATTGCACAGCTGAGTCATAACAGTGCAGTGATCTACAGAGGACTTTTTCAGGATGAAATATCTTAATTGGTGGTTGGAGGCATCTTCTTTCACTATAGGTAAATTCTTTTTTTTTTTAGTTTTTTATTTTTTTTTAACACACACACAAACATACAATACATTTTTTCTGAATAGAATATTGGGCAGGTTTCAGATTTATACAACTTTTAGTTCTCTTCCAACACATTTTATATTTTACATCAATATAATTTTTCCTTTTCTCTCTCATTTTTATTTTCTTTCTTTTATTTATATTGTATATCTAATCTTACCTTCGCCCTGAATTCTAATCATTTATCAACTTCCCTCTTTTTTTATGCCCTTTCTCATTACTCCCTCTAAATTAAACCCTTTATTTCCAAATCAATCGTTATCAAAATTGATATTTGTAAAATTTTATATATACTACTTATCAAACATTAGAATCATTCATATATTTGCAATTCAAAACAATTCATATAATATTCAACTGTTTATAAATTTATAACTCTTTATAATAAACCATAATCAAAAAAAGAAAAAAAAAAGATTTCGTTAATCTTCATAACATAATATAATTTCTAATGCTTTGAGTGAATTCCATAATTATAATTAAAGACTTTTTATATTTTCAAATTCCATTATTAATATTTAAACCATTCAATATATTGTCAGCTATTTTTTTATAGGAGAAAGAGAGAAAAGAAGAAAAAAATATAAAAAAATCACTATAGGTAAATTCTTGTTTGAGTTGAACTTGACATCCTATAACATCACATATACATCCATGACGTTTTGTTGATAACAATGCAAATGTGGGGTGCAGCATAGTTGGCGGGGGAATTCTGGGAAATGAAGTCCATACATCTTAAACTTGCTAAGGTGGAGAAACATTTGTGTAGCTTATTCTTCTGGGATTGCCTAGTGGCTTCATAAGCAAGTGATATGCAGGCCCAATTCTGTTTAGATCAACAAGGTTGACCAAATAATACTGTCTAGTTGGGAAATTTTCTTTGCATTGCTTAAGAGGCATTTGAGACATTTGCTGATATTATTACAACTGGATCAGATATCTAAGATACTAGCCTATTGTCAGTCAGTTCTGCTCTGTCCTTAATTTGGCTGAATTGTCTGGTCAGGATTATATTCATGATATCTCAGTCAATTTACCAGATTGTCAGACTCAAAGCACTTCTCCACTGCTCCTGGTTCTACTGACCCAGCTTTCAAAAGCAGTCTGAAGCCAACCAGATATTGGCCTTCAAAATCCTGAGAGCATCATGACCCACGCTGATCAGCTGGAGCACAAACTGGAGACGGCCCATCTCCTCATTCACATTTTTATTCTATGATGTGTGTACTTTAACCGCAAAATCCATCTCAAGCAAAGATTTGGATGACTGTTTTTATCTCTTTGGGCAAAGTAGAAAGTATACTTTTCAGCTGATAGACGGCTAAGACTTCCATGGGAGTGGTGTGGGGGTTATTTAAAAAAAATTTGAAAGTAATACAAACCATTTGTTTAAATAATGTCTTCTTCATGCCCAGAAGAACAATGAAAGTTAGATTAATTGATAGCTTTTATACCTCCTACTGAAAATTAAATAAGACTTTTTTTGCACTAATAATTTAGGAACCATACAAAATCCTTAGGCATCTAGCTACTATCCAAATAGCAGCAGAAAGGCACCTCTATATGACACACTTCCCCTCCCCATGACTTGAATATGAGAATTGTTTATTTAAACTGTGAAGTGAACTAGCTAGTGGGAGATAGGATTCGCCCCCACCCCTACCCCATTTCCTTTGACTCTCCTGTTTCAATCTTAACCTCCCCCCTCCCCTCACTGTGATTAAAGTACTCAATCCTGAGTTAAAGATTCTTGAATCTGTTCTCACCCATGTGAATAACACTTGAAGTGAGCATTGAATATCACATCATAAACATACAAGTCAAAAGCAGTTGCTGTGCAGAGCTAATGCAGATGAGTGTCACCAATTGATCAGCAAATAATCTGATGTGTGCCTCTCTATCTTTTGCATGGACAAAATTCACTATGCTTTTTCTTGAAGCATTTGTTTTGTTTTATTTTGTTTTATTTGCATTTATATTTATTTATTTTAATTTATTTATTTATTTATTTATTTATTTATTTATTTATTTATTTATTTATTTATTTATTTATTTATTTATTTATTTGCCATGCTAGGACGCTCAGTATATACTCATTTAATACAGTGTTGGAAGAACTGTGCATCTGGGTTCAGTTCCAAGTGGGGAAACATGGAGGCTTCTTGGAAAGATGATTTAATGGTGGACAGGTTCACATGGTTTGAGTTCCTGAACAGAAAAAGGGACGAGATACTGACAGTGCCTTGATTTTATGCTTTCTCTGAGCTTTGAACTTCCTAGGGCACAGGAAGAGTATCCTGATTGGTTGTCAGACCCCCAGGGGATGGGGGTCTTCGCTAGCCTTGCTGGCTGATGTAGTCTTTCTAGGTGCCATGTGGTGAGTTTCTGTTGTTAGATGGGTCCTATTGTGTTGTAGATGATGGTCCATTGACAAAGGTGGGGAGAATGAGTTTCTGCCTCTGGCCCATTGACAAAGATGGGGGGAGGCAGGGAGCTGCAGGGAGCTGCTTTGTCCTTAAAACATGTTTCTCCATTTCTCATCCAGGGAAATATAATATTCTGCCCTTTTTAATATTTTCTAAATATTTCATTTTTCTAGGAGGGGGTGGGTGCTAACTTCCTACAACAGTTACTCACTGATCAAAGGATGAAAAAGCTGTGGCAACTATAGGAGCTCAAAAATCTAGGAGCATTCGAATGCAGTCTTTCTCTTGCAAAATAAATCTGGAATCCAAGGCAAGATTTAAAAAAAAAAGTTTGTGCAGTGTGTGTGTGTGTGTGTGTGTGTGTGTGCCAAAGCAGCATAAAATGAAATACTATAAAATATTTTATGTTTTAATAAGCAAAAAAGCATGAACATCAAATCAAATCAAATTTGAGGGCTTCAGAGAGTGCAAAGTTATTAAAAGCTGGGAATGGAATGAAACAGCACATATTCATTGTATTATGCAACATTATTCAAAAGTATCTGAAGAGAGCTAAACAGCTTGAAATAGCTATACTAAGTCTTCCTTTATTTCTTTGTCGGTAAATTTAAATTTAACACAAAATAGTTTGTCATGGAAGCAACTGCCTGCGAAGGCTGTTGGATTGGGGCTGAAAGGCGAAAGCAGAAGCAGTATGCTCCATCTCATAACTGGGTAGACCAGGTTGTCCTGATAGACTGGTCTCACCAGAAAAACACTAATTCAAAAGGAATAAAACCTTCAAGGAATAAAAGCAAGGAATAAAACCTTCAAGATCCATCATCGGTACATTCATTCATTCATTCATTCATTCATTCATTCATTCATTCATTCGGTACTGAGTGTATTAGTTAAGCATTAACATATTACAGATAGTCCTGAGATTGTCTTTTGAGATCTTCCAAGCAGGCTTCCAACAAACAAAGTCAATGGAGGAAGTCAGGTTTGCTTAATAATAGCATGCTTTGCTTAACAATTATCATGATTCGTTTAAAAACCATTAAAAAAAATATTTGTATAATCAGCCATGATTCACCTTTGTTTAGCAATGAAAATTCTGGTCCCAATTGTTGTCACAAATTGAGGACTATCTGTAATCCTAAAGGTGCTTTTTTTCTCTTGAAAGGCAACTGGACTTTCTGGTTTTTTCTTTGAAGACATTTCACTTCTCATCCAAGAAGCTTCTGCTTCTTGGGACAACCATGACTGGATGACTGAGAATCTCCATAGACAACTATCTGTAATGTGGCTGAATGTGCAAAAATGGCTTTGGTCCTCACTGCCTCCTAGTAGTATTTGCCCATGTGATACGTGCAAGCTATGAGGACATACTACAGGTTTCTAACCATGGAAACCAGCTTTCGCAGTCATAGCCTGACCACTCCAGAACAGCTGGCTTCCTAAGATCAGGACAGCTCCTTCTCTGCTGTCATATAGGAAAAGAGGGAAGATCATGCTTTTCTGCAGGATCTTTGGACAGAACAGTGTGTAGGACTAATAATATCTTTTGGGGACTGGCCAACATGAAGTTATTCAACTATTTTATTGTTGGGGTTTTACAATATATGATGTATTGATCCTAACTTTCCTAGAGTCCACAGGAAAGGTAAGATAAAACATGTTAAATAAACCTGGATTTTCTTTTCTTTTTTTAAATTGGCTAGTGATTTACTTGGCTATTTCTTTTACAGGTAGTCCTTGACTTAAGACAGTTCGTTTAGCAACCGTTTGAGGTTACAACAGCACTGTAAAAAGTAAGTTATGACTAGTCCTTGTACTTATGACTATAACAGAATCCTGACAGTCACATGATCAAAGTCAACGGGGAAAGCGTGATTCACTTAATGACCGCATGAATCATTAACAACTGCAGTGATTTGCTTAATATAGAGTAGCTGTAGCAATGAGATGGGTGGCATAGAGAATGAATGAATGAATGAGAAATACAGTGGCAAAGAAGGTCATAAAATTAGGTGTTACTCACTTAACAACAATCTTCCTTAGCAATGGAAATTCTGGTCATAATTCTGGTGGTAAATCAAGGACTACCTGTAGTTATTTTAGAGAGCAGACATAGCATTTAACAGCTAAGAAGATGGGAAAGTGATGGAAATCAGAGGGATTGCTGAATTAATCAAACTATTTTCCAAAGCACCAGAAGGCCAGACAAGAAACAATGGATGGAAACTAATCAAGGAGAGAAACAACCTAAAACCAAGGAGAAATTTCCTAACAGCGGAATGACTTGCCTCCAGAAGTTGTGGATACTCAATCCCTGGAGGCTTTCAAAACAGACTGGATAACCATTTATCTGAAATGATATAAAGTCTCTTGCTTGTGCAGGGGGTTGAATTAGAATACCTCCACTCCGAAATCCCTTCCAACTGTATTATTCTATGTTCTAATTTTCTGCATTCAGTTTTACGTTTGATACAAAAGGACAGCAGCAAATTTACAGCAGACACCCTATAAATTAAGTGATGGGGCTTCTTTTAAAGTATATGCCCAGCAAACCAACAACAACTAGGAACAGCCCAGTTCTTGTAGATTAGGAGATTACTGCTGATGTTTAATTATGTCGTGTTCAAAAGAGCCCCTTTCTAACTTCTGCAGCTGGAACATGATGTTTGGAGCCATTCCTGTGGCCGCATACACAGGAAATGCTACATGCCAATGGTTTTAGCCATGTGATCTTCCTTGGGGGCGGTGGATGAATTCTGGGAGTTACTGTCCCTGCACTCATGTGAGCAAACCATAGGGATGAATCACTCCCGCAAATGCTTTTGATGTGGAAGCAGCCCACAAGAATTAGTCTAAAGAAATCGGTCCTCGGTTGCAAATTGCTGTGTTGAAGCAGGCTCCGAGGGTGCACCAGATGACATCTCTGTGGGCTCATAGCTGGGAAAAGAAATGAACAAACAAGAACATGGGGAAAGGCCCAGGAAGAATCTGTTCTCTCCCAGCCCTCCCCTGAACCAGGATACAGAAATTCTGCAGCCAGCACAGGAAAACAGTTACACGAACAGGCGTGTTTTCCCAGTACAGGAAGCCCAGCCTTGTAGATCCAGCGTGTCTGGAGACAGACCCACAAACTGATGTTGAAAGCCTTACCTTGTATCTGCTACAGTAGTGGCCAAAATTGTGGAAACCTTTCAGGAAAAGTATATTTTTGAGGTTTGATGGCTAATAATACCACTTTTTTTTTTTTTGGAGTTTCAAGATAATCATGTTCCACTGTTGGAATGGCCTGGGAATAGCCCAGGCCTTAATCCAATTGAAAATCTATGGAGCCGACTAAAGAAACTTGTTAATCAGAAGTGACCCAGCAATACAACCCAGTTAATAGAAGCAATCCTTCAATCTTGGTTTCACATTTATAACAGCTGCAGAACTAAAAGACTTGATTTACTCCATGGGAAGGTGTTGTACGGATGTAATTCATGCTAAAGACTACCCAACTAAGTATTAACTGACATGGTGATAATTTTTGTATATCTCATTTTTTCCTATGGTGATATATTTTGTATATCTTGTTTTTTCTACGTGTTTCACTTTTCTTCTTTATACTGTAACCGCTATTCTAATAGCAAATCCTTCATAAAAGTTATTCTATTACATTATTGATTAAATTATCTTTCCATTGATATATATAATTTTATGGTACTACTCAGTGGTGGATTGCTACGGGTTCACCCCAGATGTAGCGGCGACGGCAGCAGGAGACTCTGCCCAGCCACCTGGACATCTCTGCTCATACGCAGAAGCATCGTGTGCCCGCATGAGCATGTGTACACACACAAGAGCATGCACGTGCCCATGAGCAAACAAGTAGCAACCAAAACTGAAACCCACTACTGGTACTACTCCAAAAAAAAGTGGTGTTATTAGCTAATTTTGGAAAATACACTTTTCCCAAAAGGTTTCCACAATTTTGGCCACTACTGTAACTTTAGAATTGATCCTTTCAAGAACATAAGAAAGGCCCTTCTGGTCCTAATATGCAGGTAGAGTTAAGACTTACAAAAGTTCGTTTAGTGCAGGGCTCTCCAACCTTGGTTCCTTTAAGACTTGTGGACTTCAACTCCCAGAGCCTCTCAGCCAGCAAAGCAAAACACACAAACTGGTGTTTACTTCCAATTCCTGGGGGGGAAAAACATGCCATACAGAACAAAGGGTTTGCTTAATAACCAGGACATTCACTTTAGGATTGCTGCATTTGCAACCAATGCAAAAAATGGTGCTAAACTTGAGTCTGGTCACATGATGACCCATTTTACCATCATGACATTATCATGATTGTCAGGATCAATTGCTGTCCATACAGTGAGGACTTCCTGTAGGACAACATAATGCAGATAGGAGTCATCCCAATCTCTCTCTTTCTCTCCCTCCCTCCCTCTTCCCCTGTGTATGTATGTATAATAACTAATATAAAGTAAGAAACAGAAATCAAGGAGTAACATAAGATGCAAGAAAAGGGAATAAACTAAGAGAAAAGAGAGAAGAATCAGAGAAGTAGCTTCCATTCTTCTTTGCAGCAGTTATAACTACAATTATAGATTTATCTCTTTATGGTTATAGCATAACTCTCTTCTTTCTCTAATCTATCGTCTAATTATTAAAATTATAAATCACATGTTCATTTTTTTGATGTTTCATGTAAAAGGTTTATGAGGGGTTTCCAGTCAGCAATAAATGTAAATATGTTTTCTTTCCATCGATCAAAGAAGTCCATTTAGCCATTTCAGCAAATTCTAGCATTTTCACCAACCTTTCTTTCGTTTGGCATGTACTGCTGAGTCTTTCCATCTTAGTGCATACAATAATCATGTTGTCATTGCAATATACAAAAAACAAAGTTCCATGACTTTTACAATTGTTTATCCAACAATCCCAAAAGAAAAGCCTCTGGTTTCAACTGTATATTAATTTTTAAATTTTTAAAAATCCATTGAATCCAAAATTTTCTAACCTTTGTACATATCTACCAAACATGTTAAGTATGTTTCACCTCGTTGATATGTTCAGCATATATTTGAAGTGCCTGTATACATTCTAGATTATTTCTATGGTGACCTATAGTAAGAATGATAATTATTGCTGATGACCGTTGGATAGCAATAGCTATCCATAGCAATAGCTATCCAGCGATAGCATTTAGACTTACCCTGTTTTCCCCAAAATAAGACATCCCCTGATAATAAGACTCATCGGGCTTTTCAACGCATGGCAATAAGGCCTAGTGCTTATTTCAGGGTTCAAAAAAATATAAGACAGGGTCTTATTTTCGGGGAAACATGGTATATACCGCTTCACAGTGCTTTACAGCCCTCTCTAAGCTATTTACAGAGTCAGCATATTGCCCCCAACAATCTGGGTCCTCATTTTACTGACTTTGGAAAGATGGAAGGCTGAGTCAACCTTGAGCCTGATGAGATTTGAACTGCCAAATTGCAGGCAGCCGGCAGTCAGCAGAAGTAGCCTGCGGTACTGAATAATTGAAAAAGTCAAAGAATACCAAAAAGATATTAACCTGTGCTTCATCAATTATAGAAGAACCTTTGATTGTGTCAATCACATCAAGTTGTGGAATGTGGGCAGAAAAATAAGAGTCCCAGAACATCTAATTGTCATCACAAGAAACTTATATACCAGTCAGGAAGCCCTAATCTGGACAGAAGATAATGAACTAGAGTGGTTCCAGGCTGGCAAAGGAGTGTAAGAAGACTGTATGCTCTCTCCTTATTTATAAAACCTATATCAGAGGTGGGTTTCAGCAGGTTCTGACCAGTTCTGGAGATCCAGTAGCAGAAATTTTGAGTAGTTCGGAGAACCGGTAGTAAAAATTCTGACTGGCCTCGCCCCATCTATTCTCTGCTTCCCGATTCCCAGCTGATCGGGAGGAAATGGGGATTTTGCAGTAACCTTCCCCTGGATTGGGGAGGGAATGGAGATTTTACAGTATCCTTCCCCTGCCACTCACACCAAGCCACGCCCACCAAGCCATGCCATGCCCACCAAGCCACACCCACAGAACCGGTAGTAAAAAAATTTGAAACCCACCATTGGCCAGATCTAAGTACTCCGTGGGCTTGGCTTCTGAACTTTGCTTTGTTGGAGAAGATTCCTGGAATGACAGCCACGTAAACAGATCGATAGATCATCAAACATATCAATCCGGTGTTCTCACTCCAGGTGCAAATTTCCAAGATGAAATTTTCTTACTTCAGACACATTAACAGTGAAAAACCAGCTCTCTGGAAAAGGCTCAAATGCTTAAAAAAATAAAAAGAAAGAAAGTGAAGAGGATGATCAGCGGCAAGATAGGTGGTATCAGTTCAAGTGGCAATGAGTGCATCATTGGGAAACATGGAAGAACAGGTTAGGGATTGAGAACATCTACTTCTATGGTCGGTAGGAGTCAAAAATGGCTTGATGGTACATAAACAATCAATCAATCAAAAGTGTGTTAAAGAAACTATTTTATCTAAGACGTCAATTCCCATAGGAATTCCATAGAATGGAAACTCTTAGACAATGAGTGTAGGCTATTTTCCCCTCTTGCTTGCACTCCAACAATGGCCTTTCCTGGCATTCTACATTCTCTAAACATGGTGGTTCCATCAGGCCAACAATCTCAACGTAGGTTCCTCCAGTTGATTTAGAATAGAGTTTCCAGGCAGCTTGATTCTTGGCTCATTGAGGTTCCAAACTTTTGGAAGTCTGGGAAAAAATCCATTATGATATCAAAGGCTGTGACAGGCCTATCTTCCATGAATGAATTTATTAATTAAATAATACGCTGGATGGTGCCCCAATCAAAATGTCTCTCGGCAGATTAAGAAAATTACGTCAAACTATCAATAGCACTTAGATTTATATACCATTTCATAGTGCTTTACAGCTCTCTTTATGCAGTTTACAGAGTCAGCATATTGCACCCAACAATCTGGATCCTAATTTTACCGATCTCAGAAGGATGGAAGTCTTAGTCAACCTTGAGCTGGTGAGAATCGAACTTTAGGCTGTGGGCAGAATTTGCCTGCAGTAGTGCATGTTAACCACTGTACCACTCCTGCCATAAGCAGATAGACTATGTTCTAGAAATAAGCCAACAATCAAAAATAGTTCTAATAATTCTGTTAACACACACACACCTCACCTAGGAAGCTCTTTTAGTGTCAAGTTTTTTAAAAAAAACTTTACAAAATAGCATCTCTTGACCTTTTCAGGTCTATTCTTATGCTCAAATATTCTTTTTTTAAAGCTGCAAAAAAAAAAAAAAATAACGTGCGAAGTTTACAAGTCACGACTTCAAAACTACAAAACCATAGAATGCAAATCCAACCAGACTACAAAGGGATAAATAAATAGATGGTTGAACAACCGCTTAAATCAGCGGTCAGCTTTCTGAGAAATTTCAGTCAGCAAATGCTCAATCTCCCATTCCACTTCTCAGGCTTTGTCACTACCCATCCCAAGACTCAGTGGTTTGGGGAAGCCACCCCAATCCGCTGATATGTTTCAAAAATGGGAGTAAGTAAAGGGCACGTTTTGGCCAGGCAAAAGAACTGGCTCCTCTCCCATGGCATAAGTTTCAAGTGTGCAGAAGAGGTGGTCTTTTTTAGAATATAAAAGTTCTGAAATCTAGGGAGGACTTGTGTTCCCTCTCTCTCTCTCTCTGTGTGTGTGTGTGTGTGTGCCTGTGTGTCATTCTCTCTCCAACGTTTTTCCCCTTCCCAAACCCTCCCGGCAAATCCTTCACATGAGTTTTTGATAAAGCAGCTCTGTCAAACAAGGACTGAATAAATCACGATGTGTTACCAAGAAACATTACAGCTTTTAAAACAACCACCATGGCATTCTACCCCACAGACCGATGAGCCAGGGGATGCCAGATCCCTGACGCTCCGCAGCCATGCTGGAGCCAGCACACATCTGGAGTGCAGTAAACGTACCCAGAAGCAAGAAAGCAGCTCTGTCAGGGTCAGGAGTACAGAGAGCGGCTGCTGACACCAGGCGCCACCCCAAAACCCACATGCATTTCCTTATGTAAACACATGTGGGCCAAGAGGCATCCGCAGTCACCTTTCTCCCAGGCAAGCCCCATAAAACCGCCAGCGAAGTAGAGGAACAATGTCACTATTATTGTTTTAGAGAAATTCCTCCAAAAGTAAGAAAGCAAAGCTGGATTGCCTGGGTAGGCTGTCTGAAGGAAAGGAAAGGGAAAGGAAGGGAAGGGGAAGGGGAAGGGAAGGGAAGGGAAGGAAAGGAAAGGAAAGGAAAGGAAAAGAAAGGAAAGGAAAGGAAAGGAAAGGAGAGGGAAGGGAAGGCAAGGGAAGGCAAGGGAAGGGAAGGGAAGGCAAGGGAAGGACAGGACAGGACGGGACAGGAGAGGAGAGGAGAGGAGAGGAGAGGAGAGGAGAGGAGAGGAGAGGAGAGGAGAGGAGAGGAGAGGAGAGGAGCGGGAAGGACAAGACAGGACAGGACAGGACAGAAAAGGAAAGGAAAGGAAAGGAGAAGGAAAGGAAAGGAGAAGGAAGGGAAGGACAGGACAGGACAGGACAGGACAGAAAAGAAAAGGAAAGGAAAGGAAAGGAAAGGAGAGGGAAGGGAAGGCAAGGGAAGGCAAGGGAAGGGAAGGGAAGGCAAGGGAAGGCAAGGGAAGGACAGGACAGGACGGGACAGGAGAGGAGAGGAGAGGAGAGGAGAGGAGAGGAGAGGAGAGGAGAAAGGAGAGAAGAGGAGAGGAGAGGAGAGAGGAGAGGAGAGGAGAGAGGAGAGGAGGGGAGGGGAGAGGAGGGGAGAGGAGAGAAAGGAGAGGAGAGGAGAGAGGAGAGGAGAGGAGCGGAAGGACAGGACAGGACAGAAAAGAAAAGGAAAGGAAAGGAAAGGAGAAGGAAAGGAAAGGAGAAGGAAGGGAAGGACAGGACAGGACAGGAAAGGACAGGACAGGAAAGGAAAGGAAAGGAATTCTAAATCATAGTCTATATTGCCATTGTCCTGAGCACATTTCCTCTGTCCTCTTTGACCTATTTCAGAATTTAAAATATAATCTGCTGTTTGGGAGAAAGAAGAAAGAAGGCTGCAAAGAAGTCCAAATTGGCAGGGGTGTTTTTTTTAAACAACAACAACAACAACAGGGTGTCTCAATCCACTCTTGGCTATGGTCATATTTATTGGTTGTTACATTCACCACCCATCCCAGGTTACAATAATAAAATCCTAGACTTGGAAGGACCACTGAGGTTATCAGGTTCAATCCCTTGCTAAGTGCAGGAATCCAAATAAACTCATCCTGGTTAGCTGGCAATCTGCATTGTCCAGCTGGAAACAAAGCCCTTTGCTTTAACCACAAAGGTGAGCCAACTCTAGCATAGGCCCCGTGATACAAAGCAGTTTCCTGAATTTTATGTAGGTTGTCTTGCAGCTCTCAACTTTGTCAGTAATAGGTAGTTCTGAAGTAGCATTTTCTCACCAAATATGTTCCAATGAAAAAAGGCCAAGTGTTACTTTAAAAATGGGATTTTGTAGCTATGTCATATTTCTTTCCTTTATTGATGATTTCTGAGAAGAAGGCTGAAGGGATGGAGAACAGAGCCTATGCAAGTTCTTATTTCTTCTGTTAAGAAGTGAAGGTTCAAAGCAGTGGTAGTTTTCAAAAACAAAATTACCCCTTAGAAGGCAAATGACAAAGAGGACAGTGCAGCATCTTTCTTTTTAACCCATGAGCACAAGGCACATTTTATGTCTTTTAGATAATCATGTTTCTTTTTACATAACCAATATCACTGCCACCGCAAAATCCAGTAGCTTTTTAAATTTTTTAGTATTTTTTTCATGGGCAAAGATGCACAAATTTAAAATCTCTCTCCCATTATCTCTATCTCCCTCCCCCCTCCCCTCCCCTCTCAAAATAATTCAATTAATCCTGTTAACACCCACTGAGGAAGCACTTTTAGTGACTAGTTTTAAAAAGCTTGAGAAAAATAGCATCTTTCTCTACCTTCTCGGCTCTATTCTTATACGCAAACATATTTTTTTTAAAGCTGCAAACAAAATGACCTGCAAAGTTTTACAAGACACAGCTACAAACAACAGAACTTTAAAATAAGCCACAAGGAAATAAAAGGCCACTTCCGCAGTTAAGACTGGAACTATATAAGCAAATAACAATATTATGGTACTGCGCATGAAGAATTAATGCATATTACACAAAGCCTCCCACTAAATATGTCTTTCTCTGTGGTGTGGTTGTACATATGTGTGTGCACGCTTAATCATTAGGAGGAGGAATGAATGAGAAGAGAGAAGGGAAGTATTATGTTGGGTGAGTGAAGAGACTGGAAACTGTTGTTCAGACAACAGTTCTTTATTGACAACTATCTACAATCCAGCAGCCTGCCTCTCTGGCAGCTTTGCCCTTATATAGGGAGCTGTCAGGGGATTCAGCCAATCATGTTTGAATATTTTCCCACTCAAACACCGGACCTGATAGAAACCTTTCAGACTGTCAGTAGAGGAACAGGATGTACAGTACAGGAAGAGATGTGCCTTGATGGTTTCTTCTATGCTTCAGATCAGGGGTCTCCGACCTTGGCAAGTTTAAGCCTGGCGGACTTCCTGGCAGACAGCAAAGCTGGCTGTGGAATTCTGGGAGTTGAAGTCTGCCAGGCTTAACGTTGCCAAGGTTGGAGACCCCTGCTTCAGATGGTTCTCTTTTCTCCAGGAATGTTCACCCTGGGAGTTTTTTTAAAAAAAATTAAAATGGTGGACATGACCACAGGGTTTTGACAGTGTGGTTGCAACTGCCATAGTGACTTTTTTCCCTCCTTCCTATGGAAGCTTTGTCTTTGTATGGTTGCAAATCAAGGCTGTTTTACAAGGAACAAATGGTCTAGACCTCTCCCCCCTCTAATTTGCTCCTTTCCTTGTTTGTTCAAGTATTTATGCCCCTTCAACAAAAGATTTGAAGCCATTTATGATCAATAAAACTACAAAACAAAATCACATCTAGTATGACCAACTCAGACAGCTCTTAAACCACCAGTATCCACACTCCCTGTAGAACAATCACGTTTTTAAAAGTATTTGTGTAGGCTGGGAAATTGGGGAAGCCATCCATATTATGGTTTTGTTTTTCAAATGACCAGAAAGATAAATTCTTTTCATTCAAGGCTTTAAAATGATTCATTTAGAACATAATCCCATGAATTAGGACAAAATGTTGAGCCTCCCCACCATCTCCAACAAAGCTGTCTTGAGCAACCAGGCCACTGGCTTCAATCAACACGAAACAATACTGTACAGACAAAAAAAATTACATTGAGATTGGATGCCATGAGAAGACAGCATGTGAATATAGATATATATTCATGCATATGCCTACGGGGGTAGGTAGGAGATGTACAAATACGTTTTCTTTCTCTGAACCTCTGATGGTCTTCAAATACATTTTTACTTTCACAAACACACCTTGCCAGACTGAAGGAATAGCAGATTAAGAGTTAGAAAGTCTTCACATCCCCTTTTTCATTTTAAAACCCCTACGCACTTGGTTTCTTTCTTTCTTTCTTTCTTTCTTTCTTTCTTTCTTTCTTTCTTTCTTTCTTTCTTTCTTTCTTTTTTTCTATCTATCTTTCCATCCATCCATCCATCCATCCATCAACTGTCTCTCTCTTTCTCTTTCTCTCTCTTTTTTCTTTCTTTCTTTTTCTCTCTCTCTTCTTTCTTTCTCTTTCTTTCTTTCTCTTTCTTTCTTTCCTTCTTTTTCTTTCATTTCTCTCTTTCTTTTCTTTCTTTTCTTTTCTTTCTTTCTATATTTATCTATCTTTCTTTCTATATCTACCATTTATCTATCTTTCTTTTTATATCTATATCTATCTGTCTGTCTGTCTGTCTATCTATCTATCTATCTATCTATCTATCTATCTATCTATCTATCTATCTATCATCTCTCTAACTCTCTCTCTCTCTTTCTCTTTCTTTCTCTCGTCTTTCTTTCTTTTTTCTTTCATTTCTTTCTCTCTCTCTCTCTCTCTCTTTCTCTTTCTTTTTTCTTTCTTTCTTTCTATATCTAGCTTTCTTTCTTTCTTTCTTTCTTTCTTTCTTTCTTTCTTTCTTTCTTTCTTTCTTTCTTTCTTTCTTTCTTTCACTGAGGCTCTGGCACATATAGTTTCGAAATGGGTAGGGCTACCACAAAAGAAAAAAGAAAGCCCTACCTTAATTGTTCCACAAAATCAATGACGATGTCTGATGTCTTGGCATCTCGAAAGTGGAGTGGCATGGCAGGGGAAAGGTTCATCAGGATCAAAACATTCTCACAAATTTCTCAGAAGTTTGGTATTGCAACTTAAGATGTTTTGTATACCACACCTAGAACACAAGTAAGGTTTAGGTTAAAGAGCTTAGTTGGCCATATTTGGGGGAATGATTCATAGCTTCATTTTCTGCTCAGAGTTGTCATAGATGAAAAGACTTCAGAAAAAGTTGAACCAGTTGTATGATTGTTTCCGAAACTTCAAAACAGGAAAGGTGTGTATCCATTCTCTTTCGTATGGTGCTCAGTCACAAAGGGCTAGCTCAGAGGTGAGGAACAATGGCCCCTTTATGATTTGTGGATTTCAACTCTCAGAATTCCTGAGCTAGCATTCTGGGAATTGAAGTCCACAAGTCATAAAAGGGTCATCATTCCCCAGCCCTGGGCTAGCTTGTAATCCCAGTAGGTGAGGGCTTCTTCTAGGATGGTGAACTTGATAATCTATGGCAGGGATCTCCAACTTTGGCAACTTTAAGGCTTGTGGACTTCAACTCCCAGAATTCTGGGAGTTGAACTCCACAAGCCTTAAAGTTGCCAAGGTTGGAGGCCCCTGATCTATGGACAGAGCAATAAGTTAGTCCCAGTCTCAATTCACGTTGAGTTAAGCATGTGTTGTTCTATAAGTAAAAATGTAAAGTGTCCTTTGACTGAGACTCAACCTTTAGAGACTTCATATTCTTGGCAAACTCTAAGAAATTATTTGTCACTGCCTTTATCTGTGATTTTTTTGAAAAACCTATTGTCTAGCCTACAGCCCTGGAATTTCTTCTTGGTCTCTCTCATCTCAAGGTCAGCCAGAAGTTAAAGCACTTTGAGGATTGGCTTAGATGCTCTTCTACTCTGAAGGTATTTATTGTTTTATTGCAGCCTAAGTAGCTTCATGCAGACAAGGTGGGGCACATTGGTGCAAGTGGAGGAGTCATCTTGCCTTGACATGTTCTGCATTGGTGGATCTTATGGGCTCTTCCACAGTGGTCCTGGATGCCCCTTTACTATCCTGATCATTCTTCTCACTGTTATTTTTGTTTTGCCCGTGTGGGAAACTGGACCGTAGTGTCTGGTTTGGTTTTTTTAAAATCTTGGATGAGCAGTTGATAAGTAGACCAAATAACCCGAAGGTGCTTTTTCAAGAGGCAACTGAACTTTCTGTTTTTTCTTTGAAGACATTTTGCTTCTTATCCAAGAAGCTTCTTCAGCTCTTCAAAGAAAAACCAGAAAGTCCAGTTGCCTCTTGAAAAAGCACCTTTGGGACAACCATGACCTAGATGACTGAGAATCTCCATAGACTTTTTGACCAAATAACCCTATTCATCATGCTACGGTGAGCCACAGTGGCACAGTGGTTAGAGCAGTGACTGTGAATCTTTCGGCACTGAGTACTGGAGCACCGGAAACCTGAAGACCAGGGGTGAAATTCAACAGGTTCTGACAGGTTTTGGAGAACCAGTAGTGGAAATTTTGAATAGTTCTGGAGAACCGACAAATACCATCTCTGGCTGGCCCCAGAGTGGGGTGGGAATGGAGTTTTTGCAATATCCTTCCCCTAGGAGTGGAGAGGGAATGGGGATTTTGCAATATCCTTCCCCTGCAGTGAGGTGGGAATGGAGATTTTGCAATATCCTTCCCCTGCCACACCCACCAAGCCATGCTCACCAAGCCACACCACGACCACCAAGCCATGGCCACAGAACCAGTTGTAAAAAGTTTTGGATTTCATCACTGCCGAAGACCAGCTGGCCGGTGTGTGCATGTGCACTGGCCAGCTGGTCTTTGGGTTTCCAGCACTTGGTGTGCGCAAAGACCAGCTGGCCAGTGTGGCAGCTGGTGATGGCATGCATGCCACCTCTGGCACGCGTGCCATAGGTTTGCCATCATGGAGTTAGTGCAGTACTGCAGGCTGCTTCTTCTGACTGCCCACTGCCTGCAATCTGGCAATTCAAAATCTCACCAGGTTCAAGGTTGACTCAGCCTTCCATCCTTCCGAGGTGGGTAAAATGAGGACTCAAATTGTGGGGGAAATATTCTGCAAACTGCTATAAGACTTAAGTGCTATTGCTATTGCTGCTGATAGTAAGGCCAGAAAAGATTACATTTAAAAAGTGTGAAGAAGGTGATGTCATCTGGGACTCAGAAATCAACACCAGTTGCATCTTTTTAAAAGGTCCATGCTAGAGGAATATGGTCAGCAGTATGAAGTGCACTTGCTGTGAGTATTTAGCGTAAGATGCACGGTAGAGATGCTCTACAGTGAACTGGTTGGTTTCCTGTGTGTTTCAGCATGGGATGACACCAGGAGCATCTGGACATGTAGACTAATTCCTACTCAGGCAAACTTAGCAAACACATCACTTGTAGGAATGCTTCATTGAAGCACATTGAGGGAGGAATTTGACCCAGGGGAAGAAGTTTAAATCTTATTCCTTCATGACACTCATAGTGTGGCCAACTCACATGTATAGCCATAATAACAGACTACTTAAAGGTGAGGCTTGGCTATTCCCCAAACAGTTATCACCCTGAGTCTCTTGGACCAGGAGGACTGCAAGGACTGTAGTTATAATACTTATGGGTGTCATATATTCATGTCGGTGTGAGAAACTGAAGGAGATGGGTTATTTGTGGAAGCAATCATCTCTCCTTGAGGGTTACAATATTGAGGAGCTCCTACAAAGACGATGCGGTGTGTGTGTGTGTGTGTGTGTGTGTGTGAAACTATTTTCCAAAGCACCAAAAGCCAAGACAAGAAACAAATGTTTGAAATTAAGGAGCAAAGCAACCTAGAATTAAGGAGAAATTTCCTAATGGCGGGAGCAATCAACCGATGAAATAATTTACCTACAGAAGTTGTTGATGCTCCTCATTGGAGGCTTTCTCTGAAATGTTATCTGGTCTCCTGATCAAACAGGGGATTGGACTAAAAGACCTCTCTGAGGTCTCTTCCAACTCTATTATTTTATGTTCTATGTCCCACCAGTTCAAATAGAATGGGTGCGTTGCAGGTCACGTCCCTTAAAGACTGCCATCCTGTAGGACCTCAAAAATGAGATTTTTCTGTGACTGCCCTAATCCTTTGGAACAGTATTCCCCCCACATTTTGGGGGAGAGATCTCTACCCTATTAGCCTTCCAGAGAGGCTGTGAAAACTTGGCTATTCACCCAGACAGTGGGCTAGGATGGAAATGAGCCCAGCAAAAGTAAATGTGGAGTTGGCGAGATGTTGTGGCACTGCGGTGGAATATGTGATAGCCTTGTGAGGTTTTGTAGGTTATATTTATTCTGATTTTTTCTTTTGAAATGCTGTAAACTGCCTGGGATTATTATATGTAAGTTAGCTGGCCATATAAATTTTCTAAATAAATAAATGAGAATTGCGAGCAATCAAGTTGAAACCTCTGTATTACACTGAAGCAAGTGTCAGCAGAATGTGAAATCTATTGGCATTTTCTTCAATAACATCCACTTCTAAACTCTGAATGCAATCGAAGCTGAATGGTGTATAAAGGCATTTCTTAAACTTATTTAGATATTTATATAGCATACAATCACATACACATCTGGATATTTCACAATTTAAGCGGAAATGTACATATCCTCAATTCAGTAATTTTATTGAAAAAAGAGAACTTAATATTAAACTCTCCTCAATTATCAAATCAGAACAGAACACAGAACAGAATTCAGAATGTCCAAGTACTAGAATCTACCTACCCTCAATAGGGAAATATTTTCTTAGGATCTGGTCTTGAAAAGATGCTATTCTCACAAAATGCAGACAGTAGGATGGAACAATCTGAGTAATATATTTCTCTCTTGTGATCAAATTTGCATGAGGAAGCAGAGGGGTGCAAGATAGTCAGTTGAGACATAGAGATCCCAAGTCATTAAGGGCTTTACACACAGGTAATAAAACTCTGTATTGTATACTGATAAAGCCATCAGCTTGAAGCTCCAGAAACATGGGGGTAACAGTTGGAAGGGACCTTGGAAGTCTTCTAGTCCAATCGCCTGCTCAAGCAGGAAACCCTATACCATTTCAGACAAATAGTTGGACAAACTCTTCTTAAAAATCTCCAGTGTTCAAGGGAAAATCCCTATAAAGCAAATTATGGTAGTTCAGCCTGGAGATTGTTGTGGTCTGCTGGCAGCCTGCGGAGCTGGCAGTAGAGTCGGACAGTGAGGAGGTTGGGGAGGAACATGGGCCAGTTCTGAAGTCTGGGGAAGGCTTGGACGAGGGCTCTGCATCGGAGGCAGAGAAGGGGCCAGGGACATCTGGGAGTTATGTGCGGGCTCTGGAGCCTCCAGAGTCAGACATCAGTGAGGCAGAGGAACAGGGGGAGCCTGTTCCCAGTGCGCGCATGCATAGAGCTGCCAGAAGGCAAGAACAGTTAAAACAAAAGGGACGACTCGGGAGTAGGGCTTGGAGATGATTGGCCCCTCCCATAAGACATAAAGGAGGAGCAAAGGCACATGGGCCTTTGCAGGAAGCAACTGTTGTTCATGCTGGCTGGTTTCAAGACTGCAGTTCTCTGTTGACTCTATGTTTCCTGCGGCTTTGCAAAGTTAATTGCCAATTAGGTCTTGGCAGCGTGTCAAGGGAAATAAAGATGGGTGTTTATCACCATTATCCCAAAGAACTGTGCAGATTTTTGTTGAATTCTTTACAATTATTTGGGACTCCTCTGTGAATGAACAAATTGGGAATGAACAGGCTCTGAATGAGCAGAATTCACAGCCGTGGAAATAAAAAGAGGTTTTTTGGGACTCATTGTGTGCTTTTATTGTATAAGAAAGCCTAGGTCAGAACAGAGATATCCAAAGCATGTACTATCATAGCATGGTGATGTCTAAAAGAAGATCTGATGAAGTTGCTGCATTGACAGAAGCAGCTCCAGATCAGACCATTTACCTGAGATGACATGGAGGAAGATTGGTTTGAGCATTGGATATCTGAATTAACCATCACTGTTCAGAGTTGAGTAAGAGAGTTTTTCTCAAGCAATTGTATGACTAACAGAGTAGCATTGGTTGTATGTAGAAATAGACCAATGAGGCATCATTTCACTTTCCAAATCATGATGCAAGCTAGTGGTGGGTTTCAAAGATTTTTACTACTGGTTCTGTGGGTGTGGTTTGGTGGGTGTGGCACAGCTTGATGGGCGTGGCTTGGTGTGTGGCAGGGGAAGGACACTGTAAAATCTCCATTCCCTCCACACTCCAGGGGAAGGATACTGCAAAATCCCCATTTCCTCCCGATCAGCTGGGACTCAGGAGGCAGAGAATAGATGGGGGTGGGGCCAGTCAGAGATGGCATTTATCGATTCTCTGAACTACTCAAAATTTCTGCTACTGGTTCTCCAGAACTAGTCAGAACCTGTTGAAACCCACCTCTGATGCTGCCCATGAGATAGGAGAGCAAAGAAGAATAGCAAAGCACTAGTGCACTAAGGCGTATTTACCACAGCGAGAACCCTTGCACAGTTTGGGTTTAGGACCAAAAGATAACTAAAACAATAAAATTAAATTTAAATATGAAATAATAAAATTGCATTTGTAGTTCTCATTGTTGACTTGGGATGGACTATCGCAAGGGTCTCCAACTTTGGTCCCTTTAAGACTTGTGGACTTCAACTCCCAGAGTCCCTCAGCCAGCAAAGCTGGCTGAGGAACTCTGGGAGTTGAAGTCCACAAATCTTAAAGGGACCAAGGTTGGAGACCCCTGGACTATTGGACTCAGCTGTAGCCCCAATTAACTCTCACTTTGATATGAAATTAGCATAAACAGTAACAAAATCCCTTTAATTCATTTCTCTCTCCCTCTCTTTTCCTCTCCTTCCCTCTCCTTCTTGGAAAAATAGGATGTTCCCCCCACCCCATCTTGGTGGGACCCAAGTTCTTTGACAGAGTGATTGGTAAGATTTAAGAAACAGAAGACTGAAAACCGCAAGGTTAGGGTAACCTTGTTTCTTGACAGAAATGTTTCTCAGATGAGGGGATGTGCAGGCCAGCCAACCTGACAGTTAAACATATTTTTAAAAGTGTCTCGGTACACAAGACTTTAGCAAAGCTTCCCAAGTGGTTTGAAGGGTTTCAAAGCTCTTTCTTCTGCATCGTTTTATCTTATCTGGTATGGAATAAAGCAGCTGGATAGGAAATTCTCCTCTCCTGTTAAGCATATTACAAAACTCAAGGGACTATTAAAAGTCTTTAGAGTCATGAAAGCTGGGAGGGATGAAAAGTTTCTCATAAATTGGTCAGATCCCACAACTTTATGATGAGAGCGAATGGCTGCATATGCTGTTTGGCAAAGCTGTTCCATTTCTTCTTAATGCTTATTTAGTAGTCATGAATATAAACTTAATTTTGCGTAGCTTCTTCTCCAGAAACACTACACTACTAACCAGAGCATATAAAACATTTGCTAGACCAATTCTTGAATGCAGCTCGCCTGTCTGGAACCCGTACCTCATTTCGGACATTAATACAATTGAGCGTGTCCAGAAATATTTTACAAAAAGAGTTCTCCACTCCTCTAATTACAACAAAATACCTTATGCCACCAGACTTGAAATCCTGGGTTTAGAAAATTTAGAACTCCGCTGCCTTCGACATGACCTGAGTTTAACTCATAGACTCATCTGTTACAATGTCCTTCCTGTTGAAGACTACTTCAGCTTCAATCACAACAATACACGAGCACATAATAGATTTAAGTTTAATGTGAACCGCTCCAATCTTGATTGCCGAAAATATGAATTTTGTAACAGAGTTGTTAATGCCTGGAATGCACTACCAGAGTCTGTTGTCTTTTCCCAAAATCCCCAAAGCTTTAACCAAAAACTATCTACTATTGACCTCACCCCATTCCTAAGAGGTCTGTAAGGGGCGTGCATAAGAGCACCAACGTGCCTACCATTCCTGTCCTAATGTTCCCTTTGATTGTATCCAATTTCATATAGTTATTACATACTTATGATTATATTTATGCTTATATATCGTATAGTCATTTCATGCTTATGTTTATATATACTGTTGTGACAAATAAATAAATAAATAAAAATAAATATTTCAGACCAATCAGTGCTCACACACCTTCCAAATTCAGGTGCACACCCATTGCCCTAAGCCTTTGTGGTAATCTGCATAGATTTCTATGGAGCATGTTTACCTGAAAAAGTCCAAAATGCTGGGCAAATTCAGTGCCAAAGAGATTTAAGTTGGCATGTGGAACAAAATGATCAAACAAAGCCCAATTGTATAAAGTAACGGAATGTGCTGAATCTTTTTTTAATGCCACCTCTGAGGCTTTGTAGAATTTAGGATATTTTGGACTTGAGAAAGAGAGGGCAGAGATTTAGCACATATGTGTTTTGTGTGCCATGCTGTTTAATAAACTTCTAATCAATGAAACCCCTTTTTCCAAATTAAAACTACAGGCCACATTTGAAAAGATCGATTCTAGCTTCTAAAAGAAGAGGAAATTTAAAGATGTTGCGATGGTTGAATTCCCCAGACAACAGCAACAGCAGCCATGACAATTTATTTTCCCAAAATGAATTGTAAATGTCAGGAAGAAAGTTGTTAGCTGATTCTCCCTGTCACAGTAGTATACCAAGACAGATCTCTTATTGCATATACAAGCATCCAATCATTTGAGCTCCACTTATCTACAATCTGAAGTGGTAGAGTCTAGGCTGAGGTTAACCACTTCATTCAGCACTGTGCCTAGATTCCTACATTTCATCACTCCCTCCAACCATGAATGCAAGTGATGATGTTAATAGCTACCTCATGTCATGTGGGAAAGAAATTAGAAACCTGGGAACAAGGCTGGAATGGAGCCTCCTGATCAGGGTCACTCCATGCTGGCTGCAGCAGTGGCTGACTTCCTAAATTGCGCTAAACCAAAATCAGATCAATCACACATTGCTTGGCTGTTGTGCTCCTGGTCTCACTGTTTTCTCACCATACTAAGAATTCTGAAACGCCATGAGCCACCATTGAAGCCAGAGGGCTGTGTAAAATATTATTATTATTGTTGTTGTTGCAAATATACACAGATGTTGTCTGTGGAGATTCTCAGTCACCCAGGTCATGGTTCTCTCAAAGGTGCTTTTTTTCCTTGTTTTTTTCTTGTGCTGGAGTGTTTTATTTTCTTTGAGGAAGAAGAAGAAAACATTTTGCTTCCCATCCAAGAAGCTTCAGAGGTCCTGATGGCAGGGAGATGGAAGGATAGGTACCAATTGCACCCTAATTCAGGTGACCCTCAGGACACAGATAAACCACCAAGTCGCCTCAACAGCTCTCAGAGAGTGCTAACAACCAGAAGATTGCAAAGAAATACAATCCTTTCACCATCACCCACCATTATCAGAACCTATCCTTCCATCTCCCCACCAGCCAGTCTCAACTGTCAATACCTTTCCTTCCATCCACCCAGCCATCAGAATTGATGAAACTTATTGGATGAGCCCCCGACTATGACATTACCCACGCAAATATGCTAACCTCAATGCTAACATGGACTACCTCTTGCCCATACCCTCTTATCTTCCTTGGTGACTTAAATCTACCTCTCATTAACTGGACAACCAACGAATGTTCAACTGACCCAATCCATACTACACTATACAACGCTGTTACAAACCTAGGTCTTGAACAACTTGTAACTAACAATACAAGACTCAACAACTGCCTTGACCTCATCTTCTGCAACAATCCAAACTCAATTTACGGTATACAAATTAAAGAACCTTTTTCAAACAGTGACCACTGCATGATTGATTTTCGTCTCAATATACGTCCATACTTAATTCGTCATAACACCAGAACTCCCAACTACAACTTCAAGAAAGCCAATTCGACCTTATAAACAACGATCTTTCACTTCTGAACTGGCAAAATCTGTTTGCAACCTGCATAACCGCTGATGACCTCTATAGAATCTTCCTACTTGAAATCAATAGAGTCATTAAATTATATGTACCACGAATGACTACCATGTCCAAGAAAAACAAACTACCCATATCAATAAAAAAGCTTCAATCAAAAAAAAAATCCCTCTGGAAAAGAAACAAAAAAGGCTATGTTACAAACTTCAGAAACCGTTACAGAAACATATGCAACCAAATTAAAACTGAATGCACAAATTACCACACCAAGCAAGAAGATAAACGTTGAGCCACAAATTCCAATCGTGCCTTTTATAATTTTGTCAACAGTAAACTTAAAGATTCAAGATCCATCCCACCACTAAAAGATTCTAACAACAAAGAATGCAATGACGAAACAGTCAAAGCAAACCTCTTCAACATTTTCTTTGGCTCAGTTTTTGTTAACTCCGATAACACATATCCAACATTCCACAAACGAACCAGCAATGACTATGATGATCTAACTCATATAGATTTCACAGAAGACAACGTTGGTAAAGCTCTTCACAACTTAAAACCATCGCTTTCTATTGGACCTGATGGTCTATGTGCATATTTCTTAAAAAAACTTTCCATTAATATAGCTGAACCCCTAAGTATTATCTTTGATAAAGCTTTCACTACCAGTTCTCTTCCCAAACTTTGGTCACTAGCCACAGTCATCCCCATCTTCAAAAGGAGACCCCAGCTTAGTCGAAAACTACAGACCGATCTCCCTTTGCTCGTCACCTGCAAAGTCATGGAATCTATCATCAATCAATCCATTACCTCACACTTAGAAACTAACAACCTACTCTCCAACAAACAATTTGGTTTCAGGAAAAAGTTATCATGTAACTTACAACTTCTCCACTGCAAAAACATATGGACTTCAAATCTAGATCAAGGCAAATCAATAGATGCAATCTACATAGACTTCTGCAAAGCTTTTGACTCAGTAGTACACGATAAACTTCTCCTTAAACTAACATCCTATGGCATCTCAGGACCCCTCCACAAATGGATATCTGCTTTTCTGTCTAACAGACAACAAGTGGTCAAAATTGGCAATGCTTTATCAAATCCTGTTCCTGTCAAGAGTGGCGTTCCTCAAGGCAGCGTCCTTGGACCAACACTCTTTATTCTATACATTAATGATCTTTGTGACCATATCTCAAGTAATTGTGTTCTCTTTGCTGACGATGTCAAACTATTTAACACCACAGACAACACTTCTATCATTCAAAACGACCTTGACCATCTAACCGCTTGGTCTAAAATTGGCAGCTCCAAATTTCAACCAGCAAATGCTCAGTCTTACATATAGGAAAAAGAACTCTAAAACTAAGTACATACTAGATGGACATTACCTTACAGACGACCCCATCCCGTTAAAGACCTTGGAGTTTTCATGTCAAATGATCTAAGTGCCAAAGCCCACTGCAACTACATAGCAAAAAAGCTCTAAGAGTTGTAAACCTAATTTTGTAGCTTCTTTTCCAAAACACCACACTACTAACCAGAGCATATAAAACATTTGCTAGACCAATTCTAGAATACAGCTCACCTGTTTGGAACCCTCACCACATCTCTGACATCAATACAATTGAACGTGTCCAGAAATATTTTACAAGAAGAGTTCTCCATTCCTCTGAAAACAACAAAATACCTTATCCCACCAGACTTGAAATCCTAGGCTTAGAAAACTTGGAACTCCGTCGCCTTCGACAAGACCTAAGTTTAACTCACAGAATCATCTATTGTAATGTCCTTCCTGTCAAAGACTACTTCAGCTTTAATTGCAATAATACAAGGGCAACCAATAGATTTAAACTTAATGTAAACCGCTTTAATCTAGATTGCAGAAAATATGACTTCTGCAACAGAATCATCAGTGCTTGGAATACTTTACCTGACTCTGTGGTCTCTTCCCATAATCCTAACAGCTTTAACCAAAAACTTTCTACTATTGACCTCACCCCATTCCTAAGAGGACCATAAGGGGCGTGCATAAGCGCACAAACGTGCCTACCGTTCCTGTCCTATTGTTTTTCTTTTCTTCTTCCTATATATGTTTATATGTGTATATACTATATAATCTTTTTGTATGATGTTGTGACAAAATAAATAAAATAAAAATAAAAATAAATGAGAAGCAAAAAGTTTTCTTCTTCCTCAAGAAAAAAAAAACGGTTGCCTTTTAAAGAAAGAAAAGGACCTTGGATCCATGAATATTCTTTTTTTTTTTAATGAAGGAGATTTAATTTTTCACCCTGAAAGAAACAGTACAGCTTGCCTTTGTATATTCTTCATACTTTCCTGGGACTCAATCAAGATTCCTTTACAAACAAACAAACAAACAAACAAACAAACCAGTTCTCCTTAGGACCCTTCTTAAAATCAGGCATCCTTCTGCCGGCATCTGCAAGCATTTCTGTATAGGAATGTGGTTGCGTATGGTCCTTATAAATAAGCATTTAAAAGAATTCCTTCGGATCAACGGAATGGGAAGAATCTAATCTCTAAGAAAGCTCCCTACAATATAGCTTTTACATGCAACTCTTGCTTGCTCAATATTACTTTCCCCTCTCTGTTCTTAGTTCATGGTCAACTCACATTGTGAAATTATTCCCAAGGAGCTTTTTTTCCCCTTTCTTTCTAAAGGGCCTTCAGATGATCTTTTATGTTCCATTTAAAATCCGGATCATAAGAGAACAGGAGACCAAAATACCATCTGGTTTACTCAGTGCATTTTATAGGAATCTGTTGATATTTTTAATATATGCCTTGCATTCACTTGTTTGTAAAATGCCTTGCATTCACTTGTTTGTAAAACCCTAGCCAGGAAAGGGCATAAGGTAACAATCCTATTTCCAGCCACCTATCCAGCAGTCAAAGCTTTACTATTCCTGATTAGGGAGGCTATACTGGAGTCCAGAGGATGGTAGAGGACAGGAAGGCCTGGAGGAACATTGTCCATGGGGTCGCGATAGGTCGGACACAACTTTGCAACTAACAACTACAACTGAGTCTCCTTTTCCTCTTTAAGAACAAGACCATGAACATATTGACACAGTCAGAAATGTCTGGCACTAAATTTCAATCCTGTATCAGATAATAATAATAATAATAATAATAATAATAATAATAATAATAATAATAATAATAACAACAACAACAACAACAACAACAACAACAACAACAACAACAGAGTTGGAAGGGACCTTGGAGGTCTTCTAGTCCAACCCCCTGCCCAGGCAGGAAACCCTACACCACTTCAGACAAATGGTTATCCAACATTTTCTTAAAAATTTCCAGTGTTGGAGCATTCACAACTTCTGCAGGCAAGTTGTTCCACTTATTAATTGTTCTAACTGTCAGGAAATTTCTCCTTAGTTCTAAGTTGCTTCTCTCCTTGATCAGTTTCCACCCATTGCTTCTTGTTCTACCCTCAGGTGCTTTGGAGAACAGCCCGACTCCCTCTTCTTTGTGGTAACCCCTGAGATATTGGAACACTGCTATCATGTCTCCCCTGGTCCTACTTTTCATTAAACTAGACATACCCAGTTCCTGCAACCATTCTTTATATGTTTTAGCCTCCAGTCCCCTAATCATCTTTGTTGCTCTTCTCTGCACTCTTTCTAGAGTCTCAATATCTTTTTTACATCATGGCGACCAAAACTGAAAGCAATATTCCACGTGTGGCCTTACCAAGGCCTTATAAAGTGGTATTAACACGCCGCGTGATCTTGATTCTAGCCCTCTGTTTATGCAGCCCAGAACTGTGTTGGCTTTTTTGGCAGCTGCTGCACACTGCTGTTAACATAGCAAACACAGCTTACTGTGGCTGAATGAGTGAATCATGGTTTAATACAATGCATGAACCCAGTCACTGACAAACTGCATTTAGAAAAGGAAAGAAACAATTAGGACATACATCCAATGAACAATGGACTTCCAGTGCTTTCCAAGCTTTTAAGAAGTCTGGGAAGTGCTTTAACTTGTCGTTTCCCTCTGTGCAACACTAAAAATCTCTTCAGATTATAAAGGAAATGTGTGTGTATTGGGGGAGGGGGGCTGTCTTGGGGGAAAGACAAACCCTTTGGCATGAGAAAGTGGAAAGAGACTGCAGTTTCCTCTTTGGATGAATTCCTTCTCAATAGCAGGTTCGCCAAAAATGAGCATGGGAGCCAGAGAGCTAGCTGCAAGGAAAGAAGGCAAGACAAGGCAAGAGGAAAGGAGGAAAGGAAAGGGAGAGGAGAGGAGAGGAGAGGAGAGGAGAAGAGAAGAGAAGAGAAGAGAAGAGAAGAGAAGAGAAGAGAAGAGAAGAGAAGAGAAGAGAAGAGAAGAGAAAGAGGGAAGGGAAGGGAAGGGAAGGGAAGGGAAGGTCTCCATTCTGAATTTCTAATATCTGGCATGATGACCCATTTTGGGCTGAATAGTCAATCACACCAGAACTGTGAAAGAAGCAGGAGAATATTCCTAGAGACATTTCCTTTGTTATTCCCTAAGCTTGTAATGTTTGAGCTGTGCTCTTGGGAACCTTTGATTCTTATGGGGAACTCTGAGGAGTTGTAGAAAATATTCCAGGTGTTGGGGGGCCGGAGAGAGAGAAAGTTTTTTTTTTTTTTGCTTGTCATTAAAGGCATCTCTTTTGTGGCAATATCTGGGAAAGCAAGTTATCAGAAAGAAAGAATAGATGTGAGGTTAGAAAGGTGTTTTGTCTACTCCAAATCCTAAGGACCATCGGTCATAACAATTACAGAATTATAGCTATGAAGACTAGAGAAATTAGAAGAAGGTTGCTGCCAAATTAACACCTGTTTTTAGTTGGCTCCATAGTTTCAAAGCATGGCTTATTTAGTAAGATGCAATGTCTAAATTCAATAGCTCATTAAAGTATAAGTAAACAGACCACAAAAAAAAGTTTGTTTCCAGCTTTGCCAATGGGCCTGGGGACACGAGACTGGGATGGAGCCCATCAAATGACTCATTTGATTGTTGTTACTGGGAGGGATTGGGCGTTATTGCTTTTTTATTTTTTTTATATAATGGGTTTTATCCTTGTAAACTCAAGGTCACTGAGACTGAGCTGAGTGTCTGTATAAATTTTCTTAAATAAACAAACAAGCAAATAAAGTATATACCTCTAAATGATACCAATTTGATATTCAGATGTGTTCTCAGTTTTTCTCGAATATAATTTTTAAATAGAAGGATTAAAGAAATGTAAGATTAAGAAAATCTTCCTCTAATTGAGCTTCACCTCATTGGTGGAAAACATTTACTATTGCCTTTTGGGGACCTCTTTTTTCACCTTCCAAAGAAGCACAACAAGAGTCTCTTCAAGAAAGCGGCATGAGGATTGAGAGTGCAAGTAGACCTCCCTATCTACTTCCTTTGAACAACAATGTTACACTGAATTTGATGGATATGCATAAAATAATATTGTGAAATATGCCATGGGTTAAAAGAAAACATACCAAGGACACTATCTCTCATTCTGAGAGAAACTGTGAAAATTGCTCTCAACATTTTTCATGCTGCTCACCTTATTGTTTACTTCCAGCTTTGTCATGTGGCATGTATTCAATCATTACCATTTCTTCAAAAATAGGATGGTTGACTTTTGTTCTGGGGTCTTATCACAAAGAGTGGCTCAGTGATTAAGACACTGGGCTTGTCAGCTGGAAAGTTGGCAGCCCAGGTTCGAGACCCAAGCACCACCAACGGGATGGGCTCCTGTCCTCGCCTCAGCTTTTGCCAACCTAGCAGTTCAAAAGCATGCAAATGCCAGTAGCTAAATAGGTACCACTTTGGTGGGAAGGTAACAGTGCTCCGTGATGTCATGCTGGCCACATGACTACAGAAATGTCTTCAGACAGTGCTGGCTCAACAGCCTAGAAATAGGGATGAGTATCGCCCATTATAGTCAACAATGACTAGCAGAGTAAAATATGCAGGGACTTTTGGAGCATCATAAACAGGCCCCCCACCCCTGTGAGATGAGATCTGCACCCACTTTCCTGACCTTCCATAAGGGCCTGAAGACCTGGTTCTAGGGCCCTAATAAGAGTGCAACACTCTGGATATGACTATCATATCTGATTAAGAGAAGACACCATATCTCCCCATGTATGTCACAGTCCCTTTCCCCCACCTATCAGTTGTAAATTGTCATTATTGTTACTTATTGTTTTATCATTTACCTTTTTTACCTCATCCCCAAAGCACCCGTTTACTTGGATAATATCTAGAACCCTTCCTTTTCCCTCTGCCCTGTGTTGGGTTTGGAGATATTACAACGCTCAAACCATATTTGGGAATGTCCTCCAGCAAAACATGCACATCCTAAGATAAAGAACTCAGTTTAAATGAAGTCATATTTACCAAGCATGGATTAAAATGTGATTTAAGGCTATTGCGTTAAAATCGCAACAGCTTTATTTTAAAGTCAATCTTTATCATATAGAAACATATTTGCGGAAAGGTTGATAAAAAAAGGAGGCAAAGTTTATAGTCATGCCTACATATATGGTATCTATACTTTGTTAAAATGTTGTCCCCTTATTTAATCAAACAGATTTTTTTAAAAAAACATTTGACTTACTTAAGATAGTTAAGGCTTAAATAATATTCACAGAGAATTCATCAGTAACAGAATTGCAACGAAGTGTGTAAACTCTCTGCATTGCAAACATTTAGAAGGATCATAAACTTTGTTGGTGGTCTTTGAGCAATAGTGAGCTATCCTTCATCAGCAAAGAATCATTTGGAATGATAATAATTGAACGTTGAACACAGATGTGGGAAACTTCACATCTAAAAATGAAAGTTTAACATCCACAATTTATTCTAAAAAAACATCAGGACATTATATATTTCTTCACTATAGCTACTTCTTCCCTATATCTTCCCAACTCCTGTTCTTGACAGAGAATGTGTTAGCCTGCACTGTTGAAATTCTCTGCATCGATCAAGAGTTTGAAGAAGGTTGTTATATACGTATCTCTTCTATGCTCCTGCCCGTTGGAACATTTATTTATGATGATAAACAGCACCCCCCTCAGAGGTGAGTTCCACATCCGTTTTCCTGACCTCCCATAAGGGCTGAAGATCTGGCTCTGCCAGTTGGCCTAGAGCCCTAATAGTGGGGGGGGGGAGGGGATAACACTGTATATGGCATATCTGATTAGGAGAAGACCCCATCTCTCTCCCTTTCATGCTCCCTTTCCCCCACCTTTCAGTTGTAAATTATCATTACTGTTATTTATTGTTTTATCATTTTGATGTTTACAGGTTTTTTAATATTTGTACATCACCCAGAGCCACCTCTAGATGAGATGGGCAGCTCACAAATTTCATAAATATATAGACAGACAGACAGACAGACATGTCCTTTCTATGCTTATCTTTGTTTTGCCTTGCTTTCAGCTTCAAGATTCTTAAATAGACTGCTTAACATATGTCCTACAGTAACAAATTTCTATAAAGACTTTGGACAAATGTCATTTGGGTTGGCTTTGATCTGGCATGCCAGCTCTTGTAATCTCCTTTTTAGAGATCTATCCTATCATCCAGAAGAGAGGGGAGAGGGGAGGCAAGGGAAAGGAAAGGAAAGGAAAGGAAAGGAAAGGAAAGGAAAGGAAAGGAAAGGAAAGGAAAGGAAAGGAAAGGAAAGGAAAGGAAGTGTGGGGAGGAAACCTTTCTTAATATTAGCAGTTGATTGCCCTGATGGGAAAAGATTGGTACTCTGGTGAGTGGAATTTCATTCTGACACTGTTGATTAGCTTGGCTGGAAGAGAGACATTCATTCTCTTTGAAGCACAAATGGAAATGTCAGCAAACATACAATTACTTATCTGAGAATATTTCATAAACGAATTGACAACTGAACTAATTAGCATTGGGCTCTGCAAATGTATGATTTGCATGTACGCGTTCAGCCATGGTTATCAAGCCAGCCAATTCAATAGGCAGTTAGTTTCCCAATATTACTTAGAGTTTACTTGCAGAAAGGATACATCCAGTTTATCTTGTCCACCCTGGCACTTGCACATGTCTGGATGGAAGAACAAGCCAGGACATGCTTCCTTTGTGCAAATCACTGGCTAAAATAGTCTGTCTGTTGGGACTAGCTAGCAAATTTTTCCAAGGTATACATGGAGACCCCCTCCAGCACTATTATCTGAGACTCTTGCCTGCAAGGAGCTTTCATAGATTACAAGGAGGAAGCCTCCTTTTCAAATGGAACTTAAAAACCCAACTGCAACACTGGGAACATTTTCTGCAAATTACGTAGGAATGTCAGATACATTCTCTCTTGACTTGCATAATGAGAAATACTTGGAGAAGGGGGTGGGAATGGCAGAGAGAAAGGGGTAAAAGATTGCATTCCACCAAAGGCACGTTTAGACAAATATATTCCATAAAGTTACTGTCCAGTCCTCATTTTGCCTTAAAGGGCACCTACAAAGTTTGCATGCTTCCAAAAAACAATTATGCCATGATTAAATTTATGTTAGCTTACTGATAAAGTTTTTTATTTTATAAACAAACAAACATACATTTAGTACATCAGTCATTTCTTCTGTGTGACATCTCAGTGTTTTCTTCATGGCTCCATCTTTTTGTTGTTCTTCTTTCTTCACTTCAGTTTGATCTATTACCATTTTTTACAAATACAATATTCTAATTATGCCATTTTCTTGCATAATTATCCATTGCTTATCTATATCTTTTCTCTAACCAATGGTAAAATTGGTCCCATATCTTAAAATATTCTGAATCCTCTCTTTCTTTAATCATCATAGTTAATCTATTCATTCCTGCACAGTCTAATTTCATTTTTAATAATTTCTCCTTCCAGGAGTATTTTCTCTGCTTTCCAATTTTGTGCAAAAACAATTCTTGCTGCTGTTATTACATGTATAATCAAACTACTAGAGTTTTCTGATGAGCTTGTTCTGGTCTGAGTCTGAGCGCATCACTTTTGGGCTACATGGAAGCCTAAGACCAAATCATGGACGGATGGTTTGCAGTCGTGGCACTTGAGGGTGGGGGTGGGGAAAGGAGGAACCCTTGACTGTGTTTGTAGCAAAACCATAATTGGTTGCAGCCCTGTTGTCCTAGTTTAATTGTCCTTGATTCTCAAGCTCATAAAACTAGGATTTAATTGTAACCTGCTTGTTGACAGAATCAAGCATGTTTTGGGCTGTCCTTTCAGATGCTTCCAGGGTTAGAGTTAGGGTTTAATAAAAAAAAAATGATTGCAGCAATTAAAAATAAGCAGGAAAGAAAATTCAGTGTGCATGTAGATGAGTGGGTCCCTCCATCTATTAGTTTTGCACATCTTCTGCAAGTTTTCTTCTTCTGCTTCCCATCTGCATCATCTCTGTTTACCAAATATTTTCTTTAAATCTTACACTAGAATCATATGCTGCAATAGTTTAGTCTTATTAAAGGAAAAATCCTATTGACAGCAGTGCAGGATATACAGCGGGTATTTTTGTTTGAGCAAAAGAGGGTGTTTTTTTTTAAAGGAGGAGACAAGGGTTAAATTACCCTTCTGCATGCTGGATGGCCTTAATTTGGATTTAAAAACTGCTATTAATTTAATGGAACATGTAATTTGCCCTAAGTCTGAAATCGAAAACATGCTTTCTAGACAGTAACCCCCAAAGTATGGTAATACTTTATAACTTTAAAGTATTAAATACTTTATAAAATATACTGTATATATATAAATCTGTGTAGCAATGTTTATCATCTTTGGCAACTTGAAGACCTGTGGACTTCAACTCCCAGAATTCCCTTGCCAAGCTCACCAGGCTGAATTATGGGAGTCGAAATCCACATATCTTTATTTTGGCAAAGATGAGGAACAATGTTGTACAGGATTGTGCTTCACACTTCATTGAAATCGGCAGCATTTCAAGGGAAATCCTTCAGCCCTTTTGTTTCCGATATACCATTGTGCTGATATTTATCCAAAATGTAGCAGTGGCTGTTTTGTAAGAGCAAGTTAATGAATTCAGTGTATTTTGTAACATATCCATGATGGGGTCTTAATTCCACCTAACAACGTTTGGCATTCTAATTACAGAAGAAAGTCAGCAATTTTATTATTTGCATTTGAGCCAGGGTGGTGCAGTGGTTAGAGTGCAGTATTGCAGGCTACTTCTGCTGACTGTCGGCTGACTGCAATTTGGCAGTTCGAATCTCACCAGGCTCAAGTTTGACTCAGCCTTCCATCCTTCCAAGGTGGATAAAATGAAGACCCAGATTGTTGGGGGCGATATGCTGACTCTTAGAGAGGGCTGTAAAGCACTGTAAAGTGGTATATAATTCTAAGTGCTATTACTATTGCTATTTCATAGCATCAGGACAACTAGAAATGCAGGATTCATGGTTTGAGAGTGTTTCTTTATTTGCTTTAGATAAAGATGTATACAAATCATAGCTGCTTTTGGTGGGGGGGAGTTTGGTCTCCACTACCATCTACTAATAGTTCCACTTGTTTCTGCGTTTGTTTTGTTGTATCTGCTTCGGAAAATATTTTAAGGAGCTATTTGCACAGTTCGACAGCTGCACAGAATGCAGATTTAAAAACAAAAAGGGATTACAGGTAGTTCTCGATTTGCAACCGTTCATTTAGTGACCATTCAAAGTTACAACAGCATTGGAAAAAGTGATTTATGACTGTTTGTCATGCTTACGACTGTTGTCCAGTGGTCACGTGATCAAAATTCAGATGCTTGGCAACTGGCATGTATTTATGACAGTTGCAGTGTCCTAGGGTCATGTGATCACCTTTTGCGACCTTCTGACAAGCAAAGTCGATGGGGAAGCCAGATTCGCTTAACAGCCATGTGATTTGCTTAACAATTGTAATGATTCACTCAACAATTGTGGCAAAAAAAAAAAAGGTTGTAAAATTGGCCACGAATCAATTAATCACTGTCTTGCTTAGCAATGGAAATTTTGAGCTCAGTTGTGGTCCTAAGTCGAAAACTACCCGTACATACAGCGGTGCAGTTGTGTAAATGTACAATTAAAATAACAACAACAATTTCTGTCTTCATCCCCAAACTGGAAGCAAAGTAGGAGGGATTTTTTTTTTGCAAAACAGATTTCTACAGCTTTAAAATCACTCCCACCTGGCTACATAGTTATGTCTAAATGGAACTGGTAGAATTTGGTAGCATAGAAAAATGATAATAATTGGAAAAGCCATAATAAAAGAATTTAAACAAAACAGAGTAGAGAAAGAACTTGCACCAGGAGAATAGAATCAAGAGTGTGCAATGTACCACCTGGATAGAGCAGATCTCACATTGTTTAAATAAAATGGAAGATGAACAAATTGTACAACTGGGTTTTTTTTTATTGAATTGTGCCTTTTATCAATAGGTTGCACTTGATTGCTAAGTGCAAATAGGTCTAAAATTTTCACTTATTTTAAATATGATTACTGTTACACAGTCTTTAAAACAAAGTCCACGATAATTTTATATCTTTGTCTTTTTTCCTGGTTTTATATTTGCTGATTGTTTATGTTCCATCGTCATTGTTGACTCTTAGTGACACATGGATAGCTTATCTCCATGACAGTCTTCCTAACCTAATCTTTACGTTCTTCCAAAGCTGCCCCCATTTCAACTTATTCCTAGCAGTCATTCTTTTTTTCTTTTCTTTTCTCTCTCTTTTTTTAGAATAGAATATGCACCAAGACAAATTCCTTGTGTGTTCAATCACACTTGGCCAATAAAAAATTCTATTCTATTCTATTCTTTTCTTTTCTTTTACCTTTCCCCATATTAGACCCTTCATATAATGTGCCCCAAGAAGAATAACAGAGCTGGAAGGGACCTTGGAGGTCTTCTAGTCCAACCCCCCTACACCACTTCAGACAAATGGTTATCCAACATCTTCTTAAAAACTTCCAGTGTTGGAGCATCCACAACTTCTGGAGGCAAGTTGTTCCACTGATTAATTGTTCTAAGTGTCAGGAAATTTCTTCTTAGTTCTAAGTTGTTTCTCTCCTTGATTAGTTTCCACCCATTGCTTCTTGTCCTGCCCTCAGGTGGTTTGGAGAATAGCTTGACTCCCTCTTCTTTGTGGCAACCCCTGAGATATTGGAGCACTGCTATCATGTCTCCCCTAGTCCTTCTTTTCATTAAACTAGGCATACCAAGTTCTTGCAACCATTCTTCATATGTTTTACCCTCCAGTCCCCTAATCGTCTTTGTTGCTCTTCTCTGCACTTGTTCTAGAGTCTGCAAGTAGAATCATTTAACCTGGTCATTTGCACCTCAAGTGAAAAAACTGGGCTGATTTATTCAATGATTTATTTGTTTGTTTTCCTGGTTGTCCAGGTCCAAGGAGTTTTCTCAAAAAATTGACAGAACTTCAAAAGCATATCAACACACTTTCTACCCGGCTTCTTCAGTGATCAAAGAAGGGAGGAATTTATATTGTATTATAAAAAAATCAAAGTTATTTACTGCTGAATATGTTTTTATAGGGAAGAATATATTTATTTATTTTCTTGATTGTACAGCATAGATGATATGCAGAAGATGCCTTCGCAGGCATTCTGCACCTTGGGCAGTCGCTTCCAATCAATGTGGTCAGTTTGAGTTGCTTGGTATAATGCTCTTTTACTGATTAAGACTTTGATAGTTGTTGCTTTGCTGTTCCTTTTTATTATGCCTTGCACAGGATAATTTATCAAACCAGGGCTAGAGATCTGTAATGCTCTAAATGTTTTGTACAGAGAAGCCAATCCCGTTGAATCCAGTAAGGCTTAATTGAAGATCTGCAGGACTGCAGGAACTGATAGCAGCTTAGTTCCTGTAACTGTCCATAAAAATGATAATTCTGAAGGTTTCAAAGGAGAAGCCAGCCACCTGCTCCTTATTTCAGGGAATCTTAGTTAGCATTAAAGCTTAGGACCAATATAGAAGGAACCCTTTCTGGAAAACAAAGATTCTGTAACAAAACATTGCACAACTTCAGCAATTTTAAAATGTGCGGCCTTCAACTCTCAGAGTTCTCCAGCCAGCCTGGAGGATACCCATTTGACTTTAAACTGTCATATCACCTTTCATTCCTTCTGAGATCTTAAGGCAGTTTACATGGGAGAGAAGTTCCTCTCACGTTATCTTCACAACAAAAAAACTTCTGAGGAAGCTTGGGCTGAAAGCAAGCGATTGGTATAACGTCACCCAGTGAATTCCATGATCCAATGGGAATCTACCTTGGTTTCGGTCCAATACCTTAACCACTATTTGAGGGACATATTTGGGACTGCCTTTATCTGATAATTTTTGTATTGTCCTGTATAAGTAGGCAGGAAACTTGTCAGCTGGAAAGCCAGCAGCCCAGGTTTGAGACCCGAGTGCCACGCGATAGGCTAAATTCCCATCATTGCCTCAGCTCCTGCCAACCTAGCGATTCAAAAGCATGCACATGCGAGTAGCTAGATAGGTACCACTTCAGTGGGAAGATAACAGTGCTTTGTGACGTCATGCTGCCAGATGACCATGGAAATGTCTTCGGACAGTGCTGGCTCAATGGTCTTGAAACAGGGATGATAACCTCCCCTATAGGCCTCAATGACTAGTGGAGGAAAATCCGCAGAGATTTCTTTACAATTAAGTAGCGTGTGTTTATTCAGGGTCCTTTGAATTAAACAATGTCACCAAAAGGACCTAGGAGGCAAGTCTTTTCTGTCACAGCAGCTGCCCTCTGGATCAGCAGCTCTTGAAATAGTCATGGGTTCTGCCAATCTGAGAATATATGAAATAATAATCAGGAATTTGCGACAATGAGTGAACACCTGGGAACTTTTCATACATATTGAAAACAATAGTGTCAACTGGATAAGTGTTGATAGATGGCACTGCAGAGCCCAGGAATTTACTCCTTCAGCCCTCGCCTTTCATGTGCTTGCTTTATTTTTTTAAAGTGTGAATTTTAAATCTATTAATTATGTATGTACTCCAATGTATTGTTTAGGTGTGCTTCATCTTTCTTAAGGCCACACCATTCATTGAATCATAACTGAATGTAGCTGTGTTTTTGAAAAATCAATAGCAGCTCTCTAGTAGAGCTTGCAGTGTTTGGGAAGAGGGGCTTCACCCCCAGCCATGCCCCAATGAAAATAAAGATTCACAACTTCCTTTAGTACTTTTGGCATTGTTAAGGGCAAGTGGCTCCATTTCCAGAGAAGAAGGCTTGAAATACTAAAGCAGTTTCTCTCAGCTTGACATCTCCAGATGGGATGCATGGGACAACCAAACCCAGAATGCTCAGCCTACAAGGAATTCTGGGAGTGTAATCTATACCTATTTGAAGGGTGCCCAATTGGAGACAGCTGTATTAAAAGCAGGTGATAAGCCCGGTTCCCATACTGTTAGCTTAGCGAAAGTCTTTGCCTTGAGATGCAAAGCTGCTTTTCACATTCCCTGGATTTGCCTGTATCTGTAATTGCTTTCTTTTTGTTAAAAAAAAAATATTTGGGGGAATGGATGGAAAACGGAGATAGCGTCAGGCTGCTGTGGCCTGTTCTCCACCTGTTGTTATTTTGGTCTGGCCCAATCAACCTGCTAGCCAGGCTGGAGCCAGTAACCATCTGGAAAAACTGCACTGTTTATAAAACTGACATGGAGCGGTACCCCTGGGCCCTGACCTCCCACACGAATCTGGAAATGATTAAAATGGCCCTGGCTGTCTTCGCTGCCGAGAGCTTCATGCTGAGAGCAGCCCACCGTGGGCATTTGGAGATCTCATTAGTAAAAAGCTGGAAATGTAACCAGTTCCCTCTCTGGTGTGCCTTCCCGCCACCCTGCCCGCCATGGTCTCTCCTCCTGAGTCCCAAGGCAGGATGCCAGCTTCAGACAAAGTGCTACACAAGAAGACAAATCCGAGTCGAAAGCACCTCAGTGGGGAATCAAGCCAAGCCATTCTGTGAAAGTGACTTGTTGATTCGGTGGTGACGTAGTGGTGGCAGCAGCAGGGAGCTGAATGAAAATAAATAAATAAATAAATATGGGGACATAGGTAGTGTCTTCAAGTTAAATAAAAATTGCTGCCGATTCTAAAATACTCTTTTAAGAAGTCAGTTCTGCATAGAGGAAAAGAGATGTGGAAGCCCATGTGCCCAGACACATGGAACAGGTCATGTAGAGTGTTGGATTGCTCTCAGGGGAAGTGAGCCCACTCTGAGGAGGAGATGAAGATCATGAAAATGGCTCTCCTCCTTCATCATATACCCAACATCAACACAAATTAGGTGGAGCATGATGAGCCACAAACCTCCTGCTCATCTTTATGGTTTATTTAAATCCAGGGATTGGATTCACACATAATGGTTTCTTTTTAATTATAGTTTGCTGAATTAGTCATCGTTGGCTGCGTTCCACAGCATGATAAGTCATCCACCATGGTTGCAGACTACAAGAACTGGGTTCTTATATAAAATTCAACTAAATCACATTTTGGCTTAGCACAATGTGGGAACCAAGCAGTAACCTCTTTCTTTGATCTCTAATGATGAGAATTTGAGGGACTTTGATACTGCTGTTTGAATGACTTTCATTCTTTTCTTTTTTTTTACCTCATGTCCCCAATCCTCCAGGTCCTGGATGATCTCACTAAAAGCTCTTGCTTCCCCTGAAACACTCTTGTCCATTCACAAATGCAAGCCATATTGGATTGCCCTGACCCTCGGCCAATTCAGGGTGAACATTTGACCATTTGGCCAATTTCCAAGTCTGTTTAGCCTTCTAGGCAGCATTTTAATTAAGGAGGTGTAGCCAATGAATTATCCGTGACTGGAAGCTGCCTGAGGAAATCATGAAATCAACCTGCTTCGAGTTTACAAATTGTTGGAGGGAAGATCTCCCAGAAAGGGGACCCTGAAGGTTTAACAGAGGTTACCATGTAAGGACAATGGTTGCATGTGCTTTTATAGGGGTTGAATGTTTAGGCTGATGATGAGATAAGGCAAAGACATTTTTCTGCCCATGGTAGACAAGATGGCATTCTGCTTCACTGACCTCCAAGGTCCCTTCCATGTTCTATTCTTTTCTATTCTTTTCTATTCTATTCTATTCTATTCTATTCTATTCTATTCTATTCTATTCTATTCTATTCTATTCTATTCACTGGGACAGGACGGGCAGTTTAATGTTCAATCTTACTTCAGTGCAGTCGCTGTGGAACAGTGTCTTCCGCTCATCGCACAACCCAGAACAAATAGACTACAGTCCTCAACTTACAGCCATTGGTTTAGCAATTGTTCAAAGTTACACTGACACTGAAAAAAGGGTCTTATAACTAGTTCTCATGACTATTGCAGCAACCCCATGGTCACAACATTTGGGTGTGTATTTATGATGGTTGCAGTGTCCCAGTGTCATGTGATCACCATTTGCGACCTTCCCATCCAGTGTCTGTCAAGTAAAGTCAAAGGAGGAATCTGGATCCATTTAATGACCATGTGATTCACTTACCAACTGCAACGATTTGCTCAACAACCATGGAAAAAGTAGCAAAAGTGGGGTTGACTCACAATAAGCACCTTCCTTAGCAATGGAAAGTCTGGTCCCAATTATGGTCATAAATCAAGGATTATCTGTAGTTTAATTAAATCAGTAAGTATGAGCTCTAATTCTACTTGCAGCAAAATATGTTAAAAGACCTGAGAGAGCACTTCATGGTGCAGATAGCTCAATCATGACTTTAATGCATGATTGTTAAAAATTTCTTACGTGCAAAATGACAACCAATATAGGTTAGCCAGAGGACCAGAATACAATCATAATCTGAATTTGTTAGTATTGCTGTGGTTGCTGTCATTTGTTCATGGGCAAGATTAAGATGTGGTAGCTTTTGAGTGGTACAGTCCTTTCACTTATTAGTTCAGCTGCCATATACAAATCCAATGTTTGTTTGGAAGAGGAAAGAAAACAGCCAGGCCTTAACTCACTAAGCAAGGGATTACAACCCAGGGATCTAGGAAAGAATTGGCAGAAATGGATTGAGATGCTTGGATCTGATCATTACGATTCCCTCTTGCAGACATCTGTTTACCATTGTACAAGAAAGGCACTACCCTAAATTCAGAATTGGCAGATTTTATGCCTCTGAGTGAGCTGCCAAGTGATTTCCAGACTGTCTTTTGGCTGTCTTTTGGCTGAGATTCTTTTGCTTCAATAGACTCGCACCCCGCAAGGATTATGCAGATGAAGTACCTGTACAAGTATGTTAAGTCCCACAGAATGACATGATGAACCTTAGAAGTCAAAAAGAGAAACATTGAGCCTCGCTACAAAGCTGAGATTGTACTTTAAAAAAAGAAAAGAAAAGAAAAAGAGTAAGCATAATACAATGATAATCCAATAATCAAAGGCACAATATTTAAGGAATATTTAAGGAAAAAAATAGCAAATCAATGGCTGTTTGAACTCGCTGATGCCTGCACAAAGGGGGAAAAAAACTTTATGGTAGAAATTAGAAAACTGATTGTTTGATTCTTCAATTTTCATTGTTACAGTTACATTCAATTGACACTGGTTTCATCATGAAATTTTCCTCGTTTTCTGTTTGACTTTTCTTGATTTCAAGGGAAGATCCATCCGCTCTTCTTTTGCCTGAAGCGTTTATGTCCTCCATCCAATTGCCCAAATGTTTTCAGGTAATCTTCCTACCTGCTCAAGGGTTAATGAAAGTCAAATGAAGAAAGAGGGCAAAGTTTGATGTTTTGAAAGTGATTGTATAGAGGCACATTGGAGAAACACTTTTTTTAAAATTTGAATTTATATCCCGCCCTTCTCTGAAGACTCAGGGCGGCTTACTTTGTGTTAAGCAATAGTCTCATCCATTTGTATATTATATACAAAGTCAACTTTTATTGCCCCCAACAATCTGGGTCCTCATTTTATTTACCTTATAAAGGATGGAAGACTGAGTCAACCTTGGGCCTGGTGGGACTTGAACTTGCAGTAATTGCAAGCAGCTGTGTTAATAACAGACTGCATTAGTCTGTTGAGCCACCAGAGGCCCATGTTTCACATTGGAGAAATAAAGGCACATTGAAGCGATGTCTATGCTGGCTTGGGCATGTCGTGAGAATGGCTGATGGTCGGATTCTGAAAGATCTCCTGTAGGGAGAATTAGTGCAGGGAAAGCGCCTCAGAGGGAGACCACAGCTGGATATAAGGATATCTGCAAGAGAGACCTAAAGGCCCTGGGAATGGACATTAACAACTGGGAAACCTTGACCTCCGATCATTCAGCTTGGAGGCTAAAGACGCAGCATGGCCTTCTCCAATTTGAAGAGACATTTGTTCTGCAGGCTGTGGCAAAGAGGCAGTCCCAGAACCAGCAAAATCTGGGGGCTGGGCAGGGGACAGAATGTATCTGCCCTCAGTGTGGAAGGGATTGCCACTCTCGAATTGGCCTTTTTAGCCACACTAGATGCTGTTTTAGGATCTCTTTCCAGAGCACGATACCATAGTCTTTTGAGACTGAAGGATGCCAATGATGGAGAAAAAAAATCTATCATATTTCCAGTGGAAGTCCTACCTTTTTTTCCCCCCTTCAGCACCAAAGTCTTAATCCAACTGATGTCAAACTAGAATAGAATAGAATAGAATAGAATTTTTATTGGCCAAGTGTGATTGACACACAAGGAATTTGTCTTGGTGCATATGCTCTCAGTGTACATAAAAGAAAAGATACGTTCATCAATGTACAACATTTACAACACAATTGATTTTTACAACATTTACAACACAACCCTAACTAGACAGCTTTCCTGGAACCCTCTAATTGTGCAGCTATGCCAAGGCTGAATCAAAGTTTCTTCCTTAGTAAGCTTTTAAAACAAATATGGTAAAGGATCACCTTCTAAATTAATTTAATATGTAGGGAAGATTCTAGACACGCCCCCTTTTTTAAACACAGATAGTGCACCCGTTTGAATATGGATAGTGAAAACGAGACTTTAATTTATCCACCCTAAAAGGTGGATGCAAGGAAGAAGGGGGTAATAGCAATCTACTAACTAAAAGGTTGCAAAGAATTTCTCATTCCCATTTGCTAAATTGCAAGAGCGGGGAAGGAATTCCCTATCTTGCCAAAATGAGAAATGTTTGGGAGATAACCAGAAGTGGTGCTTCTAAACAAATTCTTGGGCTCTGATCTGAAGTCGTAGCCTTTTGTACCTGATTCTATCCATCTTGAGTTTTAATTTAAGAACAATATGATAAATCCCAGAGGCCTGAAACTATCTTAGCTAGGGTTTTTCCTTTTTTTCCCCCCCACAAGAAGCCCGAGATGGAGGTCAAGCTTATTTATTTATCACAACAGTATATATAAGCATAAGCATGAAATAACTATATGATATATAAGCATATATATCATGCCTCAAAGTCTGTAATAACTATATTAATTGGATATAATGAAAGGGAACATTAGGACAGGAACGGTAGGCACTTTTGTGCTCTTATGCACGCCCCTTACAGACCTCTTAGGAATCGTGTGAGGTCAATAGTAGATAGTTTTTGGTTAAAGCTTTGGGGATTTTGGGAAGAGACCACAGAGTCTCTTCCCAAAATCTAAACTTAACTAAACTAAAACCTAACTAAACCTAACTAACTAAACCAAAGTCTAAACCTAACAAAGATTTGAAACGAACTTGGTGCTTATAGTTTTGTGGCCAGATCAGCCTTATTTCAGCCCTATTTATTTTTACCCCAGCATCTGCTCCCAGAAGATGCTCAGTGCCTCCCCCAGGAAGGGGAAGAAAGCCTCACTGAAGTCAGAAAAGCATTCCGGTTTCCAATCAGAGCTCTGGTTTGGTGTCACATTTTGTGCCCGCCCCCCTCAGACTCCCTCCGAAGCCACCAGCTGGCAGCAGAGATTCAGCAGCCTGCTTAATTGGGCCCTTCGGTCTAACCAGAAGCATCTGAGATTCTTCTCTCTTAATTAAAGATTGCATAAGCCTTACAGAAGACTATGAATCAGATTTTGTTCCTTATCTAATTTCTAAGAAACTGCTTTTCTAAAGAAAGAAAAAAAGGCCATTGTCTTTCATTCTGACTTTGTGGAGTGGTGCAAATACTTACATATTTAGATTTTTTAAAAAATTCCGCCTTAATTGTTGTTTTAAATAAATAACTCACAACAGCAAACATATTCTTAATGCTCCTTCCGCCTCCTATTTGCCCCCCCCAACAACAAGCCTGTCAGGTGGGTTGAGTTAAGAGAGAACCCAAAATCACCCACCCAGTGGGCTTTCATAGCTAAGACAGGACTAGAATTCAAGACCCCCTGGTCTCTAATCTGGTATCTTCACAACTAAATCAGCATTTCTCAATCTTATCAACTTTAAAATATGTGGACTTCAACTCCCAGAATTCCCAACATTGCACTAGACCAGGGGTCTCCAACCTTGGCAACTTTAAGACTTGTGGACTTCAACTCCCAGAATTCTTTAGAATTTTAAACCCTGCCTGGCTCAAAGATTGGGTCTCCTGACTGGCATTGTCCTTCTGGAAGTTTTAGAAGTTTTTCTGCACCCTGTCTAATAGCCAAACAATGGGCCTGAGAGATTTTGCATGGAAGATAGACCCTCTGACACTGCCCTTTCCTGAAAGGGAACATGGCCTGTAAGCTATGTACTGGTAAGGCAGGTGCCTGTTTCTCCAGCCTCTTCTGCAGTTTATGGGAGACCCAAGTCGATCACAAAATGGCTCTACCTTCAACCTTTTGTTGACCTTCATTGCCAAGAACTCATCTATCAGACAACTTGTTAGGCAGCTGTCTTTGCTGCATCCTGAAGTGAAATGCACACTTTGGTTCCTTATGTCCAAATCCAAACGAGAGAGGAATTTTAAAAGCTCTCTTTTTAAAGATTTCTCTGCTCTTCAGGCTTAGCCGGATTGTGTCTCTCCACTTTCAGATTTCTACATGCTATGGAGTTGCGTGACAATTTTAATACCCTCTTTGAGGCCCTTGTGCAGTAAGGCAATCCAGATTCCCCAGGCCTGTTTGGAGTGACCTGCCCTTCTGTGAAGACTGCATGCATTTCTTTATCCTTGGCCAGCTGAGTGATAACTAGGTAAACACATGACTCAACCAACCAAAAGCAGGCCTAATCCCTGAAAGAAATCTGGCCTTGGGCTGGAGCACCACCCTCTTCAAGAGCCTTTATCTTTCTGAACTGCCTGTTGCTGCCTTAAACTCTATTGATCACTTCAATGCCCACCATCCTATTGGCCACTGTCTGGAGGTGATGGGATTTGTAATTCAAAGATCTCAGATAATATGAAGTTGGGAAAGGGAATGGCTTCCTTTGTGCTTCAGTGACTTTGCCAAGCAGTGGAAAGAATGATTGACAGGCAGGCTAGTGGCATTGATCAGTTCTAGTGACAGAGAATTCACATGTTCACCTATAACACTCAATTTGCTCTCTCCAGCATAACAGCCCTCCAAACTGGCTAAAATTCCAACTCTCAACCTTTATGGTCAACGTCACAAAGTTGGCAAAGGCCAGGAAAAGGCATTTCAGCATCCCCACCCACAATGCAGTAGACCAGGGGTGTCAAACTCGTGGCCCGCCAGTCGGATGCATCCTGCGTTGGCTACACCCACCCCTGTTTTAGTGAAGGGGGGGAAAGTTGTGATATGTCAACTGATGAAAACGTGACAACATGAGTTTGACACCCCTGCAATAGACAGTTTGAGGTGAACTTGCCTTCAGTTGAGTTACTTAAGCCAAAATTGAATGGCTATTGTCAACAGCACTGTTGTTGCATATTGTAGAGACCTAGGAGTTAGACTAAATTTACCTTCAACCTGATGCCTTGTTTATTGGTCAAATTACAGGTCATCTTTTTTTTTTTATTTGCATTTATATCCTGAAGACTCAGGGCGGGCTTACACTATTTCAGACAATAGTCTTCATCCATTTGTATACTATATACAAAGTCAACTTATTGCCCCCCAACAATCTGGGTCCTCATTTTACCTACCTTATAAAGGATGGAAGGCTGAGTCAACCTTGGGCCTGGTGGGACTTGAACCTGCAATGTTGCAGGAAGTTGCTATTCATAACAGGCTGCATTAGCCTGTTGAGCCACCAGAGACCCTCTCTGGCTAACATGCCAATTTTCTTGATGGAATGGATTATAGTATTGGCAACTGGAATCCCATTCATCAAGATTGTCCCCGGACTGGTAATGGCTAGATTAAATGATTTTCATGTTGCTTTTCAATCTGATGCTAAGCCATAATGTAGTTGAACTGATTTTTGCATACAGTATTATTATACAATCATTGTGGTTTATTAACCAATCATTATTTTATTTATGCTTTATTGAACCACAAACCATGGCTTATGACCAAATATGAATTGAGCCTATACTTCAAATCTAGGAAAAAAGAATCCTTATTTTCCTGATTTAGTCTTTAAGTAGAAAATTCCCTTCCCTTCCCTCCCCTTCCCTTTCCTTCCCTTTGATACCCTACCCTACCCTACCCTTCCCCTTCTCTACACTGCTGGAGGCAACCACATATAAGGTTTAATACAGACTTTTAACATGTGGAAATTGGATATGAATAAACTCTCCTTCCTGCAAAAAATGGAAATTATTTACAGAAGCAGCTTTTCGAAGGGGAACAGAAAAAAATGAATAAGCAGCAGAATTCAGTCAGCAAATTGTCTTTTTAATAAAAAGTTTTTAAAAATTGCTCATCTTTCCAGTGGCACCAGCAGGTGGCAAGAATATTATAAAAACTGTCAGGATTATATAAACTCAGATGGGAGGGAGACGGAGTACAAAAAGAATTGGATCTATGTTGCCACCTAAAAGAACTCACAAAAGTTATACATATCATCCAAGGACTATCGGGTTATTTGAGTGCAGGGGACAAGAAATAATTATTATACTGGGTTGCAGAACATGATATGAATACTAGATGGCAGCAAGGATTAAATGGATTTTAGCTCTTTGCTGACATCTACTGGATGTCTTGAACTATGCCACCAAGTTCTGGTAGCCTTAGGTCAAGTTGTGTGGACTTAGAGTTGAAAGTTTGAGAAACACTACATTAGACTATCTTCCCCAGACTGGGCAAATTGTTGGCTTCTGTAACCCTCTCTATCTAGTTCTATTGCTAGCATAAAATAACATAAATGAACATTTCTGGACAACTCACCAAATCACCACAAAAAACACAACACCGCAAAATTCTTCCTGATGCCCTTTTGTCTGCTTTTTGAAGCATCTCTCTTAATTAGAAGTCCTACATAGCTTAAAAGTGGGCACCCTATTTTGCCACATTCTGGGTTTCATTTTCAAAGAAAACAATAATTTTCATGGTACAACTTATCCTTTTTACATACCTTAACGCATAATTAACAAGTTTTGATTCTGTCCTAAATGTTCTGCATTTATTCCCCAGCCATCTTACTTCCATATGCAGAGAAACACTGAACATTGTACTGAGTCATGGGTGAATTAACCATGATTTGATGAATAAACTACAAATGGCTGTGAACCAGATGATTAATTGCAAAATCCACCAAAACAGGGAAGCTGTCCCCTTGTCAGAACTTCCACAGCAGTTTATTGAGCATTGAGCAGGAAGTTAGACTAGATGACCTTTATGGTCAGTTCTCTCTTATATAATTCTAAGTTAATCCTCCGAAAGAACCTATTCCTCCTTAGCAGAGCAACCCATTGCCATGATCTTTCTAAGTTTTTTGAGTTCTCTGTTTCAGATCCCTTTCTCAACTTCTAGGCCTCCACAGAGTCTTGCTGCTTTCATCAAAAAGACCTTGGAAATATCAGTTTGGAAGGTCCAACCTTTTGGTACATCTATGCGGCATCACAACACTTGTACAAAAGGGCAGTGTCTTGTGTCTTGTGTCTTGATAACCGAATATCGCTTGTCCTCATTCTGCTCCCCTTTGAAGATGCCATGGATCTAACGCGCCCCATCACTGTCATTGTCAGCCGTTCAGTCATGTGGTCTTCCGGGTGCGCTTCAAGGTATTGGTGACGACCTTTAAAGCGCTTCATGGCTTAGGACTGGGATACTTACGGGACCGTCTTCTGCCGGCTTCAATCTCCCAACGACCGGTGCGTTCTCACAAAGAGGGTCTCCTTAGGGTGCCGTCAGCCAAACAATGTCGGCTGGCGGTCCCCAGGGGGAGGGCCTTCTCTGTGGGGGCTCCTACCCTGTGGAACAAGCTTCCCCCTGGACTCCGACAACTGCCCGACCTTAGGACCTTTCGCCGCAAACTTAAAACCTATTCGTTTCATCTTGCTGGACTGGCTTAACTTTTAAAAACTTTTAAATGGTTTTATTGGGGTTTTTAAATTTTAGTGATTTTATAGGGTGTAATTGTATTTTAGCTTGGCCAATTGAATAAGTTTTTTAGGGGTAGTTTTTAATTATTGTATGGGTTTGTTTTGTATTTTAACTGGCTCTTCACTGCCCTGAGTCCTTCGGGAGAAGGGCGGTCTATAAATTAAAATATTATTATTATTATTATTATTATTATTATTATTATTATTATTATTATTATTATTATTATTATTATTATTATTATTATTATGTTCGACTCTCAGACACTCTATGGATCAGCACTCTGCCCAATACTGAACAAAAATATTCTCTGACTTACAACTGTTTGTTTAGTAACCATTCAAAATTACAACGGCAGTGAAAAAAGTGATTTATGACCATTTTCCACACATCCGTTGCAACGTTCCTGTGATCACATGATCAAAATTCAGAAGCCTGTTAATGACTCATATTTATGACAAGTTGCAGTGTGCCGGAGTCATGTGGTCAGCTTTTGTTACCTTCTGACAAGCAATGGAAAAGTCAGATTCACTTCACAACCGTGTGTCTAACTTAACAATTGTAGTGATTCACTTAACAACAGAGGTGGGTATTCAGCCAGTTCGGACCATTGGGTGAACCAGTAGTGGCGACCTGTGGGTGGGCCTGGGTGGGCTCGCTTACCTGTCCACCTTCCGGGGCACAATCCCATGCTATATCGCTGTGTTTTTGATGCCGCATGCATGCATGGACAGCGCGCCCGCTCACATTTCTGGTGCTGGGCGAACCGGTTGCTAAAGTATGTGAATCTCACCTCTGCTTAACGACTGGTGCAAGAAAGGTTGTAAAATGGGGCAAAACTCACTTAACAAATATCTCATTTAGCAATGGAAATTTTGGGCTCAATTGTGGTCGTAAGTCGAGGATCTACCAGTATCTCACCATCAGATTGGTTTGTCTATGGAGCTTCTCAGTTATCCAAGTCATGGTTGTCTCAAAAGTGCTCTTTTTTTTTTCTTCCTTCAGTCAAAACTGAAGAAGCTTCTTAGATGAGAAGCAAGGAAAAACAAAGAAAGTCCAGTTGCCTCTTGAAAAAAAAAGCACCTTTGGAACATCAGATTGGTTCCCCCCTCCCCCCCAAAAAACTTGCATCTCTTTTTTCCCTTGGAATAGCAGAGTTGTTTTCCTGGCAACATACCCTGTTGTAGCCTCTTGGTACTGATCCCATCAGATTTAGCAAATAGCCTGCTTTGCCCACAGTGCTTCCTTCAAAGAGACACTTCAACATCGGGCATTTCTAATGTGGCAACTTTACTGTGGTTTGCAGCAAAGAACACCAACTCCAAAACATGACGCACAGAGAGCTTGAAGGGCTGGATAGTCAGACTCTGTTTATTCCGATTGTTGTGCTTCTACCCATCTTAAATTGGGTAGAAAGAAAGGAGTGTTACTTGATAGTGTTGGACAGAGACAGTCTGTTCTGGTTTTTCCCACCCCCCTCTCCAATCAGTTCTTATTTGGTCTGATGAAAGCGTGTTTGCTTTAGATATTCTTCCAAAGCAGAAGAAACTTTTGGAAACATGGGGATATTGTGGCATTCTTGTCTTTCACTGTTCCGTTACTTTCTGATCGTTTGCCAACTCCCTGGAAGAGAGTTCGTAGAATTTTTTTCCTCACTGAGCTTTTTCAGTAATGGTAATAATATCACCACCAAGACAGAATGCCCAGCCCTATTGGAAAATTGTTGCTTCCTTTAGAGAAATCCAGACAAATCCATCATTTGTCTGTAATTGTGATATAGTGAAAATGGGCTTGGACCCAGTTTTTTTTATTTTATTGAATGCCCCACCAAAGGCATTAAATGATCTTAATTATGTTCTGGGACAGGAAACTCTGCACCTTTAAAAGTGACCTGTCAGGTGTCTTGATTAGAAAATGGATCTGAAATGTTTGATAATATAAAAAATGAAAATAAAATTGGCTTCTTATAAAAAGCTTTGAGTGATATGAGAATATATTACTCATAGGGCATATTAGGTTGGCTATTAACCTGTAAAGGTAAAGGTTCCCCTCGCACATATGTGCTAGTCGTTCCCGATTCTAGGGGGCGGTGCTCATCTCCGTTTCAAAGCCGAAAAGCCAGCACTGTCTGAAGACGTCTCCATTATCATGTGGACGGCATGACTAAATGCCAAAGGCACAGGGAACACTGTTACCTTCCCACCAAAGGTGTCCCTATTTTTCTACTTACATTTCTTTTTTACGTGCTTTCGAACTGCTAGGTTGGTAGAAGCTGGGACAAGTAACAGGAGCTCACCCTGTTACGTGGCACTAGGGATTCGAACCGCTGAACTGCCGACCTTTCGATCGACAAGCTCAGCGTCTTAGCCACTGAGCCTGTAGTTTACAGCTTATATAGATAGTCCTTGACTTATGACCATAAACGAGCCAGGAATTATGGTTGTAAGTCACTGCAGTCGACAGATGACTAGAACTTTCCAGTGCTTTTCGTGGTGGCCCTTAAGCAAATGCTGAAGTCATTAAGTGAATGCAGCGATCATTAAACAAACACCATTAAGCCGTTAAGCAAATCCATTCATTTGAAATAAGAAAAAAACATCATGAGTTGTGGTCACATGACTGCAGAAGCTACAATGGGTTGTAAAACTGACCCATCAACATGAGGTCATGTGACCACGAGGGAGTACAACCCTTTATGGTGGCCAGAGGTGCTTTATGGGCCTCTCTGCAGCCATCGTTAATTTGAACAGTCATGACTAGTCGTTATGCAAGATCTATCTGTATTTGGCTTTTCATTGTCCGTTTTTTAATATTCTTTTGAACTTGTATTTGTATTACCCCTTTCCTTTATTCTTTTAAAATATATAATCCACATTATACATAAAAAGTATATATTTATTTATTTATTTATCAAACTTATATACTGCACCATCTCCCGGAGGACTCAGGGTGGTTCACAGGCATATTAAAAACAATATAATAAATAAACATTAAAACCCAGTTAAAACTAAATATTATCATGGCCTGATCACTAAAACAGTAAAAACCGGTAAAACCCCCATTAAAATTTAGCTAAAACATTTTATTCTTAGGCTAGTCCCGCACGCTGAAATAATAGAGTCTTCAGTTCACATCTGAAGGTCCGGAGGTCGGGGAGCTGTCGTAATCCCGGAGGAAGCTCGTTCCACAGGGCTGGTGCCCCCACAGAGAAGGCCCTCCCTCTGGGGGTCGCCAACCTACATTGTTTGGTCGACGGCACCCCGAGGAGGCCCACTCTGTGGGAGCGCACAGGTCGTTGGGAGGCAATCGGCGGCAGAAGGCGGTCTCGAAGGTATCCCGGTCCTAAGCCATATACACGTAGAAATGTTGTGTTTTCAAATCAAAACAAAGCACATGAGACTGAAAGTGATATGTCCTTGGAATGTGCAGGACACATTTTAGAACATTTCTGAATGATTCGTATGTTTGCCACATACAACTATGTAGCTCTAGATCATTTTCTTCAATGAATAATGAAAAGTAAGGTATGTTCTTGAGTCATTCGTTTAACTGGGTTCTCTTATCCAGTTTTAGGAACAATGTGGAGCCAAGAACTTGTTTAAGAGCATATTTATACAAAAATACTGAAAATTCAGAAGGGTTCACAATCTTTTATGCAACACTATATTTAGGATACTTATATTCTGGTCTTGCATGTGGCTCTTATTCATTGTAACATCAGATACCAAGGATGGAGCCCATTGCAGCTCAAATGCCATCAGATGTGACAAGTTCAGATGAAGAACATACAAAGAACAGTTACAGGAATTGGGTATGTCTAGTCTAATGAAAAGAAAGACTGGGGAGACATGATAGCAGTGTTCCAATATTTGAGGGGCTCTTACAAAGGTGAGGGGGATGGTCAAATTATTTTCCAAAGCACCAAAAAGCAAGACAAGAAACAATGGATGTAATTTTCTGACAGTGAGAGCAATCAACCAATGGAATAGCTTGTCTTCAGAAGTTGTGGAGTGCTCCATCACGAGAGGTTTTCAAAAAGAGACTGGACAACTATTTGTCTGAAATGGTATCTGGTCTCCTGCTCAAGCAGGGGGTTGGACTAGAAGCCTCCAAGGTCCCTTCCAACTCTTATTATTCTAGGCACTATGTTCTATGACTCAAACTCAGCCCAAACAAAGAACAGAAGATAAGGAAACAGCGACTGGAGAAACTTGGTAGTAACACCTTGTAACTTTAGCAAGGCAAATGTTGTCTATCACTTTCAGAAGTCTGAGATTAAGAATTTTACCCAAATTTTAAGTCTTTCATACCAATCTATTTTTTTTAAATTAAATGTGCTTTCTTATGATCATCTGGTGTGTGAAATTGGTCAAAAAAAGGGGGGGGGAAAGAGAATTGAATGAAATACTAGGGTTCCTAACATAGTGCCTAGAAGTGTTAGTATATTCCAGGCCTCCTCTTTGCTATTTGTTAGGGCACCTCCAGGCCTCCCAATACTTTTTACATTGTTGTAATTTAAAAAAACTTGAAACCCGAATTGTTGCAAAGCAAAGTGCCAGCCACCGGCATCATATGAGCCAGTAAGATTTCTTAAAGAATAAAACTTGGATTTTTGCAGTCCTCTGCTTTCATTAAAGATATACCAACTGCTCCAAAAGAAGACCAAATAAACAGGAATAATGTTATGTGGCTGGGGAAGGGAAGATGAGGGCGGACAGGAAGTATCCAATAAATCAGTGCTTCATAAAGAGCTAGGCATGTCAACCATGCCAGCTGTTTTGCTTGTTTGATACCACATTTGTGGGAGCGTTCATCACCAATTTTCAAAATTGCAAATCAGCTTGTCAGCATGATAAGCTTGGAGACTTCTGGTTTAATGAGCACAACATTCCTTAAAAATGTTCTTTATGTTTCATGTATCAGCCCTGTTTAATAGATTTTGGTAGATTCATAGAACAGAGTAGATGGAACTAAAGTGCTCTAACACCCCCAACAAGCTTGTTAATTTGTAGGTCTCTTGGGAAGTGATCCATGGTGGGTCATGGATAATGCTGGGTTTCATATTACCTTAGAGTCTGAGTTCTTTTGCTTTATCGCACTGCACTATTCTGTTGACCTTTCTTATGTTTTGTGGTCCAAGGAAGAAATCTGTGTTTTTCCCCCTCTCTGGTCAGATGGTTGATTCTCAACAGCGGAAAGAAACCTTCCCTTAAGAAGATTGGTAGGCCAGATAGGGAAATCTTGCAGGTCACATCTAGATGATAAAATGGGCTTTCCCTCCATTCTCTAAAGCTGGGATACATAACTTTGTTTAGACTGATTTGATTTAGTTTAATTAATTCAATTTAAATAAAATTAAATTAATGGAATACAATAAGTATGCTCAGGCCCACCGCATTTTATGGTTTTTTCTTCCTTCCCTTTCATAGAAAATCAGGAAGAATTTAAGAGCATCTGCAGCTCTGGTCCCTTGTGTTATAGTCTGGGACTGGGTGGGAGTTGTTTGGGGAAATTGCATGGGCATAGCACATCAGAGTTTAACCAAAGTTAGCCTGCTGTTCTCCAAAGAAAAATGAAATCCCATTTCCTGCCATGTGTCAGTCCCCCTCATCCATGGTGCCTTTCCTTAAAATAATTGCTCCAGACAAATCTTTGCACACTCCTGCAGAGAAGTGTTAAGAACCGTGTTAGTAATTTAGAGTAACTTGTTTTCCATTTTAGATTTGATGGACAAAGACCTTGAAAGAAGATTTGGGACTTTGTTATTATATATATTCTGACAGATAAGGAAACCTTACATGCACAAAGATGGAAAGACACACTAATTCCCACAATGGAAGAGTGGTTGGCAAAGATGATGGAATTAGTGAAGGTGGTGAGAGTGTTTGTTTTAATTAAAATAACATAACATAACAACAGAGTTGGAAGGGACCTTGGAGGCCTTCTAGTCCAACCCCCTGCCTAGGCAGGAACCCTACACCATCTCAGTCAGATGGTTACCCAACATTTTCTTAAAAATTTCCAGTGTTGGAGCATTCACAACTTCTGCAGGCAAGTCGTTCCACTTATTAATTGTTCTAACTGTCAGGAAATTTCTCCTTAGTTCTAAGTTGCTTCTTTCTTTGATCAGTTTCCACCCATTGCTTCTTGTTCTACCCTCAGGTGCTTTAAATTAAATTAAAGAGAAGAGTTTATCTAGTTTTGCTTCTACTTTTGGACTTTTGCTCAAAACTGGAAAAAAATGAAACACTGACTTTAGATTTTGATGATTAGAATTAGTTTGGCATTGTAGAAATGGCTTGAAATCTTGTGAAATGTCAAGCATTGTATTTTATTTTATTTTTTTTGGTATTTTACTGTACTGAAAAAAAAGTCAGAAGTCACCGCTTTCTCTCTCCTCCTCTGTACTTCCCCCCCTTCTTAGTTTACTTTTGTTTTGTTTTTCCCCCTGTATTTTTATTTTATAATGAAACTTCATTTTAAAAGTAATTTTAAAAAGCAATTTCGAGTAAACTCTGAGCCCTTCCATACAGAAGGGAAATTGGATCGTTCTTCACCTGTCTTCCTGTGGTCACCTTGGATAGCCTGATCTACGAACTCTGCAAAATTCACAAGCTTGGCTCCTTGTTCTGCTCCAGAGGAAAAGCTACTTTGATAGCTTCACAGGACTTCCTGCCTTGATGGATAGCATGCCTTTCACTGGTGCCTTATCTGACCTCCTGGATTTTTCACCCTTCCTTGGCTTGGCTTAAACCCAGTAGTTGGGATGGGGCTTTTCTGCTTTAGATTTAGGTGCATGGGCTATGGTTCAAACACCACAAGGGACAATGGATTCCTTCCATTTACCATGAACATCCATGGCTCACTGTTTTTACCTGAGGCTGCCTTTATTTTGAGTCCTAGGTTAAAAAAAAAACCAAAAAAACACCAAAAAACCACCATCACCACTGCATCAGAGGTGGGTTTCAGCAGGTTCTGACCAGTTCTGGAGAACTAATAGTGGAAATTTTGAGTAGTTTGGAAAACCAGTAGTAAAAATTCTGACTGGCCCCGCCCCCATCTATTCTCTGCCTATGGAGTCCCAGTTGATCGGGAGGAAATGGGAATTTTGCAGTAACCTTCCCCTGGAATGGGGTGGGAATGGAGATTTTACAGTATCCTTCCCCTGCCATGCCCACCAAGCCACGCCCACCAAGCCACAGCCACAGAACCGGTAGTAAAAAAATTTGAAATCCACCACTGCACTGCATAACTGACGTCTGCCATATGGCTACAATTATATTTATTTGTATTTATTCTTCAGGACACCTGCTCAGATAAAAGAGGTAGGTGGGCAGTTATCTTCTGTAGGACATGAATTTCAAGGGCACAGATCCAATTGCAAATGGTCTAGTTGAGTATACATATGTTGCTGTATATCAGTATGTTGTTATTGTTATTGTTGTTATCTTTATTCATTAAACATGAAACTCAGTTAACTGAACATTCATAAAGGCATCACAAATACTGATGCTAATGGTTGATACAGGTTGCAGCCAGAGTCCTAAGGATCAACCAAATACCTTCTTAAGATGTATGATGTTCCAAGTAGTGCAGTTTTTTGCAGTTCTGCTGGTGTTGATGTTATCTTATAAAATTCTTGGACATGGTACCAAGTGCCCCGATGACAATGGGTATCACTGTTACATGTTTCATCCATAGCCATGTAGTTTCGATGGCCAGGTCGCGATATTTAATTAATTTATTTATTTATTTTTCGCATTTTTATACCGCCCTATCTCCCTAGGGACTCAGGGCGGTTTACAGCCAGATAAAACATACATATAAATACAAAATAAAACATCAATTAAAAAACTTATTACATAAGGCCGAATATTTAAAAATAGCAATACAAATAATAAAACCCCATTAAAACCAAATTCAAAATTTAAAATTCTAGTCCAGTCATGCGCAGATAAATAGATGTGTCTTAAGCTCGCAGCGAAAGGTTCAAAGATCAGGAAGTTGGCGGAGTCCTGGGGGAAGTTCGTTCCAGAGGGTGGGAGCCCCCATAGAGAAGGCCCTTCCCCTGGGTGTCGCCAGTCGGCACTGCCTGGCCGACTGCACCCTGAGGAGTCCCTCTCTGTGAGAGTGCATGGGTCGGTGAGAGGCATTTGGTGGCAGCAGACGGTCCCGTAAGTCCCGTAAGTAAGAAAATGATTTTTTCCAGTTCTTTTTCTTCGACTCTGGCATTTCCAGGTACCGCGATGACAATAAAGTGTACGTTTCGGTTTTCGACAACTGTGATATCTGGTGTGTTATTATTATTATAACAACAACAATTATTTATTTATTTATTTATTTATTTATTTATTTATTTATTTATTTATTTATTTATTTCATCAAGCATGTATTTTATGACAGATACAAGTGTAAACATAATTATAAATACATGTAAAGGATACGAATAAAAGAAAACATTAGGACAGGGACGGTAGGTACTCTGCTGCGCTTATGCACAACCCTTATGTCTCAGCCTTAGCAACTTTTAAGATGGGTGGATTTCAATTCCCCTTGCCTGCTGGGGAATTCTGGGAATTGAAGTCCACACATCTTAATGTTGCTGAGGTTGAGAAACACTGATCTAGTGTAAACGTCACTGTTCTCTGCTTATCATGGACCTGTGCCTGTTTCCGCTAACCTAGACCAATCTTTGTTGCTTATACAAATGAATTGCTTTCAGAACTTCTTTTGAGATCTATTACACACAGATATTTCCAAAGGCGCTTCCCACTGCAGAGCTGCAGAAAAGAGTTCCCTAGAATGGGAATCAGCATTCGGCACTGATTGTCCCGCAGCCCCAGAAGTGGCTGTTATGTCTTTGTTGTGTCTCGCCCGCTCCCCCTGCCGTAGCCGGGCCCCTCTTATCTCCTGCCGGATGCTGATAGTTCGGAAGAATGTCCTGGCATGCCTCCAGGCCCCAGCCCTGGCACCATGCCCGGACAGGCTGAGCAAGACGAAGGGCCTGACGTGCCTTCAGCCCCCAGTCCTGGCACCATGCCCAGGCAAACGGAGCAACTAAACCCCTCCCCCACAGCATGTGAGCCTGAAGAATGTGAGGCCAGTCATGAGCTAGGATTGCCAACAGTTGGAGGCTGGAGAGATCCTCGCTTCCGGAGAGTTGAGAGGCGACGTCAGCAAAAGGAAGGGAGGGGCAGGCCTGGATAAGTGCTGAGTCATGGAGCCACACCCCATGGCCTATATAAAGGATCTGCTTTCTGGCATTCTCTGAGTCAGGCAAAGTCTAACTTGGATTGCTGAAGTCACTTCCTGGTCTCCTGCCTGCCTTGAGAACTCTGATAGGACTTTGGCAGAGCTGCAGAGGCACGTTTGATACAGACTTCCCCGACCCGTCTGTCAGCGGAGGAGTGGGACACGACAGTCTTCAAAACAAGAAGACCAAAAAAAAGAAAGAAAGAAAGAAAGAATCTGCTGAATCAAAGAATCATTTTCTCCAGGAAACAAAACAAAACAAAACTCCTTTACGGTAATTTCTTGCTCATTATGATGGGTCTTAGCAAATTACAAGAACAGGGTTTTGGTGTAGAGTTGCAATCACATGAGCTGAAGAGGGGTGGAAACCAGTGGTGAAATCCAAATTTTTTTACTACCGGTTCTGTGGGCGTGGCCTGGTGGGCGTGGTGTGGCTTGGTGGGCGTGGCAGGGGAAGGATACTGCAAAATCTCCATTCCCACCCCACTCTGGGGCCAGCCAGAGGTGACATTTGCCGATTCTCCAAACTACTCAAAATTTCTGCTACCGGTTCTCTAGAACCTGTCAGAACCTGCTGGATTTCACCCCTGGTGGAAACACACGTAGGCAAAGGATTTTGTGCATGGCAGACAGAATTTTTCATCTCCTAGACTTTTATGCCTATCATTATTATTATTTGTATTGTGGATTATTAGATGAAAGATGCTCTTCTCCATGGCTGTTGGCTAACAACAATACATCTGGCCAGTACCTAAAAGTAGCGGCATCCATGGCAGGGGAGGTCAAGAAAGAGAAGACTAGAATTCACAATCTTCTAGTTTCTAGCCTAATGCTTTAACCACGTGTGGAAAGTTAGCACCCACCCCTCTCCTAGAATAATGAAATATTTTAGGAAATATTAAAAAGGCAGAATATTATGTTTCCCTGGATGAGAAAAGGAGAAACATGTTTTAAAGACAAAGCATATCCCTGCAGCTTCCTGGCCCCCCCTTCAGCTTGAGGGTGATGGGATTAAGACATGGTCTCCGGGACACGATAAGATTAACCCTCTACCCATCTAGCAACAGAACTCACCACATGGCACCTGGGGAGATTGGATCACTCAGCAAGATTCAACCAAGCATGGGAGTCTGACAATCAATCAGTCTCCACAGTTCCAGTGTGTTTTTTCCCACTTGGAACTGAACCCAGATGGACATTTCTTCCAACACACGATACCAAAGTTGCTCTCTCTAAGGAGCTAGCCATTCCTAAACCTTATATCTGCTTTAACAAAGCACAATTGCTCTCTTCCGTCGATATACTATATCCAAACAAATAAACCGTAGTATGGTTTTTTTAATTATTATTATTTTATTTTGTCACAACAATATACACAAGCATCAACATAAAATATCTACATATCATATAAGCATATATATGAGTAAAAGTATGCAATAACTATATTAATTTGATATAATGAAAGGAAATAATAGGACAGGAACGGTAGGCACTTTTGTGCTCTTATGCACGCCCCTTACAGTCCTCTTAGGAATGGGGTGAGGTCAATAGTAGACAGTTTTTGGTTAAAGCTTTGGGGATTTTGATAAGAAACCACAGAGTCAGGTAGTGTGTTCCAAGTGTTAATAACTCTGTTACTGAAGTCATATTTTCTGCAATCAAGATTGGAGTGGTTAACATTAAGTTTAAATCTATTGTTTGCTCTTGTATTCTTGAATACAGGTGAGCTGTATTCAAGAATAGGTCTAGCAAATGTTTTGTATGCTCTGGTGTAGAGTTTTTGGAAAAGAAGCTACACAAAATTAAGTTTACAACTCTTAGAGCCTTTTTTGCTATGTAGTTGCAGTGGGCTTTGGCACTTAGATCATTTGATATGAAAACTCCAAGGTCTTTAACAGGGTGGGGGTCATCTGTAAGGTAATGTCCATCAAGTATGTATTTAGTGTTTTGGTTCTTTTTTCCAATATGTAAGACTGAGCATTTGCTGGTTGAGATTTGGAGTTGCCAAGTTTTTGACCAATCGGATACAAAGTCAAGGCCTTTTTGAAGGGTAGTAGTATTGTTGGTGGTGTTAAATAGTTTGACATCGTCAGCAAAAAGAACACAATAATTTGAGATATGGTCACAGAGATCATTTATGTATAGTATGAAGAGTGTTGGTCCAAGAATGCTGCCTTGAGGAACGCCACTCTTGACAGGAACAGGATTTGATAGAGCATTGCCAATTTTGACCACTTGTCTGTTTGCCAGGAAAGCAGTTATCCAGTTGTGAAGAGGTACTGAAATGCTGTAGGATTTTAGTTTTAGGAGAAGTTTATCATGTACTACTGAGTCAAAAGCTTTGCAGAAGTCTATGTAGATTGCATCTATTGATTTGCCTTGATCAAGATTAGTAGTCCATATGTTTTTGCAGTGGAGAAGTTGTAAGTTACATGATAATTTTTTTCTGAAACCAAATTGTTTATTAGAGAGTAGGTTGTTTGTTTCTAGGTGGAGGGTAATGGATTGGTTGATGATAGATTCCATTACTTTGCAGGTGACACAGCATAGAGAGATTGGTCTGTAATTTTCAACTAGGCTGGGATCTCCTTTTTTGAAGATAGGGATGACTGTGGCTAGAGACCAAAGTTTGGGAAGGGAACTAGTCGTGAAAGCTTTATCAAAGATTATGCTTAGGGGTTCTGCTATATCAGTGGAAAGTTTTTTAAGAAGTATGCACATAGTCCATCAGGCCCAATAGATAAAGATAGTTTCAGTTTGTGAAGAGCTTTTTCAACATTATCTTCTGTGAAATCTATATGTGTTAAGTCGTTGTACTCATTGTTGGTACGATTGGAGAATGTCGGATATGAGTTAAGTTAACAGTGTTAGCTTAAGGTGATGGTTGTTTCATATGACAAGCTCAGAGCTAGATTCCCACAACAGACAGAACTATGGACTATTTAGCTCTTTTGAGCTTTTTCTACAGCATTTGGTGGAGCCTGCTGCCCACAAGATTGCCGTCTTTTACTCTGTACTTTCGTACATGCACTTAAATCATACATAGAACAGAATGCTCTGCCTGGCAGTAGAACAGATATGAGCAGTTTTGCAAAGGAACTTGTTGGCTCATTCATATCAAAGAAGAAAGACAGCTGAGTAAGAGGAAAGTAGTTCCATTTATATCAACATTTAACTTTATTTTACAAAGGAAGTTGAGAAGCTATTCACATCCTGGCCCACTCAGAGGCCCAGGCAATGCCCTTCTCACTTCATCCTCACCGTTAGTGCTTCCTGCATGAATTATCTCTGCTTTCCTGTTGGCAGGAACTGAATTCCAACTGGTACAAAGGCTTGGGACAGGATATAAACAGGAAACGTCATCCAGATGACGCCACGGGCCTCTCAGCTCTGGGTGAGCAGGTTCCTGTGCTTTGCTCCGGTGTGCAATGCTTATGAGTGTTGACCTGAAAGATGCTGGAAGGTTAAAGTCTGCAAGCAAAATATTTTTTAGAAAAGAAGAAGAAGAAGGTAGCAGTATAATGTGGATGAAGGGAATTAATGAAATCATTTTCTCCAATATTCTGTGAGATTCACATTTATTATTTGAACAGGTACAGATGTCTTGTTGTGTAGGATGGCAATACATACTATACTGAACATACCTACCAGATTTTCCTGTTTGAGTGGCACTAAGGAATCTTGATTGAAAGTTTAGTGTTCTTTGTCTGTGCTCATTTTTGGCATTCTGGGTACTTTAACGTTAATCACAGAAGCAACTTACAGCGCTTTCATTGCAGATGCTTGCAAGATGCTTACCAGACTGGAGTCTGACACCATACATAATAACTGTGCCTTTTCTTTTTTTTTTCCTGCTTTCAAATGTAACTTAATAGAAATAAAGCAACAAAATTAGGCGTGAAGGCTGCAATTTAACACCCTTAAGAGAAAGCCAAATTGAACTCAGTGGCACTTATTTCTGAATAAGCACAGCTCAGATTAGACTGTTTTTTTGTAGGTGACAGTTTAAAGATGAGCAACAATTATTTCTAAATCTACATTGTGCCTTATCATTTTTCCCTATATTAGGGGGGGGGGAACCCTAGCAGGCCATTATCTGATAGTCTGAATATAACAGAATTGTCTTATTTTAAATTGTTTTGTTAATTTTACCTTCTGCTCTGATTCCATATAGCAATAGCACTTAGACTTATATACCGGTTTACAGTGCTTTTACAGCCCTCTCTAAGTGGTTTACAGAGTCAGCATATTGCTCCCAACAATTTGGGTCCTCATTTTACCCACCTTGGAAGGATGGAAGGCTGAGTCAGCCTTGAGGCTGGTGAGATTCGATCTGCCAAATTGCAGGTAGTCAGCAGTCAGCAGAAGTAGCCTGCAATACTGCACTCTAGCCACTGTACCACCGTGGCTCAATATGAACATAGAATTTAGATAATCAGACTCCCGGCCAGATAGAGACTTTATGCAATGTGAGTCTTGTAATTTTTATACTCTTTATATCTTGTTCCAAATCACCCAGCATTTCCCCCACCCCCAAAGACATTATTAGGAATTTTACTGCCATGCATCTGTTGCAGTTTTAATTCCTTAAGATTTAATCTTTTTAAACTAGAGTGAAACTACAGCTCACCGTTTCTTATTCCTTTTTTTATGTTGCTAATGTTAAAAGGGAAATTGTGTGATGAGTCTGCCTGCTAAAAGTTTAATCTGAGAGTTTTCTTAATAAATTCAAACATCATTAAAACTAAAAATAAAACTATGTAGCAAAATACCCTTCTCTTCTACAGATGGCCTCTAACTGAGGTGAGGGAAAAGTAACAAGAGACTATGAAAATTTTTATCAAGGTAACTGTAATAAAATCTATTATTCTATTATTCTATTACTTTTAAACTTTTTATTTTTAGATTTCCTACCCTTTAAACCAACAACAAAGGATGATCAAGGCGATACTTCATAATAATGTGCTTGATACGTCTTCTTTACATGCACATTTTCTCTGCTAAAATCTGAATATATCACATATTTGTTAAAGTAAAGTAAATAGCAATTGCCCAGAGTAAAATAGTACTCATTGCTGGAACTGCAACCAGTCAGGAGTACTTAACTTTTTCATCCCCTCCAGGGATCTTGCTTAATATATGTTTTCCAAAGCCATTATTTGAATTAGGAGGAAATCATCTTTGTATTTCCATATGTACCTTAACGGTCAGGGATGCAGACATAAACTGTGGTATCCCAACATTGCCACATTCCATTTATGAAATAGGAAAGGATGAAAGATTCCACAGAAAAAAATGAGTCTCAGCATCTTAGTAACCTTTGGAAAGGTTCAAGTTTCTCAACATGAGGCCAGCTGTTTCCAGCTGAGAGAGCATATTTGCCCCAAGAGGAAGGATGAATGCTGAATCATGATGCACCGTGGTTTTTTGATTTTTTTTCTCTCAATTAGACTGCTTCAGTACTTCAGAGAAATGAGAAGCAAAAGCAAGAAACCACAGGCTCATGGTAGGTCAAAAAGAACTCTTTCAACTTTGGGGAACATAAGAATATCCCTATGCAAGTAGAGCTATTTCATTGATCCCTCTGGTAGGAGGTTCTTAAGAATTCAATCACCTGTTGTTGGTTTTTTTAGACCTATCAAAAGATGCCAGGGATTAAACCTGGACCTCTAGTGAGTGTCCTTTCACTGAATTATGGATTTCTGAAGGATATTGTCGTGTCCCACTCCTCCGCTGACGGCCGGGTCAGGGAAATCCGAATCAGGCTTGCCTCTGCAGCTCTGCCCAAAGTCCTAGCAAAGTCCTCAGAGCAGGCAGGAGACCAGAAAGTGACTTCAGCAAGATAAGTTCGACTTTGCCTGACTCAGAGACTGCCAGAAAGCAGATCCTTTATATAGGCCATGGGGTGTGGCTCCATGACTCAGCACTCATTAAGGCCTGCCCCTCCCTTCCTTCTGTTGCCTCCGCCTATCCAGTCTTCTGATGCGAGGGTCACTCCAATCAGCAGCTGTTGGAAATAAACTTTCCTCAGGCTCACATGCTGTGGAGGAGGGGGAGGGGTCTAGCTGCTCCGTTTGCCTGGGAATGGAGCCAGGGCTGGGGCCGGGGGGTGCTCCCTCCTCTGCAGCCTGCTTGGGCATGGAGCCAGGGCTGGGGCCGGGAGGACATTCTTCAGCGTTCGGAAGCAGATAAGCAGACCCCGGCTGCGGTGAGAGCGGGCAAGACACAACAGATATGTATAACTTCTCATGTCTTCCAGTCTGGCATTTATCATTTCCTATGCAAACCCTCTATTGTCAATCATGGCAGCGTGATTGGTTTGAAAGTCAGAACTTCAAATACAGTTAGTCCTTGACTTACAACAGTTTATTTAGTGACTTTTCAAGGTTACAACAGCACTGAAAAAAGTGACTAATGACTGATTTTCACACTTATGACCATTGCAGCATCCCCATGGTCATGTGATTAGAAAATTCAGATGCTTGGCAACGGCTCATATTTATGATAGTTGCAATGTCCTTGGCTCTCGTGATCCCCTTTTGTGACCTTCTGAGAAGCAAAGTAAATGGGGAAGCCAGATTCACTTAACAACTGTGTTACTAATTTACCAACTGCAGTGATTCACTTAACGACAGCTTGACATGGGAAGTCATAAAATGGGGCAAAATTCACTTAACAAATGTCTGGTTTAGCAACAGAAATTTTGGGCTTGTTTGTGGTCCTAAGCCCAGGATCACCTATACCTGTTTCAAACAGGTGCCCTCCACATCTGTTGGGGTGCAAACTAAGGTAACTCAGCACAGCAGTAAGGATTTTGGAAACCTAAATCCAACAGAACTGAAGGATATCAGGTTTGTATTTAAGTGTATGGAGTAGATATGAACCTGTGGTTCTCTTGGTGATAACTGAAGGAACTTAGGAACTTTGCTTTATAACACCTAGATCAGGGGTCTCCAACCTTGGCAACTTTAAGACTTGTGGACTTCAACTCCCAGAATTCCTCAGCCAGCTTTGCTTAAAATTGCCAAGGTTGGAGACCCCGACCAAGAGGTTGATGAATTCTCTCATTCAATATGCTGATTTAAAACACTGTATTATATTGCCTTTTTCCCACAAGAGGAAAGCAAGGAGCAACCAATGAGAAACAATCATCTCACCTCTGTTGCTGAATTGCATTTTGAAAAACTTGTTAATCCCTGCTTACATACATATATGGCTCCTAGCTTTCTCTCTTTGCTTTAAGGCATCCATGTATGCCTTTAATAAACCAATTAAACTCGTCTTTCTGACATAAGTGCTTCAGGGGATGAAGGAAAAAATAACTCTCTCCAAGGCATTTGCAGGATGCAATTAATGATGTTGTAATTGACCTTAATGCATCACCCTTGAGAAGACGGCATGAAAAACTCACACATCAAGAGAAGTTCAGTTTTATTTATTAACTGAAATGGCTATTCAGGGGTCTAAAAGCTTTAAATAAATCTGAAGGGTTCGTTAGGTAATTAGCAATGTTGGCCTAAAAATACAGACATTGATAGTTGAAGTATGCAAGCATATATTAATGTTAGTAGTACTCAGGGGTGGGCTTCAAAATTTTTAGCAAGGGGTTCTCTGCCTGGTTGCTGGGTGGCCATGGGTATGGGTGGGTATGGCCTAGTTGGCCTCCTGCACCATTTTCCCCCTCCCCAGGCTCTTGAGGCTTTCCTCGAGCCTCTGGGAGGATGAAAACAGCCACCCCAGGCCCTCTGAAGGCTGAGAATGGGCCTTCCCGAACTTCCAGTAGGCCCGTTTTTTGCCCTCCCCGAGCCTCCGGGCACATCCTGCACTTACCTGCATCCAAAACGGGCCACGTGGGGACTCCTGGGAGGGGAAGGGGAGGGGTGGGCAGGGCCAGCCAGGAGTGCGATTTGGGGGTTCTTCGAACTGCACAGAATCTTAGTTAGAGGTTCTCCCAAACCCCTGAGAACCCCCAGCAGCCCACCCCTTGTAGTACTGTATAATCCACTACAGGCCTCGTATTGTCTGTTTCAATGATTCAGAATGTAGGAATATAACAGTTTTAGTTCTCTTCTGACTCTGCGGCCCCTTGGGATAGTTTAAAACTTGACCTATCCAGCAGATCCAGGAGAAGAACAATTTATGGACCTAGTTGAACGTTCTAGTATTTTAAGTCTTGGAATATACCAGCATGGTTATTTGCTATTTCCATGCCTCAGATTTTCATGCCTCTTTCTATCCTTTGAGTTGCTTATGACTAGTTATCTTTACAAGTTGAGTTCATAAAATGAATGGAATAAACTTATTTGCAACAACATGAAAACCCACAAGAGGACAGTTCACAAATGAAATGCCTTGCCAGGCCCCACTTTCTCTATGGCCAGTTGTATCTCTGGGTGCCATTTAATTTCTAGGAATACTCTGGATTGAGTCTGTTTGTCTGTCTGAGTGCTGCCTGCCTGCCTACTTACTATCTAGTTATCCACTGCAATGAAATTATTCCTGTACGTGCCTTCTAATAAGGTATTTAAATCCTGGCAACTGCCTGTACTTTTCTTGGGAAAGGTTTTTCAGAAATGGTTTGCCATTACTTCTTTTTGGACTGAGACAGACGGCTAGGATCCTCCAGATGGCTTTATGCCTAAGGCAGGACTAGAATTCACTATCTCCCAGTTTCTACCTGGGGCCTTAAACACTACTACTCCAAACAGACTCTCTATGGATAACTAGAGAGTGAAAATGTTGGGGATGAGAAAATGCCATTAGAGAGTTGCTCTAGGAGCCCAGGCTTACTCAGTGATGTTGAAAGAAACTACCGTATATACTCGAGTATAAGCCGAGTTTTTCAGCACGTTTTTTGTGCTGAAAAACGTCCCCTCGGCTTATACTCGGGTCTATACGGCTTATACTCGAGTTTTTGTTTTTTTTTAAGCCCCTCGGCTTATACTCGAGTATATACGGCTTATACTCGAGTTTTTTTTTTTTTCTTTTTTTCACATTTTACCGGACGGCGCGGGGAAGCCCTGCCGGTGCAGTGAGAGGGCGGGGCGGGGGAGCCGCCAGCCTTCTCAGCTGAGGGAGGGAGGGTTTCCCCAACCGGTAGGTGCCTCATTTCCCACCCTCGGCTTATACTCGAATCCCCAGTTTACCCCAGTTTTTGGGGTAAAATTGGGGACCTCGGCTTATACTCGGATCGGCTTATATTCGAGTATATACGGTAATTAGAATAGAATAGAATAGAATAGAATAGAATAGAATAGAATAGAATAGAATAGAATTTTTTATTGGCCAAGTGTGATTCGACACACAAGGAATTTGTCTTGGTGCATACGCTCTCAGTGTACATAAAAGAAAAGAAAAGATACCTTCATCAAGAAGAATTGTCCATGGATTCCTTCATCTTAAATGGAAGGATAACTTTTTCAAGATAAGGCTTGGTAAAGAAGATAATTTTAGGTAGGTAGAATGAGACTTTATTCCCAATATTAAGGAATGGATTCAGGATATGGGTCTATTACCTATTTTTGAAAAGTCTTCACTATGTCTTTTTATACTTTTTTATTTCTTTCTTAATCGCTATAATTTATATTAATGTTTTATTAGATAACCATTACTAGAGGGGGAGTGCAGTTGCTTATATTTTCACAATTTAAATAAAACATAAAATAAGCTACAATGAAGGCACTAGGCTAGAAACCTGGAGATTGTGAGTTCTAGTCCTGCCTTAGGCATAAAGCCAGCTGGATGACCTTGGGCCAGTCCTTCTCGCTCAGCCTAGGAAGGAGGCAATGGCAAAACACTTCTGAAACCATGCCAAGAAAACTGCAAGGACTTGTCCAGGCATTCACCAGGAGTAAAAACTGACTTGAAAGCATAAGAAAAAAGCAATAAAGCACCACTCACAGTTAAGCAATCACGTTTAGCAGGTTGTGCCAGCCTTGCCCAAGCATTGTGTATTGAAGTGAAAGTGAACACTTCATCCTATCCCATTTTTAAAAATCTCTTGAGTTCTGTCATACTCATTCATTCCCAGTTCCTTCCCTATTAAATATGTGATGTAGGCATAAAAGTAGATAAAAACCTTTGTTTTGATCTATTACAACAAGCAACATTTTTGACCTCCAATATAACCTTTATAATTCATAATTAATAATTAGAATAACAGAGTTGGAAGGGATATTGGAGGACATCTAGTCCGACCCCCTGCTCAAGCAGGAGAGTCTATACCATTTCAGACAAATGGTTATCCAGTCTCTTCTTGAAAGCCTCCGATGGAACACCCGCAACTTCTGAAGGCAAGCTGTTCCACTGGTTAATTGTCATCACAGTCAGTCACAGTCAGAAAATTTCTCCTTAGTTTTAGGTTGCTTCCCTCCTTGCTTAGTTTCCATCCATTGTTTCTTGTCTTGCCTTCTGGTGCTTAGGAACATAATTTATTTTCCAATAATAATTTGGAAAAAATATTACAATTTGCTATAACACTTTAAAAAATTCCTGTGATTTGGGCTCAGGGGGAAAGGCAGGATGAGATAAGTGTGCTTGAAACTGCACAACCCATCTGCTATCAAGCATCAATAATTTTACAGATGATTTATTATTAATACATGCGTTTAAGTTTTAGATGTATGATTTTTCTATTCAGCATTATATTTTGGGTCTGTTATGAACGTCATTTAAACTTCTGCCAAATGAAGAAGTGGAAAATCAATTTAGTAATAAATGCATTGAATAATAGTTCCTCTTATTCTTGTCATAGTCTTAAGTAGGTCATAGCCATTTTAAAATCTATTCACTTATTCCCAGTGTTTAATATGTATATTTTACTATTTTAATAAATGGCCCTTTCCCCTTTCATTTGTCGAATAAAGTTAGGATACATCTCTTGGGCTTCTCTTGGCTTCCTCTCTTAACTCACTGGGACCTGAGGCTGCAGTTTATTCCAGGCAGGAAACAGATGGGATAAATAATGTTTTTAAGAGAAATTTCCCTTGAAGAAAAGGCTGTATGTTTCCTTCACACTTGTTATTAACGTCTTAGGCAATAGCTAAAACTCCAGCAGGTGCTTCAGAAAGGATATTTAATTTTCATCCTCAAGAGATTAACCTGTTTCTTTTCCTTCAAGATTGTCAAAAGAAATACAATAAGAAATAGCTGCCCTGGAGTGAAATGTTGTATATGTGCCTCAAGCATAACAAGTGTTGCTTGCAACAATAAGACACCGAGCTGATGTATATTTATTTCCAGGGATGCTTCCAGATGCCAAGAACAGCAATGAAAACAGACCGTAAAACACCCTCATGTACCATTGGTAGTCTCTCTGGCCCAGGAATGGACACTTGGTAACTGTCCTGATTTGCCGAAAATGCTCTTTTCCTCCACTCAATCATCTTTTGCAATTTTGCATTCCAGATGTTTATTAGATTTTCATCTTTTTGTTTTGGTTTTTTTGGTAGTATACAGATAGTCCTCGACTTATGACAACAATTGAGCCCGAAATTTTTGCTGCTAAATGAAACAATTTTTAAGTGAATTTTGCCCCAACTGTGCCACAGTTCTTAAGAGAACCCCTGCAGTTGTTAAGTTAGTAACCTGGCTGTTAAGTGAATTGGGTTTTCCCATTGACTTTGCTTGTCAGAAGGTTACAAAACGTGATCACATGTCCCTGGGACATTGCAACCGTCATAAATATGAGTCTGTTGCCAAGCATCCAAATTTTGATCATGGGGATACTGCAATGGTCGTCAGTGTGAAAAATGATTATAAGCCACTTTTTTCAATGCCTTTGTAACTTGGAACTGTCACTAAATGAACTATTGTGTCGATCGAAAGGTCTGCAGCTCAGCGGTTCGAATCCCTAGTGCTGCCATGTAACGGGGTGAGCTCCCATTACTTGTCCCAGCTTCTGCCAACCTAGCAGTTTTGAAAGCACGTAAAAAATGCAAGTAGAAAAAATAGGGACCATCTTTGGTGGGAAGGTAACACCATTCCGTGAGCCTTTGGCGTTGAGTCATGCCGGCCACATGACCACGGTGACGTCTTTGGACAGCGCTGGCTCTTCGGCTTTGAAACGGAGATGAGCACCGCCCCCTAGAGTCAGGAACGACTAGCACGTATCTGCGAGGGGAACCTTTACCTTTACTTTAAGTGGAGGACTAACCATATCTAATAACAACAGCAATAGCACTTAGACTTATATATCGCTTCTTAGACTTATATATCGCTTCTGTAACCCTCTCTCAGTGGGTTACAGAGTCAGCATATTGCCCCCAACAATCTAGTTCCTCATTTTACCCACCTCAGAAGGATGGTAGGCTGAGTCAACCTTGAGCCTGGTGAGATTCGAACTGCCAAACTGATTAGGAGTAGCCTGCAGTACTACATTCTAACCACTGTGCCACTGCAGCTCTTTCTTCCTATTTTTCCCCAAAGGAACAACCTGTGAGAATGGTTGGGCTGAGAGAAAATGACTGGTCCAAAATTCCCCAGGAAGATTTCATGGTTGAGGTTGACCTACAACCTGGATCTCTTCTTTCCTTGTTTCACACCTTAATCAGTATAGAGCATTGCACTTCAGCACCATACTGGGTCCCGGATATGATGTGATATAGAATTTATGACAGTCCCTACTGCTAGTCCTCAATGTACAAACATTCTTCTATTGACCATTCAAATTTATAGCAGCACTGACTTATGACTGGTCCTCACACTTACGATAATCACAGAATCCCCATGGTCATATGATCAAAGTTTCGGGGCTTGGCAATCAACATGTATGGTGGTTATGCCATATGATGATCATTTGAGATCTTCCCAACTGGTTCTGGCAAGCAAAGTCAATAAAGGAAGTTGAATTTGCTTAACAATAGCATGATTCCTTTAACAATTGCAGCACAGGTAATCCTCGATTTACAACAGTTTGCTTACTGACTTTTTGAAGTTACAACGGCACAGGGGAAAAAGTGACTTATGACCACTTTTCACACTTACGGCCGTTGCAACATCCCCGTGGTCACCGGATCAAAATTCAAATGCTTGGCAACTGACTCCTATTGATGACGATTGCAATGTCCCAGGGTCATGTGACCACGTTTTGTAACCGTCTGACAAGCAAAGTCAACAGGGAAGCCAGATACACTGAACAACCGGGTTACTAACTAAAGAACTGTAGTGACAAGAAAAGTCATAAAATGAGACAAACTTCACTTAACAAGTATCTCGCTTAGCAACAGAAATTTTGGGCTCAGTTGTGGTCGTAAATTGAAGACTACCTGTATTTCTTTCTTACCTGACTTTAACACCAATGAGATTACAAGATATATTTATTTATCATTTGGTGGAATCCTGACCCATGAATCAGGGGTGCCGATGGCTCCATCTGTTGTACACACTCAATCATTGTGCTTCGTTCCCCAGCATGTGTGAATTTATTAAATAAAACCATGGCAAAACCAACCATTCCTTATACCACAGTGTGAGATTCAGTTCCATAGCAGATCTTCCTTTCAAGAGACGAAGGCCAGCTGAAAACAGCCAATGACTCATTTCCACTGTAGACTTTCATCATGAAGACACTAATTCCTACGTTCCCTTTAAAATATTTTAAAAGTTGATGGGTGGGGAGGGAAATAAGCCAATCTTTGTTTTTAAACTTGGTGAAAGAAGGACTTAAAAATATCAATGGCTGTATTTTGGATCCATGCCAGGAGGAATGAATGAGAGCTGATCGTTGCCCTTCGTGTCTTTTATTTTGCTGTATTGAAACGCACTTGTGTGTGTGTGTGTGTGTGTGTGTGTGTGTGTGTATATATAATGTATAATGTCTTGGGCAATTTACTGCAAGGACAGTATATGTACACATTTGGCTTGAGATGTGAATGGAGGGTCAGAAGTGCACATGAAAACAAGCATGCATTGTTAGCAGACAAATGTTTGTTTCTCTCCATTGACAAAACCCAATGTTGCTGCTGGCTGCATTCAACAGCATTACACAGCCTAATGTCCCTTCCTATAGGACAGGCCTGGTTAGCAGCACACTTTGTGTGAGGAAGCAGGTGCTGTGAATTCCGGACAGATGTTACCTATTTCCTGCCTCAGCACATTTCCATACGAATGTTAACACTGATACTTCTGTGTGTTCGTGGTAGGGGGGAAGCAGCTGCCTGGGACAGTGGGTGGTGGTACCGCTACCAAAATAATGTGGGGGGAAAAACAGAACTGGAAAGTTCTAGGTCTCAAAAGAAAGCAGCTTGTGACAGTAGGGCTATTGGGATATAATTCATTTCCAAGTTGGTTGAAAGGGATCCTGGATGAAGTGATTTGGTCTGCATTTCATGCAACCTCACTGAATGTACCGATCCACCTAAAGTTGTCCCGTCTCTCCAGACTTTTTAAAGGGTTCTCCATTGGAAAAAGTAACCTGAAAGGCATAAAAAAAAAAGCCCTTGAATTTTCAGTTAAGAATACAAAATGTGGCGTTTTAAGTGGCGTATAATGGTTGAAGGGTGTTCAAAGATCTATTGGAATTTATTGCAGATGGCTAGGGAAACAAGATTTATAACTCAACACATGAGAAATTGACTTGAATCTAAAAAGTGCAACATTCAAACTATGTCTCTTGGCAACAATTAATTACGTTGGTTGGTGTTGAACTTCAGCACCCTAATGATCTTCTGAGGCAGGGGTCTCCAAAGCATAGCTGGCTGAGGAATTCTGGGAGTTGAAGTCCACAAGTCTGAAAGTTGCCAAGGTTGGAGACCCCTGCTCTGAGGGAATGCTGCACCCTTCACAAAACCTCTCCAGACATTAAGATCAGAGGCAGAAGCCCCCTTAAAGATGCTCTCACTATCCAAAGCAGGAGTTCCCAACCCACAGGCCATGGCCCGCTACTGGGCCATGAACTGTTTGAAACCAGGCCACAGAAACAGGGGCGAGCATGCGCCCATACATCCCCACTTCCACGAGCGAAGGTGTGTGCTCCACTTGTGTGAGTGGTGGGTACATGTGCCCACCACTCATGCAAACAGAGCTGCACACACACAGACACACACTTGCCAGCCACTCAAGCAGAACCATCCCTTCTCTCCCCATCCTCCCATCGTTCCACAAAGCCAGAAAAGTTGGGGAACTCTGATCCAAAGTTTGTTTGTCAAGGCACAGAGCAGAGGACTTCCTCCTAGGCAGGGGTGGGCTTCAAAAATTTTAGCAAGGGGTTCTCTGCCCAGTTTCTGGGTGGGCGTGGCCATGGTGGGTGTGGCCTAGTCAGCCTCCTGCACCATGGCTGGGGGGGTATTTTTACCCTCCCCAGACTCCAGAGGCTTTCTTCGAAAATCATTAATGTCTTAAATCATCATGTCTTAAAATCATTTTGGGGTGGGGGAATAAACCTTGAACGACATTGAGTCCTAAAGAACATGTTATTAGTTAAATTTATTTGGAACCTAAGGTGACCCACTTGATGCTCCTCCTACCATTGTCATAGCCACAACCATCTTGTAAGATTAAGTGTAAGTTAAAGACTGGCCCAAACTACCTAGCAAACTTTATGTCTGAACGTCGATTTGAATCCAACTTTTATAAGAATATGAGTCCAGAAGAAGAGTGCATGAACAATAGCATTTCACCAGAGGTCTATTTCACCTTCTATTGATTGTTTCATTATGGACCTTCAAGTTGGTGTTGACCCTTAGTAAACCACATAGATTTTCTCCATGACAATCTCTCTCTAAGCTGGTCCTTCAGATCTTCCAACTGGGCATTCATTACCATTGGAGTCTTTCCAGCTTGTGGCTGGTCATATTCTGTTCTTCAGCTCTTTTCCCAGCTTTAGAGTCTTCTCCAGAGACTAGGTCTTTTCATAATTCCATCTGAAGTAGGATAGTTTGAACCTAGTCATTTGTGCCTCAATGAGAAATTGGGTCAGTGTGTTTGGTGATCCATCGGTTTGTTTTCTTGGCTGACCTTGGTATTTTCAGGGGTCTTTTCCAACATCAGAGTTCCGTAGCATGATCCTGCTTCTTCAAATCTAACTTTCACTTCCATTGAGCATCATGTGGGTGGAAAACATTGCTTGCAGAGTTATATTTGTGGAAAACATCCTTTATAGTTCTAATATTAACCACTTCAGAATATCCTAATTAATCTTCCTTAAATTATTTCAACCTGGAGTCTCTCATTGAAATTCAAAAGGCTGACTACCAGAATATCCTGGATTTAAAGATAAGCACTGACAAATTGTGTGCATTGCAGTTAATAATGTATCTTTTTATCTGACTGTTCTAATTGTCCGTTTTATGGCATATTGTAATTATACTGATTTTTTTTCCTAGACAAATGGCTGAATCCTACAATGTTATCCATTGAAATATGCCTTGTCTTAGTCTTAAAGTGGAAAGGATCCCCCATTCCCTACTAATTTGGCAAACACAATGTATTATCCCTCTTCTCCCCTTCCTCAATTTTCTACCTTTGCTCCTCTCCCTCCCTCCTTTGACACCAAGCTTTGTGGAGGAAACAGACCTTTGAAAATAAACTCTCTCCCCTTTGATCTTTTTTACGAGTATGCAAGGTTTATAGTTCCCTGTGTATGACTTGACACCTTCCCACCTGGGAACTGCTTCTTATCACAGGCACTTTGGACATTATTACCAACTTAGTGGGGAGAGCCTTCTGATCTCGCTGGACTGACTCTCTCTGTCTGCTGCTGGCTATCTCAAGTTAGTGTAAAATTTTCCCAGGATCTCCCCAAACTGGGTTTCAAGAGAAAGGGGAACTTGACAGACGTAGTGTCTGTAATACCCTTTAATTTTTTAGTCCCATGTAAGAATCCATGCCTGGATTTTCACTGTTTTATTCATCAGCTAAGAAAACATTTACCTAGATCTTCTCTGTTGCGTTGTGTGTTGCGTAGTAGCTTACTTTCAAAATGATGTGATGTAAATTGGGTAAAAGTTTGAGAAGAAAAATCCCAAAAAGCCAAACAAAATGAAACATTATCTTCCCTTAAAATCAAGACTGAAGAGGTTAGACAGAGCTTCCTTTGAGACCCAAAACATTGGTGAGGGGGATCAAGCTTAAGTCCTTCCAAAGATATAGTCATAATATGATTTGGGGGGGGGGTGTTTTAAGTGATGACTTAAGATTACTTGGGACAGCAGGCAATGCACTATCATCTAAAAGCAATTCTTCATGGAAAGAGCCTAAGCTGCCTCTTTCTTATGCTACTCCCAACTCTTCCTGAAGCTACCTTTAATTATTCTGGTTTAGATGGCAGTAGTTTGGCTGATGCTCAGTCTTGTCTACCCCAGTTGCCTTGATTAGTCATCACCTGCTGTTCCCATCTGTGCAAGGAAGTAAGCCTTGTTGTGGACCAGTCTAGCTCATTTGTCCCCATTCTTCTCCTTTGCTTTCTCAGATGTTTGCACACATGGATGCCTTCACACCCCTCTTCCGATATACTCTTTTTTCGCACTAATGCAAATGGTTCTTTTTCTCCCTTATGGTACCTTTGTTGCTCTGATGCTC